>NC_136257.1:35207500-35817500 GCF_053564925.1 Oryzias latipes | reverse complement strand
CCTGCAAAGAAGAAAGAAGAGGAGACAAAATTGAAAATACAAGTTATCCAGGACGATGAGAGCCTAATTTTTGAACATGTAAGTCCATTTATTCTAATTTTTGAGTGTGGGGCGGATGATTCTGGCTTTCTGGACGGAAGGATGGCCCATGCATCCGAAATTCACCGCCTTTGGTGGTGAATTTCTAATCTTTAATCCCTAACTAAGCTCGTGCCCCTTTGTCAGTCTGGTGCCAGGGTTTGAAGTCCCACTTCCTTCCATGCTGCAGAAGAAAAGATATTTTCTCAGACATGATGTTTTGGACTATACATGCCTCCCAAGTCACCTATTCCTAAACCTAACCTCAGTGAAGAAGTAAGAAAAACCTAATCTGAGAGGATTTTTGGAGGACAAATGACTGAAGAGGAAAAATAAAAATTGTTTGTGCAAGCTGGGTGATTTCCTTAACTGTTTGGACCTCATCTTGGTGAGGGGGGGTGTGCTCCCACTCCTAAAAACTATAAGTGAGAATATACTTCAAAGAGCCATAAAGCTACGGACAATTTCGGAAGAGCATGGATCCACAGCCATTCAGGAGCAATACAAAGGCTAACTCCGCCCACCTGCTCTATTTAAGCGGACCTGCTTCTTCCAACTCACTCACTCACCTTGCAGCCCTGTCATACGAAGGCACAATACAACAGAAGGCAATCAGACCAGGACTTATGGACAAAGGATTTTTATTCCATCCAAGCTCTCATGTACAGGGGATATACAAACAAAATTTGCTCAGTTCAGCACCTGAAGAAGGACCAGGAAGTCCGAAATATCGCGCATTATTCTGGGCAACAAGTGATTCCAGGAGGAGCCTGAAAAATATCCTGCAAAGAAAAGGCGAGGCTACTTACCTGAGGAAATAGAGGAAATGTCCCTGCAAAGAAGAAAGAAGAGGAGACAAAATTGAAAATACAAGTTATCCAGGACGATGAGAGCCTAATTTTTGAACATGTAAGTCCATTTATTCTAATTTTTGAGTGTGGGGCGGATGATTCTGGCTTTCTGGACGGAAGGATGGCCCATGCATCCGAAATTCACCGCCTTTGGTGGTGAATTTCTAATCTTTAATCCCTAACTAAGCTCGTGCCCCTTTGTCAGTCTGGTGCCAGGGTTTGAAGTCCCACTTCCTTCCATGCTGCAGAAGAAAAGATATTTTCTCAGACATGATGTTTTGGACTATACATGCCTCCCAAGTCACCTATTCCTAAACCTAACCTCAGTGAAGAAGTAAGAAAAACCTAATCTGAGAGGATTTTTGGAGGACAAATGACTGAAGAGGAAAAATAAAAATTGTTTGTGCAAGCTGGGTGATTTCCTTAACTGTTTGGACCTCATCTTGGTGAGGGGGGGTGTGCTCCCACTCCTAAAAACTATAAGTGAGAATATACTTCAAAGAGCCATAAAGCTACGGACAATTTCGGAAGAGCATGGATCCACAGCCATTCAGGAGCAATACAAAGGCTAACTCCGCCCACCTGCTCTATTTAAGCGGACCTGCTTCTTCCAACTCACTCACTCACCTTGCAGCCCTGTCATACGAGGGCACAATACAACAGAAGGCAATCAGACCAGGACTTATGGACAAAGGATTTTTATTCCATCCAAGCTCTCATGTACAGGGGATATACAAACAAAATTTGCTCAGTTCAGCACCTGAAGAAGGACCAGGAAGTCCGAAATATCGCGCATTATTCTGGGCAACAAGTGATTCCAGGAGGAGCCTGAAAAATATCCTGCAAAGAAAAGGCGAGGCTACTTACCTGAGGAAATAGAGGAAATGTCCCTGCAAAGAAGAAAGAAGAGGAGACAAAATTGAAAATACAAGTTATCCAGGACGATGAGAGCCTAATTTTTGAACATGTAAGTCCATTTATTCTAATTTTTGAGTGTGGGGCGGATGATTCTGGCTTTCTGGACGGAAGGATGGCCCATGCATCCGAAATTCACCGCCTTTGGTGGTGAATTTCTAATCTTTAATCCCTAACTAAGCTCGTGCCCCTTTGTCAGTCTGGTGCCAGGGTTTGAAGTCCCACTTCCTTCCATGCTGCAGAAGAAAAGATATTTTCTCAGACATGATGTTTTGGACTATACATGCCTCCCAAGTCACCTATTCCTAAACCTAACCTCAGTGAAGAAGTAAGAAAAACCTAATCTGAGAGGATTTTTGGAGGACAAATGACTGAAGAGGAAAAATAAAAATTGTTTGTGCAAGCTGGGTGATTTCCTTAACTGTTTGGACCTCATCTTGGTGAGGGGGGGTGTGCTCCCACTCCTAAAAACTATAAGTGAGAATATACTTCAAAGAGCCATAAAGCTACGGACAATTTCGGAAGAGCATGGATCCACAGCCATTCAGGAGCAATACAAAGGCTAACTCCGCCCACCTGCTCTATTTAAGCGGACCTGCTTCTTCCAACTCACTCACTCACCTTGCAGCCCTGTCATACGAGGGCACAATACAACAGAAGGCAATCAGACCAGGACTTATGGACAAAGGATTTTTATTCCATCCAAGCTCTCATGTACAGGGGATATACAAACAAAATTTGCTCAGTTCAGCACCTGAAGAAGGACCAGGAAGTCCGAAATATCGCGCATTATTCTGGGCAACAAGTGATTCCAGGAGGAGCCTGAAAAATATCCTGCAAAGAAAAGGCGAGGCTACTTACCTGAGGAAATAGAGGAAATGTCCCTGCAAAGAAGAAAGAAGAGGAGACAAAATTGAAAATACAAGTTATCCAGGACGATGAGAGCCTAATTTTTGAACATGTAAGTCCATTTATTCTAATTTTTGAGTGTGGGGCGGATGATTCTGGCTTTCTGGACGGAAGGATGGCCCATGCATCCGAAATTCACCGCCTTTGGTGGTGAATTTCTAATCTTTAATCCCTAACTAAGCTCGTGCCCCTTTGTCAGTCTGGTGCCAGGGTTTGAAGTCCCACTTCCTTCCATGCTGCAGAAGAAAAGATATTTTCTCAGACATGATGTTTTGGACTATACATGCCTCCCAAGTCACCTATTCCTAAACCTAACCTCAGTGAAGAAGTAAGAAAAACCTAATCTGAGAGGATTTTTGGAGGACAAATGACTGAAGAGGAAAAATAAAAATTGTTTGTGCAAGCTGGGTGATTTCCTTAACTGTTTGGACCTCATCTTGGTGAGGGGGGGTGTGCTCCCACTCCTAAAAACTATAAGTGAGAATATACTTCAAAGAGCCATAAAGCTACGGACAATTTCGGAAGAGCATGGATCCACAGCCATTCAGGAGCAATACAAAGGCTAACTCCGCCCACCTGCTCTATTTAAGCGGACCTGCTTCTTCCAACTCACTCACTCACCTTGCAGCCCTGTCATACGAGGGCACAATACAACAGAAGGCAATCAGACCAGGACTTATGGACAAAGGATTTTTATTCCATCCAAGCTCTCATGTACAGGGGATATACAAACAAAATTTGCTCAGTTCAGCACCTGAAGAAGGACCAGGAAGTCCGAAATATCGCGCATTATTCTGGGCAACAAGTGATTCCAGGAGGAGCCTGAAAAATATCCTGCAAAGAAAAGGCGAGGCTACTTACCTGAGGAAATAGAGGAAATGTCCCTGCAAAGAAGAAAGAAGAGGAGACAAAATTGAAAATACAAGTTATCCAGGACGATGAGAGCCTAATTTTTGAACATGTAAGTCCATTTATTCTAATTTTTGAGTGTGGGGCGGATGATTCTGGCTTTCTGGACGGAAGGATGGCCCATGCATCCGAAATTCACCGCCTTTGGTGGTGAATTTCTAATCTTTAATCCCTAACTAAGCTCGTGCCCCTTTGTCAGTCTGGTGCCAGGGTTTGAAGTCCCACTTCCTTCCATGCTGCAGAAGAAAAGATATTTTCTCAGACATGATGTTTTGGACTATACATGCCTCCCAAGTCACCTATTCCTAAACCTAACCTCAGTGAAGAAGTAAGAAAAACCTAATCTGAGAGGATTTTTGGAGGACAAATGACTGAAGAGGAAAAATAAAAATTGTTTGTGCAAGCTGGGTGATTTCCTTAACTGTTTGGACCTCATCTTGGTGAGGGGGGGTGTGCTCCCACTCCTAAAAACTATAAGTGAGAATATACTTCAAAGAGCCATAAAGCTACGGACAATTTCGGAAGAGCATGGATCCACAGCCATTCAGGAGCAATACAAAGGCTAACTCCGCCCACCTGCTCTATTTAAGCGGACCTGCTTCTTCCAACTCACTCACTCACCTTGCAGCCCTGTCATACGAAGGCACAATACAACAGAAGGCAATCAGACCAGGACTTATGGACAAGGGATTTTTATTCCATCCAAGCTCTCATGTACAGGGGATATACAAACAAAATTTGCTCAGTTCAGCACCTGAAGAAGGACCAGGAAGTCCGAAATATCGCGCATTATTCTGGGCAACAAGTGATTCCAGGAGGAGCCTGAAAAATATCCTGCAAAGAAAAGGCGAGGCTACTTACCTGAGGAAATAGAGGAAATGTCCCTGCAAAGAAGAAAGAAGAGGAGACAAAATTGAAAATACAAGTTATCCAGGACGATGAGAGCCTAATTTTTGAACATGTAAGTCCATTTATTCTAATTTTTGAGTGTGGGGCGGATGATTCTGGCTTTCTGGACGGAAGGATGGCCCATGCATCCGAAATTCACCGCCTTTGGTGGTGAATTTCTAATCTTTAATCCCTAACTAAGCTCGTGCCCCTTTGTCAGTCTGGTGCCAGGGTTTGAAGTCCCACTTCCTTCCATGCTGCAGAAGAAAAGATATTTTCTCAGACATGATGTTTTGGACTATACATGCCTCCCAAGTCACCTATTCCTAAACCTAACCTCAGTGAAGAAGTAAGAAAAACCTAATCTGAGAGGATTTTTGGAGGACAAATGACTGAAGAGGAAAAATAAAAATTGTTTGTGCAAGCTGGGTGATTTCCTTAACTGTTTGGACCTCATCTTGGTGAGGGGGGGTGTGCTCCCACTCCTAAAAACTATAAGTGAGAATATACTTCAAAGAGCCATAAAGCTACGGACAATTTCGGAAGAGCATGGATCCACAGCCATTCAGGAGCAATACAAAGGCTAACTCCGCCCACCTGCTCTATTTAAGCGGACCTGCTTCTTCCAACTCACTCACTCACCTTGCAGCCCTGTCATACGAAGGCACAATACAACAGAAGGCAATCAGACCAGGACTTATGGACAAGGGATTTTTATTCCATCCAAGCTCTCATGTACAGGGGATATACAAACAAAATTTGCTCAGTTCAGCACCTGAAGAAGGACCAGGAAGTCCGAAATATCGCGCATTATTCTGGGCAACAAGTGATTCCAGGAGGAGCCTGAAAAATATCCTGCAAAGAAAAGGCGAGGCTACTTACCTGAGGAAATAGAGGAAATGTCCCTGCAAAGAAGAAAGAAGAGGAGACAAAATTGAAAATACAAGTTATCCAGGACGATGAGAGCCTAATTTTTGAACATGTAAGTCCATTTATTCTAATTTTTGAGTGTGGGGCGGATGATTCTGGCTTTCTGGACGGAAGGATGGCCCATGCATCCGAAATTCACCGCCTTTGGTGGTGAATTTCTAATCTTTAATCCCTAACTAAGCTCGTGCCCCTTTGTCAGTCTGGTGCCAGGGTTTGAAGTCCCACTTCCTTCCATGCTGCAGAAGAAAAGATATTTTCTCAGACATGATGTTTTGGACTATACATGCCTCCCAAGTCACCTATTCCTAAACCTAACCTCAGTGAAGAAGTAAGAAAAACCTAATCTGAGAGGATTTTTGGAGGACAAATGACTGAAGAGGAAAAATAAAAATTGTTTGTGCAAGCTGGGTGATTTCCTTAACTGTTTGGACCTCATCTTGGTGAGGGGGGGTGTGCTCCCACTCCTAAAAACTATAAGTGAGAATATACTTCAAAGAGCCATAAAGCTACGGACAATTTCGGAAGAGCATGGATCCACAGCCATTCAGGAGCAATACAAAGGCTAACTCCGCCCACCTGCTCTATTTAAGCGGACCTGCTTCTTCCAACTCACTCACTCACCTTGCAGCCCTGTCATACGAAGGCACAATACAACAGAAGGCAATCAGACCAGGACTTATGGACAAGGGATTTTTATTCCATCCAAGCTCTCATGTACAGGGGATATACAAACAAAATTTGCTCAGTTCAGCACCTGAAGAAGGACCAGGAAGTCCGAAATATCGCGCATTATTCTGGGCAACAAGTGATTCCAGGAGGAGCCTGAAAAATATCCTGCAAAGAAAAGGCGAGGCTACTTACCTGAGGAAATAGAGGAAATGTCCCTGCAAAGAAGAAAGAAGAGGAGACAAAATTGAAAATACAAGTTATCCAGGACGATGAGAGCCTAATTTTTGAACATGTAAGTCCATTTATTCTAATTTTTGAGTGTGGGGCGGATGATTCTGGCTTTCTGGACGGAAGGATGGCCCATGCATCCGAAATTCACCGCCTTTGGTGGTGAATTTCTAATCTTTAATCCCTAACTAAGCTCGTGCCCCTTTGTCAGTCTGGTGCCAGGGTTTGAAGTCCCACTTCCTTCCATGCTGCAGAAGAAAAGATATTTTCTCAGACATGATGTTTTGGACTATACATGCCTCCCAAGTCACCTATTCCTAAACCTAACCTCAGTGAAGAAGTAAGAAAAACCTAATCTGAGAGGATTTTTGGAGGACAAATGACTGAAGAGGAAAAATAAAAATTGTTTGTGCAAGCTGGGTGATTTCCTTAACTGTTTGGACCTCATCTTGGTGAGGGGGGGTGTGCTCCCACTCCTAAAAACTATAAGTGAGAATATACTTCAAAGAGCCATAAAGCTACGGACAATTTCGGAAGAGCATGGATCCACAGCCATTCAGGAGCAATACAAAGGCTAACTCCGCCCACCTGCTCTATTTAAGCGGACCTGCTTCTTCCAACTCACTCACTCACCTTGCAGCCCTGTCATACGAAGGCACAATACAACAGAAGGCAATCAGACCAGGACTTATGGACAAGGGATTTTTATTCCATCCAAGCTCTCATGTACAGGGGATATACAAACAAAATTTGCTCAGTTCAGCACCTGAAGAAGGACCAGGAAGTCCGAAATATCGCGCATTATTCTGGGCAACAAGTGATTCCAGGAGGAGCCTGAAAAATATCCTGCAAAGAAAAGGCGAGGCTACTTACCTGAGGAAATAGAGGAAATGTCCCTGCAAAGAAGAAAGAAGAGGAGACAAAATTGAAAATACAAGTTATCCAGGACGATGAGAGCCTAATTTTTGAACATGTAAGTCCATTTATTCTAATTTTTGAGTGTGGGGCGGATGATTCTGGCTTTCTGGACGGAAGGATGGCCCATGCATCCGAAATTCACCGCCTTTGGTGGTGAATTTCTAATCTTTAATCCCTAACTAAGCTCGTGCCCCTTTGTCAGTCTGGTGCCAGGGTTTGAAGTCCCACTTCCTTCCATGCTGCAGAAGAAAAGATATTTTCTCAGACATGATGTTTTGGACTATACATGCCTCCCAAGTCACCTATTCCTAAACCTAACCTCAGTGAAGAAGTAAGAAAAACCTAATCTGAGAGGATTTTTGGAGGACAAATGACTGAAGAGGAAAAATAAAAATTGTTTGTGCAAGCTGGGTGATTTCCTTAACTGTTTGGACCTCATCTTGGTGAGGGGGGGTGTGCTCCCACTCCTAAAAACTATAAGTGAGAATATACTTCAAAGAGCCATAAAGCTACGGACAATTTCGGAAGAGCATGGATCCACAGCCATTCAGGAGCAATACAAAGGCTAACTCCGCCCACCTGCTCTATTTAAGCGGACCTGCTTCTTCCAACTCACTCACTCACCTTGCAGCCCTGTCATACGAAGGCACAATACAACAGAAGGCAATCAGACCAGGACTTATGGACAAAGGATTTTTATTCCATCCAAGCTCTCATGTACAGGGGATATACAAACAAAATTTGCTCAGTTCAGCACCTGAAGAAGGACCAGGAAGTCCGAAATATCGCGCATTATTCTGGGCAACAAGTGATTCCAGGAGGAGCCTGAAAAATATCCTGCAAAGAAAAGGCGAGGCTACTTACCTGAGGAAATAGAGGAAATGTCCCTGCAAAGAAGAAAGAAGAGGAGACAAAATTGAAAATACAAGTTATCCAGGACGATGAGAGCCTAATTTTTGAACATGTAAGTCCATTTATTCTAATTTTTGAGTGTGGGGCGGATGATTCTGGCTTTCTGGACGGAAGGATGGCCCATGCATCCGAAATTCACCGCCTTTGGTGGTGAATTTCTAATCTTTAATCCCTAACTAAGCTCGTGCCCCTTTGTCAGTCTGGTGCCAGGGTTTGAAGTCCCACTTCCTTCCATGCTGCAGAAGAAAAGATATTTTCTCAGACATGATGTTTTGGACTATACATGCCTCCCAAGTCACCTATTCCTAAACCTAACCTCAGTGAAGAAGTAAGAAAAACCTAATCTGAGAGGATTTTTGGAGGACAAATGACTGAAGAGGAAAAATAAAAATTGTTTGTGCAAGCTGGGTGATTTCCTTAACTGTTTGGACCTCATCTTGGTGAGGGGGGGTGTGCTCCCACTCCTAAAAACTATAAGTGAGAATATACTTCAAAGAGCCATAAAGCTACGGACAATTTCGGAAGAGCATGGATCCACAGCCATTCAGGAGCAATACAAAGGCTAACTCCGCCCACCTGCTCTATTTAAGCGGACCTGCTTCTTCCAACTCACTCACTCACCTTGCAGCCCTGTCATACGAAGGCACAATACAACAGAAGGCAATCAGACCAGGACTTATGGACAAAGGATTTTTATTCCATCCAAGCTCTCATGTACAGGGGATATACAAACAAAATTTGCTCAGTTCAGCACCTGAAGAAGGACCAGGAAGTCCGAAATATCGCGCATTATTCTGGGCAACAAGTGATTCCAGGAGGAGCCTGAAAAATATCCTGCAAAGAAAAGGCGAGGCTACTTACCTGAGGAAATAGAGGAAATGTCCCTGCAAAGAAGAAAGAAGAGGAGACAAAATTGAAAATACAAGTTATCCAGGACGATGAGAGCCTAATTTTTGAACATGTAAGTCCATTTATTCTAATTTTTGAGTGTGGGGCGGATGATTCTGGCTTTCTGGACGGAAGGATGGCCCATGCATCCGAAATTCACCGCCTTTGGTGGTGAATTTCTAATCTTTAATCCCTAACTAAGCTCGTGCCCCTTTGTCAGTCTGGTGCCAGGGTTTGAAGTCCCACTTCCTTCCATGCTGCAGAAGAAAAGATATTTTCTCAGACATGATGTTTTGGACTATACATGCCTCCCAAGTCACCTATTCCTAAACCTAACCTCAGTGAAGAAGTAAGAAAAACCTAATCTGAGAGGATTTTTGGAGGACAAATGACTGAAGAGGAAAAATAAAAATTGTTTGTGCAAGCTGGGTGATTTCCTTAACTGTTTGGACCTCATCTTGGTGAGGGGGGGTGTGCTCCCACTCCTAAAAACTATAAGTGAGAATATACTTCAAAGAGCCATAAAGCTACGGACAATTTCGGAAGAGCATGGATCCACAGCCATTCAGGAGCAATACAAAGGCTAACTCCGCCCACCTGCTCTATTTAAGCGGACCTGCTTCTTCCAACTCACTCACTCACCTTGCAGCCCTGTCATACGAAGGCACAATACAACAGAAGGCAATCAGACCAGGACTTATGGACAAAGGATTTTTATTCCATCCAAGCTCTCATGTACAGGGGATATACAAACAAAATTTGCTCAGTTCAGCACCTGAAGAAGGACCAGGAAGTCCGAAATATCGCGCATTATTCTGGGCAACAAGTGATTCCAGGAGGAGCCTGAAAAATATCCTGCAAAGAAAAGGCGAGGCTACTTACCTGAGGAAATAGAGGAAATGTCCCTGCAAAGAAGAAAGAAGAGGAGACAAAATTGAAAATACAAGTTATCCAGGACGATGAGAGCCTAATTTTTGAACATGTAAGTCCATTTATTCTAATTTTTGAGTGTGGGGCGGATGATTCTGGCTTTCTGGACGGAAGGATGGCCCATGCATCCGAAATTCACCGCCTTTGGTGGTGAATTTCTAATCTTTAATCCCTAACTAAGCTCGTGCCCCTTTGTCAGTCTGGTGCCAGGGTTTGAAGTCCCACTTCCTTCCATGCTGCAGAAGAAAAGATATTTTCTCAGACATGATGTTTTGGACTATACATGCCTCCCAAGTCACCTATTCCTAAACCTAACCTCAGTGAAGAAGTAAGAAAAACCTAATCTGAGAGGATTTTTGGAGGACAAATGACTGAAGAGGAAAAATAAAAATTGTTTGTGCAAGCTGGGTGATTTCCTTAACTGTTTGGACCTCATCTTGGTGAGGGGGGGTGTGCTCCCACTCCTAAAAACTATAAGTGAGAATATACTTCAAAGAGCCATAAAGCTACGGACAATTTCGGAAGAGCATGGATCCACAGCCATTCAGGAGCAATACAAAGGCTAACTCCGCCCACCTGCTCTATTTAAGCGGACCTGCTTCTTCCAACTCACTCACTCACCTTGCAGCCCTGTCATACGAAGGCACAATACAACAGAAGGCAATCAGACCAGGACTTATGGACAAAGGATTTTTATTCCATCCAAGCTCTCATGTACAGGGGATATACAAACAAAATTTGCTCAGTTCAGCACCTGAAGAAGGACCAGGAAGTCCGAAATATCGCGCATTATTCTGGGCAACAAGTGATTCCAGGAGGAGCCTGAAAAATATCCTGCAAAGAAAAGGCGAGGCTACTTACCTGAGGAAATAGAGGAAATGTCCCTGCAAAGAAGAAAGAAGAGGAGACAAAATTGAAAATACAAGTTATCCAGGACGATGAGAGCCTAATTTTTGAACATGTAAGTCCATTTATTCTAATTTTTGAGTGTGGGGCGGATGATTCTGGCTTTCTGGACGGAAGGATGGCCCATGCATCCGAAATTCACCGCCTTTGGTGGTGAATTTCTAATCTTTAATCCCTAACTAAGCTCGTGCCCCTTTGTCAGTCTGGTGCCAGGGTTTGAAGTCCCACTTCCTTCCATGCTGCAGAAGAAAAGATATTTTCTCAGACATGATGTTTTGGACTATACATGCCTCCCAAGTCACCTATTCCTAAACCTAACCTCAGTGAAGAAGTAAGAAAAACCTAATCTGAGAGGATTTTTGGAGGACAAATGACTGAAGAGGAAAAATAAAAATTGTTTGTGCAAGCTGGGTGATTTCCTTAACTGTTTGGACCTCATCTTGGTGAGGGGGGGTGTGCTCCCACTCCTAAAAACTATAAGTGAGAATATACTTCAAAGAGCCATAAAGCTACGGACAATTTCGGAAGAGCATGGATCCACAGCCATTCAGGAGCAATACAAAGGCTAACTCCGCCCACCTGCTCTATTTAAGCGGACCTGCTTCTTCCAACTCACTCACTCACCTTGCAGCCCTGTCATACGAAGGCACAATACAACAGAAGGCAATCAGACCAGGACTTATGGACAAAGGATTTTTATTCCATCCAAGCTCTCATGTACAGGGGATATACAAACAAAATTTGCTCAGTTCAGCACCTGAAGAAGGACCAGGAAGTCCGAAATATCGCGCATTATTCTGGGCAACAAGTGATTCCAGGAGGAGCCTGAAAAATATCCTGCAAAGAAAAGGCGAGGCTACTTACCTGAGGAAATAGAGGAAATGTCCCTGCAAAGAAGAAAGAAGAGGAGACAAAATTGAAAATACAAGTTATCCAGGACGATGAGAGCCTAATTTTTGAACATGTAAGTCCATTTATTCTAATTTTTGAGTGTGGGGCGGATGATTCTGGCTTTCTGGACGGAAGGATGGCCCATGCATCCGAAATTCACCGCCTTTGGTGGTGAATTTCTAATCTTTAATCCCTAACTAAGCTCGTGCCCCTTTGTCAGTCTGGTGCCAGGGTTTGAAGTCCCACTTCCTTCCATGCTGCAGAAGAAAAGATATTTTCTCAGACATGATGTTTTGGACTATACATGCCTCCCAAGTCACCTATTCCTAAACCTAACCTCAGTGAAGAAGTAAGAAAAACCTAATCTGAGAGGATTTTTGGAGGACAAATGACTGAAGAGGAAAAATAAAAATTGTTTGTGCAAGCTGGGTGATTTCCTTAACTGTTTGGACCTCATCTTGGTGAGGGGGGGTGTGCTCCCACTCCTAAAAACTATAAGTGAGAATATACTTCAAAGAGCCATAAAGCTACGGACAATTTCGGAAGAGCATGGATCCACAGCCATTCAGGAGCAATACAAAGGCTAACTCCGCCCACCTGCTCTATTTAAGCGGACCTGCTTCTTCCAACTCACTCACTCACCTTGCAGCCCTGTCATACGAAGGCACAATACAACAGAAGGCAATCAGACCAGGACTTATGGACAAAGGATTTTTATTCCATCCAAGCTCTCATGTACAGGGGATATACAAACAAAATTTGCTCAGTTCAGCACCTGAAGAAGGACCAGGAAGTCCGAAATATCGCGCATTATTCTGGGCAACAAGTGATTCCAGGAGGAGCCTGAAAAATATCCTGCAAAGAAAAGGCGAGGCTACTTACCTGAGGAAATAGAGGAAATGTCCCTGCAAAGAAGAAAGAAGAGGAGACAAAATTGAAAATACAAGTTATCCAGGACGATGAGAGCCTAATTTTTGAACATGTAAGTCCATTTATTCTAATTTTTGAGTGTGGGGCGGATGATTCTGGCTTTCTGGACGGAAGGATGGCCCATGCATCCGAAATTCACCGCCTTTGGTGGTGAATTTCTAATCTTTAATCCCTAACTAAGCTCGTGCCCCTTTGTCAGTCTGGTGCCAGGGTTTGAAGTCCCACTTCCTTCCATGCTGCAGAAGAAAAGATATTTTCTCAGACATGATGTTTTGGACTATACATGCCTCCCAAGTCACCTATTCCTAAACCTAACCTCAGTGAAGAAGTAAGAAAAACCTAATCTGAGAGGATTTTTGGAGGACAAATGACTGAAGAGGAAAAATAAAAATTGTTTGTGCAAGCTGGGTGATTTCCTTAACTGTTTGGACCTCATCTTGGTGAGGGGGGGTGTGCTCCCACTCCTAAAAACTATAAGTGAGAATATACTTCAAAGAGCCATAAAGCTACGGACAATTTCGGAAGAGCATGGATCCACAGCCATTCAGGAGCAATACAAAGGCTAACTCCGCCCACCTGCTCTATTTAAGCGGACCTGCTTCTTCCAACTCACTCACTCACCTTGCAGCCCTGTCATACGAAGGCACAATACAACAGAAGGCAATCAGACCAGGACTTATGGACAAAGGATTTTTATTCCATCCAAGCTCTCATGTACAGGGGATATACAAACAAAATTTGCTCAGTTCAGCACCTGAAGAAGGACCAGGAAGTCCGAAATATCGCGCATTATTCTGGGCAACAAGTGATTCCAGGAGGAGCCTGAAAAATATCCTGCAAAGAAAAGGCGAGGCTACTTACCTGAGGAAATAGAGGAAATGTCCCTGCAAAGAAGAAAGAAGAGGAGACAAAATTGAAAATACAAGTTATCCAGGACGATGAGAGCCTAATTTTTGAACATGTAAGTCCATTTATTCTAATTTTTGAGTGTGGGGCGGATGATTCTGGCTTTCTGGACGGAAGGATGGCCCATGCATCCGAAATTCACCGCCTTTGGTGGTGAATTTCTAATCTTTAATCCCTAACTAAGCTCGTGCCCCTTTGTCAGTCTGGTGCCAGGGTTTGAAGTCCCACTTCCTTCCATGCTGCAGAAGAAAAGATATTTTCTCAGACATGATGTTTTGGACTATACATGCCTCCCAAGTCACCTATTCCTAAACCTAACCTCAGTGAAGAAGTAAGAAAAACCTAATCTGAGAGGATTTTTGGAGGACAAATGACTGAAGAGGAAAAATAAAAATTGTTTGTGCAAGCTGGGTGATTTCCTTAACTGTTTGGACCTCATCTTGGTGAGGGGGGGTGTGCTCCCACTCCTAAAAACTATAAGTGAGAATATACTTCAAAGAGCCATAAAGCTACGGACAATTTCGGAAGAGCATGGATCCACAGCCATTCAGGAGCAATACAAAGGCTAACTCCGCCCACCTGCTCTATTTAAGCGGACCTGCTTCTTCCAACTCACTCACTCACTCACCTTGCAGCCCTGTCATACGAAGGCACAATACAACAGAAGGCAATCAGACCAGGACTTATGGACAAAGGATTTTTATTCCATCCAAGCTCTCATGTACAGGGGATATACAAACAAAATTTGCTCAGTTCAGCACCTGAAGAAGGACCAGGAAGTCCGAAATATCGCGCATTATTCTGGGCAACAAGTGATTCCAGGAGGAGCCTGAAAAATATCCTGCAAAGAAAAGGCGAGGCTACTTACCTGAGGAAATAGAGGAAATGTCCCTGCAAAGAAGAAAGAAGAGGAGACAAAATTGAAAATACAAGTTATCCAGGACGATGAGAGCCTAATTTTTGAACATGTAAGTCCATTTATTCTAATTTTTGAGTGTGGGGCGGATGATTCTGGCTTTCTGGACGGAAGGATGGCCCATGCATCCGAAATTCACCGCCTTTGGTGGTGAATTTCTAATCTTTAATCCCTAACTAAGCTCGTGCCCCTTTGTCAGTCTGGTGCCAGGGTTTGAAGTCCCACTTCCTTCCATGCTGCAGAAGAAAAGATATTTTCTCAGACATGATGTTTTGGACTATACATGCCTCCCAAGTCACCTATTCCTAAACCTAACCTCAGTGAAGAAGTAAGAAAAACCTAATCTGAGAGGATTTTTGGAGGACAAATGACTGAAGAGGAAAAATAAAAATTGTTTGTGCAAGCTGGGTGATTTCCTTAACTGTTTGGACCTCATCTTGGTGAGGGGGGGTGTGCTCCCACTCCTAAAAACTATAAGTGAGAATATACTTCAAAGAGCCATAAAGCTACGGACAATTTCGGAAGAGCATGGATCCACAGCCATTCAGGAGCAATACAAAGGCTAACTCCGCCCACCTGCTCTATTTAAGCGGACCTGCTTCTTCCAACTCACTCACTCACCTTGCAGCCCTGTCATACGAAGGCACAATACAACAGAAGGCAATCAGACCAGGACTTATGGACAAAGGATTTTTATTCCATCCAAGCTCTCATGTACAGGGGATATACAAACAAAATTTGCTCAGTTCAGCACCTGAAGAAGGACCAGGAAGTCCGAAATATCGCGCATTATTCTGGGCAACAAGTGATTCCAGGAGGAGCCTGAAAAATATCCTGCAAAGAAAAGGCGAGGCTACTTACCTGAGGAAATAGAGGAAATGTCCCTGCAAAGAAGAAAGAAGAGGAGACAAAATTGAAAATACAAGTTATCCAGGACGATGAGAGCCTAATTTTTGAACATGTAAGTCCATTTATTCTAATTTTTGAGTGTGGGGCGGATGATTCTGGCTTTCTGGACGGAAGGATGGCCCATGCATCCGAAATTCACCGCCTTTGGTGGTGAATTTCTAATCTTTAATCCCTAACTAAGCTCGTGCCCCTTGTCAGTCTGGTGCCAGGGTTTGAAGTCCCACTTCCTTCCATGCTGCAGAAGAAAAGATATTTTCTCAGACATGATGTTTTGGACTATACATGCCTCCCAAGTCACCTATTCCTAAACCTAACCTCAGTGAAGAAGTAAGAAAAACCTAATCTGAGAGGATTTTTGGAGGACAAATGACTGAAGAGGAAAAATAAAAATTGTTTGTGCAAGCTGGGTGATTTCCTTAACTGTTTGGACCTCATCTTGGTGAGGGGGGGTGTGCTCCCACTCCTAAAAACTATAAGTGAGAATATACTTCAAAGAGCCATAAAGCTACGGACAATTTCGGAAGAGCATGGATCCACAGCCATTCAGGAGCAATACAAAGGCTAACTCCGCCCACCTGCTCTATTTAAGCGGACCTGCTTCTTCCAACTCACTCACTCACCTTGCAGCCCTGTCATACGAAGGCACAATACAACAGAAGGCAATCAGACCAGGACTTATGGACAAAGGATTTTTATTCCATCCAAGCTCTCATGTACAGGGGATATACAAACAAAATTTGCTCAGTTCAGCACCTGAAGAAGGACCAGGAAGTCCGAAATATCGCGCATTATTCTGGGCAACAAGTGATTCCAGGAGGAGCCTGAAAAATATCCTGCAAAGAAAAGGCGAGGCTACTTACCTGAGGAAATAGAGGAAATGTCCCTGCAAAGAAGAAAGAAGAGGAGACAAAATTGAAAATACAAGTTATCCAGGACGATGAGAGCCTAATTTTTGAACATGTAAGTCCATTTATTCTAATTTTTGAGTGTGGGGCGGATGATTCTGGCTTTCTGGACGGAAGGATGGCCCATGCATCCGAAATTCACCGCCTTTGGTGGTGAATTTCTAATCTTTAATCCCTAACTAAGCTCGTGCCCCTTTGTCAGTCTGGTGCCAGGGTTTGAAGTCCCACTTCCTTCCATGCTGCAGAAGAAAAGATATTTTCTCAGACATGATGTTTTGGACTATACATGCCTCCCAAGTCACCTATTCCTAAACCTAACCTCAGTGAAGAAGTAAGAAAAACCTAATCTGAGAGGATTTTTGGAGGACAAATGACTGAAGAGGAAAAATAAAAATTGTTTGTGCAAGCTGGGTGATTTCCTTAACTGTTTGGACCTCATCTTGGTGAGGGGGGGTGTGCTCCCACTCCTAAAAACTATAAGTGAGAATATACTTCAAAGAGCCATAAAGCTACGGACAATTTCGGAAGAGCATGGATCCACAGCCATTCAGGAGCAATACAAAGGCTAACTCCGCCCACCTGCTCTATTTAAGCGGACCTGCTTCTTCCAACTCACTCACTCACCTTGCAGCCCTGTCATACGAAGGCACAATACAACAGAAGGCAATCAGACCAGGACTTATGGACAAAGGATTTTTATTCCATCCAAGCTCTCATGTACAGGGGATATACAAACAAAATTTGCTCAGTTCAGCACCTGAAGAAGGACCAGGAAGTCCGAAATATCGCGCATTATTCTGGGCAACAAGTGATTCCAGGAGGAGCCTGAAAAATATCCTGCAAAGAAAAGGCGAGGCTACTTACCTGAGGAAATAGAGGAAATGTCCCTGCAAAGAAGAAAGAAGAGGAGACAAAATTGAAAATACAAGTTATCCAGGACGATGAGAGCCTAATTTTTGAACATGTAAGTCCATTTATTCTAATTTTTGAGTGTGGGGCGGATGATTCTGGCTTTCTGGACGGAAGGATGGCCCATGCATCCGAAATTCACCGCCTTTGGTGGTGAATTTCTAATCTTTAATCCCTAACTAAGCTCGTGCCCCTTTGTCAGTCTGGTGCCAGGGTTTGAAGTCCCACTTCCTTCCATGCTGCAGAAGAAAAGATATTTTCTCAGACATGATGTTTTGGACTATACATGCCTCCCAAGTCACCTATTCCTAAACCTAACCTCAGTGAAGAAGTAAGAAAAACCTAATCTGAGAGGATTTTTGGAGGACAAATGACTGAAGAGGAAAAATAAAAATTGTTTGTGCAAGCTGGGTGATTTCCTTAACTGTTTGGACCTCATCTTGGTGAGGGGGGGTGTGCTCCCACTCCTAAAAACTATAAGTGAGAATATACTTCAAAGAGCCATAAAGCTACGGACAATTTCGGAAGAGCATGGATCCACAGCCATTCAGGAGCAATACAAAGGCTAACTCCGCCCACCTGCTCTATTTAAGCGGACCTGCTTCTTCCAACTCACTCACTCACCTTGCAGCCCTGTCATACGAAGGCACAATACAACAGAAGGCAATCAGACCAGGACTTATGGACAAAGGATTTTTATTCCATCCAAGCTCTCATGTACAGGGGATATACAAACAAAATTTGCTCAGTTCAGCACCTGAAGAAGGACCAGGAAGTCCGAAATATCGCGCATTATTCTGGGCAACAAGTGATTCCAGGAGGAGCCTGAAAAATATCCTGCAAAGAAAAGGCGAGGCTACTTACCTGAGGAAATAGAGGAAATGTCCCTGCAAAGAAGAAAGAAGAGGAGACAAAATTGAAAATACAAGTTATCCAGGACGATGAGAGCCTAATTTTTGAACATGTAAGTCCATTTATTCTAATTTTTGAGTGTGGGGCGGATGATTCTGGCTTTCTGGACGGAAGGATGGCCCATGCATCCGAAATTCACCGCCTTTGGTGGTGAATTTCTAATCTTTAATCCCTAACTAAGCTCGTGCCCCTTTGTCAGTCTGGTGCCAGGGTTTGAAGTCCCACTTCCTTCCATGCTGCAGAAGAAAAGATATTTTCTCAGACATGATGTTTTGGACTATACATGCCTCCCAAGTCACCTATTCCTAAACCTAACCTCAGTGAAGAAGTAAGAAAAACCTAATCTGAGAGGATTTTTGGAGGACAAATGACTGAAGAGGAAAAATAAAAATTGTTTGTGCAAGCTGGGTGATTTCCTTAACTGTTTGGACCTCATCTTGGTGAGGGGGGGTGTGCTCCCACTCCTAAAAACTATAAGTGAGAATATACTTCAAAGAGCCATAAAGCTACGGACAATTTCGGAAGAGCATGGATCCACAGCCATTCAGGAGCAATACAAAGGCTAACTCCGCCCACCTGCTCTATTTAAGCGGACCTGCTTCTTCCAACTCACTCACTCACCTTGCAGCCCTGTCATACGAAGGCACAATACAACAGAAGGCAATCAGACCAGGACTTATGGACAAAGGATTTTTATTCCATCCAAGCTCTCATGTACAGGGGATATACAAACAAAATTTGCTCAGTTCAGCACCTGAAGAAGGACCAGGAAGTCCGAAATATCGCGCATTATTCTGGGCAACAAGTGATTCCAGGAGGAGCCTGAAAAATATCCTGCAAAGAAAAGGCGAGGCTACTTACCTGAGGAAATAGAGGAAATGTCCCTGCAAAGAAGAAAGAAGAGGAGACAAAATTGAAAATACAAGTTATCCAGGACGATGAGAGCCTAATTTTTGAACATGTAAGTCCATTTATTCTAATTTTTGAGTGTGGGGCGGATGATTCTGGCTTTCTGGACGGAAGGATGGCCCATGCATCCGAAATTCACCGCCTTTGGTGGTGAATTTCTAATCTTTAATCCCTAACTAAGCTCGTGCCCCTTTGTCAGTCTGGTGCCAGGGTTTGAAGTCCCACTTCCTTCCATGCTGCAGAAGAAAAGATATTTTCTCAGACATGATGTTTTGGACTATACATGCCTCCCAAGTCACCTATTCCTAAACCTAACCTCAGTGAAGAAGTAAGAAAAACCTAATCTGAGAGGATTTTTGGAGGACAAATGACTGAAGAGGAAAAATAAAAATTGTTTGTGCAAGCTGGGTGATTTCCTTAACTGTTTGGACCTCATCTTGGTGAGGGGGGGTGTGCTCCCACTCCTAAAAACTATAAGTGAGAATATACTTCAAAGAGCCATAAAGCTACGGACAATTTCGGAAGAGCATGGATCCACAGCCATTCAGGAGCAATACAAAGGCTAACTCCGCCCACCTGCTCTATTTAAGCGGACCTGCTTCTTCCAACTCACTCACTCACCTTGCAGCCCTGTCATACGAAGGCACAATACAACAGAAGGCAATCAGACCAGGACTTATGGACAAAGGATTTTTATTCCATCCAAGCTCTCATGTACAGGGGATATACAAACAAAATTTGCTCAGTTCAGCACCTGAAGAAGGACCAGGAAGTCCGAAATATCGCGCATTATTCTGGGCAACAAGTGATTCCAGGAGGAGCCTGAAAAATATCCTGCAAAGAAAAGGCGAGGCTACTTACCTGAGGAAATAGAGGAAATGTCCCTGCAAAGAAGAAAGAAGAGGAGACAAAATTGAAAATACAAGTTATCCAGGACGATGAGAGCCTAATTTTTGAACATGTAAGTCCATTTATTCTAATTTTTGAGTGTGGGGCGGATGATTCTGGCTTTCTGGACGGAAGGATGGCCCATGCATCCGAAATTCACCGCCTTTGGTGGTGAATTTCTAATCTTTAATCCCTAACTAAGCTCGTGCCCCTTTGTCAGTCTGGTGCCAGGGTTTGAAGTCCCACTTCCTTCCATGCTGCAGAAGAAAAGATATTTTCTCAGACATGATGTTTTGGACTATACATGCCTCCCAAGTCACCTATTCCTAAACCTAACCTCAGTGAAGAAGTAAGAAAAACCTAATCTGAGAGGATTTTTGGAGGACAAATGACTGAAGAGGAAAAATAAAAATTGTTTGTGCAAGCTGGGTGATTTCCTTAACTGTTTGGACCTCATCTTGGTGAGGGGGGGTGTGCTCCCACTCCTAAAAACTATAAGTGAGAATATACTTCAAAGAGCCATAAAGCTACGGACAATTTCGGAAGAGCATGGATCCACAGCCATTCAGGAGCAATACAAAGGCTAACTCCGCCCACCTGCTCTATTTAAGCGGACCTGCTTCTTCCAACTCACTCACTCACCTTGCAGCCCTGTCATACGAAGGCACAATACAACAGAAGGCAATCAGACCAGGACTTATGGACAAAGGATTTTTATTCCATCCAAGCTCTCATGTACAGGGGATATACAAACAAAATTTGCTCAGTTCAGCACCTGAAGAAGGACCAGGAAGTCCGAAATATCGCGCATTATTCTGGGCAACAAGTGATTCCAGGAGGAGCCTGAAAAATATCCTGCAAAGAAAAGGCGAGGCTACTTACCTGAGGAAATAGAGGAAATGTCCCTGCAAAGAAGAAAGAAGAGGAGACAAAATTGAAAATACAAGTTATCCAGGACGATGAGAGCCTAATTTTTGAACATGTAAGTCCATTTATTCTAATTTTTGAGTGTGGGGCGGATGATTCTGGCTTTCTGGACGGAAGGATGGCCCATGCATCCGAAATTCACCGCCTTTGGTGGTGAATTTCTAATCTTTAATCCCTAACTAAGCTCGTGCCCCTTTGTCAGTCTGGTGCCAGGGTTTGAAGTCCCACTTCCTTCCATGCTGCAGAAGAAAAGATATTTTCTCAGACATGATGTTTTGGACTATACATGCCTCCCAAGTCACCTATTCCTAAACCTAACCTCAGTGAAGAAGTAAGAAAAACCTAATCTGAGAGGATTTTTGGAGGACAAATGACTGAAGAGGAAAAATAAAAATTGTTTGTGCAAGCTGGGTGATTTCCTTAACTGTTTGGACCTCATCTTGGTGAGGGGGGGTGTGCTCCCACTCCTAAAAACTATAAGTGAGAATATACTTCAAAGAGCCATAAAGCTACGGACAATTTCGGAAGAGCATGGATCCACAGCCATTCAGGAGCAATACAAAGGCTAACTCCGCCCACCTGCTCTATTTAAGCGGACCTGCTTCTTCCAACTCACTCACTCACCTTGCAGCCCTGTCATACGAAGGCACAATACAACAGAAGGCAATCAGACCAGGACTTATGGACAAAGGATTTTTATTCCATCCAAGCTCTCATGTACAGGGGATATACAAACAAAATTTGCTCAGTTCAGCACCTGAAGAAGGACCAGGAAGTCCGAAATATCGCGCATTATTCTGGGCAACAAGTGATTCCAGGAGGAGCCTGAAAAATATCCTGCAAAGAAAAGGCGAGGCTACTTACCTGAGGAAATAGAGGAAATGTCCCTGCAAAGAAGAAAGAAGAGGAGACAAAATTGAAAATACAAGTTATCCAGGACGATGAGAGCCTAATTTTTGAACATGTAAGTCCATTTATTCTAATTTTTGAGTGTGGGGCGGATGATTCTGGCTTTCTGGACGGAAGGATGGCCCATGCATCCGAAATTCACCGCCTTTGGTGGTGAATTTCTAATCTTTAATCCCTAACTAAGCTCGTGCCCCTTTGTCAGTCTGGTGCCAGGGTTTGAAGTCCCACTTCCTTCCATGCTGCAGAAGAAAAGATATTTTCTCAGACATGATGTTTTGGACTATACATGCCTCCCAAGTCACCTATTCCTAAACCTAACCTCAGTGAAGAAGTAAGAAAAACCTAATCTGAGAGGATTTTTGGAGGACAAATGACTGAAGAGGAAAAATAAAAATTGTTTGTGCAAGCTGGGTGATTTCCTTAACTGTTTGGACCTCATCTTGGTGAGGGGGGGTGTGCTCCCACTCCTAAAAACTATAAGTGAGAATATACTTCAAAGAGCCATAAAGCTACGGACAATTTCGGAAGAGCATGGATCCACAGCCATTCAGGAGCAATACAAAGGCTAACTCCGCCCACCTGCTCTATTTAAGCGGACCTGCTTCTTCCAACTCACTCACTCACCTTGCAGCCCTGTCATACGAAGGCACAATACAACAGAAGGCAATCAGACCAGGACTTATGGACAAAGGATTTTTATTCCATCCAAGCTCTCATGTACAGGGGATATACAAACAAAATTTGCTCAGTTCAGCACCTGAAGAAGGACCAGGAAGTCCGAAATATCGCGCATTATTCTGGGCAACAAGTGATTCCAGGAGGAGCCTGAAAAATATCCTGCAAAGAAAAGGCGAGGCTACTTACCTGAGGAAATAGAGGAAATGTCCCTGCAAAGAAGAAAGAAGAGGAGACAAAATTGAAAATACAAGTTATCCAGGACGATGAGAGCCTAATTTTTGAACATGTAAGTCCATTTATTCTAATTTTTGAGTGTGGGGCGGATGATTCTGGCTTTCTGGACGGAAGGATGGCCCATGCATCCGAAATTCACCGCCTTTGGTGGTGAATTTCTAATCTTTAATCCCTAACTAAGCTCGTGCCCCTTTGTCAGTCTGGTGCCAGGGTTTGAAGTCCCACTTCCTTCCATGCTGCAGAAGAAAAGATATTTTCTCAGACATGATGTTTTGGACTATACATGCCTCCCAAGTCACCTATTCCTAAACCTAACCTCAGTGAAGAAGTAAGAAAAACCTAATCTGAGAGGATTTTTGGAGGACAAATGACTGAAGAGGAAAAATAAAAATTGTTTGTGCAAGCTGGGTGATTTCCTTAACTGTTTGGACCTCATCTTGGTGAGGGGGGGTGTGCTCCCACTCCTAAAAACTATAAGTGAGAATATACTTCAAAGAGCCATAAAGCTACGGACAATTTCGGAAGAGCATGGATCCACAGCCATTCAGGAGCAATACAAAGGCTAACTCCGCCCACCTGCTCTATTTAAGCGGACCTGCTTCTTCCAACTCACTCACTCACCTTGCAGCCCTGTCATACGAAGGCACAATACAACAGAAGGCAATCAGACCAGGACTTATGGACAAAGGATTTTTATTCCATCCAAGCTCTCATGTACAGGGGATATACAAACAAAATTTGCTCAGTTCAGCACCTGAAGAAGGACCAGGAAGTCCGAAATATCGCGCATTATTCTGGGCAACAAGTGATTCCAGGAGGAGCCTGAAAAATATCCTGCAAAGAAAAGGCGAGGCTACTTACCTGAGGAAATAGAGGAAATGTCCCTGCAAAGAAGAAAGAAGAGGAGACAAAATTGAAAATACAAGTTATCCAGGACGATGAGAGCCTAATTTTTGAACATGTAAGTCCATTTATTCTAATTTTTGAGTGTGGGGCGGATGATTCTGGCTTTCTGGACGGAAGGATGGCCCATGCATCCGAAATTCACCGCCTTTGGTGGTGAATTTCTAATCTTTAATCCCTAACTAAGCTCGTGCCCCTTTGTCAGTCTGGTGCCAGGGTTTGAAGTCCCACTTCCTTCCATGCTGCAGAAGAAAAGATATTTTCTCAGACATGATGTTTTGGACTATACATGCCTCCCAAGTCACCTATTCCTAAACCTAACCTCAGTGAAGAAGTAAGAAAAACCTAATCTGAGAGGATTTTTGGAGGACAAATGACTGAAGAGGAAAAATAAAAATTGTTTGTGCAAGCTGGGTGATTTCCTTAACTGTTTGGACCTCATCTTGGTGAGGGGGGGTGTGCTCCCACTCCTAAAAACTATAAGTGAGAATATACTTCAAAGAGCCATAAAGCTACGGACAATTTCGGAAGAGCATGGATCCACAGCCATTCAGGAGCAATACAAAGGCTAACTCCGCCCACCTGCTCTATTTAAGCGGACCTGCTTCTTCCAACTCACTCACTCACCTTGCAGCCCTGTCATACGAAGGCACAATACAACAGAAGGCAATCAGACCAGGACTTATGGACAAAGGATTTTTATTCCATCCAAGCTCTCATGTACAGGGGATATACAAACAAAATTTGCTCAGTTCAGCACCTGAAGAAGGACCAGGAAGTCCGAAATATCGCGCATTATTCTGGGCAACAAGTGATTCCAGGAGGAGCCTGAAAAATATCCTGCAAAGAAAAGGCGAGGCTACTTACCTGAGGAAATAGAGGAAATGTCCCTGCAAAGAAGAAAGAAGAGGAGACAAAATTGAAAATACAAGTTATCCAGGACGATGAGAGCCTAATTTTTGAACATGTAAGTCCATTTATTCTAATTTTTGAGTGTGGGGCGGATGATTCTGGCTTTCTGGACGGAAGGATGGCCCATGCATCCGAAATTCACCGCCTTTGGTGGTGAATTTCTAATCTTTAATCCCTAACTAAGCTCGTGCCCCTTTGTCAGTCTGGTGCCAGGGTTTGAAGTCCCACTTCCTTCCATGCTGCAGAAGAAAAGATATTTTCTCAGACATGATGTTTTGGACTATACATGCCTCCCAAGTCACCTATTCCTAAACCTAACCTCAGTGAAGAAGTAAGAAAAACCTAATCTGAGAGGATTTTTGGAGGACAAATGACTGAAGAGGAAAAATAAAAATTGTTTGTGCAAGCTGGGTGATTTCCTTAACTGTTTGGACCTCATCTTGGTGAGGGGGGGTGTGCTCCCACTCCTAAAAACTATAAGTGAGAATATACTTCAAAGAGCCATAAAGCTACGGACAATTTCGGAAGAGCATGGATCCACAGCCATTCAGGAGCAATACAAAGGCTAACTCCGCCCACCTGCTCTATTTAAGCGGACCTGCTTCTTCCAACTCACTCACTCACCTTGCAGCCCTGTCATACGAAGGCACAATACAACAGAAGGCAATCAGACCAGGACTTATGGACAAAGGATTTTTATTCCATCCAAGCTCTCATGTACAGGGGATATACAAACAAAATTTGCTCAGTTCAGCACCTGAAGAAGGACCAGGAAGTCCGAAATATCGCGCATTATTCTGGGCAACAAGTGATTCCAGGAGGAGCCTGAAAAATATCCTGCAAAGAAAAGGCGAGGCTACTTACCTGAGGAAATAGAGGAAATGTCCCTGCAAAGAAGAAAGAAGAGGAGACAAAATTGAAAATACAAGTTATCCAGGACGATGAGAGCCTAATTTTTGAACATGTAAGTCCATTTATTCTAATTTTTGAGTGTGGGGCGGATGATTCTGGCTTTCTGGACGGAAGGATGGCCCATGCATCCGAAATTCACCGCCTTTGGTGGTGAATTTCTAATCTTTAATCCCTAACTAAGCTCGTGCCCCTTTGTCAGTCTGGTGCCAGGGTTTGAAGTCCCACTTCCTTCCATGCTGCAGAAGAAAAGATATTTTCTCAGACATGATGTTTTGGACTATACATGCCTCCCAAGTCACCTATTCCTAAACCTAACCTCAGTGAAGAAGTAAGAAAAACCTAATCTGAGAGGATTTTTGGAGGACAAATGACTGAAGAGGAAAAATAAAAATTGTTTGTGCAAGCTGGGTGATTTCCTTAACTGTTTGGACCTCATCTTGGTGAGGGGGGGTGTGCTCCCACTCCTAAAAACTATAAGTGAGAATATACTTCAAAGAGCCATAAAGCTACGGACAATTTCGGAAGAGCATGGATCCACAGCCATTCAGGAGCAATACAAAGGCTAACTCCGCCCACCTGCTCTATTTAAGCGGACCTGCTTCTTCCAACTCACTCACTCACCTTGCAGCCCTGTCATACGAAGGCACAATACAACAGAAGGCAATCAGACCAGGACTTATGGACAAAGGATTTTTATTCCATCCAAGCTCTCATGTACAGGGGATATACAAACAAAATTTGCTCAGTTCAGCACCTGAAGAAGGACCAGGAAGTCCGAAATATCGCGCATTATTCTGGGCAACAAGTGATTCCAGGAGGAGCCTGAAAAATATCCTGCAAAGAAAAGGCGAGGCTACTTACCTGAGGAAATAGAGGAAATGTCCCTGCAAAGAAGAAAGAAGAGGAGACAAAATTGAAAATACAAGTTATCCAGGACGATGAGAGCCTAATTTTTGAACATGTAAGTCCATTTATTCTAATTTTTGAGTGTGGGGCGGATGATTCTGGCTTTCTGGACGGAAGGATGGCCCATGCATCCGAAATTCACCGCCTTTGGTGGTGAATTTCTAATCTTTAATCCCTAACTAAGCTCGTGCCCCTTTGTCAGTCTGGTGCCAGGGTTTGAAGTCCCACTTCCTTCCATGCTGCAGAAGAAAAGATATTTTCTCAGACATGATGTTTTGGACTATACATGCCTCCCAAGTCACCTATTCCTAAACCTAACCTCAGTGAAGAAGTAAGAAAAACCTAATCTGAGAGGATTTTTGGAGGACAAATGACTGAAGAGGAAAAATAAAAATTGTTTGTGCAAGCTGGGTGATTTCCTTAACTGTTTGGACCTCATCTTGGTGAGGGGGGGTGTGCTCCCACTCCTAAAAACTATAAGTGAGAATATACTTCAAAGAGCCATAAAGCTACGGACAATTTCGGAAGAGCATGGATCCACAGCCATTCAGGAGCAATACAAAGGCTAACTCCGCCCACCTGCTCTATTTAAGCGGACCTGCTTCTTCCAACTCACTCACTCACCTTGCAGCCCTGTCATACGAAGGCACAATACAACAGAAGGCAATCAGACCAGGACTTATGGACAAAGGATTTTTATTCCATCCAAGCTCTCATGTACAGGGGATATACAAACAAAATTTGCTCAGTTCAGCACCTGAAGAAGGACCAGGAAGTCCGAAATATCGCGCATTATTCTGGGCAACAAGTGATTCCAGGAGGAGCCTGAAAAATATCCTGCAAAGAAAAGGCGAGGCTACTTACCTGAGGAAATAGAGGAAATGTCCCTGCAAAGAAGAAAGAAGAGGAGACAAAATTGAAAATACAAGTTATCCAGGACGATGAGAGCCTAATTTTTGAACATGTAAGTCCATTTATTCTAATTTTTGAGTGTGGGGCGGATGATTCTGGCTTTCTGGACGGAAGGATGGCCCATGCATCCGAAATTCACCGCCTTTGGTGGTGAATTTCTAATCTTTAATCCCTAACTAAGCTCGTGCCCCTTTGTCAGTCTGGTGCCAGGGTTTGAAGTCCCACTTCCTTCCATGCTGCAGAAGAAAAGATATTTTCTCAGACATGATGTTTTGGACTATACATGCCTCCCAAGTCACCTATTCCTAAACCTAACCTCAGTGAAGAAGTAAGAAAAACCTAATCTGAGAGGATT
Source organism: Oryzias latipes (assembly GCF_053564925.1). Taxonomy (NCBI): domain Eukaryota; kingdom Metazoa; phylum Chordata; class Actinopteri; order Beloniformes; family Adrianichthyidae; genus Oryzias; species Oryzias latipes. The sequence goes on along the minus strand of NC_136257.1, from coordinate 35,789,846 downwards.
TTTGGAGGACAAATGACTGAAGAGGAAAAATAAAAATTGTTTGTGCAAGCTGGGTGATTTCCTTAACTGTTTGGACCTCATCTTGGTGAGGGGGGGTGTGCTCCCACTCCTAAAAACTATAAGTGAGAATATACTTCAAAGAGCCATAAAGCTACGGACAATTTCGGAAGAGCATGGATCCACAGCCATTCAGGAGCAATACAAAGGCTAACTCCGCCCACCTGCTCTATTTAAGCGGACCTGCTTCTTCCAACTCACTCACTCACCTTGCAGCCCTGTCATACGAAGGCACAATACAACAGAAGGCAATCAGACCAGGACTTATGGACAAAGGATTTTTATTCCATCCAAGCTCTCATGTACAGGGGATATACAAACAAAATTTGCTCAGTTCAGCACCTGAAGAAGGACCAGGAAGTCCGAAATATCGCGCATTATTCTGGGCAACAAGTGATTCCAGGAGGAGCCTGAAAAATATCCTGCAAAGAAAAGGCGAGGCTACTTACCTGAGGAAATAGAGGAAATGTCCCTGCAAAGAAGAAAGAAGAGGAGACAAAATTGAAAATACAAGTTATCCAGGACGATGAGAGCCTAATTTTTGAACATGTAAGTCCATTTATTCTAATTTTTGAGTGTGGGGCGGATGATTCTGGCTTTCTGGACGGAAGGATGGCCCATGCATCCGAAATTCACCGCCTTTGGTGGTGAATTTCTAATCTTTAATCCCTAACTAAGCTCGTGCCCCTTTGTCAGTCTGGTGCCAGGGTTTGAAGTCCCACTTCCTTCCATGCTGCAGAAGAAAAGATATTTTCTCAGACATGATGTTTTGGACTATACATGCCTCCCAAGTCACCTATTCCTAAACCTAACCTCAGTGAAGAAGTAAGAAAAACCTAATCTGAGAGGATTTTTGGAGGACAAATGACTGAAGAGGAAAAATAAAAATTGTTTGTGCAAGCTGGGTGATTTCCTTAACTGTTTGGACCTCATCTTGGTGAGGGGGGGGTGTGCTCCCACTCCTAAAAACTATAAGTGAGAATATACTTCAAAGAGCCATAAAGCTACGGACAATTTCGGAAGAGCATGGATCCACAGCCATTCAGGAGCAATACAAAGGCTAACTCCGCCCACCTGCTCTATTTAAGCGGACCTGCTTCTTCCAACTCACTCACTCACCTTGCAGCCCTGTCATACGAAGGCACAATACAACAGAAGGCAATCAGACCAGGACTTATGGACAAAGGATTTTTATTCCATCCAAGCTCTCATGTACAGGGGATATACAAACAAAATTTGCTCAGTTCAGCACCTGAAGAAGGACCAGGAAGTCCGAAATATCGCGCATTATTCTGGGCAACAAGTGATTCCAGGAGGAGCCTGAAAAATATCCTGCAAAGAAAAGGCGAGGCTACTTACCTGAGGAAATAGAGGAAATGTCCCTGCAAAGAAGAAAGAAGAGGAGACAAAATTGAAAATACAAGTTATCCAGGACGATGAGAGCCTAATTTTTGAACATGTAAGTCCATTTATTCTAATTTTTGAGTGTGGGGCGGATGATTCTGGCTTTCTGGACGGAAGGATGGCCCATGCATCCGAAATTCACCGCCTTTGGTGGTGAATTTCTAATCTTTAATCCCTAACTAAGCTCGTGCCCCTTTGTCAGTCTGGTGCCAGGGTTTGAAGTCCCACTTCCTTCCATGCTGCAGAAGAAAAGATATTTTCTCAGACATGATGTTTTGGACTATACATGCCTCCCAAGTCACCTATTCCTAAACCTAACCTCAGTGAAGAAGTAAGAAAAACCTAATCTGAGAGGATTTTTGGAGGACAAATGACTGAAGAGGAAAAATAAAAATTGTTTGTGCAAGCTGGGTGATTTCCTTAACTGTTTGGACCTCATCTTGGTGAGGGGGGGTGTGCTCCCACTCCTAAAAACTATAAGTGAGAATATACTTCAAAGAGCCATAAAGCTACGGACAATTTCGGAAGAGCATGGATCCACAGCCATTCAGGAGCAATACAAAGGCTAACTCCGCCCACCTGCTCTATTTAAGCGGACCTGCTTCTTCCAACTCACTCACTCACCTTGCAGCCCTGTCATACGAAGGCACAATACAACAGAAGGCAATCAGACCAGGACTTATGGACAAAGGATTTTTATTCCATCCAAGCTCTCATGTACAGGGGATATACAAACAAAATTTGCTCAGTTCAGCACCTGAAGAAGGACCAGGAAGTCCGAAATATCGCGCATTATTCTGGGCAACAAGTGATTCCAGGAGGAGCCTGAAAAATATCCTGCAAAGAAAAGGCGAGGCTACTTACCTGAGGAAATAGAGGAAATGTCCCTGCAAAGAAGAAAGAAGAGGAGACAAAATTGAAAATACAAGTTATCCAGGACGATGAGAGCCTAATTTTTGAACATGTAAGTCCATTTATTCTAATTTTTGAGTGTGGGGCGGATGATTCTGGCTTTCTGGACGGAAGGATGGCCCATGCATCCGAAATTCACCGCCTTTGGTGGTGAATTTCTAATCTTTAATCCCTAACTAAGCTCGTGCCCCTTTGTCAGTCTGGTGCCAGGGTTTGAAGTCCCACTTCCTTCCATGCTGCAGAAGAAAAGATATTTTCTCAGACATGATGTTTTGGACTATACATGCCTCCCAAGTCACCTATTCCTAAACCTAACCTCAGTGAAGAAGTAAGAAAAACCTAATCTGAGAGGATTTTTGGAGGACAAATGACTGAAGAGGAAAAATAAAAATTGTTTGTGCAAGCTGGGTGATTTCCTTAACTGTTTGGACCTCATCTTGGTGAGGGGGGGTGTGCTCCCACTCCTAAAAACTATAAGTGAGAATATACTTCAAAGAGCCATAAAGCTACGGACAATTTCGGAAGAGCATGGATCCACAGCCATTCAGGAGCAATACAAAGGCTAACTCCGCCCACCTGCTCTATTTAAGCGGACCTGCTTCTTCCAACTCACTCACTCACCTTGCAGCCCTGTCATACGAAGGCACAATACAACAGAAGGCAATCAGACCAGGACTTATGGACAAAGGATTTTTATTCCATCCAAGCTCTCATGTACAGGGGATATACAAACAAAATTTGCTCAGTTCAGCACCTGAAGAAGGACCAGGAAGTCCGAAATATCGCGCATTATTCTGGGCAACAAGTGATTCCAGGAGGAGCCTGAAAAATATCCTGCAAAGAAAAGGCGAGGCTACTTACCTGAGGAAATAGAGGAAATGTCCCTGCAAAGAAGAAAGAAGAGGAGACAAAATTGAAAATACAAGTTATCCAGGACGATGAGAGCCTAATTTTTGAACATGTAAGTCCATTTATTCTAATTTTTGAGTGTGGGGCGGATGATTCTGGCTTTCTGGACGGAAGGATGGCCCATGCATCCGAAATTCACCGCCTTTGGTGGTGAATTTCTAATCTTTAATCCCTAACTAAGCTCGTGCCCCTTTGTCAGTCTGGTGCCAGGGTTTGAAGTCCCACTTCCTTCCATGCTGCAGAAGAAAAGATATTTTCTCAGACATGATGTTTTGGACTATACATGCCTCCCAAGTCACCTATTCCTAAACCTAACCTCAGTGAAGAAGTAAGAAAAACCTAATCTGAGAGGATTTTTGGAGGACAAATGACTGAAGAGGAAAAATAAAAATTGTTTGTGCAAGCTGGGTGATTTCCTTAACTGTTTGGACCTCATCTTGGTGAGGGGGGGTGTGCTCCCACTCCTAAAAACTATAAGTGAGAATATACTTCAAAGAGCCATAAAGCTACGGACAATTTCGGAAGAGCATGGATCCACAGCCATTCAGGAGCAATACAAAGGCTAACTCCGCCCACCTGCTCTATTTAAGCGGACCTGCTTCTTCCAACTCACTCACTCACCTTGCAGCCCTGTCATACGAAGGCACAATACAACAGAAGGCAATCAGACCAGGACTTATGGACAAAGGATTTTTATTCCATCCAAGCTCTCATGTACAGGGGATATACAAACAAAATTTGCTCAGTTCAGCACCTGAAGAAGGACCAGGAAGTCCGAAATATCGCGCATTATTCTGGGCAACAAGTGATTCCAGGAGGAGCCTGAAAAATATCCTGCAAAGAAAAGGCGAGGCTACTTACCTGAGGAAATAGAGGAAATGTCCCTGCAAAGAAGAAAGAAGAGGAGACAAAATTGAAAATACAAGTTATCCAGGACGATGAGAGCCTAATTTTTGAACATGTAAGTCCATTTATTCTAATTTTTGAGTGTGGGGCGGATGATTCTGGCTTTCTGGACGGAAGGATGGCCCATGCATCCGAAATTCACCGCCTTTGGTGGTGAATTTCTAATCTTTAATCCCTAACTAAGCTCGTGCCCCTTTGTCAGTCTGGTGCCAGGGTTTGAAGTCCCACTTCCTTCCATGCTGCAGAAGAAAAGATATTTTCTCAGACATGATGTTTTGGACTATACATGCCTCCCAAGTCACCTATTCCTAAACCTAACCTCAGTGAAGAAGTAAGAAAAACCTAATCTGAGAGGATTTTTGGAGGACAAATGACTGAAGAGGAAAAATAAAAATTGTTTGTGCAAGCTGGGTGATTTCCTTAACTGTTTGGACCTCATCTTGGTGAGGGGGGGTGTGCTCCCACTCCTAAAAACTATAAGTGAGAATATACTTCAAAGAGCCATAAAGCTACGGACAATTTCGGAAGAGCATGGATCCACAGCCATTCAGGAGCAATACAAAGGCTAACTCCGCCCACCTGCTCTATTTAAGCGGACCTGCTTCTTCCAACTCACTCACTCACCTTGCAGCCCTGTCATACGAAGGCACAATACAACAGAAGGCAATCAGACCAGGACTTATGGACAAAGGATTTTTATTCCATCCAAGCTCTCATGTACAGGGGATATACAAACAAAATTTGCTCAGTTCAGCACCTGAAGAAGGACCAGGAAGTCCGAAATATCGCGCATTATTCTGGGCAACAAGTGATTCCAGGAGGAGCCTGAAAAATATCCTGCAAAGAAAAGGCGAGGCTACTTACCTGAGGAAATAGAGGAAATGTCCCTGCAAAGAAGAAAGAAGAGGAGACAAAATTGAAAATACAAGTTATCCAGGACGATGAGAGCCTAATTTTTGAACATGTAAGTCCATTTATTCTAATTTTTGAGTGTGGGGCGGATGATTCTGGCTTTCTGGACGGAAGGATGGCCCATGCATCCGAAATTCACCGCCTTTGGTGGTGAATTTCTAATCTTTAATCCCTAACTAAGCTCGTGCCCCTTTGTCAGTCTGGTGCCAGGGTTTGAAGTCCCACTTCCTTCCATGCTGCAGAAGAAAAGATATTTTCTCAGACATGATGTTTTGGACTATACATGCCTCCCAAGTCACCTATTCCTAAACCTAACCTCAGTGAAGAAGTAAGAAAAACCTAATCTGAGAGGATTTTTGGAGGACAAATGACTGAAGAGGAAAAATAAAAATTGTTTGTGCAAGCTGGGTGATTTCCTTAACTGTTTGGACCTCATCTTGGTGAGGGGGGGTGTGCTCCCACTCCTAAAAACTATAAGTGAGAATATACTTCAAAGAGCCATAAAGCTACGGACAATTTCGGAAGAGCATGGATCCACAGCCATTCAGGAGCAATACAAAGGCTAACTCCGCCCACCTGCTCTATTTAAGCGGACCTGCTTCTTCCAACTCACTCACTCACCTTGCAGCCCTGTCATACGAAGGCACAATACAACAGAAGGCAATCAGACCAGGACTTATGGACAAAGGATTTTTATTCCATCCAAGCTCTCATGTACAGGGGATATACAAACAAAATTTGCTCAGTTCAGCACCTGAAGAAGGACCAGGAAGTCCGAAATATCGCGCATTATTCTGGGCAACAAGTGATTCCAGGAGGAGCCTGAAAAATATCCTGCAAAGAAAAGGCGAGGCTACTTACCTGAGGAAATAGAGGAAATGTCCCTGCAAAGAAGAAAGAAGAGGAGACAAAATTGAAAATACAAGTTATCCAGGACGATGAGAGCCTAATTTTTGAACATGTAAGTCCATTTATTCTAATTTTTGAGTGTGGGGCGGATGATTCTGGCTTTCTGGACGGAAGGATGGCCCATGCATCCGAAATTCACCGCCTTTGGTGGTGAATTTCTAATCTTTAATCCCTAACTAAGCTCGTGCCCCTTTGTCAGTCTGGTGCCAGGGTTTGAAGTCCCACTTCCTTCCATGCTGCAGAAGAAAAGATATTTTCTCAGACATGATGTTTTGGACTATACATGCCTCCCAAGTCACCTATTCCTAAACCTAACCTCAGTGAAGAAGTAAGAAAAACCTAATCTGAGAGGATTTTTGGAGGACAAATGACTGAAGAGGAAAAATAAAAATTGTTTGTGCAAGCTGGGTGATTTCCTTAACTGTTTGGACCTCATCTTGGTGAGGGGGGGTGTGCTCCCACTCCTAAAAACTATAAGTGAGAATATACTTCAAAGAGCCATAAAGCTACGGACAATTTCGGAAGAGCATGGATCCACAGCCATTCAGGAGCAATACAAAGGCTAACTCCGCCCACCTGCTCTATTTAAGCGGACCTGCTTCTTCCAACTCACTCACTCACCTTGCAGCCCTGTCATACGAAGGCACAATACAACAGAAGGCAATCAGACCAGGACTTATGGACAAAGGATTTTTATTCCATCCAAGCTCTCATGTACAGGGGATATACAAACAAAATTTGCTCAGTTCAGCACCTGAAGAAGGACCAGGAAGTCCGAAATATCGCGCATTATTCTGGGCAACAAGTGATTCCAGGAGGAGCCTGAAAAATATCCTGCAAAGAAAAGGCGAGGCTACTTACCTGAGGAAATAGAGGAAATGTCCCTGCAAAGAAGAAAGAAGAGGAGACAAAATTGAAAATACAAGTTATCCAGGACGATGAGAGCCTAATTTTTGAACATGTAAGTCCATTTATTCTAATTTTTGAGTGTGGGGCGGATGATTCTGGCTTTCTGGACGGAAGGATGGCCCATGCATCCGAAATTCACCGCCTTTGGTGGTGAATTTCTAATCTTTAATCCCTAACTAAGCTCGTGCCCCTTTGTCAGTCTGGTGCCAGGGTTTGAAGTCCCACTTCCTTCCATGCTGCAGAAGAAAAGATATTTTCTCAGACATGATGTTTTGGACTATACATGCCTCCCAAGTCACCTATTCCTAAACCTAACCTCAGTGAAGAAGTAAGAAAAACCTAATCTGAGAGGATTTTTGGAGGACAAATGACTGAAGAGGAAAAATAAAAATTGTTTGTGCAAGCTGGGTGATTTCCTTAACTGTTTGGACCTCATCTTGGTGAGGGGGGGTGTGCTCCCACTCCTAAAAACTATAAGTGAGAATATACTTCAAAGAGCCATAAAGCTACGGACAATTTCGGAAGAGCATGGATCCACAGCCATTCAGGAGCAATACAAAGGCTAACTCCGCCCACCTGCTCTATTTAAGCGGACCTGCTTCTTCCAACTCACTCACTCACCTTGCAGCCCTGTCATACGAAGGCACAATACAACAGAAGGCAATCAGACCAGGACTTATGGACAAAGGATTTTTATTCCATCCAAGCTCTCATGTACAGGGGATATACAAACAAAATTTGCTCAGTTCAGCACCTGAAGAAGGACCAGGAAGTCCGAAATATCGCGCATTATTCTGGGCAACAAGTGATTCCAGGAGGAGCCTGAAAAATATCCTGCAAAGAAAAGGCGAGGCTACTTACCTGAGGAAATAGAGGAAATGTCCCTGCAAAGAAGAAAGAAGAGGAGACAAAATTGAAAATACAAGTTATCCAGGACGATGAGAGCCTAATTTTTGAACATGTAAGTCCATTTATTCTAATTTTTGAGTGTGGGGCGGATGATTCTGGCTTTCTGGACGGAAGGATGGCCCATGCATCCGAAATTCACCGCCTTTGGTGGTGAATTTCTAATCTTTAATCCCTAACTAAGCTCGTGCCCCTTTGTCAGTCTGGTGCCAGGGTTTGAAGTCCCACTTCCTTCCATGCTGCAGAAGAAAAGATATTTTCTCAGACATGATGTTTTGGACTATACATGCCTCCCAAGTCACCTATTCCTAAACCTAACCTCAGTGAAGAAGTAAGAAAAACCTAATCTGAGAGGATTTTTGGAGGACAAATGACTGAAGAGGAAAAATAAAAATTGTTTGTGCAAGCTGGGTGATTTCCTTAACTGTTTGGACCTCATCTTGGTGAGGGGGGGTGTGCTCCCACTCCTAAAAACTATAAGTGAGAATATACTTCAAAGAGCCATAAAGCTACGGACAATTTCGGAAGAGCATGGATCCACAGCCATTCAGGAGCAATACAAAGGCTAACTCCGCCCACCTGCTCTATTTAAGCGGACCTGCTTCTTCCAACTCACTCACTCACCTTGCAGCCCTGTCATACGAAGGCACAATACAACAGAAGGCAATCAGACCAGGACTTATGGACAAAGGATTTTTATTCCATCCAAGCTCTCATGTACAGGGGATATACAAACAAAATTTGCTCAGTTCAGCACCTGAAGAAGGACCAGGAAGTCCGAAATATCGCGCATTATTCTGGGCAACAAGTGATTCCAGGAGGAGCCTGAAAAATATCCTGCAAAGAAAAGGCGAGGCTACTTACCTGAGGAAATAGAGGAAATGTCCCTGCAAAGAAGAAAGAAGAGGAGACAAAATTGAAAATACAAGTTATCCAGGACGATGAGAGCCTAATTTTTGAACATGTAAGTCCATTTATTCTAATTTTTGAGTGTGGGGCGGATGATTCTGGCTTTCTGGACGGAAGGATGGCCCATGCATCCGAAATTCACCGCCTTTGGTGGTGAATTTCTAATCTTTAATCCCTAACTAAGCTCGTGCCCCTTTGTCAGTCTGGTGCCAGGGTTTGAAGTCCCACTTCCTTCCATGCTGCAGAAGAAAAGATATTTTCTCAGACATGATGTTTTGGACTATACATGCCTCCCAAGTCACCTATTCCTAAACCTAACCTCAGTGAAGAAGTAAGAAAAACCTAATCTGAGAGGATTTTTGGAGGACAAATGACTGAAGAGGAAAAATAAAAATTGTTTGTGCAAGCTGGGTGATTTCCTTAACTGTTTGGACCTCATCTTGGTGAGGGGGGGTGTGCTCCCACTCCTAAAAACTATAAGTGAGAATATACTTCAAAGAGCCATAAAGCTACGGACAATTTCGGAAGAGCATGGATCCACAGCCATTCAGGAGCAATACAAAGGCTAACTCCGCCCACCTGCTCTATTTAAGCGGACCTGCTTCTTCCAACTCACTCACTCACCTTGCAGCCCTGTCATACGAAGGCACAATACAACAGAAGGCAATCAGACCAGGACTTATGGACAAAGGATTTTTATTCCATCCAAGCTCTCATGTACAGGGGATATACAAACAAAATTTGCTCAGTTCAGCACCTGAAGAAGGACCAGGAAGTCCGAAATATCGCGCATTATTCTGGGCAACAAGTGATTCCAGGAGGAGCCTGAAAAATATCCTGCAAAGAAAAGGCGAGGCTACTTACCTGAGGAAATAGAGGAAATGTCCCTGCAAAGAAGAAAGAAGAGGAGACAAAATTGAAAATACAAGTTATCCAGGACGATGAGAGCCTAATTTTTGAACATGTAAGTCCATTTATTCTAATTTTTGAGTGTGGGGCGGATGATTCTGGCTTTCTGGACGGAAGGATGGCCCATGCATCCGAAATTCACCGCCTTTGGTGGTGAATTTCTAATCTTTAATCCCTAACTAAGCTCGTGCCCCTTTGTCAGTCTGGTGCCAGGGTTTGAAGTCCCACTTCCTTCCATGCTGCAGAAGAAAAGATATTTTCTCAGACATGATGTTTTGGACTATACATGCCTCCCAAGTCACCTATTCCTAAACCTAACCTCAGTGAAGAAGTAAGAAAAACCTAATCTGAGAGGATTTTTGGAGGACAAATGACTGAAGAGGAAAAATAAAAATTGTTTGTGCAAGCTGGGTGATTTCCTTAACTGTTTGGACCTCATCTTGGTGAGGGGGGGTGTGCTCCCACTCCTAAAAACTATAAGTGAGAATATACTTCAAAGAGCCATAAAGCTACGGACAATTTCGGAAGAGCATGGATCCACAGCCATTCAGGAGCAATACAAAGGCTAACTCCGCCCACCTGCTCTATTTAAGCGGACCTGCTTCTTCCAACTCACTCACTCACCTTGCAGCCCTGTCATACGAAGGCACAATACAACAGAAGGCAATCAGACCAGGACTTATGGACAAAGGATTTTTATTCCATCCAAGCTCTCATGTACAGGGGATATACAAACAAAATTTGCTCAGTTCAGCACCTGAAGAAGGACCAGGAAGTCCGAAATATCGCGCATTATTCTGGGCAACAAGTGATTCCAGGAGGAGCCTGAAAAATATCCTGCAAAGAAAAGGCGAGGCTACTTACCTGAGGAAATAGAGGAAATGTCCCTGCAAAGAAGAAAGAAGAGGAGACAAAATTGAAAATACAAGTTATCCAGGACGATGAGAGCCTAATTTTTGAACATGTAAGTCCATTTATTCTAATTTTTGAGTGTGGGGCGGATGATTCTGGCTTTCTGGACGGAAGGATGGCCCATGCATCCGAAATTCACCGCCTTTGGTGGTGAATTTCTAATCTTTAATCCCTAACTAAGCTCGTGCCCCTTTGTCAGTCTGGTGCCAGGGTTTGAAGTCCCACTTCCTTCCATGCTGCAGAAGAAAAGATATTTTCTCAGACATGATGTTTTGGACTATACATGCCTCCCAAGTCACCTATTCCTAAACCTAACCTCAGTGAAGAAGTAAGAAAAACCTAATCTGAGAGGATTTTTGGAGGACAAATGACTGAAGAGGAAAAATAAAAATTGTTTGTGCAAGCTGGGTGATTTCCTTAACTGTTTGGACCTCATCTTGGTGAGGGGGGGTGTGCTCCCACTCCTAAAAACTATAAGTGAGAATATACTTCAAAGAGCCATAAAGCTACGGACAATTTCGGAAGAGCATGGATCCACAGCCATTCAGGAGCAATACAAAGGCTAACTCCGCCCACCTGCTCTATTTAAGCGGACCTGCTTCTTCCAACTCACTCACTCACCTTGCAGCCCTGTCATACGAAGGCACAATACAACAGAAGGCAATCAGACCAGGACTTATGGACAAAGGATTTTTATTCCATCCAAGCTCTCATGTACAGGGGATATACAAACAAAATTTGCTCAGTTCAGCACCTGAAGAAGGACCAGGAAGTCCGAAATATCGCGCATTATTCTGGGCAACAAGTGATTCCAGGAGGAGCCTGAAAAATATCCTGCAAAGAAAAGGCGAGGCTACTTACCTGAGGAAATAGAGGAAATGTCCCTGCAAAGAAGAAAGAAGAGGAGACAAAATTGAAAATACAAGTTATCCAGGACGATGAGAGCCTAATTTTTGAACATGTAAGTCCATTTATTCTAATTTTTGAGTGTGGGGCGGATGATTCTGGCTTTCTGGACGGAAGGATGGCCCATGCATCCGAAATTCACCGCCTTTGGTGGTGAATTTCTAATCTTTAATCCCTAACTAAGCTCGTGCCCCTTTGTCAGTCTGGTGCCAGGGTTTGAAGTCCCACTTCCTTCCATGCTGCAGAAGAAAAGATATTTTCTCAGACATGATGTTTTGGACTATACATGCCTCCCAAGTCACCTATTCCTAAACCTAACCTCAGTGAAGAAGTAAGAAAAACCTAATCTGAGAGGATTTTTGGAGGACAAATGACTGAAGAGGAAAAATAAAAATTGTTTGTGCAAGCTGGGTGATTTCCTTAACTGTTTGGACCTCATCTTGGTGAGGGGGGGTGTGCTCCCACTCCTAAAAACTATAAGTGAGAATATACTTCAAAGAGCCATAAAGCTACGGACAATTTCGGAAGAGCATGGATCCACAGCCATTCAGGAGCAATACAAAGGCTAACTCCGCCCACCTGCTCTATTTAAGCGGACCTGCTTCTTCCAACTCACTCACTCACCTTGCAGCCCTGTCATACGAAGGCACAATACAACAGAAGGCAATCAGACCAGGACTTATGGACAAAGGATTTTTATTCCATCCAAGCTCTCATGTACAGGGGATATACAAACAAAATTTGCTCAGTTCAGCACCTGAAGAAGGACCAGGAAGTCCGAAATATCGCGCATTATTCTGGGCAACAAGTGATTCCAGGAGGAGCCTGAAAAATATCCTGCAAAGAAAAGGCGAGGCTACTTACCTGAGGAAATAGAGGAAATGTCCCTGCAAAGAAGAAAGAAGAGGAGACAAAATTGAAAATACAAGTTATCCAGGACGATGAGAGCCTAATTTTTGAACATGTAAGTCCATTTATTCTAATTTTTGAGTGTGGGGCGGATGATTCTGGCTTTCTGGACGGAAGGATGGCCCATGCATCCGAAATTCACCGCCTTTGGTGGTGAATTTCTAATCTTTAATCCTTAACTAAGCTCGTGCCCCTTTGTCAGTCTGGTGCCAGGGTTTGAAGTCCCACTTCCTTCCATGCTGCAGAAGAAAAGATATTTTCTCAGACATGATGTTTTGGACTATACATACCTCCCAAGTCACCTATTCCTAAACCTAACCTCAGTGAAGAAGTAAGAAAAACCTAATCTGAGAGGATTTTTGGAGGACAAATGACTGAAGAGGAAAAATAAAAATTGTTTGTGCAAGCTGGGTGATTTCCTTAACTGTTTGGACCTCATCTTGGTGAGGGGGGGTGTGCTCCCACTCCTAAAAACTATAAGTGAGAATATACTTCAAAGAGCCATAAAGCTACGGACAATTTCGGAAGAGCATGGATCCACAGCCATTCAGGAGCAATACAAAGGCTAACTCCGCCCACCTGCTCTATTTAAGCGGACCTGCTTCTTCCAACTCACTCACTCACCTTGCAGCCCTGTCATACGAAGGCACAATACAACAGAAGGCAATCAGACCAGGACTTATGGACAAAGGATTTTTATTCCATCCAAGCTCTCATGTACAGGGGATATACAAACAAAATTTGCTCAGTTCAGCACCTGAAGAAGGACCAGGAAGTCCGAAATATCGCGCATTATTCTGGGCAACAAGTGATTCCAGGAGGAGCCTGAAAAATATCCTGCAAAGAAAAGGCGAGGCTACTTACCTGAGGAAATAGAGGAAATGTCCCTGCAAAGAAGAAAGAAGAGGAGACAAAATTGAAAATACAAGTTATCCAGGACGATGAGAGCCTAATTTTTGAACATGTAAGTCCATTTATTCTAATTTTTGAGTGTGGGGCGGATGATTCTGGCTTTCTGGACGGAAGGATGGCCCATGCATCCGAAATTCACCGCCTTTGGTGGTGAATTTCTAATCTTTAATCCCTAACTAAGCTCGTGCCCCTTTGTCAGTCTGGTGCCAGGGTTTGAAGTCCCACTTCCTTCCATGCTGCAGAAGAAAAGATATTTTCTCAGACATGATGTTTTGGACTATACATGCCTCCCAAGTCACCTATTCCTAAACCTAACCTCAGTGAAGAAGTAAGAAAAACCTAATCTGAGAGGATTTTTGGAGGACAAATGACTGAAGAGGAAAAATAAAAATTGTTTGTGCAAGCTGGGTGATTTCCTTAACTGTTTGGACCTCATCTTGGTGAGGGGGGGTGTGCTCCCACTCCTAAAAACTATAAGTGAGAATATACTTCAAAGAGCCATAAAGCTACGGACAATTTCGGAAGAGCATGGATCCACAGCCATTCAGGAGCAATACAAAGGCTAACTCCGCCCACCTGCTCTATTTAAGCGGACCTGCTTCTTCCAACTCACTCACTCACCTTGCAGCCCTGTCATACGAGGGCACAATACAACAGAAGGCAATCAGACCAGGACTTATGGACAAAGGATTTTTATTCCATCCAAGCTCTCATGTACAGGGGATATACAAACAAAATTTGCTCAGTTCAGCACCTGAAGAAGGACCAGGAAGTCCGAAATATCGCGCATTATTCTGGGCAACAAGTGATTCCAGGAGGAGCCTGAAAAATATCCTGCAAAGAAAAGGCGAGGCTACTTACCTGAGGAAATAGAGGAAATGTCCCTGCAAAGAAGAAAGAAGAGGAGACAAAATTGAAAATACAAGTTATCCAGGACGATGAGAGCCTAATTTTTGAACATGTAAGTCCATTTATTCTAATTTTTGAGTGTGGGGCGGATGATTCTGGCTTTCTGGACGGAAGGATGGCCCATGCATCCGAAATTCACCGCCTTTGGTGGTGAATTTCTAATCTTTAATCCCTAACTAAGCTCGTGCCCCTTTGTCAGTCTGGTGCCAGGGTTTGAAGTCCCACTTCCTTCCATGCTGCAGAAGAAAAGATATTTTCTCAGACATGATGTTTTGGACTATACATGCCTCCCAAGTCACCTATTCCTAAACCTAACCTCAGTGAAGAAGTAAGAAAAACCTAATCTGAGAGGATTTTTGGAGGACAAATGACTGAAGAGGAAAAATAAAAATTGTTTGTGCAAGCTGGGTGATTTCCTTAACTGTTTGGACCTCATCTTGGTGAGGGGGGGTGTGCTCCCACTCCTAAAAACTATAAGTGAGAATATACTTCAAAGAGCCATAAAGCTACGGACAATTTCGGAAGAGCATGGATCCACAGCCATTCAGGAGCAATACAAAGGCTAACTCCGCCCACCTGCTCTATTTAAGCGGACCTGCTTCTTCCAACTCACTCACTCACCTTGCAGCCCTGTCATACGAGGGCACAATACAACAGAAGGCAATCAGACCAGGACTTATGGACAAAGGATTTTTATTCCATCCAAGCTCTCATGTACAGGGGATATACAAACAAAATTTGCTCAGTTCAGCACCTGAAGAAGGACCAGGAAGTCCGAAATATCGCGCATTATTCTGGGCAACAAGTGATTCCAGGAGGAGCCTGAAAAATATCCTGCAAAGAAAAGGCGAGGCTACTTACCTGAGGAAATAGAGGAAATGTCCCTGCAAAGAAGAAAGAAGAGGAGACAAAATTGAAAATACAAGTTATCCAGGACGATGAGAGCCTAATTTTTGAACATGTAAGTCCATTTATTCTAATTTTTGAGTGTGGGGCGGATGATTCTGGCTTTCTGGACGGAAGGATGGCCCATGCATCCGAAATTCACCGCCTTTGGTGGTGAATTTCTAATCTTTAATCCCTAACTAAGCTCGTGCCCCTTTGTCAGTCTGGTGCCAGGGTTTGAAGTCCCACTTCCTTCCATGCTGCAGAAGAAAAGATATTTTCTCAGACATGATGTTTTGGACTATACATGCCTCCCAAGTCACCTATTCCTAAACCTAACCTCAGTGAAGAAGTAAGAAAAACCTAATCTGAGAGGATTTTTGGAGGACAAATGACTGAAGAGGAAAAATAAAAATTGTTTGTGCAAGCTGGGTGATTTCCTTAACTGTTTGGACCTCATCTTGGTGAGGGGGGGTGTGCTCCCACTCCTAAAAACTATAAGTGAGAATATACTTCAAAGAGCCATAAAGCTACGGACAATTTCGGAAGAGCATGGATCCACAGCCATTCAGGAGCAATACAAAGGCTAACTCCGCCCACCTGCTCTATTTAAGCGGACCTGCTTCTTCCAACTCACTCACTCACCTTGCAGCCCTGTCATACGAAGGCACAATACAACAGAAGGCAATCAGACCAGGACTTATGGACAAAGGATTTTTATTCCATCCAAGCTCTCATGTACAGGGGATATACAAACAAAATTTGCTCAGTTCAGCACCTGAAGAAGGACCAGGAAGTCCGAAATATCGCGCATTATTCTGGGCAACAAGTGATTCCAGGAGGAGCCTGAAAAATATCCTGCAAAGAAAAGGCGAGGCTACTTACCTGAGGAAATAGAGGAAATGTCCCTGCAAAGAAGAAAGAAGAGGAGACAAAATTGAAAATACAAGTTATCCAGGACGATGAGAGCCTAATTTTTGAACATGTAAGTCCATTTATTCTAATTTTTGAGTGTGGGGCGGATGATTCTGGCTTTCTGGACGGAAGGATGGCCCATGCATCCGAAATTCACCGCCTTTGGTGGTGAATTTCTAATCTTTAATCCCTAACTAAGCTCGTGCCCCTTTGTCAGTCTGGTGCCAGGGTTTGAAGTCCCACTTCCTTCCATGCTGCAGAAGAAAAGATATTTTCTCAGACATGATGTTTTGGACTATACATGCCTCCCAAGTCACCTATTCCTAAACCTAACCTCAGTGAAGAAGTAAGAAAAACCTAATCTGAGAGGATTTTTGGAGGACAAATGACTGAAGAGGAAAAATAAAAATTGTTTGTGCAAGCTGGGTGATTTCCTTAACTGTTTGGACCTCATCTTGGTGAGGGGGGGTGTGCTCCCACTCCTAAAAACTATAAGTGAGAATATACTTCAAAGAGCCATAAAGCTACGGACAATTTCGGAAGAGCATGGATCCACAGCCATTCAGGAGCAATACAAAGGCTAACTCCGCCCACCTGCTCTATTTAAGCGGACCTGCTTCTTCCAACTCACTCACTCACCTTGCAGCCCTGTCATACGAAGGCACAATACAACAGAAGGCAATCAGACCAGGACTTATGGACAAAGGATTTTTATTCCATCCAAGCTCTCATGTACAGGGGATATACAAACAAAATTTGCTCAGTTCAGCACCTGAAGAAGGACCAGGAAGTCCGAAATATCGCGCATTATTCTGGGCAACAAGTGATTCCAGGAGGAGCCTGAAAAATATCCTGCAAAGAAAAGGCGAGGCTACTTACCTGAGGAAATAGAGGAAATGTCCCTGCAAAGAAGAAAGAAGAGGAGACAAAATTGAAAATACAAGTTATCCAGGACGATGAGAGCCTAATTTTTGAACATGTAAGTCCATTTATTCTAATTTTTGAGTGTGGGGCGGATGATTCTGGCTTTCTGGACGGAAGGATGGCCCATGCATCCGAAATTCACCGCCTTTGGTGGTGAATTTCTAATCTTTAATCCCTAACTAAGCTCGTGCCCCTTTGTCAGTCTGGTGCCAGGGTTTGAAGTCCCACTTCCTTCCATGCTGCAGAAGAAAAGATATTTTCTCAGACATGATGTTTTGGACTATACATGCCTCCCAAGTCACCTATTCCTAAACCTAACCTCAGTGAAGAAGTAAGAAAAACCTAATCTGAGAGGATTTTTGGAGGACAAATGACTGAAGAGGAAAAATAAAAATTGTTTGTGCAAGCTGGGTGATTTCCTTAACTGTTTGGACCTCATCTTGGTGAGGGGGGGTGTGCTCCCACTCCTAAAAACTATAAGTGAGAATATACTTCAAAGAGCCATAAAGCTACGGACAATTTCGGAAGAGCATGGATCCACAGCCATTCAGGAGCAATACAAAGGCTAACTCCGCCCACCTGCTCTATTTAAGCGGACCTGCTTCTTCCAACTCACTCACTCACCTTGCAGCCCTGTCATACGAAGGCACAATACAACAGAAGGCAATCAGACCAGGACTTATGGACAAAGGATTTTTATTCCATCCAAGCTCTCATGTACAGGGGATATACAAACAAAATTTGCTCAGTTCAGCACCTGAAGAAGGACCAGGAAGTCCGAAATATCGCGCATTATTCTGGGCAACAAGTGATTCCAGGAGGAGCCTGAAAAATATCCTGCAAAGAAAAGGCGAGGCTACTTACCTGAGGAAATAGAGGAAATGTCCCTGCAAAGAAGAAAGAAGAGGAGACAAAATTGAAAATACAAGTTATCCAGGACGATGAGAGCCTAATTTTTGAACATGTAAGTCCATTTATTCTAATTTTTGAGTGTGGGGCGGATGATTCTGGCTTTCTGGACGGAAGGATGGCCCATGCATCCGAAATTCACCGCCTTTGGTGGTGAATTTCTAATCTTTAATCCCTAACTAAGCTCGTGCCCCTTTGTCAGTCTGGTGCCAGGGTTTGAAGTCCCACTTC
The DNA here is from genome assembly GCF_053564925.1 of Oryzias latipes. Classification (NCBI taxonomy): domain Eukaryota; kingdom Metazoa; phylum Chordata; class Actinopteri; order Beloniformes; family Adrianichthyidae; genus Oryzias; species Oryzias latipes. The sequence goes on along the minus strand of NC_136257.1, from coordinate 35,771,792 downwards.
CTTCCATGCTGCAGAAGAAAAGATATTTTCTCAGACATGATGTTTTGGACTATACATGCCTCCCAAGTCACCTATTCCTAAACCTAACCTCAGTGAAGAAGTAAGAAAAACCTAATCTGAGAGGATTTTTGGAGGACAAATGACTGAAGAGGAAAAATAAAAATTGTTTGTGCAAGCTGGGTGATTTCCTTAACTGTTTGGACCTCATCTTGGTGAGGGGGGGTGTGCTCCCACTCCTAAAAACTATAAGTGAGAATATACTTCAAAGAGCCATAAAGCTACGGACAATTTCGGAAGAGCATGGATCCACAGCCATTCAGGAGCAATACAAAGGCTAACTCCGCCCACCTGCTCTATTTAAGCGGACCTGCTTCTTCCAACTCACTCACTCACCTTGCAGCCCTGTCATACGAAGGCACAATACAACAGAAGGCAATCAGACCAGGACTTATGGACAAAGGATTTTTATTCCATCCAAGCTCTCATGTACAGGGGATATACAAACAAAATTTGCTCAGTTCAGCACCTGAAGAAGGACCAGGAAGTCCGAAATATCGCGCATTATTCTGGGCAACAAGTGATTCCAGGAGGAGCCTGAAAAATATCCTGCAAAGAAAAGGCGAGGCTACTTACCTGAGGAAATAGAGGAAATGTCCCTGCAAAGAAGAAAGAAGAGGAGACAAAATTGAAAATACAAGTTATCCAGGACGATGAGAGCCTAATTTTTGAACATGTAAGTCCATTTATTCTAATTTTTGAGTGTGGGGCGGATGATTCTGGCTTTCTGGACGGAAGGATGGCCCATGCATCCGAAATTCACCGCCTTTGGTGGTGAATTTCTAATCTTTAATCCCTAACTAAGCTCGTGCCCCTTTGTCAGTCTGGTGCCAGGGTTTGAAGTCCCACTTCCTTCCATGCTGCAGAAGAAAAGATATTTTCTCAGACATGATGTTTTGGACTATACATGCCTCCCAAGTCACCTATTCCTAAACCTAACCTCAGTGAAGAAGTAAGAAAAACCTAATCTGAGAGGATTTTTGGAGGACAAATGACTGAAGAGGAAAAATAAAAATTGTTTGTGCAAGCTGGGTGATTTCCTTAACTGTTTGGACCTCATCTTGGTGAGGGGGGGTGTGCTCCCACTCCTAAAAACTATAAGTGAGAATATACTTCAAAGAGCCATAAAGCTACGGACAATTTCGGAAGAGCATGGATCCACAGCCATTCAGGAGCAATACAAAGGCTAACTCCGCCCACCTGCTCTATTTAAGCGGACCTGCTTCTTCCAACTCACTCACTCACCTTGCAGCCCTGTCATACGAAGGCACAATACAACAGAAGGCAATCAGACCAGGACTTATGGACAAAGGATTTTTATTCCATCCAAGCTCTCATGTACAGGGGATATACAAACAAAATTTGCTCAGTTCAGCACCTGAAGAAGGACCAGGAAGTCCGAAATATCGCGCATTATTCTGGGCAACAAGTGATTCCAGGAGGAGCCTGAAAAATATCCTGCAAAGAAAAGGCGAGGCTACTTACCTGAGGAAATAGAGGAAATGTCCCTGCAAAGAAGAAAGAAGAGGAGACAAAATTGAAAATACAAGTTATCCAGGACGATGAGAGCCTAATTTTTGAACATGTAAGTCCATTTATTCTAATTTTTGAGTGTGGGGCGGATGATTCTGGCTTTCTGGACGGAAGGATGGCCCATGCATCCGAAATTCACCGCCTTTGGTGGTGAATTTCTAATCTTTAATCCCTAACTAAGCTCGTGCCCCTTTGTCAGTCTGGTGCCAGGGTTTGAAGTCCCACTTCCTTCCATGCTGCAGAAGAAAAGATATTTTCTCAGACATGATGTTTTGGACTATACATGCCTCCCAAGTCACCTATTCCTAAACCTAACCTCAGTGAAGAAGTAAGAAAAACCTAATCTGAGAGGATTTTTGGAGGACAAATGACTGAAGAGGAAAAATAAAAATTGTTTGTGCAAGCTGGGTGATTTCCTTAACTGTTTGGACCTCATCTTGGTGAGGGGGGGTGTGCTCCCACTCCTAAAAACTATAAGTGAGAATATACTTCAAAGAGCCATAAAGCTACGGACAATTTCGGAAGAGCATGGATCCACAGCCATTCAGGAGCAATACAAAGGCTAACTCCGCCCACCTGCTCTATTTAAGCGGACCTGCTTCTTCCAACTCACTCACTCACCTTGCAGCCCTGTCATACGAAGGCACAATACAACAGAAGGCAATCAGACCAGGACTTATGGACAAAGGATTTTTATTCCATCCAAGCTCTCATGTACAGGGGATATACAAACAAAATTTGCTCAGTTCAGCACCTGAAGAAGGACCAGGAAGTCCGAAATATCGCGCATTATTCTGGGCAACAAGTGATTCCAGGAGGAGCCTGAAAAATATCCTGCAAAGAAAAGGCGAGGCTACTTACCTGAGGAAATAGAGGAAATGTCCCTGCAAAGAAGAAAGAAGAGGAGACAAAATTGAAAATACAAGTTATCCAGGACGATGAGAGCCTAATTTTTGAACATGTAAGTCCATTTATTCTAATTTTTGAGTGTGGGGCGGATGATTCTGGCTTTCTGGACGGAAGGATGGCCCATGCATCCGAAATTCACCGCCTTTGGTGGTGAATTTCTAATCTTTAATCCCTAACTAAGCTCGTGCCCCTTTGTCAGTCTGGTGCCAGGGTTTGAAGTCCCACTTCCTTCCATGCTGCAGAAGAAAAGATATTTTCTCAGACATGATGTTTTGGACTATACATGCCTCCCAAGTCACCTATTCCTAAACCTAACCTCAGTGAAGAAGTAAGAAAAACCTAATCTGAGAGGATTTTTGGAGGACAAATGACTGAAGAGGAAAAATAAAAATTGTTTGTGCAAGCTGGGTGATTTCCTTAACTGTTTGGACCTCATCTTGGTGAGGGGGGGTGTGCTCCCACTCCTAAAAACTATAAGTGAGAATATACTTCAAAGAGCCATAAAGCTACGGACAATTTCGGAAGAGCATGGATCCACAGCCATTCAGGAGCAATACAAAGGCTAACTCCGCCCACCTGCTCTATTTAAGCGGACCTGCTTCTTCCAACTCACTCACTCACCTTGCAGCCCTGTCATACGAAGGCACAATACAACAGAAGGCAATCAGACCAGGACTTATGGACAAAGGATTTTTATTCCATCCAAGCTCTCATGTACAGGGGATATACAAACAAAATTTGCTCAGTTCAGCACCTGAAGAAGGACCAGGAAGTCCGAAATATCGCGCATTATTCTGGGCAACAAGTGATTCCAGGAGGAGCCTGAAAAATATCCTGCAAAGAAAAGGCGAGGCTACTTACCTGAGGAAATAGAGGAAATGTCCCTGCAAAGAAGAAAGAAGAGGAGACAAAATTGAAAATACAAGTTATCCAGGACGATGAGAGCCTAATTTTTGAACATGTAAGTCCATTTATTCTAATTTTTGAGTGTGGGGCGGATGATTCTGGCTTTCTGGACGGAAGGATGGCCCATGCATCCGAAATTCACCGCCTTTGGTGGTGAATTTCTAATCTTTAATCCCTAACTAAGCTCGTGCCCCTTTGTCAGTCTGGTGCCAGGGTTTGAAGTCCCACTTCCTTCCATGCTGCAGAAGAAAAGATATTTTCTCAGACATGATGTTTTGGACTATACATGCCTCCCAAGTCACCTATTCCTAAACCTAACCTCAGTGAAGAAGTAAGAAAAACCTAATCTGAGAGGATTTTTGGAGGACAAATGACTGAAGAGGAAAAATAAAAATTGTTTGTGCAAGCTGGGTGATTTCCTTAACTGTTTGGACCTCATCTTGGTGAGGGGGGGTGTGCTCCCACTCCTAAAAACTATAAGTGAGAATATACTTCAAAGAGCCATAAAGCTACGGACAATTTCGGAAGAGCATGGATCCACAGCCATTCAGGAGCAATACAAAGGCTAACTCCGCCCACCTGCTCTATTTAAGCGGACCTGCTTCTTCCAACTCACTCACTCACCTTGCAGCCCTGTCATACGAAGGCACAATACAACAGAAGGCAATCAGACCAGGACTTATGGACAAAGGATTTTTATTCCATCCAAGCTCTCATGTACAGGGGATATACAAACAAAATTTGCTCAGTTCAGCACCTGAAGAAGGACCAGGAAGTCCGAAATATCGCGCATTATTCTGGGCAACAAGTGATTCCAGGAGGAGCCTGAAAAATATCCTGCAAAGAAAAGGCGAGGCTACTTACCTGAGGAAATAGAGGAAATGTCCCTGCAAAGAAGAAAGAAGAGGAGACAAAATTGAAAATACAAGTTATCCAGGACGATGAGAGCCTAATTTTTGAACATGTAAGTCCATTTATTCTAATTTTTGAGTGTGGGGCGGATGATTCTGGCTTTCTGGACGGAAGGATGGCCCATGCATCCGAAATTCACCGCCTTTGGTGGTGAATTTCTAATCTTTAATCCCTAACTAAGCTCGTGCCCCTTTGTCAGTCTGGTGCCAGGGTTTGAAGTCCCACTTCCTTCCATGCTGCAGAAGAAAAGATATTTTCTCAGACATGATGTTTTGGACTATACATGCCTCCCAAGTCACCTATTCCTAAACCTAACCTCAGTGAAGAAGTAAGAAAAACCTAATCTGAGAGGATTTTTGGAGGACAAATGACTGAAGAGGAAAAATAAAAATTGTTTGTGCAAGCTGGGTGATTTCCTTAACTGTTTGGACCTCATCTTGGTGAGGGGGGGTGTGCTCCCACTCCTAAAAACTATAAGTGAGAATATACTTCAAAGAGCCATAAAGCTACGGACAATTTCGGAAGAGCATGGATCCACAGCCATTCAGGAGCAATACAAAGGCTAACTCCGCCCACCTGCTCTATTTAAGCGGACCTGCTTCTTCCAACTCACTCACTCACCTTGCAGCCCTGTCATACGAAGGCACAATACAACAGAAGGCAATCAGACCAGGACTTATGGACAAAGGATTTTTATTCCATCCAAGCTCTCATGTACAGGGGATATACAAACAAAATTTGCTCAGTTCAGCACCTGAAGAAGGACCAGGAAGTCCGAAATATCGCGCATTATTCTGGGCAACAAGTGATTCCAGGAGGAGCCTGAAAAATATCCTGCAAAGAAAAGGCGAGGCTACTTACCTGAGGAAATAGAGGAAATGTCCCTGCAAAGAAGAAAGAAGAGGAGACAAAATTGAAAATACAAGTTATCCAGGACGATGAGAGCCTAATTTTTGAACATGTAAGTCCATTTATTCTAATTTTTGAGTGTGGGGCGGATGATTCTGGCTTTCTGGACGGAAGGATGGCCCATGCATCCGAAATTCACCGCCTTTGGTGGTGAATTTCTAATCTTTAATCCCTAACTAAGCTCGTGCCCCTTTGTCAGTCTGGTGCCAGGGTTTGAAGTCCCACTTCCTTCCATGCTGCAGAAGAAAAGATATTTTCTCAGACATGATGTTTTGGACTATACATGCCTCCCAAGTCACCTATTCCTAAACCTAACCTCAGTGAAGAAGTAAGAAAAACCTAATCTGAGAGGATTTTTGGAGGACAAATGACTGAAGAGGAAAAATAAAAATTGTTTGTGCAAGCTGGGTGATTTCCTTAACTGTTTGGACCTCATCTTGGTGAGGGGGGGTGTGCTCCCACTCCTAAAAACTATAAGTGAGAATATACTTCAAAGAGCCATAAAGCTACGGACAATTTCGGAAGAGCATGGATCCACAGCCATTCAGGAGCAATACAAAGGCTAACTCCGCCCACCTGCTCTATTTAAGCGGACCTGCTTCTTCCAACTCACTCACTCACCTTGCAGCCCTGTCATACGAAGGCACAATACAACAGAAGGCAATCAGACCAGGACTTATGGACAAAGGATTTTTATTCCATCCAAGCTCTCATGTACAGGGGATATACAAACAAAATTTGCTCAGTTCAGCACCTGAAGAAGGACCAGGAAGTCCGAAATATCGCGCATTATTCTGGGCAACAAGTGATTCCAGGAGGAGCCTGAAAAATATCCTGCAAAGAAAAGGCGAGGCTACTTACCTGAGGAAATAGAGGAAATGTCCCTGCAAAGAAGAAAGAAGAGGAGACAAAATTGAAAATACAAGTTATCCAGGACGATGAGAGCCTAATTTTTGAACATGTAAGTCCATTTATTCTAATTTTTGAGTGTGGGGCGGATGATTCTGGCTTTCTGGACGGAAGGATGGCCCATGCATCCGAAATTCACCGCCTTTGGTGGTGAATTTCTAATCTTTAATCCCTAACTAAACTCGTGCCCCTTTGTCAGTCTGGTGCCAGGGTTTGAAGTCCCACTTCCTTCCATGCTGCAGAAGAAAAGATATTTTCTCAGACATGATGTTTTGGACTATACATGCCTCCCAAGTCACCTATTCCTAAACCTAACCTCAGTGAAGAAGTAAGAAAAACCTAATCTGAGAGGATTTTTGGAGGACAAATGACTGAAGAGGAAAAATAAAAATTGTTTGTGCAAGCTGGGTGATTTCCTTAACTGTTTGGACCTCATCTTGGTGAGGGGGGGTGTGCTCCCACTCCTAAAAACTATAAGTGAGAATATACTTCAAAGAGCCATAAAGCTACGGACAATTTCGGAAGAGCATGGATCCACAGCCATTCAGGAGCAATACAAAGGCTAACTCCGCCCACCTGCTCTATTTAAGCGGACCTGCTTCTTCCAACTCACTCACTCACCTTGCAGCCCTGTCATACGAAGGCACAATACAACAGAAGGCAATCAGACCAGGACTTATGGACAAAGGATTTTTATTCCATCCAAGCTCTCATGTACAGGGGATATACAAACAAAATTTGCTCAGTTCAGCACCTGAAGAAGGACCAGGAAGTCCGAAATATCGCGCATTATTCTGGGCAACAAGTGATTCCAGGAGGAGCCTGAAAAATATCCTGCAAAGAAAAGGCGAGGCTACTTACCTGAGGAAATAGAGGAAATGTCCCTGCAAAGAAGAAAGAAGAGGAGACAAAATTGAAAATACAAGTTATCCAGGACGATGAGAGCCTAATTTTTGAACATGTAAGTCCATTTATTCTAATTTTTGAGTGTGGGGCGGATGATTCTGGCTTTCTGGACGGAAGGATGGCCCATGCATCCGAAATTCACCGCCTTTGGTGGTGAATTTCTAATCTTTAATCCCTAACTAAGCTCGTGCCCCTTTGTCAGTCTGGTGCCAGGGTTTGAAGTCCCACTTCCTTCCATGCTGCAGAAGAAAAGATATTTTCTCAGACATGATGTTTTGGACTATACATGCCTCCCAAGTCACCTATTCCTAAACCTAACCTCAGTGAAGAAGTAAGAAAAACCTAATCTGAGAGGATTTTTGGAGGACAAATGACTGAAGAGGAAAAATAAAAATTGTTTGTGCAAGCTGGGTGATTTCCTTAACTGTTTGGACCTCATCTTGGTGAGGGGGGGTGTGCTCCCACTCCTAAAAACTATAAGTGAGAATATACTTCAAAGAGCCATAAAGCTACGGACAATTTCGGAAGAGCATGGATCCACAGCCATTCAGGAGCAATACAAAGGCTAACTCCGCCCACCTGCTCTATTTAAGCGGACCTGCTTCTTCCAACTCACTCACTCACCTTGCAGCCCTGTCATACGAAGGCACAATACAACAGAAGGCAATCAGACCAGGACTTATGGACAAAGGATTTTTATTCCATCCAAGCTCTCATGTACAGGGGATATACAAACAAAATTTGCTCAGTTCAGCACCTGAAGAAGGACCAGGAAGTCCGAAATATCGCGCATTATTCTGGGCAACAAGTGATTCCAGGAGGAGCCTGAAAAATATCCTGCAAAGAAAAGGCGAGGCTACTTACCTGAGGAAATAGAGGAAATGTCCCTGCAAAGAAGAAAGAAGAGGAGACAAAATTGAAAATACAAGTTATCCAGGACGATGAGAGCCTAATTTTTGAACATGTAAGTCCATTTATTCTAATTTTTGAGTGTGGGGCGGATGATTCTGGCTTTCTGGACGGAAGGATGGCCCATGCATCCGAAATTCACCGCCTTTGGTGGTGAATTTCTAATCTTTAATCCCTAACTAAACTCGTGCCCCTTTGTCAGTCTGGTGCCAGGGTTTGAAGTCCCACTTCCTTCCATGCTGCAGAAGAAAAGATATTTTCTCAGACATGATGTTTTGGACTATACATGCCTCCCAAGTCACCTATTCCTAAACCTAACCTCAGTGAAGAAGTAAGAAAAACCTAATCTGAGAGGATTTTTGGAGGACAAATGACTGAAGAGGAAAAATAAAAATTGTTTGTGCAAGCTGGGTGATTTCCTTAACTGTTTGGACCTCATCTTGGTGAGGGGGGGTGTGCTCCCACTCCTAAAAACTATAAGTGAGAATATACTTCAAAGAGCCATAAAGCTACGGACAATTTCGGAAGAGCATGGATCCACAGCCATTCAGGAGCAATACAAAGGCTAACTCCGCCCACCTGCTCTATTTAAGCGGACCTGCTTCTTCCAACTCACTCACTCACCTTGCAGCCCTGTCATACGAAGGCACAATACAACAGAAGGCAATCAGACCAGGACTTATGGACAAAGGATTTTTATTCCATCCAAGCTCTCATGTACAGGGGATATACAAACAAAATTTGCTCAGTTCAGCACCTGAAGAAGGACCAGGAAGTCCGAAATATCGCGCATTATTCTGGGCAACAAGTGATTCCAGGAGGAGCCTGAAAAATATCCTGCAAAGAAAAGGCGAGGCTACTTACCTGAGGAAATAGAGGAAATGTCCCTGCAAAGAAGAAAGAAGAGGAGACAAAATTGAAAATACAAGTTATCCAGGACGATGAGAGCCTAATTTTTGAACATGTAAGTCCATTTATTCTAATTTTTGAGTGTGGGGCGGATGATTCTGGCTTTCTGGACGGAAGGATGGCCCATGCATCCGAAATTCACCGCCTTTGGTGGTGAATTTCTAATCTTTAATCCCTAACTAAGCTCGTGCCCCTTTGTCAGTCTGGTGCCAGGGTTTGAAGTCCCACTTCCTTCCATGCTGCAGAAGAAAAGATATTTTCTCAGACATGATGTTTTGGACTATACATGCCTCCCAAGTCACCTATTCCTAAACCTAACCTCAGTGAAGAAGTAAGAAAAACCTAATCTGAGAGGATTTTTGGAGGACAAATGACTGAAGAGGAAAAATAAAAATTGTTTGTGCAAGCTGGGTGATTTCCTTAACTGTTTGGACCTCATCTTGGTGAGGGGGGGTGTGCTCCCACTCCTAAAAACTATAAGTGAGAATATACTTCAAAGAGCCATAAAGCTACGGACAATTTCGGAAGAGCATGGATCCACAGCCATTCAGGAGCAATACAAAGGCTAACTCCGCCCACCTGCTCTATTTAAGCGGACCTGCTTCTTCCAACTCACTCACTCACCTTGCAGCCCTGTCATACGAAGGCACAATACAACAGAAGGCAATCAGACCAGGACTTATGGACAAAGGATTTTTATTCCATCCAAGCTCTCATGTACAGGGGATATACAAACAAAATTTGCTCAGTTCAGCACCTGAAGAAGGACCAGGAAGTCCGAAATATCGCGCATTATTCTGGGCAACAAGTGATTCCAGGAGGAGCCTGAAAAATATCCTGCAAAGAAAAGGCGAGGCTACTTACCTGAGGAAATAGAGGAAATGTCCCTGCAAAGAAGAAAGAAGAGGAGACAAAATTGAAAATACAAGTTATCCAGGACGATGAGAGCCTAATTTTTGAACATGTAAGTCCATTTATTCTAATTTTTGAGTGTGGGGCGGATGATTCTGGCTTTCTGGACGGAAGGATGGCCCATGCATCCGAAATTCACCGCCTTTGGTGGTGAATTTCTAATCTTTAATCCCTAACTAAACTCGTGCCCCTTTGTCAGTCTGGTGCCAGGGTTTGAAGTCCCACTTCCTTCCATGCTGCAGAAGAAAAGATATTTTCTCAGACATGATGTTTTGGACTATACATGCCTCCCAAGTCACCTATTCCTAAACCTAACCTCAGTGAAGAAGTAAGAAAAACCTAATCTGAGAGGATTTTTGGAGGACAAATGACTGAAGAGGAAAAATAAAAATTGTTTGTGCAAGCTGGGTGATTTCCTTAACTGTTTGGACCTCATCTTGGTGAGGGGGGGTGTGCTCCCACTCCTAAAAACTATAAGTGAGAATATACTTCAAAGAGCCATAAAGCTACGGACAATTTCGGAAGAGCATGGATCCACAGCCATTCAGGAGCAATACAAAGGCTAACTCCGCCCACCTGCTCTATTTAAGCGGACCTGCTTCTTCCAACTCACTCACTCACCTTGCAGCCCTGTCATACGAAGGCACAATACAACAGAAGGCAATCAGACCAGGACTTATGGACAAAGGATTTTTATTCCATCCAAGCTCTCATGTACAGGGGATATACAAACAAAATTTGCTCAGTTCAGCACCTGAAGAAGGACCAGGAAGTCCGAAATATCGCGCATTATTCTGGGCAACAAGTGATTCCAGGAGGAGCCTGAAAAATATCCTGCAAAGAAAAGGCGAGGCTACTTACCTGAGGAAATAGAGGAAATGTCCCTGCAAAGAAGAAAGAAGAGGAGACAAAATTGAAAATACAAGTTATCCAGGACGATGAGAGCCTAATTTTTGAACATGTAAGTCCATTTATTCTAATTTTTGAGTGTGGGGCGGATGATTCTGGCTTTCTGGACGGAAGGATGGCCCATGCATCCGAAATTCACCGCCTTTGGTGGTGAATTTCTAATCTTTAATCCCTAACTAAGCTCGTGCCCCTTTGTCAGTCTGGTGCCAGGGTTTGAAGTCCCACTTCCTTCCATGCTGCAGAAGAAAAGATATTTTCTCAGACATGATGTTTTGGACTATACATGCCTCCCAAGTCACCTATTCCTAAACCTAACCTCAGTGAAGAAGTAAGAAAAACCTAATCTGAGAGGATTTTTGGAGGACAAATGACTGAAGAGGAAAAATAAAAATTGTTTGTGCAAGCTGGGTGATTTCCTTAACTGTTTGGACCTCATCTTGGTGAGGGGGGGTGTGCTCCCACTCCTAAAAACTATAAGTGAGAATATACTTCAAAGAGCCATAAAGCTACGGACAATTTCGGAAAAGCATGGATCCACAGCCATTCAGGAGCAATACAAAGGCTAACTCCGCCCACCTGCTCTATTTAAGCGGACCTGCTTCTTCCAACTCACTCACTCACCTTGCAGCCCTGTCATACGAAGGCACAATACAACAGAAGGCAATCAGACCAGGACTTATGGACAAAGGATTTTTATTCCATCCAAGCTCTCATGTACAGGGGATATACAAACAAAATTTGCTCAGTTCAGCACCTGAAGAAGGACCAGGAAGTCCGAAATATCGCGCATTATTCTGGGCAACAAGTGATTCCAGGAGGAGCCTGAAAAATATCCTGCAAAGAAAAGGCGAGGCTACTTACCTGAGGAAATAGAGGAAATGTCCCTGCAAAGAAGAAAGAAGAGGAGACAAAATTGAAAATACAAGTTATCCAGGACGATGAGAGCCTAATTTTTGAACATGTAAGTCCATTTATTCTAATTTTTGAGTGTGGGGCGGATGATTCTGGCTTTCTGGACGGAAGGATGGCCCATGCATCCGAAATTCACCGCCTTTGGTGGTGAATTTCTAATCTTTAATCCCTAACTAAGCTCGTGCCCCTTTGTCAGTCTGGTGCCAGGGTTTGAAGTCCCACTTCCTTCCATGCTGCAGAAGAAAAGATATTTTCTCAGACATGATGTTTTGGACTATACATGCCTCCCAAGTCACCTATTCCTAAACCTAACCTCAGTGAAGAAGTAAGAAAAACCTAATCTGAGAGGATTTTTGGAGGACAAATGACTGAAGAGGAAAAATAAAAATTGTTTGTGCAAGCTGGGTGATTTCCTTAACTGTTTGGACCTCATCTTGGTGAGGGGGGGTGTGCTCCCACTCCTAAAAACTATAAGTGAGAATATACTTCAAAGAGCCATAAAGCTACGGACAATTTCGGAAGAGCATGGATCCACAGCCATTCAGGAGCAATACAAAGGCTAACTCCGCCCACCTGCTCTATTTAAGCGGACCTGCTTCTTCCAACTCACTCACTCACCTTGCAGCCCTGTCATACGAAGGCACAATACAACAGAAGGCAATCAGACCAGGACTTATGGACAAAGGATTTTTATTCCATCCAAGCTCTCATGTACAGGGGATATACAAACAAAATTTGCTCAGTTCAGCACCTGAAGAAGGACCAGGAAGTCCGAAATATCGCGCATTATTCTGGGCAACAAGTGATTCCAGGAGGAGCCTGAAAAATATCCTGCAAAGAAAAGGCGAGGCTACTTACCTGAGGAAATAGAGGAAATGTCCCTGCAAAGAAGAAAGAAGAGGAGACAAAATTGAAAATACAAGTTATCCAGGACGATGAGAGCCTAATTTTTGAACATGTAAGTCCATTTATTCTAATTTTTGAGTGTGGGGCGGATGATTCTGGCTTTCTGGACGGAAGGATGGCCCATGCATCCGAAATTCACCGCCTTTGGTGGTGAATTTCTAATCTTTAATCCCTAACTAAGCTCGTGCCCCTTTGTCAGTCTGGTGCCAGGGTTTGAAGTCCCACTTCCTTCCATGCTGCAGAAGAAAAGATATTTTCTCAGACATGATGTTTTGGACTATACATGCCTCCCAAGTCACCTATTCCTAAACCTAACCTCAGTGAAGAAGTAAGAAAAACCTAATCTGAGAGGATTTTTGGAGGACAAATGACTGAAGAGGAAAAATAAAAATTGTTTGTGCAAGCTGGGTGATTTCCTTAACTGTTTGGACCTCATCTTGGTGAGGGGGGGTGTGCTCCCACTCCTAAAAACTATAAGTGAGAATATACTTCAAAGAGCCATAAAGCTACGGACAATTTCGGAAGAGCATGGATCCACAGCCATTCAGGAGCAATACAAAGGCTAACTCCGCCCACCTGCTCTATTTAAGCGGACCTGCTTCTTCCAACTCACTCACTCACCTTGCAGCCCTGTCATACGAAGGCACAATACAACAGAAGGCAATCAGACCAGGACTTATGGACAAAGGATTTTTATTCCATCCAAGCTCTCATGTACAGGGGATATACAAACAAAATTTGCTCAGTTCAGCACCTGAAGAAGGACCAGGAAGTCCGAAATATCGCGCATTATTCTGGGCAACAAGTGATTCCAGGAGGAGCCTGAAAAATATCCTGCAAAGAAAAGGCGAGGCTACTTACCTGAGGAAATAGAGGAAATGTCCCTGCAAAGAAGAAAGAAGAGGAGACAAAATTGAAAATACAAGTTATCCAGGACGATGAGAGCCTAATTTTTGAACATGTAAGTCCATTTATTCTAATTTTTGAGTGTGGGGCGGATGATTCTGGCTTTCTGGACGGAAGGATGGCCCATGCATCCGAAATTCACCGCCTTTGGTGGTGAATTTCTAATCTTTAATCCCTAACTAAGCTCGTGCCCCTTTGTCAGTCTGGTGCCAGGGTTTGAAGTCCCACTTCCTTCCATGCTGCAGAAGAAAAGATATTTTCTCAGACATGATGTTTTGGACTATACATGCCTCCCAAGTCACCTATTCCTAAACCTAACCTCAGTGAAGAAGTAAGAAAAACCTAATCTGAGAGGATTTTTGGAGGACAAATGACTGAAGAGGAAAAATAAAAATTGTTTGTGCAAGCTGGGTGATTTCCTTAACTGTTTGGACCTCATCTTGGTGAGGGGGGGTGTGCTCCCACTCCTAAAAACTATAAGTGAGAATATACTTCAAAGAGCCATAAAGCTACGGACAATTTCGGAAAAGCATGGATCCACAGCCATTCAGGAGCAATACAAAGGCTAACTCCGCCCACCTGCTCTATTTAAGCGGACCTGCTTCTTCCAACTCACTCACTCACCTTGCAGCCCTGTCATACGAAGGCACAATACAACAGAAGGCAATCAGACCAGGACTTATGGACAAAGGATTTTTATTCCATCCAAGCTCTCATGTACAGGGGATATACAAACAAAATTTGCTCAGTTCAGCACCTGAAGAAGGACCAGGAAGTCCGAAATATCGCGCATTATTCTGGGCAACAAGTGATTCCAGGAGGAGCCTGAAAAATATCCTGCAAAGAAAAGGCGAGGCTACTTACCTGAGGAAATAGAGGAAATGTCCCTGCAAAGAAGAAAGAAGAGGAGACAAAATTGAAAATACAAGTTATCCAGGACGATGAGAGCCTAATTTTTGAACATGTAAGTCCATTTATTCTAATTTTTGAGTGTGGGGCGGATGATTCTGGCTTTCTGGACGGAAGGATGGCCCATGCATCCGAAATTCACCGCCTTTGGTGGTGAATTTCTAATCTTTAATCCCTAACTAAGCTCGTGCCCCTTTGTCAGTCTGGTGCCAGGGTTTGAAGTCCCACTTCCTTCCATGCTGCAGAAGAAAAGATATTTTCTCAGACATGATGTTTTGGACTATACATGCCTCCCAAGTCACCTATTCCTAAACCTAACCTCAGTGAAGAAGTAAGAAAAACCTAATCTGAGAGGATTTTTGGAGGACAAATGACTGAAGAGGAAAAATAAAAATTGTTTGTGCAAGCTGGGTGATTTCCTTAACTGTTTGGACCTCATCTTGGTGAGGGGGGGTGTGCTCCCACTCCTAAAAACTATAAGTGAGAATATACTTCAAAGAGCCATAAAGCTACGGACAATTTCGGAAGAGCATGGATCCACAGCCATTCAGGAGCAATACAAAGGCTAACTCCGCCCACCTGCTCTATTTAAGCGGACCTGCTTCTTCCAACTCACTCACTCACCTTGCAGCCCTGTCATACGAGGGCACAATACAACAGAAGGCAATCAGACCAGGACTTATGGACAAAGGATTTTTATTCCATCCAAGCTCTCATGTACAGGGGATATACAAACAAAATTTGCTCAGTTCAGCACCTGAAGAAGGACCAGGAAGTCCGAAATATCGCGCATTATTCTGGGCAACAAGTGATTCCAGGAGGAGCCTGAAAAATATCCTGCAAAGAAAAGGCGAGGCTACTTACCTGAGGAAATAGAGGAAATGTCCCTGCAAAGAAGAAAGAAGAGGAGACAAAATTGAAAATACAAGTTATCCAGGACGATGAGAGCCTAATTTTTGAACATGTAAGTCCATTTATTCTAATTTTTGAGTGTGGGGCGGATGATTCTGGCTTTCTGGACGGAAGGATGGCCCATGCATCCGAAATTCACCGCCTTTGGTGGTGAATTTCTAATCTTTAATCCCTAACTAAGCTCGTGCCCCTTTGTCAGTCTGGTGCCAGGGTTTGAAGTCCCACTTCCTTCCATGCTGCAGAAGAAAAGATATTTTCTCAGACATGATGTTTTGGACTATACATGCCTCCCAAGTCACCTATTCCTAAACCTAACCTCAGTGAAGAAGTAAGAAAAACCTAATCTGAGAGGATTTTTGGAGGACAAATGACTGAAGAGGAAAAATAAAAATTGTTTGTGCAAGCTGGGTGATTTCCTTAACTGTTTGGACCTCATCTTGGTGAGGGGGGGTGTGCTCCCACTCCTAAAAACTATAAGTGAGAATATACTTCAAAGAGCCATAAAGCTACGGACAATTTCGGAAGAGCATGGATCCACAGCCATTCAGGAGCAATACAAAGGCTAACTCCGCCCACCTGCTCTATTTAAGCGGACCTGCTTCTTCCAACTCACTCACTCACCTTGCAGCCCTGTCATACGAAGGCACAATACAACAGAAGGCAATCAGACCAGGACTTATGGACAAAGGATTTTTATTCCATCCAAGCTCTCATGTACAGGGGATATACAAACAAAATTTGCTCAGTTCAGCACCTGAAGAAGGACCAGGAAGTCCGAAATATCGCGCATTATTCTGGGCAACAAGTGATTCCAGGAGGAGCCTGAAAAATATCCTGCAAAGAAAAGGCGAGGCTACTTACCTGAGGAAATAGAGGAAATGTCCCTGCAAAGAAGAAAGAAGAGGAGACAAAATTGAAAATACAAGTTATCCAGGACGATGAGAGCCTAATTTTTGAACATGTAAGTCCATTTATTCTAATTTTTGAGTGTGGGGCGGATGATTCTGGCTTTCTGGACGGAAGGATGGCCCATGCATCCGAAATTCACCGCCTTTGGTGGTGAATTTCTAATCTTTAATCCCTAACTAAGCTCGTGCCCCTTTGTCAGTCTGGTGCCAGGGTTTGAAGTCCCACTTCCTTCCATGCTGCAGAAGAAAAGATATTTTCTCAGACATGATGTTTTGGACTATACATGCCTCCCAAGTCACCTATTCCTAAACCTAACCTCAGTGAAGAAGTAAGAAAAACCTAATCTGAGAGGATTTTTGGAGGACAAATGACTGAAGAGGAAAAATAAAAATTGTTTGTGCAAGCTGGGTGATTTCCTTAACTGTTTGGACCTCATCTTGGTGAGGGGGGGTGTGCTCCCACTCCTAAAAACTATAAGTGAGAATATACTTCAAAGAGCCATAAAGCTACGGACAATTTCGGAAGAGCATGGATCCACAGCCATTCAGGAGCAATACAAAGGCTAACTCCGCCCACCTGCTCTATTTAAGCGGACCTGCTTCTTCCAACTCACTCACTCACCTTGCAGCCCTGTCATACGAAGGCACAATACAACAGAAGGCAATCAGACCAGGACTTATGGACAAAGGATTTTTATTCCATCCAAGCTCTCATGTACAGGGGATATACAAACAAAATTTGCTCAGTTCAGCACCTGAAGAAGGACCAGGAAGTCCGAAATATCGCGCATTATTCTGGGCAACAAGTGATTCCAGGAGGAGCCTGAAAAATATCCTGCAAAGAAAAGGCGAGGCTACTTACCTGAGGAAATAGAGGAAATGTCCCTGCAAAGAAGAAAGAAGAGGAGACAAAATTGAAAATACAAGTTATCCAGGACGATGAGAGCCTAATTTTTGAACATGTAAGTCCATTTATTCTAATTTTTGAGTGTGGGGCGGATGATTCTGGCTTTCTGGACGGAAGGATGGCCCATGCATCCGAAATTCACCGCCTTTGGTGGTGAATTTCTAATCTTTAATCCCTAACTAAGCTCGTGCCCCTTTGTCAGTCTGGTGCCAGGGTTTGAAGTCCCACTTCCTTCCATGCTGCAGAAGAAAAGATATTTTCTCAGACATGATGTTTTGGACTATACATGCCTCCCAAGTCACCTATTCCTAAACCTAACCTCAGTGAAGAAGTAAGAAAAACCTAATCTGAGAGGATTTTTGGAGGACAAATGACTGAAGAGGAAAAATAAAAATTGTTTGTGCAAGCTGGGTGATTTCCTTAACTGTTTGGACCTCATCTTGGTGAGGGGGGGTGTGCTCCCACTCCTAAAAACTATAAGTGAGAATATACTTCAAAGAGCCATAAAGCTACGGACAATTTCGGAAGAGCATGGATCCACAGCCATTCAGGAGCAATACAAAGGCTAACTCCGCCCACCTGCTCTATTTAAGCGGACCTGCTTCTTCCAACTCACTCACTCACCTTGCAGCCCTGTCATACGAAGGCACAATACAACAGAAGGCAATCAGACCAGGACTTATGGACAAAGGATTTTTATTCCATCCAAGCTCTCATGTACAGGGGATATACAAACAAAATTTGCTCAGTTCAGCACCTGAAGAAGGACCAGGAAGTCCGAAATATCGCGCATTATTCTGGGCAACAAGTGATTCCAGGAGGAGCCTGAAAAATATCCTGCAAAGAAAAGGCGAGGCTACTTACCTGAGGAAATAGAGGAAATGTCCCTGCAAAGAAGAAAGAAGAGGAGACAAAATTGAAAATACAAGTTATCCAGGACGATGAGAGCCTAATTTTTGAACATGTAAGTCCATTTATTCTAATTTTTGAGTGTGGGGCGGATGATTCTGGCTTTCTGGACGGAAGGATGGCCCATGCATCCGAAATTCACCGCCTTTGGTGGTGAATTTCTAATCTTTAATCCCTAACTAAGCTCGTGCCCCTTTGTCAGTCTGGTGCCAGGGTTTGAAGTCCCACTTCCTTCCATGCTGCAGAAGAAAAGATATTTTCTCAGACATGATGTTTTGGACTATACATGCCTCCCAAGTCACCTATTCCTAAACCTAACCTCAGTGAAGAAGTAAGAAAAACCTAATCTGAGAGGATTTTTGGAGGACAAATGACTGAAGAGGAAAAATAAAAATTGTTTGTGCAAGCTGGGTGATTTCCTTAACTGTTTGGACCTCATCTTGGTGAGGGGGGGTGTGCTCCCACTCCTAAAAACTATAAGTGAGAATATACTTCAAAGAGCCATAAAGCTACGGACAATTTCGGAAGAGCATGGATCCACAGCCATTCAGGAGCAATACAAAGGCTAACTCCGCCCACCTGCTCTATTTAAGCGGACCTGCTTCTTCCAACTCACTCACTCACCTTGCAGCCCTGTCATACGAAGGCACAATACAACAGAAGGCAATCAGACCAGGACTTATGGACAAAGGATTTTTATTCCATCCAAGCTCTCATGTACAGGGGATATACAAACAAAATTTGCTCAGTTCAGCACCTGAAGAAGGACCAGGAAGTCCGAAATATCGCGCATTATTCTGGGCAACAAGTGATTCCAGGAGGAGCCTGAAAAATATCCTGCAAAGAAAAGGCGAGGCTACTTACCTGAGGAAATAGAGGAAATGTCCCTGCAAAGAAGAAAGAAGAGGAGACAAAATTGAAAATACAAGTTATCCAGGACGATGAGAGCCTAATTTTTGAACATGTAAGTCCATTTATTCTAATTTTTGAGTGTGGGGCGGATGATTCTGGCTTTCTGGACGGAAGGATGGCCCATGCATCCGAAATTCACCGCCTTTGGTGGTGAATTTCTAATCTTTAATCCCTAACTAAGCTCGTGCCCCTTTGTCAGTCTGGTGCCAGGGTTTGAAGTCCCACTTCCTTCCATGCTGCAGAAGAAAAGATATTTTCTCAGACATGATGTTTTGGACTATACATGCCTCCCAAGTCACCTATTCCTAAACCTAACCTCAGTGAAGAAGTAAGAAAAACCTAATCTGAGAGGATTTTTGGAGGACAAATGACTGAAGAGGAAAAATAAAAATTGTTTGTGCAAGCTGGGTGATTTCCTTAACTGTTTGGACCTCATCTTGGTGAGGGGGGGTGTGCTCCCACTCCTAAAAACTATAAGTGAGAATATACTTCAAAGAGCCATAAAGCTACGGACAATTTCGGAAGAGCATGGATCCACAGCCATTCAGGAGCAATACAAAGGCTAACTCCGCCCACCTGCTCTATTTAAGCGGACCTGCTTCTTCCAACTCACTCACTCACCTTGCAGCCCTGTCATACGAAGGCACAATACAACAGAAGGCAATCAGACCAGGACTTATGGACAAAGGATTTTTATTCCATCCAAGCTCTCATGTACAGGGGATATACAAACAAAATTTGCTCAGTTCAGCACCTGAAGAAGGACCAGGAAGTCCGAAATATCGCGCATTATTCTGGGCAACAAGTGATTCCAGGAGGAGCCTGAAAAATATCCTGCAAAGAAAAGGCGAGGCTACTTACCTGAGGAAATAGAGGAAATGTCCCTGCAAAGAAGAAAGAAGAGGAGACAAAATTGAAAATACAAGTTATCCAGGACGATGAGAGCCTAATTTTTGAACATGTAAGTCCATTTATTCTAATTTTTGAGTGTGGGGCGGATGATTCTGGCTTTCTGGACGGAAGGATGGCCCATGCATCCGAAATTCACCGCCTTTGGTGGTGAATTTCTAATCTTTAATCCCTAACTAAGCTCGTGCCCCTTTGTCAGTCTGGTGCCAGGGTTTGAAGTCCCACTTCCTTCCATGCTGCAGAAGAAAAGATATTTTCTCAGACATGATGTTTTGGACTATACATGCCTCCCAAGTCACCTATTCCTAAACCTAACCTCAGTGAAGAAGTAAGAAAAACCTAATCTGAGAGGATTTTTGGAGGACAAATGACTGAAGAGGAAAAATAAAAATTGTTTGTGCAAGCTGGGTGATTTCCTTAACTGTTTGGACCTCATCTTGGTGAGGGGGGGTGTGCTCCCACTCCTAAAAACTATAAGTGAGAATATACTTCAAAGAGCCATAAAGCTACGGACAATTTCGGAAGAGCATGGATCCACAGCCATTCAGGAGCAATACAAAGGCTAACTCCGCCCACCTGCTCTATTTAAGCGGACCTGCTTCTTCCAACTCACTCACTCACCTTGCAGCCCTGTCATACGAAGGCACAATACAACAGAAGGCAATCAGACCAGGACTTATGGACAAAGGATTTTTATTCCATCCAAGCTCTCATGTACAGGGGATATACAAACAAAATTTGCTCAGTTCAGCACCTGAAGAAGGACCAGGAAGTCCGAAATATCGCGCATTATTCTGGGCAACAAGTGATTCCAGGAGGAGCCTGAAAAATATCCTGCAAAGAAAAGGCGAGGCTACTTACCTGAGGAAATAGAGGAAATGTCCCTGCAAAGAAGAAAGAAGAGGAGACAAAATTGAAAATACAAGTTATCCAGGACGATGAGAGCCTAATTTTTGAACATGTAAGTCCATTTATTCTAATTTTTGAGTGTGGGGCGGATGATTCTGGCTTTCTGGACGGAAGGATGGCCCATGCATCCGAAATTCACCGCCTTTGGTGGTGAATTTCTAATCTTTAATCCCTAACTAAGCTCGTGCCCCTTTGTCAGTCTGGTGCCAGGGTTTGAAGTCCCACTTCCTTCCATGCTGCAGAAGAAAAGATATTTTCTCAGACATGATGTTTTGGACTATACATGCCTCCCAAGTCACCTATTCCTAAACCTAACCTCAGTGAAGAAGTAAGAAAAACCTAATCTGAGAGGATTTTTGGAGGACAAATGACTGAAGAGGAAAAATAAAAATTGTTTGTGCAAGCTGGGTGATTTCCTTAACTGTTTGGACCTCATCTTGGTGAGGGGGGGTGTGCTCCCACTCCTAAAAACTATAAGTGAGAATATACTTCAAAGAGCCATAAAGCTACGGACAATTTCGGAAGAGCATGGATCCACAGCCATTCAGGAGCAATACAAAGGCTAACTCCGCCCACCTGCTCTATTTAAGCGGACCTGCTTCTTCCAACTCACTCACTCACCTTGCAGCCCTGTCATACGAAGGCACAATACAACAGAAGGCAATCAGACCAGGACTTATGGACAAAGGATTTTTATTCCATCCAAGCTCTCATGTACAGGGGATATACAAACAAAATTTGCTCAGTTCAGCACCTGAAGAAGGACCAGGAAGTCCGAAATATCGCGCATTATTCTGGGCAACAAGTGATTCCAGGAGGAGCCTGAAAAATATCCTGCAAAGAAAAGGCGAGGCTACTTACCTGAGGAAATAGAGGAAATGTCCCTGCAAAGAAGAAAGAAGAGGAGACAAAATTGAAAATACAAGTTATCCAGGACGATGAGAGCCTAATTTTTGAACATGTAAGTCCATTTATTCTAATTTTTGAGTGTGGGGCGGATGATTCTGGCTTTCTGGACGGAAGGATGGCCCATGCATCCGAAATTCACCGCCTTTGGTGGTGAATTTCTAATCTTTAATCCCTAACTAAACTCGTGCCCCTTTGTCAGTCTGGTGCCAGGGTTTGAAGTCCCACTTCCTTCCATGCTGCAGAAGAAAAGATATTTTCTCAGACATGATGTTTTGGACTATACATGCCTCCCAAGTCACCTATTCCTAAACCTAACCTCAGTGAAGAAGTAAGAAAAACCTAATCTGAGAGGATTTTTGGAGGACAAATGACTGAAGAGGAAAAATAAAAATTGTTTGTGCAAGCTGGGTGATTTCCTTAACTGTTTGGACCTCATCTTGGTGAGGGGGGGTGTGCTCCCACTCCTAAAAACTATAAGTGAGAATATACTTCAAAGAGCCATAAAGCTACGGACAATTTCGGAAGAGCATGGATCCACAGCCATTCAGGAGCAATACAAAGGCTAACTCCGCCCACCTGCTCTATTTAAGCGGACCTGCTTCTTCCAACTCACTCACTCACCTTGCAGCCCTGTCATACGAAGGCACAATACAACAGAAGGCAATCAGACCAGGACTTATGGACAAAGGATTTTTATTCCATCCAAGCTCTCATGTACAGGGGATATACAAACAAAATTTGCTCAGTTCAGCACCTGAAGAAGGACCAGGAAGTCCGAAATATCGCGCATTATTCTGGGCAACAAGTGATTCCAGGAGGAGCCTGAAAAATATCCTGCAAAGAAAAGGCGAGGCTACTTACCTGAGGAAATAGAGGAAATGTCCCTGCAAAGAAGAAAGAAGAGGAGACAAAATTGAAAATACAAGTTATCCAGGACGATGAGAGCCTAATTTTTGAACATGTAAGTCCATTTATTCTAATTTTTGAGTGTGGGGCGGATGATTCTGGCTTTCTGGACGGAAGGATGGCCCATGCATCCGAAATTCACCGCCTTTGGTGGTGAATTTCTAATCTTTAATCCCTAACTAAGCTCGTGCCCCTTTGTCAGTCTGGTGCCAGGGTTTGAAGTCCCACTTCCTTCCATGCTGCAGAAGAAAAGATATTTTCTCAGACATGATGTTTTGGACTATACATGCCTCCCAAGTCACCTATTCCTAAACCTAACCTCAGTGAAGAAGTAAGAAAAACCTAATCTGAGAGGATTTTTGGAGGACAAATGACTGAAGAGGAAAAATAAAAATTGTTTGTGCAAGCTGGGTGATTTCCTTAACTGTTTGGACCTCATCTTGGTGAGGGGGGGTGTGCTCCCACTCCTAAAAACTATAAGTGAGAATATACTTCAAAGAGCCATAAAGCTACGGACAATTTCGGAAGAGCATGGATCCACAGCCATTCAGGAGCAATACAAAGGCTAACTCCGCCCACCTGCTCTATTTAAGCGGACCTGCTTCTTCCAACTCACTCACTCACCTTGCAGCCCTGTCATACGAAGGCACAATACAACAGAAGGCAATCAGACCAGGACTTATGGACAAAGGATTTTTATTCCATCCAAGCTCTCATGTACAGGGGATATACAAACAAAATTTGCTCAGTTCAGCACCTGAAGAAGGACCAGGAAGTCCGAAATATCGCGCATTATTCTGGGCAACAAGTGATTCCAGGAGGAGCCTGAAAAATATCCTGCAAAGAAAAGGCGAGGCTACTTACCTGAGGAAATAGAGGAAATGTCCCTGCAAAGAAGAAAGAAGAGGAGACAAAATTGAAAATACAAGTTATCCAGGACGATGAGAGCCTAATTTTTGAACATGTAAGTCCATTTATTCTAATTTTTGAGTGTGGGGCGGATGATTCTGGCTTTCTGGACGGAAGGATGGCCCATGCATCCGAAATTCACCGCCTTTGGTGGTGAATTTCTAATCTTTAATCCCTAACTAAACTCGTGCCCCTTTGTCAGTCTGGTGCCAGGGTTTGAAGTCCCACTTCCTTCCATGCTGCAGAAGAAAAGATATTTTCTCAGACATGATGTTTTGGACTATACATGCCTCCCAAGTCACCTATTCCTAAACCTAACCTCAGTGAAGAAGTAAGAAAAACCTAATCTGAGAGGATTTTTGGAGGACAAATGACTGAAGAGGAAAAATAAAAATTGTTTGTGCAAGCTGGGTGATTTCCTTAACTGTTTGGACCTCATCTTGGTGAGGGGGGGTGTGCTCCCACTCCTAAAAACTATAAGTGAGAATATACTTCAAAGAGCCATAAAGCTACGGACAATTTCGGAAGAGCATGGATCCACAGCCATTCAGGAGCAATACAAAGGCTAACTCCGCCCACCTGCTCTATTTAAGCGGACCTGCTTCTTCCAACTCACTCACTCACCTTGCAGCCCTGTCATACGAAGGCACAATACAACAGAAGGCAATCAGACCAGGACTTATGGACAAAGGATTTTTATTCCATCCAAGCTCTCATGTACAGGGGATATACAAACAAAATTTGCTCAGTTCAGCACCTGAAGAAGGACCAGGAAGTCCGAAATATCGCGCATTATTCTGGGCAACAAGTGATTCCAGGAGGAGCCTGAAAAATATCCTGCAAAGAAAAGGCGAGGCTACTTACCTGAGGAAATAGAGGAAATGTCCCTGCAAAGAAGAAAGAAGAGGAGACAAAATTGAAAATACAAGTTATCCAGGACGATGAGAGCCTAATTTTTGAACATGTAAGTCCATTTATTCTAATTTTTGAGTGTGGGGCGGATGATTCTGGCTTTCTGGACGGAAGGATGGCCCATGCATCCGAAATTCACCGCCTTTGGTGGTGAATTTCTAATCTTTAATCCCTAACTAAGCTCGTGCCCCTTTGTCAGTCTGGTGCCAGGGTTTGAAGTCCCACTTCCTTCCATGCTGCAGAAGAAAAGATATTTTCTCAGACATGATGTTTTGGACTATACATGCCTCCCAAGTCACCTATTCCTAAACCTAACCTCAGTGAAGAAGTAAGAAAAACCTAATCTGAGAGGATTTTTGGAGGACAAATGACTGAAGAGGAAAAATAAAAATTGTTTGTGCAAGCTGGGTGATTTCCTTAACTGTTTGGACCTCATCTTGGTGAGGGGGGGTGTGCTCCCACTCCTAAAAACTATAAGTGAGAATATACTTCAAAGAGCCATAAAGCTACGGACAATTTCGGAAGAGCATGGATCCACAGCCATTCAGGAGCAATACAAAGGCTAACTCCGCCCACCTGCTCTATTTAAGCGGACCTGCTTCTTCCAACTCACTCACTCACCTTGCAGCCCTGTCATACGAAGGCACAATACAACAGAAGGCAATCAGACCAGGACTTATGGACAAAGGATTTTTATTCCATCCAAGCTCTCATGTACAGGGGATATACAAACAAAATTTGCTCAGTTCAGCACCTGAAGAAGGACCAGGAAGTCCGAAATATCGCGCATTATTCTGGGCAACAAGTGATTCCAGGAGGAGCCTGAAAAATATCCTGCAAAGAAAAGGCGAGGCTACTTACCTGAGGAAATAGAGGAAATGTCCCTGCAAAGAAGAAAGAAGAGGAGACAAAATTGAAAATACAAGTTATCCAGGACGATGAGAGCCTAATTTTTGAACATGTAAGTCCATTTATTCTAATTTTTGAGTGTGGGGCGGATGATTCTGGCTTTCTGGACGGAAGGATGGCCCATGCATCCGAAATTCACCGCCTTTGGTGGTGAATTTCTAATCTTTAATCCCTAACTAAACTCGTGCCCCTTTGTCAGTCTGGTGCCAGGGTTTGAAGTCCCACTTCCTTCCATGCTGCAGAAGAAAAGATATTTTCTCAGACATGATGTTTTGGACTATACATGCCTCCCAAGTCACCTATTCCTAAACCTAACCTCAGTGAAGAAGTAAGAAAAACCTAATCTGAGAGGATTTTTGGAGGACAAATGACTGAAGAGGAAAAATAAAAATTGTTTGTGCAAGCTGGGTGATTTCCTTAACTGTTTGGACCTCATCTTGGTGAGGGGGGGTGTGCTCCCACTCCTAAAAACTATAAGTGAGAATATACTTCAAAGAGCCATAAAGCTACGGACAATTTCGGAAGAGCATGGATCCACAGCCATTCAGGAGCAATACAAAGGCTAACTCCGCCCACCTGCTCTATTTAAGCGGACCTGCTTCTTCCAACTCACTCACTCACCTTGCAGCCCTGTCATACGAAGGCACAATACAACAGAAGGCAATCAGACCAGGACTTATGGACAAAGGATTTTTATTCCATCCAAGCTCTCATGTACAGGGGATATACAAACAAAATTTGCTCAGTTCAGCACCTGAAGAAGGACCAGGAAGTCCGAAATATCGCGCATTATTCTGGGCAACAAGTGATTCCAGGAGGAGCCTGAAAAATATCCTGCAAAGAAAAGGCGAGGCTACTTACCTGAGGAAATAGAGGAAATGTCCCTGCAAAGAAGAAAGAAGAGGAGACAAAATTGAAAATACAAGTTATCCAGGACGATGAGAGCCTAATTTTTGAACATGTAAGTCCATTTATTCTAATTTTTGAGTGTGGGGCGGATGATTCTGGCTTTCTGGACGGAAGGATGGCCCATGCATCCGAAATTCACCGCCTTTGGTGGTGAATTTCTAATCTTTAATCCCTAACTAAGCTCGTGCCCCTTTGTCAGTCTGGTGCCAGGGTTTGAAGTCCCACTTCCTTCCATGCTGCAGAAGAAAAGATATTTTCTCAGACATGATGTTTTGGACTATACATGCCTCCCAAGTCACCTATTCCTAAACCTAACCTCAGTGAAGAAGTAAGAAAAACCTAATCTGAGAGGATTTTTGGAGGACAAATGACTGAAGAGGAAAAATAAAAATTGTTTGTGCAAGCTGGGTGATTTCCTTAACTGTTTGGACCTCATCTTGGTGAGGGGGGGTGTGCTCCCACTCCTAAAAACTATAAGTGAGAATATACTTCAAAGAGCCATAAAGCTACGGACAATTTCGGAAAAGCATGGATCCACAGCCATTCAGGAGCAATACAAAGGCTAACTCCGCCCACCTGCTCTATTTAAGCGGACCTGCTTCTTCCAACTCACTCACTCACCTTGCAGCCCTGTCATACGAAGGCACAATACAACAGAAGGCAATCAGACCAGGACTTATGGACAAAGGATTTTTATTCCATCCAAGCTCTCATGTACAGGGGATATACAAACAAAATTTGCTCAGTTCAGCACCTGAAGAAGGACCAGGAAGTCCGAAATATCGCGCATTATTCTGGGCAACAAGTGATTCCAGGAGGAGCCTGAAAAATATCCTGCAAAGAAAAGGCGAGGCTACTTACCTGAGGAAATAGAGGAAATGTCCCTGCAAAGAAGAAAGAAGAGGAGACAAAATTGAAAATACAAGTTATCCAGGACGATGAGAGCCTAATTTTTGAACATGTAAGTCCATTTATTCTAATTTTTGAGTGTGGGGCGGATGATTCTGGCTTTCTGGACGGAAGGATGGCCCATGCATCCGAAATTCACCGCCTTTGGTGGTGAATTTCTAATCTTTAATCCCTAACTAAGCTCGTGCCCCTTTGTCAGTCTGGTGCCAGGGTTTGAAGTCCCACTTCCTTCCATGCTGCAGAAGAAAAGATATTTTCTCAGACATGATGTTTTGGACTATACATGCCTCCCAAGTCACCTATTCCTAAACCTAACCTCAGTGAAGAAGTAAGAAAAACCTAATCTGAGAGGATTTTTGGAGGACAAATGACTGAAGAGGAAAAATAAAAATTGTTTGTGCAAGCTGGGTGATTTCCTTAACTGTTTGGACCTCATCTTGGTGAGGGGGGGTGTGCTCCCACTCCTAAAAACTATAAGTGAGAATATACTTCAAAGAGCCATAAAGCTACGGACAATTTCGGAAGAGCATGGATCCACAGCCATTCAGGAGCAATACAAAGGCTAACTCCGCCCACCTGCTCTATTTAAGCGGACCTGCTTCTTCCAACTCACTCACTCACCTTGCAGCCCTGTCATACGAAGGCACAATACAACAGAAGGCAATCAGACCAGGACTTATGGACAAAGGATTTTTATTCCATCCAAGCTCTCATGTACAGGGGATATACAAACAAAATTTGCTCAGTTCAGCACCTGAAGAAGGACCAGGAAGTCCGAAATATCGCGCATTATTCTGGGCAACAAGTGATTCCAGGAGGAGCCTGAAAAATATCCTGCAAAGAAAAGGCGAGGCTACTTACCTGAGGAAATAGAGGAAATGTCCCTGCAAAGAAGAAAGAAGAGGAGACAAAATTGAAAATACAAGTTATCCAGGACGATGAGAGCCTAATTTTTGAACATGTAAGTCCATTTATTCTAATTTTTGAGTGTGGGGCGGATGATTCTGGCTTTCTGGACGGAAGGATGGCCCATGCATCCGAAATTCACCGCCTTTGGTGGTGAATTTCTAATCTTTAATCCCTAACTAAGCTCGTGCCCCTTTGTCAGTCTGGTGCCAGGGTTTGAAGTCCCACTTCCTTCCATGCTGCAGAAGAAAAGATATTTTCTCAGACATGATGTTTTGGACTATACATGCCTCCCAAGTCACCTATTCCTAAACCTAACCTCAGTGAAGAAGTAAGAAAAACCTAATCTGAGAGGATTTTTGGAGGACAAATGACTGAAGAGGAAAAATAAAAATTGTTTGTGCAAGCTGGGTGATTTCCTTAACTGTTTGGACCTCATCTTGGTGAGGGGGGGTGTGCTCCCACTCCTAAAAACTATAAGTGAGAATATACTTCAAAGAGCCATAAAGCTACGGACAATTTCGGAAGAGCATGGATCCACAGCCATTCAGGAGCAATACAAAGGCTAACTCCGCCCACCTGCTCTATTTAAGCGGACCTGCTTCTTCCAACTCACTCACTCACCTTGCAGCCCTGTCATACGAAGGCACAATACAACAGAAGGCAATCAGACCAGGACTTATGGACAAAGGATTTTTATTCCATCCAAGCTCTCATGTACAGGGGATATACAAACAAAATTTGCTCAGTTCAGCACCTGAAGAAGGACCAGGAAGTCCGAAATATCGCGCATTATTCTGGGCAACAAGTGATTCCAGGAGGAGCCTGAAAAATATCCTGCAAAGAAAAGGCGAGGCTACTTACCTGAGGAAATAGAGGAAATGTCCCTGCAAAGAAGAAAGAAGAGGAGACAAAATTGAAAATACAAGTTATCCAGGACGATGAGAGCCTAATTTTTGAACATGTAAGTCCATTTATTCTAATTTTTGAGTGTGGGGCGGATGATTCTGGCTTTCTGGACGGAAGGATGGCCCATGCATCCGAAATTCACCGCCTTTGGTGGTGAATTTCTAATCTTTAATCCCTAACTAAGCTCGTGCCCCTTTGTCAGTCTGGTGCCAGGGTTTGAAGTCCCACTTCCTTCCATGCTGCAGAAGAAAAGATATTTTCTCAGACATGATGTTTTGGACTATACATGCCTCCCAAGTCACCTATTCCTAAACCTAACCTCAGTGAAGAAGTAAGAAAAACCTAATCTGAGAGGATTTTTGGAGGACAAATGACTGAAGAGGAAAAATAAAAATTGTTTGTGCAAGCTGGGTGATTTCCTTAACTGTTTGGACCTCATCTTGGTGAGGGGGGGTGTGCTCCCACTCCTAAAAACTATAAGTGAGAATATACTTCAAAGAGCCATAAAGCTACGGACAATTTCGGAAAAGCATGGATCCACAGCCATTCAGGAGCAATACAAAGGCTAACTCCGCCCACCTGCTCTATTTAAGCGGACCTGCTTCTTCCAACTCACTCACTCACCTTGCAGCCCTGTCATACGAAGGCACAATACAACAGAAGGCAATCAGACCAGGACTTATGGACAAAGGATTTTTATTCCATCCAAGCTCTCATGTACAGGGGATATACAAACAAAATTTGCTCAGTTCAGCACCTGAAGAAGGACCAGGAAGTCCGAAATATCGCGCATTATTCTGGGCAACAAGTGATTCCAGGAGGAGCCTGAAAAATATCCTGCAAAGAAAAGGCGAGGCTACTTACCTGAGGAAATAGAGGAAATGTCCCTGCAAAGAAGAAAGAAGAGGAGACAAAATTGAAAATACAAGTTATCCAGGACGATGAGAGCCTAATTTTTGAACATGTAAGTCCATTTATTCTAATTTTTGAGTGTGGGGCGGATGATTCTGGCTTTCTGGACGGAAGGATGGCCCATGCATCCGAAATTCACCGCCTTTGGTGGTGAATTTCTAATCTTTAATCCCTAACTAAGCTCGTGCCCCTTTGTCAGTCTGGTGCCAGGGTTTGAAGTCCCACTTCCTTCCATGCTGCAGAAGAAAAGATATTTTCTCAGACATGATGTTTTGGACTATACATGCCTCCCAAGTCACCTATTCCTAAACCTAACCTCAGTGAAGAAGTAAGAAAAACCTAATCTGAGAGGATTTTTGGAGGACAAATGACTGAAGAGGAAAAATAAAAATTGTTTGTGCAAGCTGGGTGATTTCCTTAACTGTTTGGACCTCATCTTGGTGAGGGGGGGTGTGCTCCCACTCCTAAAAACTATAAGTGAGAATATACTTCAAAGAGCCATAAAGCTACGGACAATTTCGGAAGAGCATGGATCCACAGCCATTCAGGAGCAATACAAAGGCTAACTCCGCCCACCTGCTCTATTTAAGCGGACCTGCTTCTTCCAACTCACTCACTCACCTTGCAGCCCTGTCATACGAGGGCACAATACAACAGAAGGCAATCAGACCAGGACTTATGGACAAAGGATTTTTATTCCATCCAAGCTCTCATGTACAGGGGATATACAAACAAAATTTGCTCAGTTCAGCACCTGAAGAAGGACCAGGAAGTCCGAAATATCGCGCATTATTCTGGGCAACAAGTGATTCCAGGAGGAGCCTGAAAAATATCCTGCAAAGAAAAGGCGAGGCTACTTACCTGAGGAAATAGAGGAAATGTCCCTGCAAAGAAGAAAGAAGAGGAGACAAAATTGAAAATACAAGTTATCCAGGACGATGAGAGCCTAATTTTTGAACATGTAAGTCCATTTATTCTAATTTTTGAGTGTGGGGCGGATGATTCTGGCTTTCTGGACGGAAGGATGGCCCATGCATCCGAAATTCACCGCCTTTGGTGGTGAATTTCTAATCTTTAATCCCTAACTAAGCTCGTGCCCCTTTGTCAGTCTGGTGCCAGGGTTTGAAGTCCCACTTCCTTCCATGCTGCAGAAGAAAAGATATTTTCTCAGACATGATGTTTTGGACTATACATGCCTCCCAAGTCACCTATTCCTAAACCTAACCTCAGTGAAGAAGTAAGAAAAACCTAATCTGAGAGGATTTTTGGAGGACAAATGACTGAAGAGGAAAAATAAAAATTGTTTGTGCAAGCTGGGTGATTTCCTTAACTGTTTGGACCTCATCTTGGTGAGGGGGGGTGTGCTCCCACTCCTAAAAACTATAAGTGAGAATATACTTCAAAGAGCCATAAAGCTACGGACAATTTCGGAAGAGCATGGATCCACAGCCATTCAGGAGCAATACAAAGGCTAACTCCGCCCACCTGCTCTATTTAAGCGGACCTGCTTCTTCCAACTCACTCACTCACCTTGCAGCCCTGTCATACGAAGGCACAATACAACAGAAGGCAATCAGACCAGGACTTATGGACAAAGGATTTTTATTCCATCCAAGCTCTCATGTACAGGGGATATACAAACAAAATTTGCTCAGTTCAGCACCTGAAGAAGGACCAGGAAGTCCGAAATATCGCGCATTATTCTGGGCAACAAGTGATTCCAGGAGGAGCCTGAAAAATATCCTGCAAAGAAAAGGCGAGGCTACTTACCTGAGGAAATAGAGGAAATGTCCCTGCAAAGAAGAAAGAAGAGGAGACAAAATTGAAAATACAAGTTATCCAGGACGATGAGAGCCTAATTTTTGAACATGTAAGTCCATTTATTCTAATTTTTGAGTGTGGGGCGGATGATTCTGGCTTTCTGGACGGAAGGATGGCCCATGCATCCGAAATTCACCGCCTTTGGTGGTGAATTTCTAATCTTTAATCCCTAACTAAGCTCGTGCCCCTTTGTCAGTCTGGTGCCAGGGTTTGAAGTCCCACTTCCTTCCATGCTGCAGAAGAAAAGATATTTTCTCAGACATGATGTTTTGGACTATACATGCCTCCCAAGTCACCTATTCCTAAACCTAACCTCAGTGAAGAAGTAAGAAAAACCTAATCTGAGAGGATTTTTGGAGGACAAATGACTGAAGAGGAAAAATAAAAATTGTTTGTGCAAGCTGGGTGATTTCCTTAACTGTTTGGACCTCATCTTGGTGAGGGGGGGTGTGCTCCCACTCCTAAAAACTATAAGTGAGAATATACTTCAAAGAGCCATAAAGCTACGGACAATTTCGGAAGAGCATGGATCCACAGCCATTCAGGAGCAATACAAAGGCTAACTCCGCCCACCTGCTCTATTTAAGCGGACCTGCTTCTTCCAACTCACTCACTCACCTTGCAGCCCTGTCATACGAAGGCACAATACAACAGAAGGCAATCAGACCAGGACTTATGGACAAAGGATTTTTATTCCATCCAAGCTCTCATGTACAGGG
The DNA here is from genome assembly GCF_053564925.1 of Oryzias latipes. Taxonomy (NCBI): domain Eukaryota; kingdom Metazoa; phylum Chordata; class Actinopteri; order Beloniformes; family Adrianichthyidae; genus Oryzias; species Oryzias latipes. Next base: position 35,739,483 of record NC_136257.1, on the reverse strand, counting down.
GATATACAAACAAAATTTGCTCAGTTCAGCACCTGAAGAAGGACCAGGAAGTCCGAAATATCGCGCATTATTCTGGGCAACAAGTGATTCCAGGAGGAGCCTGAAAAATATCCTGCAAAGAAAAGGCGAGGCTACTTACCTGAGGAAATAGAGGAAATGTCCCTGCAAAGAAGAAAGAAGAGGAGACAAAATTGAAAATACAAGTTATCCAGGACGATGAGAGCCTAATTTTTGAACATGTAAGTCCATTTATTCTAATTTTTGAGTGTGGGGCGGATGATTCTGGCTTTCTGGACGGAAGGATGGCCCATGCATCCGAAATTCACCGCCTTTGGTGGTGAATTTCTAATCTTTAATCCCTAACTAAGCTCGTGCCCCTTTGTCAGTCTGGTGCCAGGGTTTGAAGTCCCACTTCCTTCCATGCTGCAGAAGAAAAGATATTTTCTCAGACATGATGTTTTGGACTATACATGCCTCCCAAGTCACCTATTCCTAAACCTAACCTCAGTGAAGAAGTAAGAAAAACCTAATCTGAGAGGATTTTTGGAGGACAAATGACTGAAGAGGAAAAATAAAAATTGTTTGTGCAAGCTGGGTGATTTCCTTAACTGTTTGGACCTCATCTTGGTGAGGGGGGGTGTGCTCCCACTCCTAAAAACTATAAGTGAGAATATACTTCAAAGAGCCATAAAGCTACGGACAATTTCGGAAGAGCATGGATCCACAGCCATTCAGGAGCAATACAAAGGCTAACTCCGCCCACCTGCTCTATTTAAGCGGACCTGCTTCTTCCAACTCACTCACTCACCTTGCAGCCCTGTCATACGAAGGCACAATACAACAGAAGGCAATCAGACCAGGACTTATGGACAAAGGATTTTTATTCCATCCAAGCTCTCATGTACAGGGGATATACAAACAAAATTTGCTCAGTTCAGCACCTGAAGAAGGACCAGGAAGTCCGAAATATCGCGCATTATTCTGGGCAACAAGTGATTCCAGGAGGAGCCTGAAAAATATCCTGCAAAGAAAAGGCGAGGCTACTTACCTGAGGAAATAGAGGAAATGTCCCTGCAAAGAAGAAAGAAGAGGAGACAAAATTGAAAATACAAGTTATCCAGGACGATGAGAGCCTAATTTTTGAACATGTAAGTCCATTTATTCTAATTTTTGAGTGTGGGGCGGATGATTCTGGCTTTCTGGACGGAAGGATGGCCCATGCATCCGAAATTCACCGCCTTTGGTGGTGAATTTCTAATCTTTAATCCCTAACTAAGCTCGTGCCCCTTTGTCAGTCTGGTGCCAGGGTTTGAAGTCCCACTTCCTTCCATGCTGCAGAAGAAAAGATATTTTCTCAGACATGATGTTTTGGACTATACATGCCTCCCAAGTCACCTATTCCTAAACCTAACCTCAGTGAAGAAGTAAGAAAAACCTAATCTGAGAGGATTTTTGGAGGACAAATGACTGAAGAGGAAAAATAAAAATTGTTTGTGCAAGCTGGGTGATTTCCTTAACTGTTTGGACCTCATCTTGGTGAGGGGGGGGTGTGCTCCCACTCCTAAAAACTATAAGTGAGAATATACTTCAAAGAGCCATAAAGCTACGGACAATTTCGGAAGAGCATGGATCCACAGCCATTCAGGAGCAATACAAAGGCTAACTCCGCCCACCTGCTCTATTTAAGCGGACCTGCTTCTTCCAACTCACTCACTCACCTTGCAGCCCTGTCATACGAAGGCACAATACAACAGAAGGCAATCAGACCAGGACTTATGGACAAAGGATTTTTATTCCATCCAAGCTCTCATGTACAGGGGATATACAAACAAAATTTGCTCAGTTCAGCACCTGAAGAAGGACCAGGAAGTCCGAAATATCGCGCATTATTCTGGGCAACAAGTGATTCCAGGAGGAGCCTGAAAAATATCCTGCAAAGAAAAGGCGAGGCTACTTACCTGAGGAAATAGAGGAAATGTCCCTGCAAAGAAGAAAGAAGAGGAGACAAAATTGAAAATACAAGTTATCCAGGACGATGAGAGCCTAATTTTTGAACATGTAAGTCCATTTATTCTAATTTTTGAGTGTGGGGCGGATGATTCTGGCTTTCTGGACGGAAGGATGGCCCATGCATCCGAAATTCACCGCCTTTGGTGGTGAATTTCTAATCTTTAATCCCTAACTAAGCTCGTGCCCCTTTGTCAGTCTGGTGCCAGGGTTTGAAGTCCCACTTCCTTCCATGCTGCAGAAGAAAAGATATTTTCTCAGACATGATGTTTTGGACTATACATGCCTCCCAAGTCACCTATTCCTAAACCTAACCTCAGTGAAGAAGTAAGAAAAACCTAATCTGAGAGGATTTTTGGAGGACAAATGACTGAAGAGGAAAAATAAAAATTGTTTGTGCAAGCTGGGTGATTTCCTTAACTGTTTGGACCTCATCTTGGTGAGGGGGGGTGTGCTCCCACTCCTAAAAACTATAAGTGAGAATATACTTCAAAGAGCCATAAAGCTACGGACAATTTCGGAAGAGCATGGATCCACAGCCATTCAGGAGCAATACAAAGGCTAACTCCGCCCACCTACTCTATTTAAGCGGACCTGCTTCTTCCAACTCACTCACTCACCTTGCAGCCCTGTCATACGAAGGCACAATACAACAGAAGGCAATCAGACCAGGACTTATGGACAAAGGATTTTTATTCCATCCAAGCTCTCATGTACAGGGGATATACAAACAAAATTTGCTCAGTTCAGCACCTGAAGAAGGACCAGGAAGTCCGAAATATCGCGCATTATTCTGGGCAACAAGTGATTCCAGGAGGAGCCTGAAAAATATCCTGCAAAGAAAAGGCGAGGCTACTTACCTGAGGAAATAGAGGAAATGTCCCTGCAAAGAAGAAAGAAGAGGAGACAAAATTGAAAATACAAGTTATCCAGGACGATGAGAGCCTAATTTTTGAACATGTAAGTCCATTTATTCTAATTTTTGAGTGTGGGGCGGATGATTCTGGCTTTCTGGACGGAAGGATGGCCCATGCATCCGAAATTCACCGCCTTTGGTGGTGAATTTCTAATCTTTAATCCCTAACTAAGCTCGTGCCCCTTTGTCAGTCTGGTGCCAGGGTTTGAAGTCCCACTTCCTTCCATGCTGCAGAAGAAAAGATATTTTCTCAGACATGATGTTTTGGACTATACATGCCTCCCAAGTCACCTATTCCTAAACCTAACCTCAGTGAAGAAGTAAGAAAAACCTAATCTGAGAGGATTTTTGGAGGACAAATGACTGAAGAGGAAAAATAAAAATTGTTTGTGCAAGCTGGGTGATTTCCTTAACTGTTTGGACCTCATCTTGGTGAGGGGGGGTGTGCTCCCACTCCTAAAAACTATAAGTGAGAATATACTTCAAAGAGCCATAAAGCTACGGACAATTTCGGAAGAGCATGGATCCACAGCCATTCAGGAGCAATACAAAGGCTAACTCCGCCCACCTGCTCTATTTAAGCGGACCTGCTTCTTCCAACTCACTCACTCACCTTGCAGCCCTGTCATACGAAGGCACAATACAACAGAAGGCAATCAGACCAGGACTTATGGACAAAGGATTTTTATTCCATCCAAGCTCTCATGTACAGGGGATATACAAACAAAATTTGCTCAGTTCAGCACCTGAAGAAGGACCAGGAAGTCCGAAATATCGCGCATTATTCTGGGCAACAAGTGATTCCAGGAGGAGCCTGAAAAATATCCTGCAAAGAAAAGGCGAGGCTACTTACCTGAGGAAATAGAGAAAATGTCCCTGCAAAGAAGAAAGAAGAGGAGACAAAATTGAAAATACAAGTTATCCAGGACGATGAGAGCCTAATTTTTGAACATGTAAGTCCATTTATTCTAATTTTTGAGTGTGGGGCGGATGATTCTGGCTTTCTGGACGGAAGGATGGCCCATGCATCCGAAATTCACCGCCTTTGGTGGTGAATTTCTAATCTTTAATCCCTAACTAAGCTCGTGCCCCTTTGTCAGTCTGGTGCCAGGGTTTGAAGTCCCACTTCCTTCCATGCTGCAGAAGAAAAGATATTTTCTCAGACATGATGTTTTGGACTATACATGCCTCCCAAGTCACCTATTCCTAAACCTAACCTCAGTGAAGAAGTAAGAAAAACCTAATCTGAGAGGATTTTTGGAGGACAAATGACTGAAGAGGAAAAATAAAAATTGTTTGTGCAAGCTGGGTGATTTCCTTAACTGTTTGGACCTCATCTTGGTGAGGGGGGGTGTGCTCCCACTCCTAAAAACTATAAGTGAGAATATACTTCAAAGAGCCATAAAGCTACGGACAATTTCGGAAGAGCATGGATCCACAGCCATTCAGGAGCAATACAAAGGCTAACTCCGCCCACCTGCTCTATTTAAGCGGACCTGCTTCTTCCAACTCACTCACTCACCTTGCAGCCCTGTCATACGAAGGCACAATACAACAGAAGGCAATCAGACCAGGACTTATGGACAAAGGATTTTTATTCCATCCAAGCTCTCATGTACAGGGGATATACAAACAAAATTTGCTCAGTTCAGCACCTGAAGAAGGACCAGGAAGTCCGAAATATCGCGCATTATTCTGGGCAACAAGTGATTCCAGGAGGAGCCTGAAAAATATCCTGCAAAGAAAAGGCGAGGCTACTTACCTGAGGAAATAGAGGAAATGTCCCTGCAAAGAAGAAAGAAGAGGAGACAAAATTGAAAATACAAGTTATCCAGGACGATGAGAGCCTAATTTTTGAACATGTAAGTCCATTTATTCTAATTTTTGAGTGTGGGGCGGATGATTCTGGCTTTCTGGACGGAAGGATGGCCCATGCATCCGAAATTCACCGCCTTTGGTGGTGAATTTCTAATCTTTAATCCCTAACTAAGCTCGTGCCCCTTTGTCAGTCTGGTGCCAGGGTTTGAAGTCCCACTTCCTTCCATGCTGCAGAAGAAAAGATATTTTCTCAGACATGATGTTTTGGACTATACATGCCTCCCAAGTCACCTATTCCTAAACCTAACCTCAGTGAAGAAGTAAGAAAAACCTAATCTGAGAGGATTTTTGGAGGACAAATGACTGAAGAGGAAAAATAAAAATTGTTTGTGCAAGCTGGGTGATTTCCTTAACTGTTTGGACCTCATCTTGGTGAGGGGGGGTGTGCTCCCACTCCTAAAAACTATAAGTGAGAATATACTTCAAAGAGCCATAAAGCTACGGACAATTTCGGAAGAGCATGGATCCACAGCCATTCAGGAGCAATACAAAGGCTAACTCCGCCCACCTGCTCTATTTAAGCGGACCTGCTTCTTCCAACTCACTCACTCACCTTGCAGCCCTGTCATACGAAGGCACAATACAACAGAAGGCAATCAGACCAGGACTTATGGACAAAGGATTTTTATTCCATCCAAGCTCTCATGTACAGGGGATATACAAACAAAATTTGCTCAGTTCAGCACCTGAAGAAGGACCAGGAAGTCCGAAATATCGCGCATTATTCTGGGCAACAAGTGATTCCAGGAGGAGCCTGAAAAATATCCTGCAAAGAAAAGGCGAGGCTACTTACCTGAGGAAATAGAGAAAATGTCCCTGCAAAGAAGAAAGAAGAGGAGACAAAATTGAAAATACAAGTTATCCAGGACGATGAGAGCCTAATTTTTGAACATGTAAGTCCATTTATTCTAATTTTTGAGTGTGGGGCGGATGATTCTGGCTTTCTGGACGGAAGGATGGCCCATGCATCCGAAATTCACCGCCTTTGGTGGTGAATTTCTAATCTTTAATCCCTAACTAAGCTCGTGCCCCTTTGTCAGTCTGGTGCCAGGGTTTGAAGTCCCACTTCCTTCCATGCTGCAGAAGAAAAGATATTTTCTCAGACATGATGTTTTGGACTATACATGCCTCCCAAGTCACCTATTCCTAAACCTAACCTCAGTGAAGAAGTAAGAAAAACCTAATCTGAGAGGATTTTTGGAGGACAAATGACTGAAGAGGAAAAATAAAAATTGTTTGTGCAAGCTGGGTGATTTCCTTAACTGTTTGGACCTCATCTTGGTGAGGGGGGGTGTGCTCCCACTCCTAAAAACTATAAGTGAGAATATACTTCAAAGAGCCATAAAGCTACGGACAATTTCGGAAGAGCATGGATCCACAGCCATTCAGGAGCAATACAAAGGCTAACTCCGCCCACCTGCTCTATTTAAGCGGACCTGCTTCTTCCAACTCACTCACTCACCTTGCAGCCCTGTCATACGAAGGCACAATACAACAGAAGGCAATCAGACCAGGACTTATGGACAAAGGATTTTTATTCCATCCAAGCTCTCATGTACAGGGGATATACAAACAAAATTTGCTCAGTTCAGCACCTGAAGAAGGACCAGGAAGTCCGAAATATCGCGCATTATTCTGGGCAACAAGTGATTCCAGGAGGAGCCTGAAAAATATCCTGCAAAGAAAAGGCGAGGCTACTTACCTGAGGAAATAGAGAAAATGTCCCTGCAAAGAAGAAAGAAGAGGAGACAAAATTGAAAATACAAGTTATCCAGGACGATGAGAGCCTAATTTTTGAACATGTAAGTCCATTTATTCTAATTTTTGAGTGTGGGGCGGATGATTCTGGCTTTCTGGACGGAAGGATGGCCCATGCATCCGAAATTCACCGCCTTTGGTGGTGAATTTCTAATCTTTAATCCCTAACTAAGCTCGTGCCCCTTTGTCAGTCTGGTGCCAGGGTTTGAAGTCCCACTTCCTTCCATGCTGCAGAAGAAAAGATATTTTCTCAGACATGATGTTTTGGACTATACATGCCTCCCAAGTCACCTATTCCTAAACCTAACCTCAGTGAAGAAGTAAGAAAAACCTAATCTGAGAGGATTTTTGGAGGACAAATGACTGAAGAGGAAAAATAAAAATTGTTTGTGCAAGCTGGGTGATTTCCTTAACTGTTTGGACCTCATCTTGGTGAGGGGGGGTGTGCTCCCACTCCTAAAAACTATAAGTGAGAATATACTTCAAAGAGCCATAAAGCTACGGACAATTTCGGAAGAGCATGGATCCACAGCCATTCAGGAGCAATACAAAGGCTAACTCCGCCCACCTGCTCTATTTAAGCGGACCTGCTTCTTCCAACTCACTCACTCACCTTGCAGCCCTGTCATACGAAGGCACAATACAACAGAAGGCAATCAGACCAGGACTTATGGACAAAGGATTTTTATTCCATCCAAGCTCTCATGTACAGGGGATATACAAACAAAATTTGCTCAGTTCAGCACCTGAAGAAGGACCAGGAAGTCCGAAATATCGCGCATTATTCTGGGCAACAAGTGATTCCAGGAGGAGCCTGAAAAATATCCTGCAAAGAAAAGGCGAGGCTACTTACCTGAGGAAATAGAGGAAATGTCCCTGCAAAGAAGAAAGAAGAGGAGACAAAATTGAAAATACAAGTTATCCAGGACGATGAGAGCCTAATTTTTGAACATGTAAGTCCATTTATTCTAATTTTTGAGTGTGGGGCGGATGATTCTGGCTTTCTGGACGGAAGGATGGCCCATGCATCCGAAATTCACCGCCTTTGGTGGTGAATTTCTAATCTTTAATCCCTAACTAAGCTCGTGCCCCTTTGTCAGTCTGGTGCCAGGGTTTGAAGTCCCACTTCCTTCCATGCTGCAGAAGAAAAGATATTTTCTCAGACATGATGTTTTGGACTATACATGCCTCCCAAGTCACCTATTCCTAAACCTAACCTCAGTGAAGAAGTAAGAAAAACCTAATCTGAGAGGATTTTTGGAGGACAAATGACTGAAGAGGAAAAATAAAAATTGTTTGTGCAAGCTGGGTGATTTCCTTAACTGTTTGGACCTCATCTTGGTGAGGGGGGGTGTGCTCCCACTCCTAAAAACTATAAGTGAGAATATACTTCAAAGAGCCATAAAGCTACGGACAATTTCGGAAGAGCATGGATCCACAGCCATTCAGGAGCAATACAAAGGCTAACTCCGCCCACCTGCTCTATTTAAGCGGACCTGCTTCTTCCAACTCACTCACTCACCTTGCAGCCCTGTCATACGAAGGCACAATACAACAGAAGGCAATCAGACCAGGACTTATGGACAAAGGATTTTTATTCCATCCAAGCTCTCATGTACAGGGGATATACAAACAAAATTTGCTCAGTTCAGCACCTGAAGAAGGACCAGGAAGTCCGAAATATCGCGCATTATTCTGGGCAACAAGTGATTCCAGGAGGAGCCTGAAAAATATCCTGCAAAGAAAAGGCGAGGCTACTTACCTGAGGAAATAGAGGAAATGTCCCTGCAAAGAAGAAAGAAGAGGAGACAAAATTGAAAATACAAGTTATCCAGGACGATGAGAGCCTAATTTTTGAACATGTAAGTCCATTTATTCTAATTTTTGAGTGTGGGGCGGATGATTCTGGCTTTCTGGACGGAAGGATGGCCCATGCATCCGAAATTCACCGCCTTTGGTGGTGAATTTCTAATCTTTAATCCCTAACTAAGCTCGTGCCCCTTTGTCAGTCTGGTGCCAGGGTTTGAAGTCCCACTTCCTTCCATGCTGCAGAAGAAAAGATATTTTCTCAGACATGATGTTTTGGACTATACATGCCTCCCAAGTCACCTATTCCTAAACCTAACCTCAGTGAAGAAGTAAGAAAAACCTAATCTGAGAGGATTTTTGGAGGACAAATGACTGAAGAGGAAAAATAAAAATTGTTTGTGCAAGCTGGGTGATTTCCTTAACTGTTTGGACCTCATCTTGGTGAGGGGGGGTGTGCTCCCACTCCTAAAAACTATAAGTGAGAATATACTTCAAAGAGCCATAAAGCTACGGACAATTTCGGAAGAGCATGGATCCACAGCCATTCAGGAGCAATACAAAGGCTAACTCCGCCCACCTGCTCTATTTAAGCGGACCTGCTTCTTCCAACTCACTCACTCACCTTGCAGCCCTGTCATACGAAGGCACAATACAACAGAAGGCAATCAGACCAGGACTTATGGACAAAGGATTTTTATTCCATCCAAGCTCTCATGTACAGGGGATATACAAACAAAATTTGCTCAGTTCAGCACCTGAAGAAGGACCAGGAAGTCCGAAATATCGCGCATTATTCTGGGCAACAAGTGATTCCAGGAGGAGCCTGAAAAATATCCTGCAAAGAAAAGGCGAGGCTACTTACCTGAGGAAATAGAGGAAATGTCCCTGCAAAGAAGAAAGAAGAGGAGACAAAATTGAAAATACAAGTTATCCAGGACGATGAGAGCCTAATTTTTGAACATGTAAGTCCATTTATTCTAATTTTTGAGTGTGGGGCGGATGATTCTGGCTTTCTGGACGGAAGGATGGCCCATGCATCCGAAATTCACCGCCTTTGGTGGTGAATTTCTAATCTTTAATCCCTAACTAAGCTCGTGCCCCTTTGTCAGTCTGGTGCCAGGGTTTGAAGTCCCACTTCCTTCCATGCTGCAGAAGAAAAGATATTTTCTCAGACATGATGTTTTGGACTATACATGCCTCCCAAGTCACCTATTCCTAAACCTAACCTCAGTGAAGAAGTAAGAAAAACCTAATCTGAGAGGATTTTTGGAGGACAAATGACTGAAGAGGAAAAATAAAAATTGTTTGTGCAAGCTGGGTGATTTCCTTAACTGTTTGGACCTCATCTTGGTGAGGGGGGGTGTGCTCCCACTCCTAAAAACTATAAGTGAGAATATACTTCAAAGAGCCATAAAGCTACGGACAATTTCGGAAGAGCATGGATCCACAGCCATTCAGGAGCAATACAAAGGCTAACTCCGCCCACCTGCTCTATTTAAGCGGACCTGCTTCTTCCAACTCACTCACTCACCTTGCAGCCCTGTCATACGAAGGCACAATACAACAGAAGGCAATCAGACCAGGACTTATGGACAAAGGATTTTTATTCCATCCAAGCTCTCATGTACAGGGGATATACAAACAAAATTTGCTCAGTTCAGCACCTGAAGAAGGACCAGGAAGTCCGAAATATCGCGCATTATTCTGGGCAACAAGTGATTCCAGGAGGAGCCTGAAAAATATCCTGCAAAGAAAAGGCGAGGCTACTTACCTGAGGAAATAGAGGAAATGTCCCTGCAAAGAAGAAAGAAGAGGAGACAAAATTGAAAATACAAGTTATCCAGGACGATGAGAGCCTAATTTTTGAACATGTAAGTCCATTTATTCTAATTTTTGAGTGTGGGGCGGATGATTCTGGCTTTCTGGACGGAAGGATGGCCCATGCATCCGAAATTCACCGCCTTTGGTGGTGAATTTCTAATCTTTAATCCCTAACTAAGCTCGTGCCCCTTTGTCAGTCTGGTGCCAGGGTTTGAAGTCCCACTTCCTTCCATGCTGCAGAAGAAAAGATATTTTCTCAGACATGATGTTTTGGACTATACATGCCTCCCAAGTCACCTATTCCTAAACCTAACCTCAGTGAAGAAGTAAGAAAAACCTAATCTGAGAGGATTTTTGGAGGACAAATGACTGAAGAGGAAAAATAAAAATTGTTTGTGCAAGCTGGGTGATTTCCTTAACTGTTTGGACCTCATCTTGGTGAGGGGGGGTGTGCTCCCACTCCTAAAAACTATAAGTGAGAATATACTTCAAAGAGCCATAAAGCTACGGACAATTTCGGAAGAGCATGGATCCACAGCCATTCAGGAGCAATACAAAGGCTAACTCCGCCCACCTGCTCTATTTAAGCGGACCTGCTTCTTCCAACTCACTCACTCACCTTGCAGCCCTGTCATACGAAGGCACAATACAACAGAAGGCAATCAGACCAGGACTTATGGACAAAGGATTTTTATTCCATCCAAGCTCTCATGTACAGGGGATATACAAACAAAATTTGCTCAGTTCAGCACCTGAAGAAGGACCAGGAAGTCCGAAATATCGCGCATTATTCTGGGCAACAAGTGATTCCAGGAGGAGCCTGAAAAATATCCTGCAAAGAAAAGGCGAGGCTACTTACCTGAGGAAATAGAGGAAATGTCCCTGCAAAGAAGAAAGAAGAGGAGACAAAATTGAAAATACAAGTTATCCAGGACGATGAGAGCCTAATTTTTGAACATGTAAGTCCATTTATTCTAATTTTTGAGTGTGGGGCGGATGATTCTGGCTTTCTGGACGGAAGGATGGCCCATGCATCCGAAATTCACCGCCTTTGGTGGTGAATTTCTAATCTTTAATCCCTAACTAAGCTCGTGCCCCTTTGTCAGTCTGGTGCCAGGGTTTGAAGTCCCACTTCCTTCCATGCTGCAGAAGAAAAGATATTTTCTCAGACATGATGTTTTGGACTATACATGCCTCCCAAGTCACCTATTCCTAAACCTAACCTCAGTGAAGAAGTAAGAAAAACCTAATCTGAGAGGATTTTTGGAGGACAAATGACTGAAGAGGAAAAATAAAAATTGTTTGTGCAAGCTGGGTGATTTCCTTAACTGTTTGGACCTCATCTTGGTGAGGGGGGGTGTGCTCCCACTCCTAAAAACTATAAGTGAGAATATACTTCAAAGAGCCATAAAGCTACGGACAATTTCGGAAGAGCATGGATCCACAGCCATTCAGGAGCAATACAAAGGCTAACTCCGCCCACCTGCTCTATTTAAGCGGACCTGCTTCTTCCAACTCACTCACTCACCTTGCAGCCCTGTCATACGAAGGCACAATACAACAGAAGGCAATCAGACCAGGACTTATGGACAAAGGATTTTTATTCCATCCAAGCTCTCATGTACAGGGGATATACAAACAAAATTTGCTCAGTTCAGCACCTGAAGAAGGACCAGGAAGTCCGAAATATCGCGCATTATTCTGGGCAACAAGTGATTCCAGGAGGAGCCTGAAAAATATCCTGCAAAGAAAAGGCGAGGCTACTTACCTGAGGAAATAGAGGAAATGTCCCTGCAAAGAAGAAAGAAGAGGAGACAAAATTGAAAATACAAGTTATCCAGGACGATGAGAGCCTAATTTTTGAACATGTAAGTCCATTTATTCTAATTTTTGAGTGTGGGGCGGATGATTCTGGCTTTCTGGACGGAAGGATGGCCCATGCATCCGAAATTCACCGCCTTTGGTGGTGAATTTCTAATCTTTAATCCCTAACTAAGCTCGTGCCCCTTTGTCAGTCTGGTGCCAGGGTTTGAAGTCCCACTTCCTTCCATGCTGCAGAAGAAAAGATATTTTCTCAGACATGATGTTTTGGACTATACATGCCTCCCAAGTCACCTATTCCTAAACCTAACCTCAGTGAAGAAGTAAGAAAAACCTAATCTGAGAGGATTTTTGGAGGACAAATGACTGAAGAGGAAAAATAAAAATTGTTTGTGCAAGCTGGGTGATTTCCTTAACTGTTTGGACCTCATCTTGGTGAGGGGGGGTGTGCTCCCACTCCTAAAAACTATAAGTGAGAATATACTTCAAAGAGCCATAAAGCTACGGACAATTTCGGAAGAGCATGGATCCACAGCCATTCAGGAGCAATACAAAGGCTAACTCCGCCCACCTGCTCTATTTAAGCGGACCTGCTTCTTCCAACTCACTCACTCACCTTGCAGCCCTGTCATACGAAGGCACAATACAACAGAAGGCAATCAGACCAGGACTTATGGACAAAGGATTTTTATTCCATCCAAGCTCTCATGTACAGGGGATATACAAACAAAATTTGCTCAGTTCAGCACCTGAAGAAGGACCAGGAAGTCCGAAATATCGCGCATTATTCTGGGCAACAAGTGATTCCAGGAGGAGCCTGAAAAATATCCTGCAAAGAAAAGGCGAGGCTACTTACCTGAGGAAATAGAGGAAATGTCCCTGCAAAGAAGAAAGAAGAGGAGACAAAATTGAAAATACAAGTTATCCAGGACGATGAGAGCCTAATTTTTGAACATGTAAGTCCATTTATTCTAATTTTTGAGTGTGGGGCGGATGATTCTGGCTTTCTGGACGGAAGGATGGCCCATGCATCCGAAATTCACCGCCTTTGGTGGTGAATTTCTAATCTTTAATCCCTAACCCTAACCCTAACCCTAACCCCTAACCCTAACCCTAACCCCTAACCCTAACCCTAACCCTAACCCTTTCCCTAAGCCTAACCCTTAGCATCCCCAATCAGGGAGCTGAGTACCTCCCTTTTTGTACCTTACACAAAAGGAGGGTAGCGTCCCTAACCAGGGAGCTAGCCCTCCCCTTCCCTCTCTCCCTCCCTTACTTTTTCAATCCTCCCATTCTTTAGTACCCCTATTTCGGGAAATAGCTCTGCCCCTCCTTTTTTACGTCCTCCCCTTTAGTATCCCTAGCTCGGGAGCTAGTATCTTAATCTATCCAACCCCCCCCCCCCATTTTTTTTTTTTTTTTTTTTTTTTTTTTTTTAAAAACCTTTAACTCTTTCTTTTTAAAATTTATTTGTATTAAAATTTAAGATCTCCAGGGCTCTTTTTTAGAAACAGCAAAAACAATTTTTTACTAACCTATTTTAAATGTTTTTACTTATGTCTCTTAATCTGCATGCTATTTATGTTTTTATAAGGCTTAGCACTTAATTTTAGCACTTATTTTAACTACTAACAAAATTTGCATGGCTGTTTACCATGTTTTTAGCACTTCCTTAAATTTGCTGTCTCTAATTTACCCACGAGATTTAAGCCCCACTAGATTCCTAATTAATTTTATTTATTAAGTTTTTTAAATTATTTATCTATTCACTTTGTGTGTATTCTTTAGTTTTTTTTAATTTTTTTTTTTTTTTTTTTTTGTTCAATTCTTCCTCCCTTCCCTTACTTAACCCCCTTAGCACCCATGAATCATTGTAAGGCTTGGTAGCCAAATGGTAATGGTAACCACCTTTCATGCAGGCATCCAGGGTTCGAATCCGGACTAGGCAGACTGATGGTTGGAGTTTGAATTCCTCTTCACTTGTTTTACTGTTCATTCAATATTAAAACATTTTTTTTGTTGTTATTTGTTTGTTTTCCCCTTTTTCTTCAGTACAGCAGGCCAGTGCAATCAAAATACAAACGTATTTCTGCAAACCCCAACCCTAACCCAACCCTAACCCTAACCCTAACCCTAACCCGCCAGGCTGACCTCTTTGGGGCTCCAGTTTCGCTTCGCGAAACTGTCGCAAAAACCTAACCCTAACCCTAACCCTAACCCTAACCAACCCCTCTTTCCCACTCCCCTCCCCTAGTCGCCCTAAACAGGGAACTAGCCCCGCCCTCCTCTTTCCCAAACCAAATGGTGAAGCGTCCCTAATCAGGGAGCTAAACCGACCCCTCTTCCCCTTTCCCTCCCCCTTTCCCACCCCCCTCCTCTAGTCACCCTAAACAGGGAACTAGCCCCACCCTCCTCTTTCCTAAACCAAATGGTGAAGCATCCCTAATCAGGGAGCTAAACCAACCCCTCCCCCCTTTCTCCCATTCCCCCTCCTCTAGTCACCCTATACAGGGTACTAGCCCCCACCCTGCATCCTTAATCAGGGAGCTGAATACCTCCCCTCCATAAACCTACTTGTAAAGAGGGTAACATCCCCATCCAGGGAGCTACCCCCCCCCTTTATTTATTTATTTATTTATTCTTTTATTTATTTATCTTATATTTTTTTCTTATAGATTAATCAAAATTAAAAAGTAGGATCTCTAAAGGGTTTTTTTAGGAACAGCAAAACTTTTATACTAACCTATTTTAACTAATTTTATTTATGTCTTTTAACCTGCATGTATTTGATATATATTTTTTATGTTTTAATAAGGCATGGCACTTAATTTTAGCACTTATTTTAATGTACTAACACTTTTCTATGGATGTTTTCCATGTTTTTAGCACTTATTTAACTTTGCTGCTTCTAATTTACCCACAAGATTAAGTTTTACCAGATCCTTAACCACTTAGATTAATTGATTTTTAATCCTTTTTACTATAAATATTGATCTAGTTGGTCATTTTTAGACTTTTTTATTATTATTTTCTCTTTAATTTCTTTTATTTTTTTATTTTTTTTGTTTTTTTTCTGTCTCCCGTCCCTTTCTTATCCCCCTCAGCACCCAAATTCATTGTAAGGCTTGGTAGCCTAATGGTAAGGACAACTACCCTTCACGCAGGCATCCAGGGTTCGAATCCAGACCGGGCAGACTGACAGTTGGAGTTTGAATACTCATTTTACTGCTTCTTTTTTTATTTTCTAGCTTTTTCCTCCCCCTTTTTCAGTACAGCAGGCCAGTGCAAATAAAATACAAACGTATTTTTGCAAACCCCAACCCTAACCCAACCCTAACCCTAACCCTAACCCTAACCCTGATTTCTGCTCTGCTCTTCGAAGGGACAACATCTCTCTTAGTGCCAGAAAACCCAGCCAACTTCACCAGCGTGCTATATAGGCCTGAGGAAGACCTGAATACAGGTCGAAACGTCGCCACTAAAGCACGCTAATTTGGTTTCGATTTTGCACTTGTCTTTTTTTCTTTTTTTCTTCTTTTTTTTACAAACCTTTTTTTTGCTTTCATTCGGCTGTTTTATTTTCTTTCACAAAACATAAAAAACACAAAAAAATTAAAAACATACAAAAAACATACAAAAAACAAATTTCATTTACGCCTTATTACATTATAATAACAAAGGCGAACCTGAAAAACAAAACATGGACAGCGAATGGATCCTTGTACAGCCACGGAGGGGAAGGAAACGTACCTTCCAACGGAACCCGAGGGGACGTAACAATGATGCCCGCTTATGGATGGACCGTGCACCGCCCACCTTCCGCGGAAGGGGGGCCAGAACCCATCGACCTAACCCCTAACCCTAACCCTAACCCTAACCCCTAACCCTAACCCTACCCTAACCCTACCCTAACCCCTAACCCTAACCCCTAACCCTAACCCTAACCCAGTGCTAAGAAAAATACAATTGTATTTCTTCAAACCTCAACCCTAACCCAACCCTAACCCTAACCCTAACCCCTGAGGAAGCAACACACGTTGCGAAACGTAGGGTTCACAAAGCTGCTCCGAAATGTAAGCCTTTTTAACCTTTTTTTTAATAAAGGTTTTAATTGTTTTTTAGTCTCTTTTGGGAGAACCTTTTTGTAACTTTTTTGCAGTTTCATTTGGAACTGTTTTTAACATTTTTTAAGTATTTTAAGTGGGTTACTTTCATGGTGGGGGCTCTGCCAGTAGAGCCTTATTTTTGTAAAACCATCAATCTTCTAAAAAATCAATGTCTGGACAAATACCTCTTCCATAACTCTCTTCCTGTCTGCTGAGGAAACCTCTCTAAACAGAGACACATCCCCACTTTCAAGGACTTTATCCCATTAACAAATCAATGCTCCTGTGACAGACTGCCTAAAGACATTGGCAGTCACACTGAATCTTCACCAGCACCTGGTTTCAAATCCAAGCACAATAACGGAGTTATCAGGAGACGGTTGGCTTTTTGCTGGCAGCACCTATCACGCATGCACCTCAGGGCAAAGCCATCATCTGGACCTACACCAAGCCCCATCTGGCACCTTGAAAAACTACCAACAGCGGCAAAAAGGTAAGAGCCTCTCCACCGTGGCCCACCTTGACAGGCTTACATCTCGGAGCGGTACTGACTCTGAGCTTATTTTTAACCCAGCACATTTCACACAGGCCCTTTCAGTGGATTTCACCCTGGTTGACTTAATTTCTAATACCAATTTTTTGCTCCCCCAGTCGCGTCCCTCGGGGTCTCCGGATGTGTGATGAGGTTCCCCTCAAAGCATAACCATGCTTGTGGAGGAGGAAACTAGCATGATGAACGGGCATGCAGAGGTCAAACCTGACCTACACAAAACCCATTCTGATTCCTCCTCTACCATTGGGGGGACCTCTCTGCGACTTACCGGGACCCCTGGCTTCCTCCTTCCCCCTTCTAGCATCCCTAAATGGGGAGCAAAAAACCCCCAACCACCCCCCCCCTCTCTCTCTAGCATCCCTAGACCGGGATCTAGTTTCCCCTTTCCTTTCCCTGATCCTCCCCCTTACCATCCCGATTCAGGGAGTTAAGGACCCCATCACCCACCCAGCCATAGCCACTTTACACTAGGAACCCAAGAAGGCTAATTGCCCACTTTAAAATTTATACATTCATTCATATTCCCCCTCCTCTTTTGTATGTCTTTACTTATTTATTATTTGTTTATTTACTTCCTTTTTTGTCCCACATCCCCCCCTAGTCATACTTACTCCCCTGAGATGCCTACCCTACCAGGTAGGCTCTCACCAGTAACCCCAGTCAGGGAATATCCATTCACTTTTCTCCCTTATTCCTAGTCCCTGTTAGCCTCCCTAGCCCGGGAACTAACAACGTAAGTTCTATCCGACCCCCCCTCTCCCTCCTAGCATCCCTAGACCGGGATCTAGCCCCCCCCGCCTTTTTCTTTCCCTTATCCTCCCCCTTACCAACCCTACTCAGGGAGTTAAGGACCCCCAACCCCATCCACTGTTGGCTTCCTTACTCTAGGAACCCCAGAAATGTAATTGCCCCATTTATTTTTTATTGTTATTTTTCTTTCTTTTATTACTTTTTACCCTTTTTTTTCAACCCCCCTTTCTTTCTATTTTTTCAAAGGAATTTAATTGGATTTGTAGATTAGGTTCTATGGTTTTTTAGGGACAGCAATATTTTACTAACCTTTTTAATACTTGTGTTTTCTAACTTGCCTGATTTTATGTGTATTGACTTTTTAGCACTTATTTGTAGCACTTAATTTTAGCACTTATTTTTTAACGTTTCTAACCTATTAACCTCTGTGCATGGTTTTTACCATGTTTTTTAGCACTTTTC
This sequence comes from Oryzias latipes, assembly GCF_053564925.1. Lineage (NCBI taxonomy): Eukaryota > Metazoa > Chordata > Actinopteri > Beloniformes > Adrianichthyidae > Oryzias > Oryzias latipes. The sequence continues at coordinate 35,721,602 of NC_136257.1, read as the reverse complement.
TAAATTGCTGCTCCTAAATTCCCTATGACAATGAAAGTTTATTAGAATCCTAAGCAATATAATTTTATTCATTTTCTATTTCCCAATTATTCATTAAATCTTTTAACTCAATTTTTTTTTTTTTTTTAATTCCCTTCTTTTCTCCTTTGCTGTTTTATACCACCCAACACCAAGGGATTATGTAAGGACTGGTAGTATAGTGGTGTTGGAAGTTACACTCCATGCAGAAAACCAGGGTTCGAATCTCGGCTGGGCTTGTTTAAAAGTCAAATTTTCGCTTTATCACATTCTTTAGTGATTTTGTTTTATTTTTTCAGTACAGCAGGCCAGTGCTAAGAAAAATACAATTGTATTTCTTCAAACCTCAACCCTAACCCAACCCTAACCCTAACCCTAACCCTAACCCTCTATCTTTGCGGGATCGGGACGGAGGTGTGAAATTGGCATTTCTCAGCTTTGACGTAAAGCTGGTTTTCAAATAGTCACTGAAGAACTAGACGGACCTGCTCCTGGTGTTGAACCGGGTCTTTAGAATAAATGAGGATATCGTCAAGGTAAACGAATACAAAGCGATTAATAAAATCCCGGAGAACGTCATTAACCAGACGCTGGAAAACCGCAAGGGCGTTGGTAAGCCCAAATGGCATGACGAGGTACTCGTAGTCGCCTAAGGGGGTGTTAAAGGCGGTTTTCCATTCGTCACCTTCTTTTACTCTGACGAGGTGATGGGCATTTCGTAACTCTAGTTTAGAGAAAATACGGGCCTCCTGAATGGAGTCAAAAACAGACGAGATCAACGGAAGAGAGTATTTGTCCTCAATGGTGATTTGGTTCAGTTTGCGGTAATCGACGCAAGGACGTAGAGACTTGTCCTTCTTTTGCACAAACCCAGCACCAACAGGAGAGGACGAGGGGCAAATGTGTCCCAAGGAAAGCCCCTCATGAATGTAACTCTCCATGGCTGCTTTCTCAGGGCCGGAGAGGTTAAACAATCTACCCTTGGGGAAGGCTGCTCCTTCCAGAAGATTGATGGAGCAATCATATGGTCTGTGCGGTGGAAGGGCACCTAGCTTTAGCTTTACTAAAGACCAAACGTAAGTCGTGGTAGCATGAAGGCACGTTAGTTAGATCGATGTTTTCGGGTTCAGTAACAGGGGTGTTAATAACAGAAGGCACGGCGGACTGCAGACAGTTAGCGAGACAGTAGCTACTCCAGTTAGAGAGCCCAGGGAGACTCCAATCGAACTGTGGGTTGTGTTGCTGGAGCCAAGAGAACCCTAGCACGACTGGGTTTTGGGGGGAGTGACGAAGAACTGGAGGTGTTCTCTATGATTACCTGAAGAAATGAGAAGTACGGGTTTAGTGCAATGCGTGATGACGGACAGATGTTGGCCGCCCAAGCCGGCCGCTTTAACCGGGGACTGAAGTCGTTCAGTGGGCAAGGCTAAAGGAGTGACAAGGCCATGATCGATCAGACTGTGCTCAGCTCCTGAGTCTATTAAAGCCTGTAAATCCAAAATTCCGGGACTGTGAACTAATTTGACAGGAACGTGGAGAAAAGCTTTTGTAACAGTGGAAGTTTCACTCACCCGCGGCCTGTCTTCTAGCGGGGGGCTCTGGAGTTTAACCGTGCATGGCATTGGTTAATCTGGTGACCGATTTTCCCACAATAGAAACACGCACCTTCTATGCGACGTCTCTGTCGTTCCTCAGGGGTTAGCCTGGAATGTCCGATCTGCATGGGTTCCTCCCCATGGCGATGATGTGAGTCGGGAGGCGGGACCGAAGGAGGGTGTTGTGGATCATTGAGTGGTGATCTGACGGGGCTTTTGCGAGATGGTGGTGGTCTTTCATGTTGCCGCTCGCGTAGACGGGTATCAGAGCGGAGGGCGGCCGTGACGAGCTCCTCGAAAGTATAGGTCTCAGGTTGGGTGCACAGATGATCTTTAATGTTCTCATTGAGAGATTGGTAGAAAACTCCCTTAAGTGCGGGATCTGACCATCCAGCCTCCACCGCCAAGATCCTGAAATCAATAACATGATCAGAAACGGGACGGTTACGTTGTTTGAGCGCCAGCAGCTTACGTGTGGCTTCCTCTTGTTTCTTGGGTCGGTGAAAAACCAGCTGGAATTCCCCAAGAAAAAGTTCATAAGTGAGATGGGATATGGGGTTGACCGCGAAGAAGGCTTGAGCCCACTGTAAAGCTTTATTGCGAAGAGAATTGAAAACGAGTGTGATTTTGCTATGGTCTGAATGGTAGTACCTTGGTGCTTGCTGGAAAATCAGATGGCACTGGAGCAGAAAACCGCCGAAAAACAGCTCTGGCTGTAGGCGGAAGTTTTCCGGGGATGAGGCAGAAGCGGAAGTGACGACATTGTTGGGCGCCGGAGGTGTTGCCATGGTAGCCGAGGACGCTAACTGACCTGTAGCATCCATTAGCGTTTGGGTAAGTCCGTCCAGCCGGCGGAAGAGTTCCTGTTGGGCGGAAGCGATCTGAGCTAGCGCGTCGGCTTGATGGCCCAGGGCTATGCCTTGTTGGCTGACGGCGAAACGGAGTCCTTCTGGGTCAGCTGGGTCCGAAGTTGGGCCAGATCGTTCTGTCATGATTTCCTTAGCGTGGCGGACCCAAGTGCTGGAACCCAGAGAACGAGACCGGTAAGCGGCAGATAAGAAAGTAATTTATTATTTGCAGCTGGAGGAGGGGAGGGGAACTGAACCGGGCACCATGACACTTCTACTACAAGCAGAAACTCTTTCTTTTGCTGTTGCAGCCGTGTTACTTTTTTGATGGACGTATAATCTTCATACCCCGTCATTAAAATCTCAGTCTCCGTCTCACTGAAGTGTAGCGCTTTCTGTTTTTTTCTCCACGCGTTTCCATGGTTACTCCAGGAATCGGCGATCCATTGAGAATGTCTTTATGTACCTGCTGTGCACGTGCATTAACCCAGGGTTACCAAGTCGAGCGTAATTACGCCAACTCATATCCGGTCTTTTGGAACCGACATACCCAGAGTAAGCAAGTTCAGGAGGATTTCAGCCAGAGTTCAGGGTTAAACTCAGGGTAGTTTAAACATGCTTCCTGGAATACCCCCCTAATCAGTTGCTAAAGTTAAAGTTAAGTTTGTTGCCTGAGTTAATTATGTTTCTGTTGACCTCTTTTAAGGGCCCAGTTTGTTCATCTTTTTACATTTTTTGAGAAAAATGAAAACTTTTTTGATAAACCTCTGCTGTCCTCTTTGGCCGCTCGATCCCTCGCAGACACATTGGAAGAACTTTGAGCATCTGGAAAAGTGCTGATAAATCCAATCCATTAATATTATTATTGATGACAAATGTATTTATAAAATGGGTTTAACACAAATGGTCTGCAGAAACTACTAGAATTTCCCTCTAAGACCACGTTAAACATTTAAGCTAACCGATGAAGGTTCTTCCATGACTGTAATGCAGTGGTTCTCAAACTGTGGGGCACGTGGAGGCATCTTGGGGGGGGCGCACGGAGTCACCCGTTGGGACAATGCTGGGGGGGACTAATGTTTGCCCGTCTGATTTTTTTTCACAGTGGAACATAAACAAACTGCGCTTCGGGACCGCATATCCGTGGGTCATATGTCTCTTACAATAACCTAATCGTGACATTTGAAGATGTAATTTTTGTTGTCAATTTCGGTTTTAACGTCTTAAAAGAACGGTACAGCCGACGTTAATAACAATAATTATGTCTTTAGACATCAAAGCCGCATTTGCCATGTGCAACCTGTACGGAATGGATACCTACACCTGCCTTTGTCTGCAACTGTGATCAGATTTGTTGAAGAATGGAGAATCATTGTTCTCTCAATATTTTAATAAAATTTTAGATGTAACCTCACATGTTGATCAGAGTTAAAGACCCACCCTTATCAAAATTGTGGTTTTGGTGTTTTTAGCATGTTGTTGTAGCCTTTTTTTTTTATTAGGAAGGACGTATATGAAGAAAATTAGAATTATAACTGCATTTCTAAATATTTCTTTATTCACATTGTTGTGAATCAGGAGCATATGAAAAAATGCTGTTTGAAAAAGCTTTTAGCAGTTATGTAGGTGCTACAGTCGATGGGCCGCCCCATTCTGATAATAATGATAAACTTTATTTGTATAGCACTTTTCCAGATAAAAATTATAAAGTTCTTCACAGTTAAACATGGTAAAACAGTAAAACAAAGAATATAAAAGAATTTTTAAAAAGCCATTTAGAAAATATCTCTTTTTAGTTGCTTTTTTGATAATTAAATAGATCCATGAACGTCTTTGTTTTCCTCGTCTGAGCTGGAATATGGATCTAAACTGTACGGCTGGATAGATCTGATATTGCTGCCAATTTTGTTGCACCACAATTGTGAGGTGCTGTAAGCTAGTGGGACAGAGTGTAGAAAAAAAAGAATCATGGAAATAAGCAGAGGTTACTTTCACACCAATAGTCCAGTCCACAACTCAGAGGGGAATTTCTAACCAACTCCTGCTGCTTTGCAGAAACTTTGTCCAGGAAACCGACACAGGTTGTTAGATTCTGGCTAAAACCTGTTTAATCAGAATTAAAGGAGGACTGGGAACACTTTGAAAATAGATCAGAAGACGATCGTAGTGGAACAGTATACAGAATCCCAACCTTACACTGCTTATTTTAAAAAGGCCATTCATAATTCAAAGTTTTACTGTCTGTCAGGGTTAAATTCTTCATTTTGTATAAAATAGTGGTTTATTTTTATTATTTATTTTAAACATCAGAACTTCGACTACTTCGACTCCTTTTCACCTTTTCACGACTCCTTGTCTAAACCTTTTCACCAATATTTCCAGTTAACAGTCCACTACCCGCACCTTGATCATCCTCCGTTTGCACTGTTTGCATAATTGTACTTCTATTTATTGTTCTGACCTTTGTGGTTTTTTTCCTTAGTGTTGTTTATTTTTAATTTTTAAGTGTTTTATGTCGCACATTACCACCGCAGCAAATTCCTTGTCTGTGAAACTGCTCTGTTCACTGAAAATGGCAAAAAACACTCCTTGAATTTTTGAATGTTGAATATGATCAATTTTAACATAAAATATAATGGACCCTCACCTTCTTGTTGTCTCATAGATTTTTTAGAGTAATTTTGCAAGCTTTCTTTTTTTGTGCAATAGTAAGTCACTCACCCAGAGGACACACTGGGCTGGTGTATCGACTGCCCTTGCGACTGATGCTGCAGCAACCCTGACTCATGCTGGGACGGGGGATTCGGCTCCGGGCTGGGGAGGAGAAGAAGAGAAAGACAGAAAAAAAACAGTTTTAGCCTCCAGGTTATCAAAGACATGAACTAGGTGTGACAGAGCACAAGTCTGTCATGGTTTGAGAGTTAAATAAAGTGTGTTTGCTTCTGACAGCATCAGTGGGTGCACACACTGTACAGCTGTAAACTTCCAACAGTTCTTGCAATTCACTTTGTTAATTTTCTGTTTTTGGTTGTTTTCAATGTCTTATTTGTTTACTTCCTGATTTCATAGGAGCACTTCCTGTATCTAGAAGGTCCAGTGGACCCACCTATTGTTTTGGTTTTTTTTTGACAGGCCTGTTTTAAATTCAAAATGATTTCTTTTTATTTTTGCATTTTTGTTTAAAGATTGTTGAATTGAGGATATTTTTGTGTTTTTATGTTGCATCGGTTACTAGGAAAATGCATGTAATTGTTCTTTTGTTTTTTTAGGAATTGTTTTATTTTGATTGTTAATTGTGTTTGTTTGGGGTGGAGCCAACCACCTATAAAAGAGGACCTATTTTCAAGATGGAGGCCCTCTGGTGATGTCTGGCTTCCATGCTGCTGCACTGTAGGCTGCTTTCCTGCCAAAAGCATTGTCAATGGGAGCATTTTTCCCCACATGTTGCTTAAAGACAACATAAAGATTGAGAGCACCATGACTTTTTGTGTGGACAGTGGTTTGTTCTTCTGACACTAGGGTACTTACAGGTATATCACATCACATTATTAGTAGTAAAACAAAGCATAGGACCATTATGTGTTTTTCCAATTTTTAGATTTTTATTTTTTTTTGCTGGAAGTTAGAGGTGCCTGTAGCAGCCTGTCCTCTGTTCCAGGATTGTGACATGGCCTCGGTAAAGATTGACAACATTGAAGGGTATGTGTATCTTACGACAGAGTTTTAGGGCCACGGTGAGGAAAAAAATTCTGGCCAACGTGTCCATTTAATGTCTCGTCATGATGAGAAAAATTTGACACAAAGTTTCGAGAAAAAACTCGTGTCGAGATAAAAGGCGAAATAAAGTTTCAAGATTGAAGTCGCATGTTGCGCGAGACAGATTTTATCTCGTAAATTTAGGAGATAAAATCTCGTAAATTTAGGAGAAAAAACTGGTAAATTTACGAGATTACAGTGGAAGTGAGCATGCAGACCAGCAGGTGAACGCCGCGCAGCAGCAGATCAGACCGACTAAACAGAGTTGAACAGGTGAGCTGAATGTTTATTGATAACGTTCCAGATGTCTGGAAGCTCATTTGTTTGATTTACAATTTATTAAAGTTTTATTTATTGATGGTTGGTTTGCAGGATCTCTGCAGCCCAATGAAGACATCGGTATCCCTGCAGCTGTTTGCTTGAATCCTTTCTTCCTCCACCAAAGACCAGATCTCTTTTTGTGTGATGCTTCCGTCTGAGGAGGAGAAGCACTTTTTGCCTTTTTCGATGTTGTAATGCTAATATAACATACAGTCCCTGACAAAAGTCCTCTCGCTTATCCATTTTGTAGAAACAAAATCGTATAACCTCACTGTTAATGAATCCGTTGGTTTTAGAAATGTCTCATGTAAAAGCTAAAACCCTCCCAAATTATGTTCAATATACTAAAATAAATTGCTTCACTGAAGAAAGATTGATCATTTAATGAACACAGGTCACATTTTGGCAAGACAAAAGTTTTGTCGCCTACAGAGAGTAATGAGAAAATTGAACAAATAATTTACTTAAAAAACAAAAATATGTTGCATAACATCAGTGAATTAAGTAGTGCCACTGTGAGATCCAAATTTAATATCTTGTATGACTTTCATGAGCTTGACGGACAGCATCCATGCGGTTTGACAATGATTCATACAATTTATGGATGAAGTCATCAGGAATAGCAAAGAAAGCAGTCTTCCATGCCTCCCAGAGTTCACCAAGATTCTTTGGTTTCATCTTCCATGCTTCCTCTTTCATTCTACCCCAGACATGTTCAATGATGTTCATGTCTGCTGACGGGGCTGGCCAGTCCAGGAGCACCTTGAGGAACTTTGATGTAGAGATGGAAGTATGCGATGGAGCACCATCCTGCTGCAGAATTTGACCCCTTTTATGGTTGGGAATGGAAGAGGTAGCTAATACTTCTTGATATTATAGGCTATTGATATTGCCTTCCACCCTCCAAATGTTTGGCACACCTCCATACTAGATGTAACCCCAGACCATGATTTTTCTGCCACCAAACTTAACTGTTTTCTGGTTGAATCTTGAGTCCATGCGGGCTCCAGTTGGTCTCCTGCAATATTTGCCGTGGCTGTGATGTAATTGAACTGAAGACTCATCTGAGAAATCCACCTTCTGCCCCTTTTCCAGCGTCCATCCTTTCAGCAGGCTGTGGACCTTGGCAAATGCCACACGTTTTTTCAATTGCCTTTTGTTTAGTGCTGGTTTCTGGGCACTGATTCCACCATGGAGGCCATTTTGAGACTTTTGAGAATTCTACAAACTTTTCTGGTTGACACAGGGACTTGAGGTGACCAGGCCTGGTGGAGCTCTGCTGCACTGGAAAAGGGGCTGGCCCTCCCCAGCAGTTGTCTTGCAGGGTCTGCCGGACCTGGGCTTGTCAAAAACATCTCCAGTCTCTTCAAATCTTTTTCTTATTCTTTGTACTTGACGCTGAGACACATTGAAGGTGTCAGCCACCTCAGCAGTGGATCTGGTCTTCAGCCTCTTGCTAATCAACGCTTTGGTCTCAGGGTGAATCTTAGGCATGTTGTCAGAGGTCAAGTTGCAGTTGATGTGAAGGCCTAGTGTGCTGGGGTTCTTTTTATTCACACCCACTAATTGATTGATCAGTAATTGATCACAGGTGAGGCTGTAATCTAGGATTGGGAGCATCATATGACAAGGCGACAAAACTTTTGTCTTGCCACAATGTGACCTTTCTGTGTTCATTAAATAATCAATCTTTCTGCAGTGAAGCAATTTTATTTTAGTATATTGAACATAATTCGGGAGGGTTTTAGCTTTCATATGAGACATTTCTAAAACCAATTGTGAAGAAACTGGATTTTCTAGAAAGGACTGTAAAATAGGAATATTTTTAGGTTCGTTACCCCGTCAGTTTCTTACACACAGAAATGAATGAATAATGACTCAGAGACAGTTACTTATCTTTTGTGGAGGTTTTACTTCGCACAAACACGAAGGGGACAGACATGAACATGGTACATTCAAAGTCCGAACCAAAGAGTTCAGGGATGGGCTTGGTATAAATACCCTGCATTTGCATATTCAGAAGATCGTCCGATGGACCTCGTGTGAAAAACACGCCCACAGGTTACTGGTGGAGAGAAGCTCCAAGGCTAAAGTGAAGATAAGTCTGAGGCCTGCTCAGCAGAAAACATGCACAGAAAAGAGGGAGTATGGGAAGAAACTGTTAGAACAATAGTTTGGCTGTGCTTTCTTCAAATGTAATATAATTTTGAGATGACAATACATGCTCAGTGAATTGAGTTTAAACCATTAGTGTAATAAAAGTTAAAGGCAGTTTCTAACTATTCTTCACATACCCCCCTGTTTGTCATATCAAAATTATATATGGAAAGTCAGCAGAACTCCTGTCATCATCAACCATATACCATTTCACGAAGATTTTCAGTATAGACAGCATATCGGCTCTGCATCGAAAACAAAAGTGTAGAGGTACATGTAAATACAAAAGAAAACATTAAATCAACGTGAATAAACGAGCATATCAGAGGTGGTAGGTGATACATGAGTGTTGATGCGAAAACCTCCAGGGCTAAACTTATACCATCTGTGTGAAACATTCAGTGAGCAGTCAGGGAAGGCAAAACTCATCAACGGCTCCGTGCCCCTCGACAGCCATCACTAAGGATACGCATGCATCACCAGTCCAAACCTCGGCACAATTTCGTTAATTAAAGTTACATAGAACAAGAAACATATTAAGAAATAAAGAAAATAAAAAAATCAAATCAAACAAAAGAAAAACAATAAAATAAATCTGTAAAGACCAGTTTCAACCACGAGCGGATGCGAATCAGGTTAATTGTAGGCATAATGCTGATAGAGTTGGCCTGACAGCGACCATTCATTTGACACATGGAATCAAACAGGTGACAAAAAAAGAAAAAAGAAAAACAACACACAGAGGACCGGAGTGACTAGTTTTATCAGTACACTCCACCAGAAGTAAGCCAATAAAGTGGGGACCCAGACCAGTGGGCGTCAGTCATCTGAGAAGAAATGTGTGATTTAAGGGCCTTGACCTCCTGATGATGTGAGTGAGATCTCCAGAGGAAGAGGGAATAAAAGTACAAGAAGAAACCACGAGGAACAGCTGGACCCATGTTAGCTGGTTCGAAGCTCACTGTAGCTGGAAGAGAGCAGCGCTAGAGGAAACACACCAGGGAGCCCCCTTCGCCAGGAGTAGTGCCACACTTCGTAGTTGGACTTCAACCAGGGGTGCGTCTCAAAATGTCAGTGTCGTAGGCTCTCAGCAATTTACAGTGGCTTACGTGAATCCAGGAGGGTCAGTCAGCAATGTGTACTGCAGTTGGCATGGTGAGGAGAACCTTGAAGGGTCCCGTCCACCTCAGGTGTGACCAATCAGTCCGTTAAATGGTCTTCAGGGTAAAGCAGGTCACCAACAGAGGCCTTCTGGTCGGGATGCAGAGTCTGTGGGGAGGAGAGAGCTGGAGGCAGACTCAATGTTTCCTTTGTTCTCACAGCTTTCTTCAAACAATCATGTAAATCATCAATGGTGTCAGTAGAGTCAGGCATGAGAGTAGAAAAAAAAATCAGGAAAAAAAATAAAATAAATAAAAATTAAAAAATAAAAATTGTGAAAAAACACATTGAAACTGAAACAGACAAGAACTGCGTCTCATTTCAACAGCACCATGAGCGTTAGGTCGTAAATAAATAAATCATACACGGACACAGTAAAACGGTAAAAACAGGCACGTTGACTAATGGGAAAGTTTGAACGGAAGGGAGTAGAGCACACTGCATGTGATTCTGGAGAATTCGCACAAGAGAATCACAGGTGACATTGTTTCAACTATCAGCCGCACAAGCAGCTGCAGCTTACAGCAAGTGAGTGAAGGTGGGGGCTGATCAGATAAGGTGGTGAGGTCCAGGGAGAGAAATAATTTTGCTAGAAACAGAAACTAAATGTCCCAAAAAATTTAACCTGTGCTTGGGCCAGCTGGAGTTTAGTTTTGCCGCACTTATTGCCCTGAGAGTTAAAATTTAGAAAGATTAGCAGACATGTCCATTAAAAAAAATGTAAGGGCGAGTTAGTGAACCAGAGATCCTCAGGAATGCTTTTAAGGGGTCAATCCTGATTTACAAGCAGAAATGCAGGGACCTGATTAGTGGGGTCAGAAGACTGCAATCAAACTTTTTACGAGCAGGGGAAAGTGAACTAAAAAAGGGAAGGCGGCACCCGCCATCTGAGTCTGATCATGTTTATTCAAGAGGGAGGTGTGTCCTGCACGAAATGATCCACTACTGCTTTGTAAGAAATGCTACTGTCTATAGCTTTTTCTGAACATCTACCTTTGTCCATGTCCTAAACACTGAAATACCCCCATAAAACACACTAAAACACGACCTATTTTTATTCTGAGAGCATAGAAAGTCGTTACATCTGCTTACAATGGAGAAATCACCCCTCCTTTCTGCAAGTTCTCATCAGCCTGTCTGCAGGCTCGGGCACGCGCACTCTGATCTGTGAAGCTGTCCCCCCTCCTTCTGCTCTGTCCTGCACTTTGATCTGCTTAACTTTCCATGAAATCCATAATCTTTTACCAATTTATCAAAATACTTGATTAATGTCTGATCCTTACTTTCCACATACTTCCAAACTTTATGAAAAGTTTTCCGGACCTGACCAATGTGCCGTCTTTCTTTTTAGTGAGATTTTGTGAATGAGTCCCACCCATCTTTTTGAGGTTTTTGATCGACGATCAGCCACAACGTTCTCAGGAATTCATAGACCACACCATGCTTCTACAAGAGCTAAATCCCTTGCGGATGTGGCTGTCCTGAGAACCAGCTTATCAATTTCAATCACAAACCAGAGTTCCCACCCCAGTAACCCTTTTTATGGATTCTCCAGCGCTGAATCTAATCAGCAGAAAAAGCTTGGAGAATCAGAAAAGAAGCCTAATTATTTGTCAACTGAGTCACCATATTCATTATTCATTTATTTAGAATAAGACATTAATCAAAGCCATCATGAGGCATTAATCAAAGCGAGCATACACCACAGAAGCCGTCGCAGAAAGCACAGTCAGACACAGACAGAGACATAAAAAACGTTACACACACATGAATTCCCCGGAGCTCCGTTTGTTCCCAAATGCCGTGCACGACGCGCCTTAACCGAATCTGTCCCTAAGCCGTCCACACAGCCGACAGCACGTTTCAACCGAATCTGTCCCTACGTCGGGTCACACAGCCTCCGACGGGTTTCAACCGAATCTGTCCCTACGTCGGGTCACACAGCTTCCGACGGGTTTCAACCGAATCTGTCCCTACGTCGGGTCACACAGCCTCCGACGGGTTTCAACCGAATCTGTCCCTACGTCGGTTCACACAGCCCCCGACGGGTTTTCTCTTAAGCTACACACTTCTCCCTGTCATCTCCCGTGAAGGAGGACACATGCACCCGCAGCAGGCTGACTGCAGGCGCTCCTGTGGTCAGCGTGCACGCGCAGCACTGTGACTGCACGCGGCTCTCTCTGTTCTTCCCCAAGAGATGATGCACCCACACACAAGACACAGACACAGTCAACATAAAACCCTAGCAAGTAAAGAGAGGACAGACTTTCTGTGTTGCATACTCACTTCGATCAAATAACCTCGTTATTTGATGAGGGACCTGACGACGCCGAGGGCACCACCGGATCCAGGGGCAGGGCCGATGGTTCAATGCTGAGGCCGTGGTCTCAGACCGCGCGGTTTTCAGGAAAACCCCCCCCCCCAGGGGTTCCAGCGATGTCCAAAGCGCGCCGGCCGGCTCGAAGGACCAAATGTGAAGAAACTGGAATTCTAGAAAGGACTGTAAAATAGGAATATTTTTAGGTTCGTTACCCCGTCAGTTTCTTACACACAGAAATGAATGAATAATGACTCAGAGACAGTTACTTAGCTTTTGTGGAGGTTTTACTTCGCACAAACACGAAGGGGACAGACATGAACAAGGTACATTCAAAGTCCGAACCAAAGAGTTCAGGGATGGGCTTGGTATAAATACCCTGCATTTGCATATTCAGAAGATCGTCCGATGGACCTCGTGTGAAAAACACGCCCACAGGTTACTGGTGGAGAGAAGCTCCAAGGCTAAAGTGAAGATAAGTCTGAGGCCTGCTCAGCAGAAAACATGCACAGAAAAGAGGGAGTATGGGAAGAAACTGTTAGAACAATAGTTTGGCTGTGCTTTCTTCAAATGTAATATAATTTTGAGATGACAATACATGCTCAGTGAATTAAGTTTAAACCATTAGTGTAATAAAAGTTAAAGGCAGTTTCTAACTATTCTTCACACCAATGGATTTATTAACAGTGAGGTTATATGCTTTTGTTACTAAAAAATGGATAAGCGACAAGACTTTTGTCAGGGACTGTACTATTTTCATTCCTCTTTGTTTTTTAATGATCAAACGGGACGCTTCATCTGCAGGAGGGGGCGTATGTAACACCGTTTACTTCCGCACTGGTGTTCGGATGACAGGTTCATGACGTAAGGTGACAGATGAACTTCAAGTTATGTGAATGAAAAGGAGAATAAACGCTGCAGCGGTCCTCTGCACCCAAACGTGTCTCTGAGCTCCTTATTTTACATATGAAAGTCCGCTTTACCAACACCGAATCCCGGTAAGACGGATCCACTGACAATAATCTGACTTTGAGTCGACAAAAAGGTTCAGAATGTCTTTGTTTTAAACCTATAATAATCCGGAAATAAAGCTTCACAAAAGGCTCCACATATTTCATCTTCAAGCTAGGCTCCGATAAACAGACAACTTCGGTGTTTTCTCCTTGTTAATCTATGATTTTTTTCCCATAAATTTTCGAGTTTTTATCTCCTAAATTTCCTAAAACTCGTAAATTTACTTTTTTTTGGTGGCCATAAAACTCTGTTGTAAACTCTGAAGTACAAAGGCACTAGCTCACTAACATTAGCCATAACACTGAATACTCCTGAAAGACTCAGCTTCACTTCTCTCGCGCAGCATTGTGACTTTAATCTCGAAACTTTATTTCGACTTTTATCTCGACACGAGTTTTTTCGCGAAACTTTGTGTCAAATTTTTCTCATCATGACGAAAAAAAACTCGACACGGTGAGGAATTTTTTTTCCTCACCGTGGCCCTAAAACTCTGTCGTAGTATCTTAAACACTAAAAGTAGTGTTCTATCTTTCCGATACTGATTAAGCCTTGGCCATTCCCAAAACACATGGGAATGGTTTGCCTCCACTGAAACACACTGCCTCCAACATCCACAATGAACATTTCTATTTTTGCCTTGTAGAGGAATTTTAAAATAACTTATAAGATATTCTTTTAGCAATGCTCTCTCTGTTCTATAAAAATTTGTGGAGGACCTTTTGATGAGCATATTTCTTCCCGATCTTCTTCCGAAATGAAAATTCAAGCTTCACTAACTCATTTTTCTTAATGTGTAGAGCCCTTGGAGTTATGCATTGCATAGCCTTGAAATACTTTCACTTATAGTTGAACTATAGGCAGCCTTCAAGATTCCAAAAACATTTGTTTTGTTTGATGACTTGGACTTGACTGGACTTGACTACAGTTCTGTTCAGGTCAGGCCATATTCCGGGTTACAGCACAGACACATGTGGCTGACGGCGGCTATACAACTATCTTCTAATGACTTAAAAAGTTGATTTTCTCAAAAAAAAAAGAGAGCTGACCATGGCCCCTAAGAAAAACCATGACTACGAAGACCTTAAAAAGACTCTTGATGATATCCAAGCTGCATTGTATCCCTTTATGGAACAAGTGGCCACTAAGCTAGCTCCTCTCATGGAGCCAATGGAGGACCTCCGAAGATTCCGAGCTCAAAATGAGCAACGAGAAAACCGGGTCGACATTCTGGAGAAAAGACTGGAAGATGTGGAACAACAAGTAAGGATGAATAATGTCATTCTCACTAGAATACCGATCAAACCTCGGGCTAAGCTAAATGCAGCTGGAGTTAGCATTGCTAAAGCTAATAGCGCTAGCGTCGCTAGCAGTTCTGAAATGGAGAGCGGTGGAGAGTCTCTGGAACACCAAGTGGAATCATTTCTCACATCTAAAGGGATTTCCCTGGATCTCAACACCATCGAGACCTGCCACCTGCTCCCCAGGAGAAAGGAGACGGATAAACCAGCGATCCTCATCAGGTTTGTGAATCAAAAACACAAGCTAGCTCTGATGAACCAAAGGAAGAACCTGAAGAGATCTGCTACTTAAATGAACGACCATCTGACCAGAAGGAATGCTGAAATCCCCAAACATGCCAGGCTTCTCAGGAAGTGTAAGCAGATTGAGAACACTTGGGTTAAAGGCTGCAGGATTTACGTCAAACCACTCGGTCAACCAGACCGGTCCAAAGTTCTGGTTATTAACACCATGAAAGACTTTGAGAAGTGTTTGATCACGGATGTCTGAACCAACATGCAGTAATAAATCAAAGAGCCAAATAATTTCAAGAAATATGACGCCTGGATTCATCACTTTCTCCAAAAGTCTGAATTGACCCTGATTCTCGGCAAAGTACTGACTTGCAGACAATTTGACCTCAACTTTCTGCGTCGCTGATATCAGCTGAAGAAGGATATGGATCTCTATTTAATGTCTGCAGACATAACATCGAAGAGAACTATAAGCTTTGTTTAAACCCAGAAAAAAGGCTGTTAATAAGCAGAAGAATAAATACCAACCTTGGGCATTCCACAGATTATCTAGCCTTTTTATTTTCCCTTACAGCATTACTTTATTATAAAAATAAAGAAAGAAATACAAAAAAATCCTAAAACAAATGATTAATCAATTATTGAAAATAGTTAAAGTGATTGACTTTTAATGTTATTACTTCACTTGCTCCAAAAAAATTGATAAGTTGATTCATGATTTTTCCTAATGTAACATAATTTTGCACATATTTTTAACTTTTGATACTTTATCAAATTTTTTCTATGAAAATTTCAGTGTTTTGTCCGTTTTACTGATATAGTATTATTTTTAATCATATCAATGAATTTTATAAGTAACATATACTTCATATATTTGGATACTTCATTGCCATGTTGATTTCTAAAAGTTATTTTTTACATAATAATTTAAGTAATTCACCTTTGTCATGTGCTTTATTGATACTTCAAGATTTTTAATTCTGTCTGATAAAAGCTAGGAACCGGATATTGATAAATCATGTAATAAAATGGTTACAGTGGAACAGGGGTGGGATTATATAAATTCGCTTCCTTCCACCCCCTTTCAAGCAATATTTATGAATATGTCTAATTATCCTAAGTGTTATTAGTTATTGTATGAATGTATAACTGATGATTGTATTGTTTGTGTGTATTATTCTTATTTGATTGCTTAAAATAAACCATTGAAAAAAAATATTAAAAGTTCATTTTGTTTTGATTGTTGAAATAATCGCGCAAGTCGTCTGCTGTAAGTCGCATTTGATTGGTAAGGACCAACAACTTTGTAACGGTAAATGGCATAAACCTGAAAAGGCCCAAAGCGCTTTACAGTCACACATTCACACACTGGTGGCGGCTTCGCTGACGCTTCCACCAGAGGCAAGGTGGGGATCAGAGTCTTGGCCAAGGACACATCTCCACATTTGTGGTGAATTTTTGTCACTGAACCAATTCTTTAATCTTTATACTGTAACGACCCAGCTGGTACGTCACTGTAGTGGGGAAGCAAGAGCTAAACGCTGCTAATTAACTGGCTAAATTGGAGAGCTGTCCGTGCCCCATACACCGCACGACTCCGAACAGTCTCAGAAAGAGAAGCAAAGAGAGAGAGGCAGATTGCGTAATCTCCTTTCCGGCATCAAAGCCCATTTATTTCCATCCCCCAAACAGCCAAACAGCATGGAGCGTCACTTAAGTTCACAACCCTCTGACTCAAGGTTTCACCCAAAAGCTCTCCGCTTCCCATGAGCCTTTGGGGCTGAAGGCGGGGCTAACCCCCAGATCGTCACACTGCCCCTACCTAAGAGGGTTAAGTGTCCCCACAACCCTCACATAGCTGTGCACCAAAAACACATGAACACATGAGTCATTGAACATAGTCCCTGAGCCAAACTGGCTGCCTCCGTGTCCGTGTCGGCCTTGCTGTTGAGTCAGCATCACCTTGTCCACCATTGTCCTGCTCAACATCCACAGCGGTTACAGAACTGTCCTCGTCTGCCTGTGCAGTAGGAGCTAAAGGGTGGTAAGGGGCCAGCCTATCCTTATGGAGCACCACCCTTCGACCCCGACCTGGCAGCCGCACCTGATACACCACTTCTGAGATCTGTTCCAAGATCTCTCCAGGTCCTTGCCAGTGGCTCATGAGCTTGGGTGAGAGTCCCCGTTTCCTCACTGGGCAGTACACCCATACTCTGTCCCCCTGCCCAAAAACCGGTCCGTGGGCACGGGTATCATACACCCTCTTCTGCTTGACCCCAGCTTCTCGCTGGGCTTCTACTGCCAGACGATGTACCTCCCCCAACCTGTCCTTCAGCTGTCGCACATAGTCCAGTTCGAGACCTCCAGTGATCTCCGGCTCAGGTGCAGCACCAAACACCAGGTCCACAGGTGTACGGAGCTCCCGGCCGAACATCAGCAGCGCGGGCGTGCACTGGCTGGACTCCTGGACTGCTGTACGATATGCCCACAGGACCAGGGGTAGATGTTGGTCCCAGTCTCTCTGATGCGTACTGGTCAGTGTTGCAAGCTGGGTGGCCAATGTCCGGTTGAAGCGCTCCACCAAACCATCGCTCTGTGGATGAAGTGGTGTAGTACGGGTCTTCCTCACCCCCAGGCGCTTGCACACCTCTGCGAAAAGTCTGCTCTCAAAGTTCCTGCCATGGTCACTGTGGAGCTCATTGGGGACTCCGAACCGCGTGAACATCCCCTCCACCAGATATTTTGCCGTTGTTGTGGCACTCTGGTCCGGCACCGCATATGCCTCTGGCCACTTGGTGAAGTAATCCATGGCCACCAGGACATACCGGTTACCCGACTCAGTGAGAGGAAAAGGGCCCAGTACATCCACACCAACCCTCTCCATTGGAGCCCCCACCAGGTACTGCTGCAGAGGGGCACGTGACTGCTGTGTGGGTCCCTTGTGTGCTGTGCAAAGATTACAGCAGTGAACATGCAATTCGGGAGCCTGTCGACAGCCCGGCCAGTAAAATCGTGCCTTCAGCCGCTTCACAGTCTTTGTATTCCCAAAGTGACCAGCACCTGCTGCCCCATGGACCCAGTGGAGCACCTCATCCCGAAGAGAGGTGGGGACAAGGAGCTGCAGCCGGTCTCGACCTGCCCCAGGGGCCCGCCAGCGTCGATACAGAACACCGTTGTGGAGCTCCAGGTTACCCCACTGGGAGTGCAGCGTCTTCAGCTCTGGGTCACCAGCTGACACAGCTGACCAATCAGGACGTTGTCCTGCCTTAACCCACTTCCTTGTTTCGGCCAAAACTTGGTCTGCTTCTTGTGCCTCTTGTAGATGGTCCTGCGAGAACAACTCCGCCCCATCACCGTGCACCTGTGGCAATGTCACTGCTGCGGCTACTGTTACTGCTGTCCCCTGGTTCCGCTCCTCCTGACGTCTGCAGTATCTGCACTCCTCAAGGAGACAAGGGCGCCGGGAGAGTAAATCAGCATTGGCGTGCCGCTGTCCTGGCCGATGATGAATGGAGAAGTCATACTCCTGAAGCACCTCAATCCATCTGGCCACCTGACCCTCTGGCTGACGGAAGTTCAGCAGCCAGGTGAGAGAGGCATGGTCAGTCCTCAGCGTGAACCGGGTGCCAAGCAGGTACGTCCGAAAGTGCTTTACAGCCAAAACCACCGCTAGCAGCTCTCGTCTGGTGACGCAGTAGTTCTGCTCTGGTTTCTTGAGGCTGCAGCTGTAAAAAGCCACCACCCTCTCCCCACCTTCTCCAGGCTGTGCCAGCACAGCACCAACACCAACGCCACTAGCATCAGTGTCCAGGATAAAAGGCTGTCCCAGGTCAGGATAACCCAAAACAGGGGCCTGTGTCAGTGCAGCTTTGAGGTGTTGGAACGCCTCGGTGCAGTCTCCAGTCCAGTTAAACCGACGACCTTTGCGGGTGAGTTGGTGAAGGGGTGAAGCCACTGTAGCAAAGTTTCTAATGAACTTCCGGTAATAAGAGGCCAGGCCCAGGAAACTTCGCAACTCATTGAGATTGGCTGGCTGCGGCCATTCTTTCACTGCTGTCACCTTAGCTGGGTCAGTACTCACCCCCTCACTACTGACCACATGTCCCAAAAAAATGTGTTTCTCTGGCCATAAAACAACACTTTGTTGGGTTAAGGCGCAGCCCTGCTCCACGAATGGCTGAAAACACTTCCTTTAAATTATCCAGGGCAGTGTCAAAGTCCTGAGCATGTACCAACAAATCATCCAAGTACACCACACAGCGGCTGCGGGGAATATTCCTCAATACCCGCTCCATAAGCCGCTCGAATGTGGCAGGTGCATTGCACAGTCCAAATGGCATCACAGTGAACTGCCACAGTCCCTGTCCAATGCTAAAAGCAGTCTTAGCTCTGTCTTCTCTGGCCAGTTCAACTTGCCAGTAGCCGCTCCTTAAGTCCAAGGAGCTAAACCACTGGGACCCAGCAACATAGTCCAGAGCATCGTCAATCCGTGGCAGAGGGTAGGAATCTTTCCTCGTTACAGCATTGAGTCGTCTGTAGTCTACACAGGGGCGCCACCCTCCATCCTTCTTTCGGACCATGACTACAGGTGCAGTCCATGGGCTGTCCGATGGCTCAATAATCCCGTTAGCTGCCATGGTGCGAATACAATCCTCTGCAGCCTGCCGTTTGGCCAAGGGCAGCCTATGTGGCCGCAAGCGAATGGGATCTGCATCCCCAGTGTTGATGTGGTGCTGTACCAGACTAGTCCTGGTGCAGTCTTCGTCTCGAGCAGCAAAAATGTCCACATACTCCAGCAAGAGGTGATTCAGTTGCTCTTTCTGTTCTGCACCCAGTGATTGGCCACACCGGGCCGTCAACTCCTTGATAGCGGCTGCAGCTGCTGTGGCAGAGGGCAGGCAGTCTGGTGTGTGTGGGTCACAGGCTGTGACTTGATTATGGCGGTTCCTCTGATTAGATTTATGAGTCTTTTTATTGGGGTCTTGGGTGAACCAGAGTGGCACACTCTCTGCACCGAGGTGGAGGCGAGCCCTTGACAGGTCAACTTGTGCTCCCCATTGGCTTAATAAATCCAGCCCCAGGATGCAGTCTTCGTGAATATCAGCCAGCCAAAACTCATGCTCGCATTTCTGGGTTCCGACCACCACCTCAACAGTCTTTCTCCCAGCTAGCTGGGTTCGCTCACCCGTTACTGTCAACAGTTCCGTGTTTGTAGGTGCCCAGCCAGCAGAGTGAGGCACTGTACCCCTGCGTAGCAGGCTAATGGTTGCTCCAGTGTCAACCAATGCCCTGCAGTGGTAATCTCCAACACTGCACTCCACAAACAGTCCCTGTGATGTCCCACAGCGTCCCACCACTGGACAGAGGGGTGTCTGCTGACAGGGCGAGGGTTCCCTCACAACCTCGCCCCACCTTCGTTTCCCGCCCCGCTACTCATGTTTCTGGGCGCTGAAGCCAAACAGTCTCTGGCAAAGTGCCCTTGGTCCCCGCAACGGTGGCAGCGCAACCCTCGGGGTGTACGTCGCCTTGGGGGAGCAGACTCTGTCCGATTAACTGCTATTTCCAATACTGGTTCCTCTCCATCCTCCACACCAGCTGCTCGGACCAGAGCATGAGGTGGTGTGGGTCTGTTAGCAATGCCCGCTAACTGAAGTAATTCCTCTGCAGTCTCAGCTTCCTGCAGCGCTGCCCCCAGGGTAGATGGCCTCGCCAGCCGTACATGCTGGCGCAGACGTTCCGGAGCAAGTCCTCTGAGGAAGGCATGGAGGCTCAGTTCCTCCACTGCTGTAGGTGGAAATGATGGATAACCCCGCCGAGCAAAGAGCTGCACATCGGCGGCGAAGGTCCCCAAGCGTTCGTCATCTCTACGGCGACGAGACTCCAGCTGCTGACGGTTCCTTTCTGTTGAAATCTGCTCTCCAAAACGTTGCTCCAATGCTGCTGTCAACGCCGACAGTTCTCGCTGCTCCGTAGTAGAGAGGTCCAGCAGTACCTGGAGTGCAGCGCCCTCCAAAGCCAGGGCTAGGTGTGTAACAGTCTCTTCAGGACTCCAGCCCCCATAGCCAGCCGCCAAGTTGACCTGGGCCAGGTATGGTTCCATTGGTGTTGAGCCATTGTACCGTGGAAGTTTGACAGGGTTGCGTGCCGTCATTACAGACTGCTCTGGATGATTCATCGCCGGCGTGGAAACCCGACTCACAGGGACAGGCTGTAGATGACGGCGGGCGCTTGTGCCATCAGGGAGATGATTCGCCCTTGGTCCTCGCTTGTCCCGAGCTGCCTCCAGAATGCGGATTTGTCGCTCAATCTCTGCCATCTCCCGCTCCATGTCGTAGCTCTCCATAGCGTAGCAGCAGCAGTTAAGAATCCCACTTCTGACACCAATGTAACGACCCAGCTGGTACGTCACTGTAGTGGGGAAGCAAGAGCTAAACGCTGCTAATTAACTGGCTAAATTGGAGAGCTGTCCGTGCCCCATACACCGCACGACTCCGAACAGTCTCAGAAAGAGAAGCAAAGAGAGAGAGGCAGATTGCGTAATCTCCTTTCCGGCATCAAAGCCCATTTATTTCCACCCCCCAAACAGCCAAACAGCATGGAGCGTCACTTAAGTTCACAACCCTCTGACTCAAGGTTTCACCCAAAAGCTCTCCGCTTCCCATGAGCCTTTGGGGCTGAAGGCGGGGCTAACCTCCAGATCGTCACAATACTGATTTGATTTGATTTAATATTCTTCTTTCTCTTTCGGCTTTTCCCATCAGGGGTCGCCACAGCGAATCATCCTTTTCCACCTCACTCTATCATGGACATCTTCTACCCTAACATTAGCCAACTTCATGTCCTCTGTTAAGACATCCATGTATCTCCTCTTTGGCCGTCCTCTTGCCCTCCTGCCAGGCAGCTCCATCTCCAACATCCTTCTACCAATATATCCACTATCCCTCCTCTGAACATGTCCAAACCATCTCAGTCTGGCTTCTCTGACTTTGTCGCTAACACAGGCAACATGAGCCGTCCCTCTGATGTACTCGTTCCTTATCCTGTCTAACCTGGTCACTCCTAAGGAGAACCTCAACATCTTCATCTCCGCTACCTCCATCTCAGCCTCTTGTCTCTGTCTCACTGCTACTGTCTCTAACCCATAGAGCAGAGCTGGTCTCACCATTGTCTTGTACACCTTTCCTTTGAGTCTTGCTGACACTCTTCTGTCACACAACACTCCTGACACTTTCCTCCACCCGCTCCAACCTGCCTGCACTCGCCTCTTCACCTCTTTTCCACACTCCCCATCACACTGAACTGTTGACCCCAAGTACTTAAACTCCTGCACCTTCTTCACCTCAGCCCCCTGTAACCTAACGCTTCTACCTTGATCCCTCTCGTTCAGACACATGTATTCTGTCTTACTACGACTGACCTTCATGCCTCTTCTTTCCAGAGCAAACCTCCACCTCTCTAGGTGTTCCTCCAATTGTATAATTACATAACTTGGGTGGTATGACTGAAGTCTATATTCAACTGTATTTTATTGTTAATAATTCATGTCGTGATCATAATTTCTCTGATAGATCAACTGGAGCCTCAAAAATTCTTTTTTCTGACAGAACTTTCAGCTTCATGCTGATAACGTACGTGAGCTGGTGACCAAACATCCTGCAGTTCTAACGATCCTCCCGACCAGCAGAGGGCGCCACGAGCCCACATCGACTGCTGTCGTCACATCCGGTCTGCTCCGCCGTTTTTACACGTGCAGCGGAGTGTCTGCAAGCCTCGGAGTTTTCAGTGATAATTTTATATCGTAAATTTACGAAAATGAGTGAAAAAGTCGCAGCTGCAGCCGAACTTTTGGCTCTGAACCCGGAAGAGGAGAGGACGTTCAAGGAGAAGATACGGGAGGCGAAGAACAAGAAGAAATCCGGAAAGGTCCATATATTAACGTGTTTCTCTCAACAAGAACCTCAATTCAATCCATTGACGTTTGTCTACATATTATTCTAATATGCAATATAACAAATGTCCTGCTAGTAGAAATCAGTTCTATTTAGCGCTTATTCATGAATTATTATTGTTCTCAGTTAGCGGAAGGCCTATGGTTCGGCTGCGGTTCCGTTGGGGCTGTGGTTCCGTGCAGTTGTGATTCCATACGGGCTGTACTTTCGTTCAGCTATGGTTCCGTTCGACTGAGTTTCCGTTTAACTATGGTTCCGTTGGGGCTGTGGTTCTGTAGCATGCACACGTGACCTAGCTTAGCCACCAGTACTTTCTGCTAGACTGCGCGCGAGGCTGCCTGCAGTCTCTTCTTAGAACGAGCGTCACTAGATCGGTGGGTAGAAACCAATCTAGTGTTGACTTAGTGCACAGTTTTCTTTACCAGCGTCGTGATTTTTTTCAATGCAGTACTAGTTAGGACATTTTCCGGATGGAATTTGCGGCTTACAAAACATCTCGTCCGCTTTCTAAGGTAAGTTAGTTGGTGTCTACTTTCAGTGATTGTCGATTTTTTTTCTCCACCTCCTGCAAATTTAATGAGAAAACAACAGTAAGCAGGTACCGGGTTTTATTTATTTTTTTCGTTTGCAAGCCGAATGCTGGGGCATGTGGTCATGTGACCGGTTTTGAGTAAGCTGATTGGCTGCAGCCAATGTCCACAAACATACAGCATCAGATGTAGCTAAATGAAATTAGAAAAATTAATTAGAATGTGGTATTTATTAATGAAACAACTATTTTATTTATTTAAAAAATGCAACCATGACATTTTTAAAATACTTCATAGTATTGTTACCCTTTACTCTAAAATTTTTGCTGACTTTGTAGACATTTGTATTTTTTTCTGTGACCTTCATCGTGTGTTTACCTTTTTTTTGCCACCTGGATATTTAATTTTTTATTTTCTCCCCTTTCAGTTTTGGATTCCATGGCTCCAAAAAAGAATGTTTTTGTGATGCTGGGATTGCTTCTACATATAGTTCAAACCCAGGAAATGAAAGTCTGGAATCTCTATTGTTGTGTACAAGTGTAAAAAAATAATCTAGTGTAAATAAGATTTTTTGCTTCAAAATGTGTTTTTTTTTAAGTTAAATGCTTTTATAAACATGTCATGCTGAAGATGTCAGTGGTTACCTCACAGCATCTTTGCTTCAAATTGAACTGTACCGTTTTTCTTGGTTATATTCCTAATTGATTATTTTATAAGGAAATAAAAATTGATTTGAAAAAAACTTAAATTCTTGTTCTTTTGGCTGGTGTTGCAATGATGCCTTTTTTTCTTGGACTGGAAAGTCATGACACGAAGAACTCTCATCTTTTGATTCAGGTCACAAGCATTTGGTTGTTTAACTTTTTATTCAAGAATCAAATTCCGCCCTACATGTGATCTATTCAAATAACTTATTTTCTGACTTACACTAGTGATCTTTGTGCCACTGGAAATGCTTCTTTAAGCCCTTTCCAGTGACACAAACATCAGGCCAGTCCAATGAATTTTAACATTTTACTCCCATACCTACGTATAGGCTGTGGTTTGTTCTGAAACTCTTTTCCTAAACAGTTATTATGGATTTAAATGGAGCAGCTACTTGACATAGAGGTCCAATTAGATTAGTAATCCCTTCATCAGGATTCCTGTGATGTTTTCATGTAATCAGATTAGTATACCTTCAGCATAATTCCTGTGATGTTTTCATGTAATCAGATTAGTAACCCTTCAGCATAATTCCTGTGATGTTTTCATGTAATCAGATTAGTAACCCTTCAGCATAATTCCTGTGATGTTTTCATGTAATCAGATTAGTAACCCTTCAGCATAATTCCTGTGATGTTTTCATGTAATCAGATTAGTAATCCCTTCAGCATAACTGCTGTGATGTTTTCATGGAATCAGATTAGTATACCTTCAGCATAACTGCTGTGATGTTTTCATGTAATCAGATTAGTAACCCCTTCAGCATAACTGCTGTGATGTTTTCATGTAATCAGATTAGTAATCCCTTCAGCATAACTGCTGTGATGTTTTCATGTAATCAGATTAGTATACCTTCAGCATAACTGCTGTGATGTTTTCATGTAATCAGATTAGTAACCCTTCAGCATAACTGCTGTGATGTTTTCATGTAATCAGATTAGTAACCCCTTCAGCATAACTGCTGTGATGTTTTCATGTAATCAGATTAGTAATCCCTTCAGCATAACTGCTGTGATGTTTTCATGTAATCAGATTAGTATACCTTCAGCATAACTGCTGTGATGTTTTCATGTAATCAGATTAGTAACCCCTTCAGCATAACTGCTGTGATGTTTTCATGTAATCAGATTAGTAACCCCTTCAGCATAACTGCTGTGATGTTTTCATGTAATCAGATTAGTAATCCCTTCAGCATAACTGCTGTGATGTTTTCATGTAATCAGATTAGTATACCTTCAGCATAACTGCTGTGATGTTTTCATGTAATCAGATTAGTAACCCTTCAGCATAACTGCTGTGATGTTTTCATGTAATCAGATTAGTAACCCCTTCAGCATAACTGCTGTGATGTTTTCATGTAATCAGATTAGTAACCCCTTCAGCATAACTGCTGTGATGTTTTCATGTAATCAGATTAGTAACCCTTCAGCATAACTGCTGTGACCCACAGTCTCCTCACTGTGAAGCAGACGGGGGGTTCCTCCTGTTCTGTACCTGTGGTAATCTGCAGGATCGTCCTCCTGAAAGCTCCTCTCTTTTCTCCCCAGGGGAACGCTCTGGTTCCTGGGGTGGTCTATGTGGGACACCTCCCTCTGGGCCTGTTTGAACCTCAGCTCAAGTCCTACTTTGAGCAGTTTGGATCTGTTCAGAGGCTTCGGCTCTCCAGGAGCAAGAAGGTAAGACCCAAACGATGCGGTTTTCCAAGGCTCAGCCTGAAAATGTTCTCCGGTTTGACCGTAACCTGAGGTCAGATATCTGAGCCCACAGCACGGCGGCCCATTAAGCTTATCGTCTGCTCCTGTGTAGGCAGGCCGATAAAACCCATGGGCCTACAAAGTTGTGATTGTTAGTGTTTGTGCGTTCATCTTTGTGTGCTGATGTTTGTGCGTTTGTGTTCCAGACTGGCGGAAGCAAAGGTTTCGCCTTTGTGGAGTTTGAATGTGAGGAAGTTGCCAAGATTGTAGCAGAAACCATGAACAATTACCTGATGGGGGAGAAACTCATCAAATGTGAGTCCTGCTTGTTCTCAGTCTGATTCCCACCTCCCTGTCCCCCGTCTCTGAGATCTTCTAGAACAGGAACCTGATTTCTGGAGGCCAGAAACCTCTGGAACATGTTCAGAAGGTGGATTTAGAGCAAAGGAGAAGCATTTTTAAAGGCTGAAATGTTCCTTAGGGAAGAACCTTTAGAGGAGCTGCATTCTCTCTAAAATGAGATGAGTTGGTCTGTAAAGCCCTTTTGGCTGAAGTGGATCATGTTTGGGGTTTAACATTTTAGACAGCAGCAGCTTTAAACCACAGATGTTTGGACTTCATGACTCAAACTTAGGTGGGACACAAACGTCTCATGTTTCTGCATTAGAGAGAGCATCTATGTTAAACACTAATGTCTTTAAATTCAAAAGTAAAACTTCTCCAAATGATGATGTAAAATGCTGCTGACAGCTGGTAGAAGACCATATCTCTCTGTAATAAAGCTGCTAGTTGACGATAATCTTTATCTGTGTTTTCCAACCATTTTGGAGCCAAGGTTATCTTTTTCCGTGATTACGAGGCACACCAGCAATCAAAAAGTGCTCAGTAGTCTGTGTCCCGCGGCCTGGTGAGCATTTTTCTAATAATTGAGGCACTATAGGTGTTTCCTGAAAGTTGCCATAGAAGTTATTTTTTTTAAATTTAACATGGGTTGATTTAAAATGTCATTTTATGTAGAACCTTCTACATGTGAAACACTGACGGGCACAAAAAGGATTCTGGAGTCCAAAGTTGAAACTGATGTAGAAGTGTTCCTGCTGTGAGGTAAAAGTAGTAAAAGTGGGGTGGGTGGTGCCGGGCCTGGGGGGGGCAGCTGTTTGACCACCGGGGGAGAGTCTACCAGCTGTCCCCAACTTACCCCCTTCCTCATATAACCTCATATTAGGGTGAGGGGGTGGGGAGTCTAGCCTGCGATGCGCCTTGGGGGGGAGCTACTTGGCAGTGGCCCCCCTCCTATGGTTGCCGTATGGAGTGGGCCCCCCCTCTTTCGGTTTTATTTGCACCTTAGACATGTAGGGTCCTTGGTAGGGGGGGTGCTTGGACATCACTGCCAGCAAGCAGAAGATGTCCTCCTAGCACCCTACCCGCCAATTTTAACCGCACCTTAGACATTTAGGGCCCCTTGGTGGGGAGGGTGAGGGGACATCACTGTGAGTAATCAGGAGATGTCCCCTTAGTGCCCTACTCGCCAATTTTAACTGCACCCCCCTCAGTACACACACCGCTCCCCCTTCAATATATACATTCCAACATAAACACACACACATGCACACAACACACCCTCTCAAAGACACATACACGCACACACATTTTGCAAGGAAGGTGGGACCTGGGTCCATCTGTCCCCTACCCCTTCCCTGGTGGGGGGTGCGGGCCCCTTGGCGATGGCGGCCGTGTCCCTTGGGTGCCGGCTCCCTGGGCCCGGCGGTGCTCTCTCCGCATGGTGGGGGGGTTCATATTACACCTGAGCCGGGGGTGTTCGTGTCCCTGGGGGGTGGGTCCTGGTCCTTGCCCCTGGGCGCTGGGCCCCGCCAAACTTCCAACAGTGGCCGAGCCTGGTCGGGCCATATTTACAACACCCCTTGTGGGCCACCCTTTTTTCCCTGGGGTTCCCCCCTCCTGGGCGGGGGCGGCGGGCCCCTGCCTTGCTCCTCCCTGGACCAACCGTGGGCCGGGTGGGTGGCTGCCTGGAGTGCGGAGCGGGTCTCCCTTGGGGGGTCCTGGCTCGTACCTGGGGTTGGGACGGGGGGATGCCCGGAACTCCTGGGTGGTGGTGGGGTGCTCGTCTGGGGCTGTGGGCGTCCTTCTCCGGTGGGGCCCTGCGTTGGGCTCTTCCGGCGCCGCGGGGGGCTGCTTTCCTGGCTGGGTTGGGGCGGCGCTCTCTTTCCCTCCGCGCCTCCCTGCTCTCTGGCTCTGGGGGCCTCGCGGCGGTCCGGCTGGCCCTGGCCTGGGTGGCGGTCTTGGTCGCCCGGGGGGCGGTTGTTCCCTGCCTGTTCCCGTGTGGCGTTGGGGGAATTCCGGCTGCCGCTGCTGCTGCGGCGGGGGTATGGGTGTGGGGGTGGCTGGGCGCTCCTCCTCCTTCTTTTCACATTCCACCATCCATTTTAGAAGAACATAAACACTCACCTGAGCACAGGTGTTAGCTCACCTTTGCACTAATAGTTTGCATTATTGAATGAATGAAAGATTTCACACTAGTTGGTTTAAAGGCATAGGTATGCGTTCGTGAACACTATCTGTTTTGTGTGCATGCCGACATGTGGACATTTTTGCGGCTAGCAGGTGTGTTGATAATTTTTGAGTGTGTGTGAACAGGCCCCGCCCTTTTTGTACTACATTTGAACCGTACCGTAACGATAAACAACCAGTAAACCTGTCTGCTCTATGCTGCTTCATGGTCTTACCCCCCTTCCCCTCCTATTATCACCCTCCTACCCCCCCCTCTCTCTAATAAAGTTTGGCCTCAATTACAAAAGGGGTTTATTCAGACATACCTTTGGTTTGTCTGAAGATGAATAACCCCTCTTGTTAAAATAAAATATGTCCAACACAAGAGGCCCTCAGCTCTCATCTGTTTGCCTAGCTGTTGGACAGGACAAGTTAAAAAAAAAAAAAAAAAAAAAAAAAAAAAGTTGGGAGAAAGCGGGAGAGTCCTATTTGGGACTTTTTTGAATATAACAGCGTCGAAAACTAAAGTAAGTGCCTTGTAGTCAAAGCAGGAGACAAAATTTGTGGAAGGCTCCTCAAAGGGAAAAACCCTACGAATCTAAAAGTACATTTAAAAAGCGCACACAAAAACGCAAAATAACAGTACCTAGACAAGCTAGCCTGTCGCCCGCCCTCCCCCGAAAAAGAACGGCAGATAACGTAATGCTGTTATCGGCTGTTGTATTTTAATTTAAGGATGGTTGTACTTGTGTCCTCTGAATAATAAGTGTTTCAAAATGTATCTTTGATTGCGTTTTTATCATACAATACTTATTCTGGTGATTTTGAATCATGCACCTGACAAATATCCTAATTTACAAAAAAAAAACTAACACTAAAACTAATAAAAACTAAACTAAAACGAAGCAATTTCAAAAAATAAAAACTAATAAAAACTAGTAAAGCAGCCTCTAAAAACTAATTAAAACTAAATAAATTTAAAAACAAAAATTCAAAACTAAATAAAAACTAAAACTAATAAAAAATCTGAAACTATTATAACCTTGGTGGCTGGGCGCTCCTTCTCCTTCTTTTCACATTCCACCATCCATTTTAGAAGAACATAAACACTCACCTGAGCACAGGTGTTAGCTCACCTTTGCACTAATAGAGCATGATTGAATGAATGAAAGATTTCACACTAGTTGTTTTAAAGGCATAAGTATGCGTGTGAACACTATCTGTTTTGTGTACATGTCGACATGTGGACATTTTTGCAGCTAGCAGGTGTGTTGATAACATTTGAGTGTGTGTGGATAGGCCCCGCCCTTTTTGTTCTACATTTGAACCTTACCGTAACGATAAACAACCAGTAAACTTGTTGCTTCATGCTGCTTCATGGTCGTATCCCCCCCCCCCAACATCCCTCTTTCTTCTTCCCTCCTTTCCTTTTCCGTCCGGTCCAACACCAAAGATTTACAAACATGATTGAAATGAATAAAGTTTGGCCTCAATTACAAAAGGGGTTTATTCAGTCATGCCTTTGGTTTGTCTGAAGATTAATAACCCCTCTTGTTAAAGTAAAATATGTCCAACACAAGAGGCCCTCAGTTCTCATCTGCCTGCCCAGCTGTTGGACAGGACAAGTTAAAAAAAAAAAAAAAGTAGTAAAAGTCACGACGGCCCACCAACGGCCAAAACGGATTTATTCCCAGAGAAGACGACCCATCGTCCGTCCTACAATGAGGACATTTCCATGAAAATGAACCTGAAGATAAACTTTAGCTGCAAAGATGAACCGTGTCCAACCAGAAACCCTCCAGAGGCTCCCTCCAAATGCTTGTGACTTCATTTTACAGCAGGTAACCAGCAGAGACCACCTTGTTCTTTTAGAAGACATGCCCCTCCCCTGGGTCATGGTGTTCCAATTAATGAGGGAATTTGGGTCAGGCACTTCAGAAGCCTTCCAAACCCAGAGTTCAGGGGCCTCATTTATTATTACGCACAGAAATATTAGGATTTATAAAACCGTGCGCACGCACATCCTACGCATCTTTCCCTTAATAAATCACAACCAATTCTAAATGCAGCGCAGCTTTTGCGGCTTCATGACACGCTCATAGTTGCCCATAAATAGTCCGTGAAACGCCCCAAAATTAATATTCATTGATTGTGAAATCATGGCACACACAGAGAGGAAATCAAGAAAACGTAACTTCACTCAATGTGAAGTAGAAGTTATCGTTGGCGAGGTGGAAAAGAGGAGAAAAGTGTTGTTTGGAGGGCACAGTGTGGGCATTACTAATGCCAAAAAGGCACGTGATGGCAGACGGTGGCAGACGCCGAAAATGCTGCAGCCTCACAACCTCGGACCGTGACCGGTCCGAGGTTGCCAAGGTTGCCAAGCTACAGATGTCGGTAATAATCCACGTGGAAATGGGAAATTGATCAGCAAATGTAATTTCTTGTTACTTTCTGAATGGTTGAGACATACGCCATACATTGTTTTATCAAAAATAAAACAAACTAAAGGCATATGCATGAATACCATAATTCCATAGCTTATGAAGAAATGTTTTACTATGAAAACAACTTTCCCCAGTGGACAATTAGTACATCCGTCCGTCCGTCCGCACGCCCGCACCTATATCTGCTCCGCCAGACGGACACGCTGACGAGAATATCAGTTTTGTACATTATTTTGTTCTGTTAACTATATTATTTGAAGATGAATTGCACTACATGCCAATATTGCAGAACATATTTCAGAATCAGAGATACTTTATTGATCCCACACGTGGGAAATTTGTTTGTCACCATAGCAACTGACAGCAGAGGGAAAGAAAGACTTAGAATTAAGTAAAAAAAGCAAGAACAAGAAAATGTAGCATAAATACAGACATCAAGGTATTATAATTTAAAAAGCTATTTACAGAACAGTGCAAGTAAAAAGATTTGTGCAAAAGAAATGTGCAAAATAGAAAACAACTAAATAAAGAGATAATGAAAAAAAATGTGCAAAGGTTTTCTTTTGCATTGTGTGTTGTTGTACAGGGTTATTGCATTGGGTATGAATGACTTTTGGTACCGGGCAGTTTTTGAGCGGAGCTGTCTGAGCCTCCTAGAGAAGGAGCTCCGCTGTTTGTTCAGAAGAGGGTGGAGAGGATACTCTGGGTTGTCCATGATTGAAAGGAGTCTGTTCAGGGACCTCCTCTCCATCACTGCTTCAAATGTGTCCTGTTTGCAGCCAATGACAGAACCCGCCTTCCTGATCAGCTGTTCAGTCTGTTGGTGTCACTGACTGCAATGCTGCTTCCCCAGCAGACCACGGAGGAGAACAGGGTGCTGGCTACCACAGACTGGTAGAAGATCCCCAGCATCTTGCTGCACACTTTAAATGACCTCAGCTTCCTTAGGAAGTAGAGTCTGCTGCAGGCCTTCTTGTACACAGCAGTGCTGTGGCTCCTCCAGCTCAGTCTGCTGTCAATAGTCACACCCAGATATTTATACTCCTCGACCGCTTCCACATCCTTGCCCAGGATGCAGAGGGGTTGTAAGACAGTCCTTTTCCTCCGGAAGTCGATCACCATCTCCCTGGTCTTGTCCACATTGAGCAGCAGGTGATTCTCTCCAGCCCACTTCACAAATCCGTCCACCAGCCTCCTGTACTCCTCCTCCTGTCCACCGCTTATACACCCCACAACCACAGAGTCATCAGAGAGTTTCTGTAGGTGACATGACTCTGAGTTGTGCTGAAAATCTGAGGTGTATAAGGTGAACAGAAATGGAGAGAGCACAGTGCCCTGTGGGGCCCCCACACCACACAACACCACGTCAGACCGGACGCCGCCCAGTCGGACAAATTGTGGCCTGTCTGTCAGACAGTTTTTTTCACTTTTCTTTTTCCAAATAAGTGTTCATTTGAATTTCTGTTGTAATTTTCGTTAGATTGTTTTGTTTGTTTCACTTCTGATCGGTCCAACGGGTGTTCGTGTAGCTGTTAATTGTCAGACTTGCTTTGTGAAGTCTTCATGTTATTTCTGAGAGGCAGTATTGTCATTTTCACTTTCACGTGTTTCTTCCATCTGCCGACGGCGTCGCCGTTTCTCATTTCACCCGTTTTTGTGTGTACGCCTGGGTCAGAGCTTGAAGGACCGCACATTTTCCCGTCAAGTTTGCTTTTTATAAATCTCAACTATTGCGTAGAGAGTGGCGTACGCCTTCTTTTGTGCGTACGCAACGTTTATAAATGAGGCCCCAGGTCCTTTGACCCAGGACGTAAAACTGAAAAGGTAAGCAGACACGGCAGCAAAAAGAAACTCTCAACCTACTAAAAGTAATTCACTCAAACAAACCACCGAGCACAAGAAAGGAGTCGGAAACCGCGTGCACGTCGTGAGTTATCGGGTAACTCGCTCACATGTTTTAGTAGAGTGAGTGCACCCACCCAACCAGCATTAGCTTGGAGTGTGTGTGTGTGTGTGTGTGTGTTTGCACCACAGTTTTCAGGTGAATAAAGAAAGAATTTAATGATTATGAAGTTTGTGTTTTTATTTTTGTTGTGCGTTTCTTTGTGTTTTAAGGCGTGTTTACAATCTTTTCCTAAGCTACTGTCTGCAACTGGAAAACGGCCCCTCTGGGATAAATAGTTTGACGTTTGTGGAATTTTGTCCCTGGTTCACCTCAGTTTTGCTGCTTCGTTTGCAGAGGGGATGATGTTCTTCACAGCTTCTCTCCTGTGACCATCTTGTCCTCAGGTCACATTGTACCTTCGGAGAACGTTCACGAGAAGCTGTTTGTGGGGTCCCAAAGGCAGTTCAAGAAACCGTCCCACCCTGCTGTGACGCGCTACAACAAGAAGCGCACGGCAGAGCAGGTTGCCAAGATGACCGACCGGCTGCTGCGCAAAGAGGCCAAGCTCCGCAAGAAGCTGAAAGCTCATGGCATGGAGTACGACTTCCCAGGATTTGTGAGTCTGGACCAGAACCTGGCAGCATCATGGTTTGAAAGTGCTGAAGGTTCACAAAGTTTAGGGAGTCAGCTGAACGGCAGACCCTATATCTGAATGGAACCTTATTGTTTCTGCTGAGACAAACTCAAATTCTCTGTGGATGAATGTTCACCTGAAGTCTGACTCCTCCTTCTTTGACCTGCAGGCAGCTCAGAAGAAGCCGGTGGAGGCAGCGGACTCGTCGTCCTGCAGCAATGTAAGTCCCGTCTCCTTTAGCACAGAATGAATGTCGGGGCAGGGCCCCCCTGCTGTGTGCTCATGAACTTCCAGCGTACATCTCATGAGCCGTCTTCCGCTGTAGGATATCACGCCAGTCTGCACGCCATCTTTCACGGAGAGGAGGAAGTCATTAGTCGCAGATGACACGGATGACGAGATAGTCCTAAAGATTCCGCCGGTGGACAAAGAGGAGGAAGAAGACAGTGAGGAGGAAGAGCAGTCCTCTGAGGAGGAGCTGTGAGCTTCCTGAGTCCACACAGGAAGATGATGTGGACCTGAACTGTAATTTATGACTTTATTAAATCTCTGTGTTCTGAGAGGATCTGCTGTACGTCTGATAGACAGCAGGTGGCGCTCTGACAGGACCACGGAGAGCTCATTCATCTGTTGAGGTTCAAACTTAGCAGCACAAGCTGCTTTCAGAACAACAGAGGAACGTCTGCAGGTTAACAAGGAAAGCAGGTTTTTCTGAACCTTCATTCTGAAGGGTCTCGGATGGAACATCTTCCTCTTACGCTGTAAAATGTTTATTTTGTAAAATAAATACCTGAAACCTATCTGCTAACTGTTAAAAAGTGAGGACTTTGTTCCAGTTTCTTCTATGCCTTGCCAACAGTTAAAATGAAACCAAACATCAAAACCTTCAGGGACCCCCCCCCTTCACCCCACAGGAGCTGGAAACCAGAGATCCCAACATGGATGTAGCAGCAGAGAAAATGGATAAGAGATTTATAACCAGAATTCCTAAAGCAATCCGTGCGAGTTTTCTTTTTTATGGCTGTGGTATTGCAGTACCAGTTTCAGATGGTAGGTGTCGCCACTGACGCGTGCACTGCCAGCATTTCACACAGATTTATTGCGCATGCTCACTGCAGCCCCATTTTCGGCACGGTGTAAGAACCTGAGGCTGCGCGCGGAGCACCTGTCTTGAAGGCCAATGCTGTGTCCTAAACCCTAAGTACTAAGACCCTATATAGTGCAGGACTATATAGTTCCCATGATTTTAAAAGCAATTCGGACACCCATGCTCACTACTTTTCTCTTTCGGGTGTTGTTCATATGGCGCTTGACAAGAAAACAAAGTGGCACATTACCGCCACCACCTGGTCTGGAGAGGAACTACTATTCAACGCGGAGAATGATACCTATTTTCCAAAGTAAAAACCTTAAAAATAGGAACATTTTACGACGACTATTTAAGAATCTGCTGTGTTCTGATCATGGAAAACGTAGCTGATTTATAAATAATAAAATTACAAACACATTGTGGTAGATTTAATGTATTTGTTCAGAAACGAACCGCAAAGTTCTTGGCCCATGGCAATGTTTGTTTATTTTTGTGCCGCTGAACGATTTACGGGCTCGTGCGAGGAGGCATTTTTTTCTGTAGTTTTCTCTTCTACATTACTGAAAATGGCTTTCAATATGAATTTGTCCGTGGACCTGTTGGCAATAATTCAACCGTTTTTCGTGAGATCAAACCGAAAACGAGCAGATATGAAGATTTCCTCTGGATGTCCTGACCAGACATGAACAACTTGTCAGTTAAACTTGAAGTTATTTTTTAGTTAAACTTAAGCATTTTTTACTAATTGTGCTCAAGGTTACACAATCTGCTGGGTAAGAGTTTAACATTCTTTTTCAACACTGGAATCTGAGTTGTATAGTCTAATTACATGAAACACTTGTGAGTTCAAAAGTTTAGTATTTTTTATTTAGAGTCAAACGATATCACTTGTTTTAAACAAAAAGACTTTCATTTTTAAAAATGAATATGAAAATCCAAAAACCCACCTAAAAACATGAGATTTGAGATATAAATAATAAGAAATATTTATAGAAATATTAGTAATTAAAAATAAATACAATTTTAAAAAAGGCATTAGAAATGATTAAAACATAACTTTTAATATCATAAAAGTAACAATAAAAAGGGTAATATACATTAAAAAATATTAGTCCTTACATAAGTTAAAATGTATTAAGTAGGGAATATAGAAAATTAATTAAAATATAATGAGTGAAAATAATGAAGTACTTACAAAAGTCATGTAAAAGCCAGATTAAAAGGTGAGTCTCTACCTACAAACCTCGACAGTCTCTGCAGCCCTGAGGTTCTCCGGCAGGCTGTTCCATAGGCGAGGACCGTAATGATGGAAGGAGGCTACAAAAGAAGCTGAGCTCTGTTTGTGGAAAACTTTGTTTCAGACTTGGTCAGCTAAATGGTTCTCTGATATCAGTTTAAGTTATGGAACAGGAAATTAAAATCTGCACGAAAATCTGCTTTAATTCAGGCAACCTAGGTAGGAGGTTTCTCTTATTTATAGAATAAAACATTGTGAGAAAGTAAACAATGGTTTATTGTGTCTTTAATTTTCGATTTGCAAACATTTTTAAACTTCTGTTTTTGTAGTTTTGATGCGTTTCTTCTGAAACTATTGAGCTCATCTTTGTTTTGGGGCTGATTTAAATACTAAACATGCAGCAGCTATTTTAGAAAATGGTCTGGCATTCTTTGATAATCTTCTAGGTTCATGCTTTACAAAAAGGCAATCTATGTGTTTTTTTAGGTTGAATGTAGTCTTCAGTAAACTGGAAGTCCAAAGATCTGATCCTGTTGTCCAGCTTTGGTGGGTAAAATGCCTCAAGGCTACAATCAGAGTTTAAGATGTGACTCAGAGGAATTGATGTGTTTAATGAGGACCGACACACAACTGTGATGCACAGACTGTGTTGTAAATTCTAACCTGTTCAGTATATTTTGTTCAGGCACTACAGTGATTTACTCTCTGCTTAGTACATTCTGTTCAGGCATGTATGTGGACGAACGGGGTCCTACGAAAAAAGAGAGGGAGGGAGGGGAGAAGCCAGGTTGCATTTGGCAAGGCTGTGTGCTCTGTAACACTGAAGAAAACTGAAGATGAAAGTTTAAAGCGCTCATCTTGTCCTGTTTTCTCTGATCGGAGTCCTGACGCGGATGTGGAAGAATGCGGTGAAGTTAGTTTTAGGTTGGATATTCGACGGACGTTCGCGCGGATCTCAGTGGGGTCTGTTAGGGACCGTCAACAAATTAACAAGTGCAAGAGGTGGAGACGATTTTAGATTTTCTAACCCTAACCCATGTGACCCAAATTCAGTGATGAAAGTCTTCCGGGAATTCCCGGAAATCCGGGTTTTTGAGCAAACCGAACGTATTTTCCGGGAAATAAAGACCCGATCTTTACGGACAAATCGCTTTCCGGATTAGAAAATGGTCTGAAATCGGCGAATTTTAGCTTTATTTTCTATATTTCTCCGCGGATCGCTTCCTCTATGGTCGTGGCCATCTCTCGTCTTCCCGGCCTAATTGACCAATGACGGGATGTTTTAGTTGCTTTCGGATGCGTCGACGGGTCTGATTGGCTCTGTCTGCACCACGTGGTCAGCGTGACTCGCTTCCCTAGAGACCAAAACTGGCGGACCCACGCTAAACTTTCACAAACACATCTGAAGAGTTTGCGATCAAATTTGTGTTAAAATAATGGCAGGCATCGTCATTATTGAGCGTGGTCACGACCTCAGTTGTGAGAAGACGATAAAAAACAAATTGAAGTGGTCTTGGCTGGAAAAAAAAGATTTTTAAGGTAGTGTAGGTCAAATACTTTTTGTGTAAAATAATCTCAAAACCAAATTCAGAAATAATTTCAGTTTTAGTTTTGAGTTTCAGTTTTTATTTTGAATACATTTATCTATCTAATTTATTTGTATTTCCTAATTACCATGATTTAGTTCAGTATAGTTGACATTAATTATAAGTATTTGATGGTTTGGACCCGCACTCCCTTAAAAAATAATGTTTACAATGTTTAGCTTAGTTTGTATGTTTGTTTTGATATTTCCCAGATTACTTAGTATTGGTGTTAAAGAATTGATGTATTATGTTATAGAATTATAGTTTAAAGCAGATCCCATATTTTGATGTAATTATAGTTTGAGAAAACAGTGCAAGTGGATGTTGTACATCAGTCATTTCTAAAGCAGAAATAATGTATAAATAACTGAGGTATTTTCATAGAATATCATAGTTACTGGTGTTCTTTTTGCCATTTGGGGCTTTGATGTTACTATATTTTAGCAATTGTATGTTTTGCAGCTTTAAGGAAAAGCGTAGATTGTAGGATTGTGTTACTTTGAGCAATTTTCCAAATTCTTTTTTAGGACCAGCAAGTCCTTAATGGAGAGTCAAACTAGGGGTTTGAATGACAAATGATGATGCTCCCATTAGTCTTAGTTTCTTGATTAAGAAGTGAATAACGAGCTGCCAGAATGCACCAGAATGCATCTAAGACTATGTATTTTTCAAAAATTTCTCTCTGCGTCGCCATATCGCTCAAAGAAAAGTTCAGGGATTTTTTCCTTGCCTGACTTTCATCACTGCAAAGTGATGAATATTCCGAAATGTGGTATTGACATCCCATCAGACACACCATTTTGTTTTGTAATCAAAGATGTTAAATATTTTCTATGAATTTTATATCAAAATTCCAGTGGTTTGCATATGAAATTTGGTCAGTTTATCAATAGCTCCCAAATTACCTGACCCAAAGAGAGGAAATCTATGCCGAATTGTGGCATTAAAGCTATTGCAAAATAAAGTGGTGTGTCTGATGGATGTCAGTGCCAAAATTCGGCATATGTTTAATCTCACTAGTTCAGTTTGACAGCTATTGAAAATTTTGACCAGATTTCATATGCAAACCTTTGAAACTTCAATAAAAAAATTCATATAAAATTTTTGTGAGTATGTTGCAGCCATAATATGGCATATATTTGGAATGATAAGGTCAAATGGTTTGGAAGCTATTGAAAATAACAGACTGTCCACCTCCAAGAAAAATACTTGTAAAATAATGAGCATCTACTATTGTAAAACTTCTCATTAAAACAGTGCAAAATAAATAAAAATGTTTAGAGACATGAGAAAATGTTTCATTGTACTTTATTTTATTTTTTGCTAAGCATTTAGTCCTGGGTTTGATCTAAAATTTTCTCCATCTCCTGCACTTGTTCATTTTTTGACGGTGCCTAACAGACCCCATCCGCGCGCATGTCTGTCGAATATCCAACCTAAAACTAACTTCACCGCAGTTGTTGAAGTCCCAGTCCGAGGGTGGTCAGGACGGCGTGATCCTGCTGTCTTAAATAACACAATGTCTGGGCATTCCTGTGATTCGTGTAATGTAAAGATTTAGAGAATAGTTTGAGACGGTTTAGTAATCCATTAGAATAGTGGTATTTTTATTTATTTTTACCAATTAACTTTATTGTACATTTTTTATTTACAGAAATTCACATTCAGTTGCACAATAAAGAAACAATTGCAAATATCAAACACAAATATAAGACCAAACAACAATTATAGTAGAATAGCAGTAGTGAATATAAATCCAATAATTTAACTCGCGATGTTGGCCACATAGAGGAAGTGACGTAATGTTTGCGCACGCGCACAGACCGATCGGGTAGCTGTTGGAGGTCGGTAGAGCTGGCGCTTCGCGGAAACTTCTGCTCCTCTACTCGCCTGAAGCCTCGATACAAAACGTCATATCGCCACAAAGATCAAAGAGAATTCGGTGTCGAAGGAGCGGCTGTTCTCGCGGTGTGGTCGTCCTCCCGCCGCTTACTGACTTGTTTTCTCGGTGTTTCTCTGGATCATTCAGCGACATGGAGACGAGCAGAGGGACGTTCACCGAGACGGAGCGGCGTTTATGGACAGAAACCGCCCTTACTGTCCTTCTCTGTCTGGAAGCAGGTACATGTAACCTCTGTTTCGGTTTGGTTAGCTTCCCGGCTAACTTAGTTTCCTGGTTTAACACCTGGTTAGCCTAGTGCTGAACTTACTGTTAGCTTCCAACAGTTAGCTAGAGAACTTCCCAATTGCAGGAGGAAATTGTTCTATCAAACTTCATGCTGGGACTTCTCCTCGATTTTTACTAAAAAGAGGAGTCAGGCAGGGATGCCCTATTTCCCCTTATTTATTCCTCCTCTGCACCCAGCTCCTCACTGACTCTATAAAACTCAGCTCACTAAAAGGTATTTCAATAGCAGACCACACAGTCACTATCAGCCAACTAGCTGATGATACCACCCTCTTTCTAAAAGATCATTCTCAGGTACCGTTAGCCATTAATCTGATTAATAATTTTTCCGTTGCATCTGGACTCTGTTTAAACATAAAAAAATGTGAATTGTTTGCTCTTAAACACTGCGACGTCCTCTCTATCTGTAATATTCCAGTGAAAGAGTCCATTACCTACCTAGGAATTACTTTCTCTAAAGATAAAAAAGCCAGATGCCAATTAAATTTTGACCCAATTATTAATAAAACACAGACAAAGCTGAACCAGTGGCTCCAGAGAGATTTATCATTGAGAGGCAGAGTTTTGCTAACTAAAGCTGAGGGAATCTCTCGCCTAACGTACGCAGCTTTATCCCTCAATGTTGACAAAAAAGTCCTGAAAACCATTGACAAAATTCTATTTAACTTTATTTGGAGGAACAAAAATCATTACATTAAAAAAACTGTTGTAATGAACACTTATGATAAGGGTGGTCTTAACTTTCTAGACTTTTGCACATTAAATAATACATTTAAAATTAATTGGCTAAGATATTTTATGAAGAATCCAACTTCAATCTGGAATTTCATACCAAATTACACTTTCTCCAAATTAGGAGGCATAAACTTTCTTTTATTCTGTAACTATAATGTACAAAAGATCCCAATTAAGCTTTCTTCCTTCCATAAACAAATGTTACTTTCCTGGTCACTCATCTACAAACACAATTTTTCTCCTCACAGATACTACATATGGAACAATAAAGACATTACTTATAGACATAAATCTTTATTTTATCCATCATGGTTTAATCAAAACATCCTTTTGGTTCATCAGCTGTTTAATTCAAACGGAGCTTTAATGTCACATGAAGAATTCTGCTTCAAATACTCCATCAAAATACCAAAAACCGAATTTAACTTTGTTTTGAAAGCAATTCCTAAATGTATTATTACATTATTCAAAAGTTCATCATTGCAAAGTCCAACTTTATTGCCAATTGATCCGACTAAAATAGAAATAGGCCAAATTTGTTTTTCTTCTTCACGTAACACAAATCGCCGTATACGCTCACTCTTCCAGAAGGATGTTGTCTCCATTCCTTACGTAGTTTCTTTTTGGAATAATTTAGTTTATCATTTAGAATGGAAAAAGATTTGGAATTTACCAGCAAAATACTTTTTAACCAATAAAGTGAAAGAAATCTCATTCAAACTAATCCATAATTTCTATCCAACCAAACTATATCTACAAAGGTTCAAGGAAGATATTGATGTTACTTGCTCTTTTTGTCAAGAATACCCTGAAGATACTGTACATTTATTTTGGTCATGTCCCTTTTCCACCACTCTCTGGTCTAAAGTTTGTCATTTCATTTCTGCCCACATTGACCCTGACTTCCGCCTGTACTTAGAAAATATTATGTTTGGCATCACCCACTGTCCATCTCATAAAAAAGAACAGTTGTACCTCATTAATCTTTTGTTGTTTTTATGCAAATGGCACATTCATAAATCAAAAGTAACGAATCATACCCCTCATTTCTCAGTCTTTATTAATGAGTTCAAACAATACATTAAGACAATAAGAAACTCTGATAATAAGAACGCCATCAAAACATTAGATCTGTGTATTAGTTTCAATCTTTATGCATAAAATGTATAAACCCCCTGGCTTGTTTCTTCGTTGTTCAATGTTGAACATTATTTTGTATTGATTTTTTACATTCAATAAAGTTTGAAAAAAAAAAAAAAAAAAAAAAAAAAAAAAAAAAAAAAAAAGAGAACTTCCCAATTTGTTCCCTGGTTAACGGCCAAATTTGCCTTTTTCCGTAGAATTTTACAGGCTGGTCACAATACAACCGATGACTGTATCTGAGACCTGGACTGAGTTACTCCTCCCCCTGGCGTTCCAAACAGGAAATGGCTCATAGAAGCCAAAATCCCATAGAATTCTTTTTTTTTTTTTACATCTTCTTGACGGTCCTCAATTATTTTTCTTGATTATATTTTTCATTACAAGTTATTTAAATTTTAAACCGACCAATCAAATGCCTCCATTAAAGCATGTGGTGCCAGCTGGCCCCCCACATGATTGACAGATTCTCCTGAGCCACTTTCAGTGGAAGGGGTGTGAACTTCAAACGAGATTGCTGACAGTTGTTGCCATAGAAACATTGACTCAGACTCAACTCAGACCAATCACTGTCATCTGCCACCAACATGGCGACTCGAAACTGTGGAAAAATGGCGACCAAATTGACTTCATCTGGCTGGAGCTAGAAGTAAGGCATTTTCTGTGGCTGACACCACACCCACTCTGTCCAGTTCTGTTATACTGTCAGTGGTTACAATCCAGGGTGAACTGGAGTACAAACAGGAAATCCAGTGTGTCTCACAGTTGTTGGATGTAAACCCAGAAGAGCTCAGACCGCCCGGATCTTGTGTTTGAGAACTGTTGGGAGAACTCTGAGGAACATGGGTGCAGGTCTGACTGACAAACTGAGACGGATCCTGGTCAGACCTTTCTGAACTGAAACAGAAGAAGTCTTGGTGAACAGAAGCTGCTGGAGTTTTGTGATCCTGAAAAACCATAAGAACAGCAGGTTTTTTTCCTGGTGGGAACATCTGTGTGTCAGAGCTGTCTTAGAACCGATCTAAAAGGACTCTCCTCCTCCTCCAGTTGGATGCGCAGTGATGCCCCCTCAGAACGTCAGTGTTAATGACCTCCAGCTGACGTGGGCGCCAGGCTCCAGAGACGGGGGTGTCTTGTACACGGTTGAGTATCGGAGGTGAGGTCTTTTGATGTGATGGATGTACAGATCCTGCAGACTTTCAGGAGCTTCATTAGATCAACTCCAATCATTTTATTTTTGTCTGATCTGGAAGTGAATCACTTCACGTGAATGTTGTCTTTTTCCGTAGATTTGACAACAACACCTGGCAGCAGGTGCCTGCGTGCGTGGACACGCCCGACACTTCTTGTGACTTTTCCTCAGCCGCAGCCAACGCCACCCAGGGCTGCATTGGGCTGCGCGTGCGTTCCCAGGAGCGCGGCGTGTCGTCGGCTGCGGTTCCGGCCTGCAGCGTATACGGTAACCGAAATGAGGCGCCACAGATGTTTCTCCTCTGTTCTCTGTTCCTGATCAATGCACCTTCAGAAACCGTCATGTTTTATACTAAAGGTGGGCGGAGTCATTGAGGTGTGACTGACAGCAAGGCGCTTTGGCAAAAAGGAAAGAAAATGGAAACGATAAACAGTAACTAAACTTCATATTTCTCATTCCACAAAACAATTCTCCAAAGTTTGGGGACACAGACCTTCCAGAAAGTTCCTCTTGTGAAAGGATCAGAACATCTGTCCAGAAGTTTAGTGTCTTTCATTGATCCACGTTTGTCCAAGAGTCTTTAACTGACTGTTGCATCATGACCTCTGACCTGGACTGACTCCACTGAAGTCTGACCTTCTTCTGCTTCTTTCATGGGTTCTGCATGAGTCCTTCTGTTGTTCTTGGACTCCTGGAAGGTTCTCCTCCGATGGGATGGATCCTTCTGTGGTTCTCTGGGTCTATAAGCTGCAGAAATATCTGTGGGAGCTTTTCAAACCCAAACATGTTAGAGATGTTTGTTCTTAAGGTGGTTCAGAGGTTTTGTTGGAGGTCATTCTTCTGCTTCAGTGTCAGACAGATAAAGTCCAGATTTCACGACGTCGATCAGGCGCAGTGGGAGAAAGTACATTGATTTTGACGTCCAGGTGATGATGCCCTGAAGTTCTTAAAGGCTTGTTGTTGTTTGTTTCTCCAGGAAGCCGCTGTTCTCCAGAGGTCTCTTTGACTGCAGCACCCGGCATCATGACTGTCCGTCTGAGCAGGAACCACCATCTGGGTAGGGAGTACGCCGACAATGCTCAACACCGGATCTACTTTGGAAAAGAAGGAGAGGAGCTGAATGTAAGAAAGCAAAAGTTGAATAATCGTTCAGGAGCTTTAGAGACGCTGCGAAGCACCGAGACGTCAGTCTCCTCACGGAAGGACGAGTTCTGACACGTGTCTGCTGATGTCACTTCCTGCTTGTGTCCTCACATTAATCTCCTACAGATCCAGTCTCTAATCGACAGTGTTTCCAGAAAACGAGCAGGAAATGTTCAGAAGTGCTGGATGTTGATGTCATCTGCTCTTGGTTTGGTAGGAGGATGAGGACACGCCCTCCTCTAAAACCTTCAGCGGTTTGGAGGTGGGGCAGATCTACTGTGCAAAGGTGGAGTTCTTTCTGTACGGGAAACCCATCGGGGTGCCGAGCTGTGTCCGCTGTGAGCTCATCCCAGCACAGAGTAAGTCCGGTCCAGTTTTAAGACGGGGCTAGAACCTCCTGAGAGTTTTCACTCCTAATAACAATAATGATAATACCTTTTATTTAAAAGCGCCTTTCAAGACACTCAAGGACACTGTACAGATTCAAAAGTAAATATATAATATGTTATTATTGTATGTATATAAGATATAAGTTGAGATAATGAAAATCAGATAACAGAAGATGAAAAATTGTGTTGTGGAAAAGCACATTTGAACAGGTTTTGGTTTTGAGTGTGGATTTAAAAATTGAAAAGGAGTCAATGTTACAGAGGTCAGAGGTCAGCGGGAGAGACTTCCAGAGTTGGGGACCCGTGCGGCTGAAGGCACAGCTCCGCATGGTGACCAAACGGGCCGGAGGGACGGAAAGCTGAAGTGAGGAAGACTGGAGGGAGTGTTAAAATGGAGGAGATTAGAAAGATGGGAGGGAGCAGGTGATGGAGGACTTTGACCGTGTGGAGAAGGAGTTTGAACTGAATCCTGAAAGCTGCTGGAGAACGGGAGTGACGTGATGGAAGGAAGGAGTTCTGATGATGATGCAGCAGCTGAACTCTGGACCAACTGAGGTTTATGAGGAGTTTTCTTGGGAAGACCAGAAAGAAGTGCACTGCAGTAGTCGATGCGAGAAGTGACCAGACTATGAACTAAAATGGAGGTGGAGGGGCGGAGACGATTAATATTGCGTTGATGAAAGGAGGCAGACCAGAGTAATGCTGTTGATGTGAGATTGGAAGGATAATGTAATGTCAAGGATGACACCGACTTTTTACCTGAGGGAGGGGTAAACTGTAGAGGAATCAATGGAAAGTGAAACTTTGTAAAGGATGGATTTGGAGCCTACAAGGATAAATTGGGTTTTATTGCTGTTAAGTTTGAAGTAGTTTAAGGTGAACCAGGTTTTTATTTCAGACAGGCAAGAAGAGAAGAGTTGGGTTAACTGGACAGATAGAGATGAGTGTCATCCGCGAAACATTGAAAATCAATGTTGAATTTCCAAAATATATTGCCAAGGATTAGGAGGTAGGTAATGAAGAGGAGGGGACCGAGAACATAACCTTGAGGAACACCAGAGAAAATTAGTCTGTTTCCCTTTCGGCTTTTCCATCAGGGGTCGCCACAGCGAACGAGTCGCATGGTAAACTTGGCAATGTTTTACGCCGGATGCCCTTCCTGACGCAACCCTCTCAAAGCAACCGGGCTT
This sequence comes from Oryzias latipes, assembly GCF_053564925.1. Lineage (NCBI taxonomy): Eukaryota > Metazoa > Chordata > Actinopteri > Beloniformes > Adrianichthyidae > Oryzias > Oryzias latipes. The sequence goes on along the minus strand of NC_136257.1, from coordinate 35,676,641 downwards.
GGGACCGGCACAGAAGTAGAGAAGGGAACAGGGAGCAGCCCAGAGTCGAACCCTGGGTTCACAGTTGGAAGGTGCTGCAAACCAGCACGAGCTAAACCGGCTCACCAGAGAAAATGAGTGAGGGTTGAAATTTAGAGGATTTCAGTTGGATAAACTGAGTGTGGCTTGAGAAGTAAGATTCAAACCAGCGGAGGGGGCTGGACCTGATACCGAGAGCTGAAAGTCTGAAGGAGGATCGAGAAATGTTGTCAAATGCCGCTCAAGTCAAGGAGGATGAGGATGGTGATGAGTCCAGAACCAGCTGCTAGAAGGTCATTAGTGATTTTTATTAGGGGCGTTTCAGTGCAATGAAGGGAGCGAAAACCGGTTTGAAAGGGTTCAAAGAGATCATTTTGATCGAGATGATGGTAAAGTTGGCAGGCGGCTATTTCTTTAATTATTTTGGAGGTTAAAAATGGGACGGAGATTATTAAAGGAACTTTTTAGGATTGGTTTGACAGCAGCAGTCTATGATTTCACTGAGGACTGGATAATGGCAGAAATAAAGGAAGAAGAGAAGGGAGGCAGGATTTAACCAGGGATGCTGGGAGGAGATTGAGCAGACATGTCGATGGTTATGACTTATGGATGAGGCGGGAAGAAAATTTCTCTGGGATCGAGGATCAGAAAAAGAGATGGAGATGCTAATGTGTTGAATTTTCTGCTTAAAGATCGACTGAAGAGACTGAAAACCTTTTGGGACAGAGGTCTCATGTTCCTGCTTCCAGTCCCTCGTACTCACAGGTTTATCGCACAGAAACACATTTTTTGACTCATGGGACTTTTCTGTTGGTTGTATGATCATTTAGAGACTCAGATCGAGAGTTTTTGTCCGCCCTCCCGGTCAGAGGAGATTCCTGTAACAGTGACTCCTGTGCAAAGTAAAACTAATTACTGGTTGTTCACAGGACTAACCCGAAGGCCGCTTTTATTCTTGCTGTGATCTGCAGAACATAAAGTCATTTGGGCTTTACTCTGTACTCTCCAGGTACTACAGAGAAGACCGTGAAGATTACCTCCTTGGTGGTGGGGGGCATCGTCCTCTTCATCGTTCCAATCATCTTCTACCTGCTTATCTTTCAGCGCAGAAAGATCAAGAAGCTGCTAAAGCCGTACGAGATCGTAATTGTGAGTATTTTATCAGAGGAAACAATGTTTTTAATAATAATAATAATACATTTTATTTAAAAGCGCCTATCAAAACACCCAAGGTCACTGTACAAAGTTAGAGGTAAAACACAATAAAATCACAAGTTAAAAACAATAAATAAATTGGATTCATTAGTAAAATCAGCTGACAGAAAATGAGAAACTGTGTTCCGGAAATGCAAGCTTAAACAGATAGGTTTTGAGTCTGGATTTAAAGATCGGAAAGGAGTCAGTGTTACGGAGGTCTGGGGGGAGAGAGTTCCAGAGTTGGGGAGCAGAGCGACTGAAGGCACGGCTCCCCATGGTGACCATACGGGCCGGAGGGACAGAGAGCTGAAGGGAGGAAGAAGACCGAAGAGAGCGAGAGGGAGTGTTAACATGGAGGAGATTAGAGAGATAGGAGGGAGCCAGGCTATGGGGGGCTTTGAAAGTGTAGAGAAGGAGCTTGAACTTAATCCTAAAGGCTACTGGAAGCCAGTGCAGCTGCTGGAGAACGGGAGTGATGTGATGGAAGGAGGGGGTTCTGGTGATGATGCGGGCAGCTGAATTCTGGACTAACTGAAGCTTATTTAGAGTTTTGTTGGGAAGACCATAGAGAAGAGCATTACAATAGTCGAGACGAGAAGTGACCAGACTATGAACTAAAATGGAGGCGGAGTGGATTGTGAGGGAGGGGCGGAGACGATTAATATTACGTAGATGAAAGTAGGCTGACCGAGTAATGCTATTGATGTGGGATTGAAATGATAATGTACTGTCAAGGATGACACCCAGACTCTTTACTTGAGGGGAGGGGAAAACTGGAGAGGAATCGATGGAAAGGTTAAAATTAGAAACTTTGGAAAGGGTGGATTTGGAACCTACGAGGAGTAATTCGGTTTTATCGCTGTTAAGTTTGAGGAAGTTTAGGGTGAACCAGGTTTTTATTTCAGACAGGAGAGGGAGGCAGGTGGAATAGAAGAGTTGGGTTTACTGGACAGATAGAGCTGAGTGTCATCCGCCAAACAATGAAAATCAATATTGAATTTACGGAATATATTGCCAAGGGGTAGCAGGTAGGTAATGAAGAGGAGGGGACCGAGAACAGAACCTTGAGGAACACCAGATGAAATGAGTGAGGGTTGGGATTTGAAAGAATTCAGTTGAATAAACTGAGTGCGGCTTGAAAAATAAGAATGAAACCAGCGGAGGGGGGTGGACTCGATACCGAGGGCTGAAAGTCTGTGGAGGAGGATGGAGTGAGATATGGTGTCAAATGCTGCGCTCAAGTCGAGGAGGATGAGGATGGTGAAGAGTCCAGAATCAGCTGCAAGGAGAAGGTCATTGGTGATTTTTAGTAGGGCAGTTTCTGTGCTATGAAGGGGACGGAAACCAGATTGAAAGGGTTCAAAAAGATCATTTTGGGTGAGATGATGGGAAAGTTGGGAGGCGACTATTTTTTCAAGAATTTTTGAAATGAAGGGGAGGTTAGAAATAGGACGAAGATTGTGAAAGGAATTGGGGTCTGAGGTTTTTTTAGGATGGGTCTGACAGCAGCGATCTTGAGGAGTGAGGGGACAATACCTGATGTCAATGAGGAGTGGATAATGGCACAAATGAAAGGAAGAAGAGAAGGAAGGCAGGATTTAACCACGGATGTTGGAAGGGGATCTAGCAAACATGTGGATGGTTTGGACTTATGGATGAGGCGGGAAATTTCACTGGGATCAGGGAGGAAAAAGGAAGTGAATATATGAGTTACAGAAAATGAGTCAGACGGGGTGGGAGGAGAGGTGGAGGAATGGAGATGCTGATGGATATCTAGAATTTTCTGGTTAAAGAATAACTGAAGAGAATTACAGTGCTCATCTGAATAAAAATGAGGGGGAAAACTGTTACGGGGTTGAAAGACATTATCCATTAAAGAAAACAGAATTTTGGAATTTCCCTTATTTACATCAATCAGTTCAGTGAAGTAGTTCGTTTTAGTGATAGAAACCAAGTCCTTGTATTGTATAAACTGTTCATTGTAGATTTCCCTGTGAGCGGGTGAGCCAGTTTTTTTGCAGAGCCGTTCCAACTGGCGGCATTTGGCTTTCATTTTATGGAGTTCAGGGGTGAACCAGGGGGAAGATTTAACAAATAAAACAGACCGGGTTTTTACAGGAGCGAAATTGTTAAGAACATCTAAAAGGCAGTTATTATAAAAAGAAACCAGATCATCAGGGTTGGACGAGTTTGGGAAAGGAATGCGCTCTAATTGAGAAGAAAACAGATCCACATTTATATTCTTAATGTTTCGGAAGGAGATGAGGCGAGTGGGTTTGATCTCAGATAAAATCAAGGGGATGCTAAAAGAAACAAGATGGTGATCAGTCATAGCAAGATCATCTGTGGAACAGTTAGAGGGGGTTAACCCAGAGCAGCAGACCAGGTCCAGAATGTGTCCCTTAGCATGGGTAGGCAGCTGAACATGTTGACAAAAACCAAGACTGTCCAGGCATGAGCAGAAGTCTCTGGTGAGGGGGAGGTGGTTGTTATCAAAATGCATGTTAAAATCACCCATACACATAACATTAGGAGTGAGAGACGATAGGTGAGTTAGCAGAGTTCCAAAATGCTCCAGAAAGTCCCTGTTTGGTTTTGGGGGGCGGTAAACCACTGCTATTACAGTTGGTGTGGGTCCAGGCAGCATGAAGGCAGTTCACTCAATGGAGCTGAATGAGGGGAGCGGAACCGGGAGGACTTTCCACGTCTCGCGATATATCACCGCGAGACCGCCTCCGCGGCCATGGCAACGAGGCTGACAGAGGTAAACAAAGCCGGGCGGGGTGGAGTCATTGAGAGAGGAAAAGTCATTCTGTTGCTGCCAAGTTTCCGTAACGCAGAGAAAGTCCAACTTACGATCCACAATTAGATCCTGGATCAGCTGACCCTTGTTAGAGAGGGAGCGGATGTTGATGAGGCCAAAGTTGATGGTTCTGATGACCTGGCGCGGCGCCGAAGAAGTCGAGTTCGCAGGTCCGGGGAGGCTGGAAAGCACTCCGTGGTCCACAGAACGTCCGGTGTTACGTCGAGGACGCCGGGTAGAGGAGGAGAGGAAGCGGACAAGATTGGACGAGGCTTGGTAGTGCCGGTGCGTGCCACGGTGGATGTACCTCCGGCGTGGCGGGAGCAGGGGGTCCGTGCGGGCGTAGAGCAGAGGAGCAGGAGCTGTAGGCAGCCAGCGGAGACGGAGGAGTTCCGACGCTGAGTACTGGATGAGCCCGGCCGTGGGGCGGTGGAAAAGCCAGAGGAGGATCCAGGTTAGAGCCGACCAGATGTAGAGTTTGCACGTGAGCATAGCTGACAGGAGAAGGCCCGGGACTGCAGACTGAAAAACGTAACTCCTAGCTAGCCAAGCCCCAGGTTGGAGGAGTGGCGTAGTGGAAGTTATCGGTTATTGAGGTGTGCAGTGAGAAGTAGATAATCAAAGTAGTGGACACAGTGACGTTCGTTCTCTGTTTTCACAGTCCAAAATCTGTCGTAGCAGAATTGTTTAGAAAAGCGAGGAGTTAGAGTTAAAGTTACCGGATTTTTATCCGTCATTTTATGACTAATGAGAGAGATTGGAAATGAGTGAAGAACCTCCTCAGAAACACTGAAGTTCTCTGGATGGCTCCTAACCCCTCTCATCCTCCTGTCGGGGTTTCAGGTGCTTTCATGTCTGTGGTGAAGAGGAGGGTTTGGAGACTGATTTCCCAGAAGAGCTTCACAGAAATTTGAATCAAGGCGTATAAAGATTTAGTCAGGGGTGAAGATCGTGACCAGTCTACTGTCAGAAAAACTATCCCGGTAGCATCTCTGCAGACGTTTGTTCTTCCATTTGCTTTTGTTTCAGTCTAAAGGGCTGAAATCCTCAGTAAGGAAACTGAAATCTACTTTTAAGGAAGTTCCGTTGTTGCTCAGTCAGCCTCAAAGCTTCCTTCTTTATCAGCTGAATGATTTCACACATGAGATGATATTCAGGATTTATCTACGAGTTTGGTTAAAGCGGACCTCATTGGTCGGACAAGAACCGTCTGAAGACCTGGTCTCAGTAGTCGTCTTGGTTCACTGGTGGGGTTTCTGACCGGACCAGCTGTGTGGAGGTAACAGACAGCTGGTCTTTGAGAGACGGGGAAACGGCTGCTGTTGAAATTCTAAATATATTTGAGGAATCGGTGACTACAGCGTTCTGTGGTTTATGGCAGGAGGTCCATAAATCACTCCATAGGTGAAGTCTGCAAAGTGGGATTACAGACATTTGAATGCAGTAAACGCCTCACTAAACACTTTCTCCACTTTTCTCAGACAGACGGGAACATTTTCACTCTTTAAGTTCAAACCTTCAGAGGAAAATCCGTCAAGGATCATAGAAGAAAACAAAGATCTGATCGCGATCAGAGTTGTGAAGATAAACTGAACAGAACTGAAATGGTTGAAGAGTTGTGGAAAGAACGTTATCCTGTTGAGCTGCAGCTCCTCTGACTATTGAGGGGGGTCCACCTGTGTTCAGTTCTGATGCAGTATCTGAAAACCAAACTTGTTTAGACCAGACTGGGATCTTAGTTGTTCAGCTTCTTAGTTCTCGTCTTCTTCCTACAGCTGTGTCCAGATGGTCCCACGCTGAATGGACTCCATGACCTCCTCCTCTTCCCCTCTGAGGAGCCCTGTGATGTGGTCTCCAGCGTGGTTCCTGCAGCCTCCTCCGCTCTGAGTTGAGCCTCTGAAGATGGTTCTTCTCTTGGGTCTTAACGGAGGAGATCCTGGGGCAAGGGCAGGCTCCCTCTGTTCTCCCCCTTTGTTCAGCTTTTCTGGATTGGGGTTTTTGTCCCACAAAATATCTCCAGAACTCAGGAACAGTTCGGCTTTTTTAAGCACTACATGTAAATGTTAGCGACGACGTTAAGGATTCTTCTGTGCTGTAAGTGCTGCCCTGATGTTCCTGCCTCTGAATGCGTTTGTCCATAGGGGGAGTGTTGCTGGAGCTGATTTTTTTACCCTGGTGATGAGTTTTGGTGCTCATTAGGGGTAGAACTTTGTTCTGGTTATGCCTTAGTCTCTCAGGGAACGTCAGTTTTTCTGCTGCAGACAAAGGTGCTCATCAACAGCAGAGTCGGCGTCATCAGTCCATCTTCTGCAGGTCTGCTGGACCTTCTGTGCCAATATTTTTATTTGTTTTTTGTTTTATTAATTATAAAACAGGTGATTTTCTGACTTGTTTTGTGATTTTGGAGTAAAAACCAACATTTAGAGGTTTAAGATGATCTGGGGATTTTTATCAACGTGACCTTTGGATGATGATAATATTTTAGTTTAGACGTATGATTTAAAAAGAAAAAAAAATAGAAATACCAGAAAGGTAGTGAGAAGAATACATAGCCTTAACCCCCCACACACACACATTTAACTACACACTTACAGTCGTGGCCAAAAGTTTTGAGAATGACATATTAGTTTTCACAAAGTCTGCTGCTAAACTGCTTTTAGATCTCTGTTTCTGTGTAAATATAATCCAAGCCTTTCATCCATTTCAAAGACTTTTATCCACAATTACATGACATTTCTGCAGAAAGTCTGTGTTTGCAGTGTTGGCCCTTCTTTTTCAGGACCTCTGCAGTCCGACTGGACATGCTGTCAATCAACTTCTGGTTCAAATCCTGACTGACAGCGGCCCACTCTTTCAGAATCACTTCTTGATATTTGTCAGAATTAGTGGGTTTTTGTTTGTCCACCTGCCTCTGGAGGATTGACCACACGCTCTCAATGGGATTCAGATCTGGGGAGTTTCCAGGCCATGGACCCAAAACGTTAACGTTTAGTCCTCACTTTAGCCTTATGGCCCGGTGCTCCGTGGTTTTCTGGAAAATGCATTGTTGGTCACCAAACTGTTGTTGGAAGAAGTTGCTGTTGGAGGGTGTTTGGTACCATTCTGTATTCATGGTTGGGGTTTTTGGGCTAAATAGTGAGTGAGCCCCCTCCCTGGATGAGAAGCAACCCCACACATGAAGGGTTTCAGGATGCTTTACTGTTGGCATGACACAAACAATCAGAAAGAGAATCTGACTCTGCCCCAGTCCTCATCAGTCCATCCACTGTACTCTCTGCAGAAGATCAATCTGTCCCTGATGTTTATTTGGAGAGAAGTGGCTTCTTTGCTGCCCTTCCTGACACCAGGCCATCTTCCAAAAGCCTCACTGTGATGCAGACGCGTTACACCTGCCTGCTGCCTTTCCTGAGCAGCTCTGCACTTGTGGACCTCTGATCTTGCATCCTCTTTAGGAGACCATCCTGGCACATACTGGACTTTCTTGGACGCCCTGTAGCATCTTTAACAAGAACTGAACCTCTGTCCTTGAAGTTCTTGGTCCTATAAATTATTTATTTAGTTACAATCTTAAATGCCACAATATCCTCACCTGTGAAGCCATTTTATAACGCAATGATGGCTGCATGTGTTTCTTTGCAGGTCACCATGGTTACCGCTGGAAGAACAATGATTTCAAACATCACCCTCCTTTTAACATGTCAAGTCTGCCATTGTAACCCAACTAACCGGACATGATCTTCAGCCTTGTGCTCGTCAACATTCTGACCTGAGTTAATGAGACGAATGACTGAAATGATCCTGCAGCTCCTTCAATGACCCTAACCCTTCATAACATTCTGGAGTTTATGCAAACCGCTATTATAAAAACGTAAGCAGCAACTTTTCCAGTTTCCAATATTTGTCATTCTGAAAACTTTTGGCCGCGACTGTAGATGCACACATTGAAAAATCCAACACATTAAAGCTTATTCCCGGAGAGCCCCCCCCCCCCCCCCCACACACACACACACCAATCAAATGAATATGAATATTTACAGATTCCTTTGATTTCTAAACGTTCATCAATAATCATATGTAATATTTCTGCTTTCATGAGACTCCATAAACACAGAACATTCCAATGATGCAGTTCAATCAGGTGGAGAGACTTTAGAAGAAAGAAGTTTAAAGACAAATGTGCTCTCAGTGAACAGCCTTCATCCTCCTCTTCATCAGCTGCTTCGCTCTTTTAGAACATTTTTCTGAATATTTGCTGACATCTTCAAAACCGGCTTTCCCTGTCCTAAATGACAGAAAGCTGAAGTACATTCAGAGTCTTCAGCTGCAGTTCCTGTTCTGAACCTCAGACCCACTGACTGTCCGCTTAGACCGGGTTAGACGTCAGACACGTCGCCACAGTCCATCCGGTCTGGTCACCTAAGAAACTTCAACACCAAAATGTCTCTCTGTTAAAGATCAGCATTTATTAGAAAATAAATAATAGAAATAATATTGGATGGAACTGCAAGGTCTGATGGGAAAAAATCTTTAACTTGTTTCAGTGAGGGTCTGTTGGTTTACTGGGATCTGTAAAAGCCGATCATTAGCAGAATTATTTCCATTTTATTACAGGCTTCAATTTTTACAACAAACTTGTGTGTGTCAGCGTAATGCATGTGTTTGTGTGACTGGAGAGGAATTAGCAGAAGTTCCGTTGTTGCTCAGTCAGCCTCAAAGCTTCCTTCTTTATCAGCTGAAGCATTTCACACATGAGATGATATTCAGGATTTATCTACGAGTTTGGTTAAAGCGGACCTCATTGGTCGGACAATTTTCTCAATAGTAAACTTTTTACTTTGATCTAACTTAATTATTTGCTTCAGTTAAGATAAATCTATATATATATATATATATATATATATATATATACATATATATATATACATACATATATATGTATGTATTTGTATACATATATGTGTGTATATATATATATATACATGTGTATATTTATATATATATACATTTGTATGTGTATATATATATACATACAAATGTATATATATATATATATATATATATATATATATATATACATTTGTATGTGTATATATATATATATATATATACATTTGTATGTGTATATATATATATACATACAAATGTATATATATATATATATATATATATATATATATATACATGCATCGCAATGTAATTGGAAATGAGATAGAAACTGATGTGTTTACTTTGTCCGTTATTTTTCTCAAAGTCAGCTTTATTCTCAAATATGCTGCATATATAAGACATACAAAACAGATGAAATTACTTTCCTCTCCCCCCACAGTGCAAGCAGTTTATAAAATAAAATAGATAAAACAGTAATAATAAGAATAACAGCAATCTAAACAGTGCAAGCAGAATCTCTTTCTTTCTTGATGATGCAGCCGTGTTACTTTTTTGATGGACGTATGGTCTTCATATGTCATCATTAAAATCTCAGACTCCGTCTCACTGAAGTATAGCCTCTTTTTTTTTCACCACGCGTCTCCATGGTGACTCTGGAAATCTGCGATCCATTGAGAATGTCTTTATGTACCTGCTGTGCACGTGCATTAACCCAGGGTTACCAAGTGGAGCGTAATCACACCAACTCATATCCGGTCTTTTGGAACCGACATACCCAGAGTAAACAAGTTCAGGAGGATTTCAGCCAGAGTTGAGGCTTAAAGTCAGGGTAGTTTAAACATGATTCCTGGAATAAACCCCTAGTTTATGGCAGGAGGTACGTTCCATAAATCCCCCCATAAGTGAAGTCTGCAAAGTGGGATTACAGACATTTGAATGCAGTAAACGCCTCACTAAACACTTTCTCCACTTTTCTCAGACGGGAACATTTTCACTCTTTAGTTTAACTCTCAAAGTTCAAACTTTCAGAGGAAAATCCGCCCAGGATCATAGAAGAAAAAAAAAGATCTGAGTTTCTTAGTGTGTTGTGTGCATTTGTGTTTGTTTGTGTTGGTGTGTGTCTCAGTGTAATTGAGTTTCTGAGTGTGTTGTGTGCATTTGTGTTCATGTGTCATTCTGGTCAAAGTGAGCAACATGACCTTATACAGTAAAAGGTTCTCAGCGGGTCTAAAATACCCGACCCCGTTGAGCCCTCTCCCAAAAGCCCCTCCCCCGGTGTGAATGGTGACCCCGTCTCACAGGCCGGAGCACAATATGAGGATTGTGGCTGCACTTTGGTTCTGGAACCAAACAAAGGCGCTTTCTCTGAGAATGGCTCAGGTTTATGGCCCTGTTCTGGCAGCTGGCCCCACTTCCTCTCTGATCTGCTTTTACTCTGATGACCCCTGACCCCTTGGGGTCATTAGACAGGCCCCAAATGGTCCGACTGGCTGCCAGCCCATCTCACATGGCTTGTTTTCCAATCAAATCACTATATTTAACAGGGCCAACGAGCTGACGGCCAAGTCCAAGTGGACATCTGTTTGAAAATATTCCTCGCAATTATTTCACGCAGAAGTTTGCCCCTCCCCCTAACCCTGTGGGCCTCACTTTAGTCCTTTGTTTGTTGCGATTTGTTTTCAGCAGAGCCCACCCATTTTCATCGCTAATGGATAAATACATATGGAAAATGGTTTTTAGGGGGGTCAGAGTTTGTTTTTGTCAAGGAGACAGGCACCCAGCAGCTCAAAGCAAACCCAGCGAGAGCTCTTTGATTCATCGCGAAAGAGCTTCTGACAGTCCTCATGATGCTCTCCTAGAGCGGTCAGACTGTAAAATACCTGAACTCATGCTGTTGTTAAAACTAGGAGAGGCCCTCCAAAAGATAATCCATACTTTGGTTTACAAACATTACTTTTACAGAAGTGCTATTCTACTGGTTTACACTTATGTTCTTCTACAAGCCAGGGTCTCAACACCACCGACTGAATATATCTCCCAACTGGTCTGGACCTTCTTGGCACATTCCTAGCAGACGTTTCTGCAGAGAAGGAGGTCTACACATCTCTGCAGCCTGGCTTCAGATGAGAGGTAGAAAATAAAAAGAACAACTTTAGAGTCCTTTTATTCTTCTAACCCTTGTGCTATCTTAGATGACCCCCCCCCCCTTCCTTTGACGTGTTCTTCCTACCATGACAAAGGTGGAAAGATTTCATGTAATCCATGGACACCAGTGAAGATCACAAATCATTGAAGAGAAAAGGTTCAGAGCACTGTCTAAACCAGGGGTGTCAAACTCATTTTGGTTGGGGGGCCACATTCAACCCGTCTGATCTCAAGTGGGCCGGACCAGTAGCAAAAAAGCAAAACAACAGCTTTATTCTGTTTTTTTTACCCAATTGGAAAACATGCCTTAACCAACATGGTAGCCTTATCATGTCTTATTACACATTCATTCACAGAGGCCAATGGATCTTAAATAAAATTAATTTCACTTAAAAAAAATATTGTTTTATTCAATTTTATACAGACTGAATATTTATGGCCCGCAGCAGCAGTCACTGACTGCAAGGACCATATTGTTTTCGCAGTTGGAACGACGACTTCGCCGCCTTTCAGCGAGAATTTGACCCCCGCCGCATGCTCGAAAAGTCACCAAAATGGGCACACACCTGGGATAAATTGCAAATGAATTTTCCACAAAGTCAACGTCACCTCCCCGAAGACGATGACATCCCGGCCAGCGATCCCGTCAAAAAAATGAATGGGCCGAAAATCGCGTATGGGGCCGAACAAAATGTACTTCAAAATACAGCCGCGAAACCAAGACACACGTGTCGGGGATATCCCAAAGATGTTTTGAAATCATTACGGGACGGCCACACGACCTACGGCTTGGCGGCCATTTTGTGGCGAACTCTGAGAATTGGCGATTTTCGTGTTTTCCCACAATATGGGGAAAAGACACTTTTGTTTGAACGATTTTCACGCAATTGCACACACTTGCTGCCAGCTCCAGTCTACAAACACCCCAGAAGTGTCGTTGACCTTTGACCTTGGGAAAAGGCCGCCATCTGGAATTTTCTCAAAAAAGCACCTTTAGCACCAGATACAAACGAAAACTCGTCGTTGGAATTTTCATCAATCGTCTCGTAACTTTTCGGGCACCAACGGCCAGCTACTCTGGACAAAATGTTGGAATTAGAAGTTGTAGATTTTGAACGGCGTGCGCGTGGCGAGCTAGCAACCGTTGCCATCTTGGCTAGCTCGCACATTTTTCATCGGAATGTCGTGAAGAGGAAATATGCGATTCCTTGGCCCGCGCTGAACAAAACGATGCTACGCACGACAAGATCGATAAAGGAATGTGGCCGTGGTAAGCAAAAAACCGTCGCAAAAAAATGTGCCGACTCGGCAAAAACGAAAAAATTCGGAACTTTTTTTTCCAGAATCGACTAACGAAACCAATATACCCTTGTCCGCGATATCCAAAGGACGTTTTGAAATCATTACGGGATGGTGACACGACCTACGGTTTGGCGGCCATTTTGTGCCAAAATCTGCCATTTTGCGTTTTTCGCGTTTTTACACAATATGGAAAAATGAACTTTTTTTCGAGCGATTTTCACGAAATTTGACTCACATGTTGCTAGAGCAAGTCCACAACTACCTCTGGAGTTTCGTCCACCTTTGACCTCGGGAAAAGGCCGCCATCTTGAATTTTCTATAAAAAACGCCTTTACCCCTGGATTCAATCGTAAACTTGTCGTTGGAATTTTCCGCGATCGTCTCGAAACTTTTTGGGCATCAACGGCAAGCTACTGTGAAAAAAATGTTGCAATCAGAAGTTGTAGATTTTGAACGGCGTCCGCGTGGCGAGCTCGCAAAGTCGCGCACTGCTATTCCTCATACCTTATTATGGCCCGCAGCAGCAGTCACTGACTGCAAGGACCATATTGTTTTCGCAGTTGGAACGACGACTTCGCCGCCTTTCAGCGAGAATTTGACCCCCGCCGCATGCTCGAAAAGTCACCAAAATGGGCACACACCTGGGATAAATTGCAAATGAATTTTCCACAAAGTCAACGTCACCCCCCCGAAGACGATGACATCCCGGCCAGCGATCCCGTCAAAAAAATGAATGGGCCGAAAATCGCGTATGGGGCCGAACAAAATGTACTTCAAAATACAGCCGCGAAACCAAGACACACGTGTCGGGGATATCCCAAAGATGTTTTGAAATCATTACGGGACGGCCACACGACCTACGGCTTGGCGGCCATTTTGTGGCAAACTCTGAGAATTGGCGATTTTCGTGTTTTCCCACAATATGGGGAAAAGACACTTTTGTTTGAACGATTTTCACGCAATTGCACACACTTGCTGCCAGCTCCAGTCTACAAACACCCCAGAAGTGTCGTTGACCTTTGACCTTGGGAAAAGGCCGCCATCTGGAATTTTCTCAAAAAAGCACCTTTAGCACCAGATACAAACGAAAACTCGTCGTTGGAATTTTCATCAATCGTCTCGTAACTTTTCGGGCACCAACGGCCAGCTACTCTGGACAAAATGTTGGAATTAGAAGTTGTAGATTTTGAACGGCGTGCGCGTGGCGAGCTAGCAACCGTTGCCATCTTGGCTAGCTCGCACATTTTTCATCGGAATGTCGTGAAGAGGAAATATGCGATTCCTTGGCCCGCGCTGAACAAAACGATGCTACGCACGACAAGATCGATAAAGGAATGTGGCCGTGGTAAGCAAAAAACCGTCGCAAAAAAATGTGCCGACTCGGCAAAAACGAAAAAATTCGGAACTTTTTTTTCCAGAATCGACTAACGAAACCAATATACCCTTGTCCGCGATATCCAAAGGACGTTTTGAAATCATTACGGGATGGTGACACGACCTACGGTTTGGCGGCCATTTTGTGCCAAAATCTGCCATTTTGCGTTTTTCGCGTTTTTACACAATATGGAAAAATGAACTTTTTTTCGAGCGATTTTCACGAAATTTGACTCACATGTTGCTAGAGCAAGTCCACAACTACCTCTGGAGTTTCGTCCACCTTTGACCTCGGGAAAAGGCCGCCATCTTGAATTTTCTATAAAAAACGCCTTTACCCCTGGATTCAATCGTAAACTTGTCGTTGGAATTTTCCGCGATCGTCTCAAAACTTTTTGGGCATCAACGGCAAGCTACTGTGAAAAAAATGTTGCAATCAGAAGTTGTAGATTTTGAACGGCGTCCGCGTGGCGAGCTCGCAAAGTCGCGCACTGCTATTCCTCATACCTTATTATGGCCCGCAGCAGCAGTCACTGACTGCAAGGACCATATTGTTTTCGCAGTTGGAACGACGACTTCGCCGCCTTTCAGCGAGAATTTGACCCCCGCCGCATGCTCGAAAAGTCACCAAAATGGGCACACACCTGGGATAAATTGCAAATGAATTTTCCACAAAGTCAACGTCACCTCCCCGAAGACGATGACATCCCGGCCAGCGATCCCGTCAAAAAAATGAATGGGCCGAAAATCGCGTATTGGGCCGAACAAAATGTACTTCAAAATACAGCCGCGAAACCAAGACACACGTGTCGGGGATATCCCAAAGATGTTTTGAAATCATTACGGGACGGCCACACGACCTACGGCTTGGCGGCCATTTTGTGGCGAACTCTGAGAATTGGCGATTTTCGTGTTTTCCCACAATATGGGGAAAAGACACTTTTGTTTGAACGATTTTCACGCAATTGCACACACTTGCTGCCAGCTCCAGTCTACAAACACCCCAGAAGTGTCGTTGACCTTTGACCTTGGGAAAAGGCCGCCATCTGGAATTTTCTCAAAAAAGCACCTTTAGCACCAGATACAAACGAAAACTCGTCGTTGGAATTTTCATCAATCGTCTCGTAACTTTTCGGGCACCAACGGCCAGCTACTCTGGACAAAATGTTGGAATTAGAAGTTGTAGATTTTGAACGGCGTGCGCGTGGCGAGCTAGCAACCGTTGCCATCTTGGCTAGCTCGCACATTTTTCATCGGAATGTCGTGAAGAGGAAATATGCGATTCCTTGGCCCGCGCTGAACAAAACGATGCTACGCACGACAAGATCGATAAAGGAATGTGGCCGTGGTAAGCAAAAAACCGTCGCAAAAAAATGTGCCGACTCGGCAAAAACGAAAAAATTCGGAACTTTTTTTTCCAGAATCGACTAACGAAACCAATATACCCTTGTCCGCGATATCCAAAGGACGTTTTGAAATCATTACGGGATGGTGACACGACCTACGGTTTGGCGGCCATTTTGTGCCAAAATCTGCCATTTTGCGTTTTTCGCGTTTTTACACAATATGGAAAAATGAACTTTTTTTCGAGCGATTTTCACGAAATTTGACTCACATGTTGCTAGAGCAAGTCCACAACTACCTCTGGAGTTTCGTCCACCTTTGACCTCGGGAAAAGGCCGCCATCTTGAATTTTCTATAAAAAACGCCTTTACCCCTGGATTCAATCGTAAACTTGTCGTTGGAATTTTCCGCGATCGTCTCGAAACTTTTTGGGCATCAACGGCAAGCTACTGTGAAAAAAATGTTGCAATCAGAAGTTGTAGATTTTGAACGGCGTCCGCGTGGCGAGCTCGCAAAGTCGCGCACTGCTATTCCTCATACCTTATTATGGCCCGCAGCAGCAGTCACTGACTGCAAGGACCATATTGTTTTCGCAGTTGGAACGACGACTTCGCCGCCTTTCAGCGAGAATTTGACCCCCGCCGCATGCTCGAAAAGTCACCAAAATGGGCACACACCTGGGATAAATTGCAAATGAATTTTCCACAAAGTCAACGTCACCTCCCCGAAGACGATGACATCCCGGCCAGCGATCCCGTCAAAAAAATGAATGGGCCGAAAATCGCGTATGGGGCCGAACAAAATGTACTTCAAAATACAGCCGCGAAACCAAGACACACGTGTCGGGGATATCCCAAAGATGTTTTAAAATCATTACGGGACGGCCACACGACCTACGGCTTGGCGGTCATTTTGTGGCGAACTCTGAGAATTGGCGATTTTCGTGTTTTCCCACAATATGGGGAAAAGACACTTTTGTTTGAACGATTTTCACGCAATTGCACACACTTGCTGCCAGCTCCAGTCTACAAACACCCCAGAAGTGTCGTTGACCTTTGACCTTGGGAAAAGGCCGCCATCTGGAATTTTCTCAAAAAAGCACCTTTAGCACCAGATACAAACGAAAACTCGTCGTTGGAATTTTCATCAATCGTCTCGTAACTTTTCGGGCACCAACGGCCAGCTACTCTGGACAAAATGTTGGAATTAGAAGTTGTAGATTTTGAACGGCGTGCGCGTGGCGAGCTAGCAACCGTTGCCATCTTGGCTAGCTCGCACATTTTTCATCGGAATGTCGTGAAGAGGAAATATGCGATTCCTTGGCCCGCGCTGAACAAAACGATGCTACGCACGACAAGATCGATAAAGGAATGTGGCCGTGGTAAGCAAAAAACCGTCGCAAAAAAATGTGCCGACTCGGCAAAAACGAAAAAATTCGGAACTTTTTTTTCCAGAATCGACTAACGAAACCAATATACCCTTGTCCGCGATATCCAAAGGACGTTTTGAAATCATTACGGGATGGTGACACGACCTACGGTTTGGCGGCCATTTTGTGCCAAAATCTGCCATTTTGCGTTTTTCGCGTTTTTACACAATATGGAAAAATGAACTTTTTTTCGAGCGATTTTCACGAAATTTGACTCACATGTTGCTAGAGCAAGTCCACAACTACCTCTGGAGTTTCGTCCACCTTTGACCTCGGGAAAAGGCCGCCATCTTGAATTTTCTATAAAAAACGCCTTTACCCCTGGATTCAATCGTAAACTTGTCGTTGGAATTTTCCGCGATCGTCTCGAAACTTTTTGGGCATCAACGGCAAGCTACTGTGAAAAAAATGTTGCAATCAGAAGTTGTAGATTTTGAACAGCGTCCGCGTGGCGAGCTCGCAAAGTCGCGCACTGCTATTCCTCATACCTTATTATGGCCCGCAGCAGCAGTCACTGACTGCAAGGACCATATTGTTTTCGCAGTTGGAACGACGACTTCGCCGCCTTTCAGCGAGAATTTGACCCCCGCCGCATGCTCGAAAAGTCACCAAAATGGGCACACACCTGGGATAAATTGCAAATGAATTTTCCACAAAGTCAACGTCACCCCCCCGAAGACGATGACATCCCGGCCAGCGATCCCGTCAAAAAAATGAATGGGCTGAAAATCGCGTATGGGGCCAAACAAAATGTACTTCAAAATACAGCCGCGAAACCAAGACACACGTGTCGGGGATATCCCAAAGATGTTTTGAAATCATTACGGGACGGCCACACGACCTACGGCTTGGCGGCCATTTTGTGGCGAACTCTGAGAATTGGCGATTTTCGTGTTTTCCCACAATATGGGGAAAAGACACTTTTGTTTGAACGATTTTCACGCAATTGCACACACTTGCTGCCAGCTCCAGTCTACAAACACCCCAGAAGTGTCGTTGACCTTTGACCTTGGGAAAAGGCCGCCATCTGGAATTTTCTCAAAAAAGCACCTTTAGCACCAGATACAAACGAAAACTCGTCGTTGGAATTTTCATCAATCGTCTCGTAACTTTTCGGGCACCAACGGCCAGCTACTCTGGACAAAATGTTGGAATTAGAAGTTGTAGATTTTGAACGGCGTGCGCGTGGCGAGCTAGCAACCGTTGCCATCTTGGCTAGCTCGCACATTTTTCATCGGAATGTCGTGAAGAGGAAATATGCGATTCCTTGGCCCGCGCTGAACAAAACGATGCTACGCACGACAAGATCGATAAAGGAATGTGGCCGTGGTAAGCAAAAAACCGTCGCAAAAAAATGTGCCGACTCTGCAAAAACGATAAAATTCGGAACTTTTTTTTCCAGAATCGACTAACGAAACCAATAACCAACGTTGGGCATCAATGGCAGGCTACTGTGGAAAAAATATTGGAATTAGAAGTTGTAGATTTTGAATGGCGTGCGCGTGGCAAGCTAGCAAAGTGGCACACTGTTATAACTCCTATGTTTTTCAAAGGACTACTGTGAAATTTGAATGCATGCAATGATGCCTGAAACTGCATACATTGAAAAACACTGGATATGGACATATAAGGAATGTGGGCGTGGTTAGCATAAAACCGCTGTTGCTAACGACGACAAAAAGTTTACTTTTACCGATATGTCCGAAACTGACGTCAATCTGTTCGTCCTCTTGAGGGGACCAAAACATAACATGGTTGCTATGGAGATAAAAACAACAGAAAAGCCGCCATTTTGAAAAAGTGTTTTTTATTTGCTAACTTATAACGTATAGCTCTCACCAATAGAGGAATGTGTTTTTCTGAGTCAGTTGATGATGCTGCTCGCTATGCTAGCACTTTTAGCCACATTAGCATAGCTAGCAGAGTTAGCATTATTAGCATTTTAGGTAATGTGTTTTTCTGAGTCAGTTAATGATGCTGATTACTATGCTAGCATTTTAGCCATATTAGCATAGTTAGCATAATTCGAATTTTGAACAATGTGTTTTTCAGAGAGAGTTGATGATGCTGATCGCAATGCTAGCACTTTAAGCCACATTAGCATAGCTAGCATAGTTAGCATAATTAGCAAATGCAGCCTTGACTAGCTTTTAATTTGTAGGCTGGTAGGGCGGTGAGGTAGGCGTTGGTGAGTAGAGTTGGGCGTGGAAGGCGGGTTGCGTCTGCGGGCCATACAACGCCGCTTGCGGCTTTAATTTAAATCTGAAACTGAAGCAATCCTGATAATAAATTCAAAAGGGGCTACAGACAAAATGAAACATCTTCCTAAAATGTAAACTTCCAAACAATGACAAAATTACACTAAATTAAACTTGCAAACATTTGTGAACATAAGACTTTGGAGTTAACCTCCTTTCTCTCCTGAAACTTCACCAGACGGAAATGAATGACCGTAAATGTGTTTCTGTGCAGAAACTGTCCAGCACAGTAACTAGAGAGCTGACTATGTCATCAGCTGTTGTTGTGTCCATCAACTCCAGAAACTCCACTGTGACGTCTCTTCATCACCTCTAATAAATATGCACAGCTGTACATATCTGTGATGTTGGTGCTTTCATCAATAGTGCCTGAAAATACAATAAATGACTGGATTCCTTCATATGGCTGCCCATGTTTCCTCAGAGATGTTGGATCTGATCGTAATTCTTGACAGACTCATGTTTAAGGTCGACTGCTTTTTGGGAACAAGACTTCTGCAGCCTTCAGCATTTTTCAATAAGTTCACCATCAGAAAATGGTTTGGATGTTTGCTCCAACTTGTTTGCAATAATAATAACTTTCACTGCTGCATCACTGACGTCACGGCTGCAGTAAATCCAGATGGTTATTTATCGGTCCAGCTAATAGTTGCTAAATCTTTCTTTTTCTTAACTGCAAATGGTGAAACTTTTCTTTGTGGAGAGTCTCATAGTGGTGCTGAATGTTATATTCTTGGAGAACCTGTTGATGACATACCAAGCATGCAGGTTTGCATTCAGCTCCGTGAACAAATGAAACGCTTTCCATTTTCCTGGAAAGCTCAGCACTTCACTTCAACCTTTTTTTCTTCTTGACAACATTTTGGTCATTGTTGTGTCACTACTGATCATCCTTTAGTGATGAAGCTCACAGGGAACCAAACTACTGCCTACCCAGACACAGAGCTGTTAGGTTTCGCTTTTGGCACATGCAGTTATGTTGTTTCACCTGTTAAGTTTTCCCTTTGCTCCCCCTAGTGGCGGAATTGCGCATTTCGGTTATTTCTTTAGAAAATCGTTACTCGCCACAGGTATGGACTAGAAACTTGCTTTCTTTTTTAAACATCCTTATGATTTTTACTCTTCATGTGTGGGCCGGACTAAACCACCTGGCGGGCCGGATACAGCACACTGGCCGTATGTTTGACACCCCTGGTCTAGTGGGTCTAGATGACCCAACTACCAATGTTAAAGTGCCAAGGATAGCACAAGGGTTAATTTGAGCCTTTAAGGCCAAATCCTGTCACGTTTGAAGATGGAGCATATTCATTCAGAAAATCCTGACAAATGAGCAGAAGAGTCAGTTCACATTGAAGTGGGAAGGCGACATTTAACGTCCCGCTCCCATCATCTCTTTTCAAAGTCTTTCCAGTCGTCATTATGTCTGATGATGCCGTATTTAGTCCAAATCTAAAATCATGAGTCCTTTTCTAGGACATAGTTTCTGAAGTGGCAGGAGTTCATTCGAAATTCACCTCTGAGTTGTAGGCGGGTCTGCTAGCAAGGGAGTAAGCTGACTTCCCATGATCCCTTTGTGTACGCTCTCTCCCATTACCTAAAAAATGGCAGCAATATTAGAGCTATCCAGCTGGTAAAGTTTGATCCTGAAAACAAAGACGTTCATAGATCCATTTGTCTGCAGGTGGACGATCAGAAAGGGGCGGAGCTTGGAGCTTTTGGACTGCCAACTGTAGTGGTTTCATAACAACTACAAGGTTCTTCAAATGACATTTTTTCGTCTGCCATCATTTGAACAAAGAAATACTCAGATACGCAGTTCTAAAACGTTTCTTTACATATGTCCTACGTCATAGGGAAAATGCTACAAGATCACGTGACCGGAATTTATTTTAAAAAAAAGTCAAAACCATCACTGAACACTAAAGTCGGAGTTATGGCATACAAGCTGCGGATCCACGCGCTGATCATTTCTTTTCTGAACTCCTCTCTTGTTCCAACTCCCATCAGAGAGTTTTTTCCAGTTCATTGAACACCTGTGAAATGTCTAAGCATAAAAGGAATTGAAATCTATATTACCCCTAACTGGTACCAGCCAGTACAGCGCTGTGGTTTCCTTCTCATGACTTTTTACTTTCATGATTCCCAGGGACTGCAGACCCTGACATGACAACCAAGAGATTTCAATTAAAAAAGGCGGTTGTTTATTTGAAATGTATAAAAGCTGCACAAGCTTGCATTCTCAGCACATAATGAGAGTGAATGGAAAAACAATAAAAGTGTACTTAGAAACGCCCTCCAGGACGGATTTACCATCAAAGAGTTGTCCTGGACTTTGCATTGTGTTAAAAGACCAGGGGACATGGAGACACTATGGCAGGGATGGGACATGTGATAAATAGAACTTAGAGCACACAGAAGTACTAGTACATTCTTTTAGAGCAGTGTTTTTCAACCAGTGTGCCGCGGCACACTAGTGTGCCGTGGGAGTTGGTCAAGTGTGCCGTGGGAAATTGCCCTCATTAACTGAAAAATTAAACATTTCCCATCTCCAGGATTTCAGCTCTCTGTTCATCCAAACAGGCCCTGATAAAACACTGAAGAGTTAGGAATATAAAAGATCGTAAAATACTTTTTCTTTGCGTTTATTTTATTTTATTAAAGACATTTTGATAAGAATGACGTACCGCGATTCAGCTGCAACTCCGGCTGTATTTTGGAAAAGTCCCGTCCTTTTAACTGTCTCCACCAATCATTCTTGGGGAGCTTAATCACATGTCATCAGTCTGACCAATCAGAAGTGCTTAAAGTCTTCACTTCCTTGTCCCGATTTAGCTCGTAAAGTCGCTCAGTTCTAACAAAAATACCAGCTAAAGCTCGTCTTTATCGGTGCAGCTTTCCACAGAATCCGATGTCAGACCGTGGAACAAGTGAACAAAACAAGGAAGCTCAGAGACGCGATCTCCGCCGGCCGTTTAATGCACTACATCTCCCATGATGCATTGGGTTGTGAGAGTGACAGCGCTCAAGGAGATCTGTTGTTAAACGTCTTGAAATCAACGAACACACATCAAACTGTTTTTACATCTTCTAACTTAACTTTTATTGCATCTTTTAGAAAAAAAACAGCTGCAGTTTCAAGCTTTTTCTGCCACAATTATCTCAAAAATGCATGTGAGATTGTGGAGGGGCTGTAGATCAATACTACAGACTGAGTTTCTCCGTTTTTTTTGTTTTTTTTAATTTTTGGATCCTGGTGTGCCGCGGGATTTTTTTTAAGGTTAAAGTGTGCCGTGGCTCAGAAAAGGTTGAAAAACACTGTTTTAGAGAATGCTCCTCATCAAATACATAACCATAAAACCAATCCTCATCCCTTTCATTAATTTTCCATGCTGGTCAAAGACATGTCATAACACTCAAGTCTCTCCAAAGGGCTAAGAATGAAGTCTGGGTTTACACAATAACCACAAATACACAAAGCCTGCGAAAGATCCCCACAATGGGCAGCCTTGACTTCAAGATTCAAACAAATAAAAAATAGATTCACAAAACGTTCTTTGAAAAGAAGGTTGTTGAAGTTCGTCCATTTCTATACGTCACCAGGATTACATACCAACAACTGAACACACACAACCAAACAGCAGAACACTACCTATACACTGTATAAGGGGAAATACACAGATCTTCTTCTTTCTCTTTCGGCTTTTCCCATCAGGGGTCGCCACAGCGAATCATCGTTTTCCACCTCACTCTATCATGAACATCTTCTACCCTAACATTAGCCAACTTCATGTCCTCTGTTAAGACATCCATATATCTCAAAAAACATTTTCTGGTAACTGTGTTCCTGATGTCATGTTTCATGAGTCGCAGACATTCCCTTGATGTCCTTAGATATCACAGGCTTCTTTAGAAGTTATTAGGAATCCTCAAGCGTTTTTCTATGTCCTTAGGTGTTTCCAGGTGTCCTCCCATGTTTCTGATGTCCTTGGATGTTCTCAGCTTTACTTAACCCTTGTGCTATCTTAGATGACCACCCCCCCTTACTTTGACGTGTTCTCCCTACCATGATAAAGGTGGAAAGATTTCACGTAGTCCATGGACACCAGTGAGGTTAACAAATCATTGAAAAAATAAGGCTCAGAGCACTGTCTAGTGGGTCTAGATGACCCAACTCCCAATGGTAAAGTGCCTAGGATAGCACAAGGATTACATGTTCTCACGTGTCCTCAGGACTTTTTGGGTGTCCTCAGAACATTTCTGAAGACATAACTTGATTTGCACCCAGCTTAAAAAGGCCTATAACAACAGCAAATACTAAATAGTAACAGTTTTATGTATTTACACTTCCAGGGCAATAAAAGGTATGGCTTTAAAAATAACAGGATTGTTCTTTGCTGCTCTCAGCTTATCATGTTGAAGAGCCTGCTTTCATCTGCCAAGGCTGTGAGCATGGAGTTCATGTCACCGATGGCCATGTTGCTGATCCCTGCCGGCACTGATGCCAGAGCCACAGAGTTGCGGGGTGTGGTGAGGCGTGAGGACATCTGGGAGAGGCTGTGTAAAAGTCTAGGACTCAAACTCCCAGAAACCATGCTGGAGTGGTCCCCATAGTCGAGCATTGCATGCTCTGACCTCCAAATTTCACATGAGGATGAGTCTGTTGTGCTGCTGGAGACCTGGTTGACTCCTGGCGAAGCTGTGTTCACAGCAGCCATGTGGTTATTCGGTCCCCCAGCAGACATAGAGACCTCAAAGCTGACAGATAGTGGCTCAAAAGTTTGAGTCTGGCCTGTGTAAAAGTTGGCTTGGTTGTGGTCTTCTGATTTGCTGTCGTGGCTTGTGGACATGTTGCGTCTCTTCAGGGTGGCCTCAGAGCTATCCATGCTTGGACCTGAGGTTGTTCCAGATGACCTAGGAGTTTGGCTTGCTTGCTCGCTGAAACTGCAGTTTTGTCTGGTTACAGGCTTGGGTTCTGAGGGTGGTCTTGGTAGAAGCGTTCCACAATTCTGATGCAAGGAAAGGTTGCTGTAATTTTGCCCATCAGTGGGAGTCCTTGTTCTGTGAATGTGGAAGGCTGGATCAACCACACAGTTGTGGATAGGCTGCATGTTGGTGCTTCCAGATACTGATTTGGCATCCTGAGCTCTTACGTTAATCATGTTGCATTGTCTTAGCTGCTGATGGGGTCTGCGGGAGACTGTCATCAGCCTTTGGTTGTGCTGGTTCCCCAAACTCTGCATTGATGCATTTAGACTGATGGGAACAACCTGCTGACTGCTGTTGAGGTCATAATTTAGGTTCCCCCTGCAAAGCCTGGTTGTTGTGTCCATTGTCCCTGAGCTCACCTCATTCCACTGAACTGGCATGTTCTTGTTTGAGTTGTTGCATGATTCTGAGAATGGCTGCTGTGAGACCTCAGTACCCATCTGCAAGTCTTGATTGACCTGACTCATGCCAGAATTGACCATGGCCGTTCTATGTGCATAAAATGATGGGGATGGGGCTGTACCTGCCTGGTCACCCTGACTTTGGCTGCAGGGGTCACAGCTGTGAGCAGAATTCAGAAATTTGAGGTACTGAACCATGTCATCTGGAAGAACCATGTCTTCGTCTCCACTTGGTTCATCCCCAGTTTTCATCCCATCAGCTGCCATGTTGTCTATGAACACTTGCTCAGAAATGCTGGGGGGTCTAGGGACAAATGGGTTATATTGAAGACTTCCAGCGCATCCCAGCGTCGCCGGCATGTGATGGCGCTCAGACATTGATAGAGAAATAAGGGTGTTCAAGCTTTTTGAGCGTTGAACCCTTTTAAAAGAAAAACATTCCTGGTTGGGGTGATGCACCGGGTCACTCTCACGGCGAGGAAGGTTGTTGGGTACTTCATGGGGCATCATGCTTTGAGTGACATAAGTAGTCCCACTGTGCCGCCTTGGCACATTTCTGGAGAAAGGCTGATAAAATGTGTGAGCCAAGCCTCCCTGAGAGTCTCTGTAGACTCCCTTGCATGTTCTCAGACTCATTTCATTGGGAAGAGGAGTTGGTGGAGCTCCACCAGTGGCGGCAGCATACTTTGCTTTGAGTTGATAATGCTGAGCTGGGGTCAGACTGAGAATTCCTGGGAAGCCGACTCCCATCCCCCCGGAATAACTGGCCTCGCTGGAGCGGCGAGACAGGTCTGTGGAGATGGGGTCGTAGGATTCTGCTGAACTGATGTTGTTGTGGGGGTTGGCACCAAACTGAGAAGCCTCGCTGCAGTGACGGCTGGAGTAGCAGGGCAGTAAGTCAGAGGAGCACCGGCTCATGGTGTACGAAGAGCTGATGGTGCTGGTGGTGTTGTGGCGCCGCTCATTCATCTGGTTCAGCCGTGTGACTTCAACCGCCGGCTGCTCAAAGTACAAACTGCTCAGCGTTTTGCAAGTGTCCAGCAGGGAGCCTGGTAGACATGACAAACAGAACACATTAACAAGAAGACTACCGGCTCACGGCATTCATCCCAGATGAACTGGATCGAACTTACCCACTGCAGAGATGGGGGGCAGCCGTATGCCACTGCATAGGCTCTGTGGAGGCTGTGGGGCCCCAGGAACACAGACACACCAATCCCTCACTGTCTTCAGCCTTTCTTTGTTGATATTTTCCAGCTTGATAGTGACTTCTCCACAATGATTCGCAGCTTTGCTCAGCTGAAACCGCAGCCCGACCTGCTGTACTCTTGAAGGAACAGTGGAGTCAGCCATGGGGGCCTCATCCTGGCTGCTGAGGTCCCCAAAACTGCCCCCACTGTGGATGGCGATGTCTACTCCACTATGGTTGTTGTTGGCACTGCTAAGAAGGGATGGCTCACTGCTACAGGAGGAGAGTCCGCCAGAGCCGGACTGATACATCTGGTGGAAGACAGAGGGTTTTCAGAACCATAAAAGAAACACCAACATTGGTCTGAGCATAGATCATGCGATTAAAGACAGAAACCATGGAAAAACGTTTCAATTAAACAAATGTGAAACGACCACTTTTTGTCAAATGCAACACTTTTAGTAGAATCTTAATTTTATTCAATATAAATGAGCCTGATTTATGTATAAGGAAATGAAGGGAGAATATCTGAGTTCTCCAAGCAGCCATCCAGCAGCCCCCCCACCCCAAATCACAGATGCTATTTTTTCAGTACATAGTCTGAGGCTCTGAATACTAATGTGACAACGCCTTTAACGACTGGACAGTTGAACGCGAGAGTTTAATAATCCAGTTTTAATACGGCGAAGCAGACAACCAGTCAGCCCAGAGGCAGTTCTGAAAAAAGCAGGCGGCTCACCTACGTGAAGTCTGTCCATTAGGGAGGTTTAGGAGGAGACAGAAGCAACAATGCAGGCTTCAGAGGTCAACATTTAACTTTACATGAAGATTAGTGTAACAGTAGAAACATTCAACACAACTCACCACTGGGTTCTTGGCCTTGACGGTTCTGGCTTGGAGACGGTTGTCCACTCCACATGTGCTCCTGGCGTCCGTCTGGCCATCCGAGCCTACAGCTCCCTTCCCGGAGTGCGGCTCAGCCTCCCTGATCGCTTTGCAAATCTGCAGCCTTGGAGGGGCGTCGCTGCGCTGTTTCTTGGTAACGTGGGCTTCGGGTCCATGAACTGTTTTCACATGTTTCCTCAAAGAACTGGGGTCAGTGTAGCGCTTCGTGCAGCCTGGAATCTTGCAGATGTACGGTTTCTGTCATGGAGGTTGTGACCAGGGTTAGAGACAGGTGTGGTGAGGGAAAAAAAGGTTGTCACCTATGTTTGATACTGAGAACGTGTGCCAAGGTCAGAAAACATTTTACTGGATCTAGATCTGCCCTGTTCTACTAATTATGGCATAGGACATGGGACAAAAGACTGGACCATCTACATCTGGGCCACCAACCCTGGTTCTCCAGATCCACCACCCTGTCATCTAGTTCCACTTGCCTTTCTCACTGCTATCAAACAGGTGACCAGGTTTGGTTGATAATCACATTGTTTGGCAGTTTAAGTAGATTCCTTGACATTACACTGTTTTTGATTTTCTTCAACCCTTGGATTTGGTGTGTAAAGACGTAAGGTTGGCACTCCACGGAGGTCTAAATTATGAGAAAAAACAATCTTTTTTACCATAATGCTTGGTTTCCTCCATCACTATCTTAGAACCATAGAGTTGCTAGAAGTTGTAAAGCTGTAGGTTTGGTGGGAAGTGTAGCTGTAGGTGTAGCTCCATCTTTGAAAATGGAGTGTGAGATTGACAGACGGATAGCTGAAGCAGATGAGTGATGTGGTTGCTGTATCCGTTTGTTGAAGTGAAGAGGATCAGCCAATTTGGCAACGGTCTCCATCTACTGGTCAGTCTATATTCGCCTTTCAAGTGTTATTGTAAGGATAAAGGATAAGACAGCATATGCAAGAGCCCAGAACCCTGACCCTGTAGGGCCAATGGGCTCACCTAGGCCGAACTGGAAGATGGTGGTCAGATAAGATTAGGCTGTAATCTGGTTCCAGGTGAGCAGACGATGACGGGTGGAACTCTGCTGTTCATTAACTACCCCCCTCTGCTCAAAAGGACTCAGATGAGGGATTTCTTACCTCGTTGGAGTGGGTCCGGTTCTGGTGTTTGGCCCTGTCTGAGGCATTAGAGAAGGCCTTGTTGCAGCCTTCGTGCTCACACACATAAGGCTTCTCCCCTGTGTGAGACCTCAGGTGGGTCTTGAGGTTCTCCAGCCGCGAGTAAGCCTTGGAACATCCTTCAAACTGCCAAAACACAGTCAGAGAGAAACTGTCTGGTGAAGTTGTCTCCATCACACTCATGCTGCAGGTGGAGGCGTGGCTGCTCGTTTCTTTTTGGGGTGCTTGCTCAGAATGAGGCCGGCCTGTGATAGTCTAATCTGCCCTCAGTGCCCCCAATCAGGAAGTAGTTTTGGGAATAAAGGGGAAAAAAAAAGGATGAAATATAAAGAAAAGAAAAAGAAAAAGATTCTTGATTCAAGGTGAGACTACAGCTCAATAAAAAGACAAGACTAACATATTATACTCAGTATGAAAATAATAAAACTCCTGCTTTTGGAAGATTTTAGCTGGAATGTGTCTTTTAAAGCTTTAATTCGTGACGGCAAACTTTCAAACACCAAACTCTCCCAGCAAATAATGGTAGCAGAGTTTCAGGACTCCTGCTGGTGGGGAGAACCTAGAGTAACAAGTCTCACTCTTCAGGAGTAGAAGGTCAGGCGTTCTGCTGCATCCCCTTCATGAGGACTTTGAGATTCTCCAGCTAACACACTGTGTCTAACTTCTGAGGAGGTAGTAGGGAGCTATAGAAGTGGACACCATTTACCATTCTCTCATCTGGACTGACCTTCAGGCCATGAGGACAGGAACTGAACAGTTGGATGGAGGTATCAGAGTATGTTGTTGGATGGTCTTACTGTGCATTTGTGCGGCTTCTCCCCCGTGTGTCTCCTCATGTGGACCACCAGCATGTACTGGGCCTTGAAGGGCTTCTGCTCCCGAGAGCAGTTCTCCCAACGACACACAAACTCCTTCTTCTCCCCGTGGATGTGGTCATTGTTGATGTGCTGCACACAAATCCGTCAGAACAAACGTGATTCTGGATGGTTGTTCTGTTTGGACAAGTTTTCAGATTGTGGCAGACATGCAAAAAAAAAAAAAACCCAGGTGGAAGAAGGACAAGCTGCAGGTCTCATTAAGATCCTGAAGACCTGCTGACAACACTGTCAAAGACTAGAAAGAGAATCAGATGTTATGGAGACAAAAGGACATAACCATCAACCCTGGCCGTAATGTCTGACTGGAAGGAAAAAGGTTGATGACATCAGAAGAATGACTGGACTGACTGGATTGACAGGACTTTCATCTCAACTTCTGGGGAACTTCTACAGAGCCACCATAGAGAGCATCCTCTGTCTAAGTGCTACGGTGTGGTACGGGAGCTGCACCGCTCAAGACAGGAAGGACTTGGCCCGGGTGGTGAAAACCGCACAGGAGATTGTGGGAGGACCTCCCCCACAACTCGACTCAGTGTACGACAGCCGGGTCCGACGGAAGGCTGGTCGTATAGCTGCAGACCCCACCCACCCAGGACATCAACTGTTTGTACCTCTTCCCTCTGGGAAGAGATACAGGAGCATCAGAACTCACACGAACAGACTGAGGAACAGCTTCTTCCCAAGAGCAGTGAGGTCCATCCACCCCCCCCACACACACACATAACCCATC
This sequence comes from Oryzias latipes, assembly GCF_053564925.1. Taxonomy (NCBI): domain Eukaryota; kingdom Metazoa; phylum Chordata; class Actinopteri; order Beloniformes; family Adrianichthyidae; genus Oryzias; species Oryzias latipes. The sequence continues at coordinate 35,647,634 of NC_136257.1, read as the reverse complement.
ACCCCCCTCCCCCCAGACTTAACATAACCCACTTACCCCTGTCAGCACACAGCTGACAATGCTCTGACTGTACTTTAAAAGTATGTAACCAATATTCATACCGTGTGTGCAATATTCATTCTATATGTGGAATACCCACTCATATGTGCAATATTCACCCCACTCTACTGTACAGTATTTATGTCTTATATAGCTCATTATCCTTATTTTTTTTATTCTACCTTTTTATATTGTTGGAAGAGAGTTGCTGTAAAAAATTTCATTGTGCACTGCAGAATGATAATAAAAGATTCTGATACTGATTCTGAAAGAATCTGACCCGTCTGACTACAAACTCTGTCTTGTAGAACTACAACTCAGACAGACTTTCTACTTCCTGTTTGGATTACAAACTTACAACTTTATACCGCACAAGTGTTTCTCCAATGCCACCTTCAGGAAAGTAGAGATTCAACTCCTGCCACCTATATTCACGAATGAACCTTTTTAGTCGCCAGCCTGGTCCAGAGCCTGATCCAGAGTCTGGTCCAGAGTTGTCCAGAGTTGTTTCTGGGACCCTATTGATACCCCCTCCCCCCATAAGCTATGAGCTCACGTGAACCAGCTGGTCCTGGGTGTCATGCTCCTCGGAACAGCCGTCCCAGTGACAGTGCGTCTCATAAATGGCGTCCGGCTCCTGCTTGCAGTCATCCTTGTCTAGATCCTCGCGCAGATCTGAAATACTGCCGCTCTGATCCTGGAGAAGGACACAGACTTGAATGAATGACCTGCTGTCACCGTTGGTGGCTTGCTGTCGCTGACCCCCCTTCAGTTTCATTCATAACAGGATAAATAGTTCAAACAACCATCGATCGGACTTCTGCTGAGCACAACATTCTAACTTACTGTACCTGGAAGGAAGGTAAGATGGGCAGTGGACCCTCATCTTCGGTCTTAACCTTTGACCTCTCGGTACTCTGTGGGTTAACTGTGCTGCTGACTGTTGAATCTCCCCTGGAGTTCTGAGCGACATAAAAAACCAGGTCAAAGGTCCTGAATTTTATTTTGAAGCTAGAAGAGTTTTGGATCTGCTGATCAAAGAAGCTTGTGTTGTCTTGTCTAAGTAACCCTTCTACTATCCTAGGCACTTTAACGTTGGGAGGTGGGTCATCTAGACCCACTAGACAGTGCTCTGAACCTTTTTTCTTCAATGATTTGTGATCTTCACTGGTGTCCATGGATTACATGAAATCTTTCCACCTTTATCCACCTTTGTCATGGTAGGGAGAACACGTCAATGCAAGGGGGGGGTCATCTAAGATAGCACAAGGGCTAAGGCAGCAACCAGACATCGAAGCACTGCCGGACACATACATCCAGCGGTGCTCTCCTAAACTCGAGCAGATCTACAGCTAAACAAGCAAGTGCACTGAGAAACGGATCTTCAAAAGGAAAAAGTATAGAGTAAAAGAGAAATATGAAAAAGATTGATCGACTGATTTTTTTTTTTGGGCAAACAAGTTTCAAGGTTTTATTGCCGTTTGCACATGCGGTACATCAGAATTTTTTTATTTTGGCATCTCTCATGTCAGGGTAAATAAGAAAGGACAAAAAAATTAGAAAAATAAATAGAATAAAGTTAACAGTTAATATTAGACAGCAAAAGTACAAGGTATATAAAAAAATATAAATATGAGTATATATGAATATTGCAGCATCCCGGTCTGTTCAGAAGAATTATTGCACATGTGGAGTTATTGTTTATTGCACTTAGTGATTCAGTCCAGTCTTCCCTCTCTGATGTCCTTTGCCAGCATTCTGATTGCTGTTGGGAAGAAGCTGCTGTGGAAGCGTGTGGTGTGAGCGTGGATGCTTTCAGGCCTGCGACGTCTGAGGTTGTGGCCTGAGTCCACACACTGGATCAGAGCAACCAATAATTTTGCCAGCTGTATTAATGACCCTCTGCAGCATCTTCCTTTCTTTTATAGTGGTGTTTCTAAACCAGGCTGTTAGTCCGCTGGTGAGGATGCTTTCCACAAGCCCCCTGTAGGCTTGGGTGAGGGTCAAGCGCTTGACACCAGCCTTCTTCAGCAGCCTGATAAAGTACAGCCTCTGCTGGACTTTCTTCACTGTGGCAACAGTGTTTCTTTCCCAGCTGAGGCTGTTAATGATCTGCAGTCCCAGGAACCGGTGGCAGTCGGTCCGCTCCAACACAGTCCCGTTGATGATGAGCGGCTGATGTGGCGGTGCTTTCCTGCAGTCCACAATTACTTCTTTTGTTTTTCTCTACGTTGAGAACAAGGTCGTTGTCTTCTCCGTAGATGGTGATCCTGTGCACCAGGTCTCTGTATGCAGACTCGTCCCCTCCTCTGATGAGGCCGAGGACGGTTGTGTCGTCTGCATACTTGATGATAATGTTGTTGGAGTCAGGGGAGGTGCAGTCATAGGTGTAGAGCAGGGGTCGGCAACCCGCAGGTCAGGAGCCGCATGCGGCTCTTTAAGCGCTGCCCTAGTGGCTCCCTGGAGCATTTTCAAAAATGTTTGAAAATTTAAAAAGATGGGGGAGAGAAATATATTTTTTGTTTTAATATGGTTTCTGTAGGAGGAAAAACAAGAAACGAACATTCTTAATGTTTTCCAATGCTGTAAGAATGTGTAGAATAAATATTGAAACGCCCAGTAGGTAGGTCACTTGCAGCGGGAAATATGGGAGCCACCGGGGGACAGTCTACCGGCTGTCCCCAACTTACTCCTTTCCTCATATAATCTCATATTAGGGTGAGGGGGTGGGGGGTTTGGCCTGTGTTGCTCCTTGGGGGGGGGGGCTACTTGGCAGTGGTCCCCCTCCCATGGTTGCCGTATGGAATGGGCCCCCCTTCTCTCGGTTTTATTTGCACCTTAGACATGTAGGGCCCTTGGTGGGGGGGTGCTTGGACATAACTGCCAGCAAGCAGCAGATGTCCTCTTGGCACCCTACCCGCCAATTTTAACTGCACCTTAGACATTTAGGGCCCCTTGGTGGGGAGGGTGATGGGACATCACTGTGAGTAATTAGATGTCCCTTCAGTGCCCTACCCGACAATTTTAATTGCACCCCCCTCAAAATATACATTCCAACATAAACACCCACACATGCACACCCACACCCTCACTAACACACACGCACAAAGTCATTTCGCAAGGAAGGTGGGACCTTGGACCATCTGTCCCCTACCCCATTCCTGGTGGGGCGTGCGGGGCCCTTGGCAACGGCGGCCGTGTCCCCTGGATGCCGGTTTCCTGGGCCCGGCGGTGCTCTCCCCACGCAGGGAGAGGGATCCCTGAGCTTTCTGGCAAGGCCAGAAGCCGGGGATCATATCACACCTGAGCCGGGGGTGTCTGTGTCCCCGTGGGGTGGGTTCTGGTCCTTGCCGCCGGGTGCTGGGCCTCGCCAATTTCCATCTGTGGCCGAGCCTGGTCGGGCCATGTCTACAACAACCCTTGTGCGCCCCCTTCTCCCTGGGGTGCCCCCCTCCTGGGCGGGGGCAGCTGGCCCCTGTCTTGCACCAACCGTGGGCCTGATGGATGTCTGCCTGGAGCGCGGAGCGGGTCTCCCTTGGGGGGTCCTTGCTCGTACCTGGGGTTTGGGCGGGGGGATGCCCAGACCCCCTGGGTGGTGATGAGGTGCTCGTCTGGGGCTGTGGGCACCCCTCTCGGGTGGGGCCCGGCGTTGGGCCCTCCTGGCGCTGCGGGGAGGCTGCTCTCCTGGTTGGGCTGAGGCGGCACTCTCTTTACCCCCACGCCTCCCTGCTCTCTGGGGGCCTCGTGGTGGTCCTGCTGGCCCTGGCCTGGGTGGCGGACGTGGTCACCCGGGGGGCAGTTGTTCTCTGCCTGCTGCCGCGTGGCGTTGGGGGCTTCTGGCTGCCGTGGCTGCTGGTGTGGGGGTGGCTGGGCACTCTCCCTCCACAGGATACAGTGCACTATGCAGATGGATTCAGGGCTGGATAATGTTGAATTTTGTATTTTACTGCATACATTCAGCAGTATTTTTGAATGATATGCTCTTTATAATGCTACAGGACAAAAAGATGAATGTACAGTTTTGTCTGGCAAGGGTAAATGAGTTTTGTGACAATGTTGAGCAACAGAGGGGCCGGTATGGGGAAATCTTAGGGGCCGGTATGGGGAAATCTATGTGGCCTCTGAACGCACCACGGGCGCACCGACCACACGAGCTGGTCCAGCGCGTGATTCTCACTGTCACTACCGGCAGCTTCACAGCAGGATTCAAGACCACAAACAACTAGTGTCTATTACACTCCTCTGCCCCACAAGAAAAACGTCCCGCACACTGCCACAAATTCAATTGTTGTTCGAATCAATCATTACAGCCCCCTGATTAATAGAAGAAAGCCAAACGCTTAAAAACCAAAAACCAATAAGCTGTGGACAATTCTGTGACGACATGAGCAGAAAATGTTTTCTTCCTACCTGGTTTGCCTCTGAGTTCAGGTTACTGCGGGAGGACACACTGGAGGCGGCATGAGGGTGGTGGTGGGGAGGAAAGGTTTGGATCAGGGGAGTTGTGTGTCCAAAGGTGTTCAGACCTCTTTGGTGGGACAAGAGCTGCTGATAAACCATTGGGTTGATGGGGTGGGGGAAGCTGAAGGTGGGACTGAGTCAGAAAGAAAGAAAAGCCTCCTCAACAATTTAGCAAAAGTTTTGAGAAAAAAAATATTACATAAAAAATGTATTTGCTAATAAAAAAAATTGAAATTGGTATATTAACAACTAACAGGAAATGATTCAGTACAAAACAAAACAAATAAATAATTTAAGAATCTATTTAGGTACAATTTATCCCATAATGTTCCCACAGAAACGCTTTTGTAGGGACAGAAGTCTCCTTTTGAACCCCTTTGTTTTTCTCTTTGTATTGTAAGTCATTTTTGTAATCAAGAACATGTTCTTAATAGCTTACCTTGTTACATAAATGTTAAATAAATAAATAACCACCAAGGCCTGGAGAAATTCCTAGCTGAGCTTCACAAGAGCCTCCAGCCTCAGCCAGGTTGGCTAAAGTTAAAACCAAGAAGCCAACAGTAAGATGCAAGCAATACTAGCATTATTATTAGGACTTTATAATCTGACCTAATGAGCTTTAAAGGTGAGAAAACCTCCCATGGTTGCCCCAGCATAAAGACCTGTTCATAACTGTTCTGATGGACAGGAACCTGCATATGGGCGTAAGCTAGCGTTGACATGGCCAACATAGACAAGGTTTCATGATGGGACATGGTGTTTATGGCGGGACATGGTGTCCATGGTGGGACATGGTATTTATGGCAGGACATGGCGTTCTTGGTGGAACATGGCGTTCATGATGGGACATGGTGTTTGGTGGGACATTGTAGGTCAACGTGAGGCATGGTGGTCATGGCAGGACATGGCGATGATGGTGGGACATGGCGTTCATGATGGGACAACGTGAGACATGGTGGTCATGGCAGGACATGGTGTCCATGGTGGGACATTGTATTTATGGCAGGACATGGTGTTCATGGCGGGACATGGCATTCGCTTCCAGGTCGAGTGAACGCTGGCGCACTTCTGGCTGCCGCTGCTCCCCTGGACCAAATTTTCAGCATTTCTAAGCCTATGGACTCTGTTTTTTGCCACAAATTGTAGATATCTATCAATACCACCTTTTGTACAACTACCTGTGGACTGTCTCCGGGATCTGTACACGTCTGGTTCAGAACAACAACCGCCGGCTGTTTTGTGCTGATTCCTCGCCACGCCGGACACAATGTGGATCAACCCTGAGTGGATTCTACTCGCCTGGACTATCCTGTCTCTGGTCAAGCATCCACTGACAGCTCTCCTTCAGTACTCTGCCTTGGACCTTGCTAAACTCCGCCTGACTCACATTGATGCTCCTCCGCCATCGCTACTCCAGCACCCGGACATCTTCTACCAGCCCCGTCGGAGATACATTCACCGTGGCTCACGGCGTATCCTCAGGGATGGCTCCTCCTCCTCATCAATTACTCAAATAGTTAACATGTCTCTTCAATCTGGAATATTTCCCGAGGCCTTAAAAACTGCAGTCATTAAACCTCTCCTGAAGAAGAGCGGTCTTGAACCCACTGTACTGAATAATTACAGACCTATCTCTAATCTGCCATTTTTAGGAAAAGTCCTTGAAAAAGTTGTCTACCAACAGCTCACTGACTTTCTCTTATTAAACAATTCATTTGATGTTTTCCAGTCAGGTTTTAGACCCCATCATAGCACAGAAACTGCTCTTACCAAGGTAACCAACGACATCCGCCTGAACACTGATGATGGCAAAGTCTCTGTCTTAATCCTGCTAGACCTGAGCGCTGCCTTTGATACTGTTGATCATGGGATCCTTTTGCACAGACTCCAAGACTGGGTTGGCATCTCTGGATCTGCCCTAAGTTGGCTCAAGTCTTATCTAGAAGACAGGAAATACTTTGTTGAAATTGGTAGATGTGTCTCAGACTACATGGCCTTGACTTGTGGTGTGCCCCAGGGATCGATCCTGGGACCCCTTCTGTTCAACCTCTACATGCTGCCACTAGGGCAGTTAATACGCAGTAATAACATATCTTATCACAACTATGCAGATGATACTCAGATCTATGTGTCACTGACAACAGGTGAATATGGGCTGGTGGATTCACTCAGCCACTGCCTCCAACAGATCAGTGTGTGGATGCAGAACAACTTTCTCCAGCTAAACTCAAACAAGACCGAAATTATTATTTTTGGCCCACAGAAACAAAGAGAAAGTGTCAGCAGCTACCTTCATTCTCTGTCTCTTAAACCCTCAAATCAAGTCAGAAATCTAGGGGTAATCATGGACTCTGACCTGAACTTTAACAGCCATATCAAGTCAGTAACATCAGCGGCATTTTATCATCTGAAAAACATTGCCAAAATCAAAAACATAGTGTCAAAGCCAGACCTGGAGATACTTATTCATGCATTTGTCTCCAGTAGGTTAGACTACTGTGACGGCCTGCTCACCGGCCTCTCCAAACGAGCTGTAAAACAGCTTCAGTACATCCAGAATGCTGCTGCTCGAGTCCTGACCAGAACCAGGAAGTATGATCACATTAGTCCTGTGCTCAGGTCTCTGCACTGGCTCCCTGTACCTCAAAGAATAGACTTCAAAGCAGCTCTGCTTGTGTACAAGTCTCTCCATGGCCGAGCACCAAAGTACATCTCTGACATGTTAGTGCCATATGAACCATCTCGTACTCTGAGGACCTCAGGGGCCGGCCTCCTGTTGATTCCCAGAGTCAGAACTAAACAAGGGGAATCAGCGTTTCAATATTCTGCAGCTGAAATCTGGAACAGCCTCCCTGAAGTCGTAAGACAGGCGTCTTCTGTGTTCATGTTCAAATCTAGACTTAAAACATTTCTGTTTAGCCGTGTATATGACTGAAAGGTCCTATCTGCACTTTTTTTTCCTTTCCTTCCTTTATTTTTAAATCAATTTTCAAATTTTTTCTTTTCTTTTAAAGTAAATTTTACGTTGATTATTTCTATGATGTATTGTGATTTTAATGCATTTTTCTGTTTTGTGAAGCACCTTGAATTACTTTGTGTACGAATTGTGCTATACAAATAAACTTGCCTTGCCTTGCCTTGCCCTGCCTCCAACTCCATCAGATCTTTCTGGTCTTCTACCCGACGTCCGCCGAGGAACTCCCGACGCCGCGCTGACCCTGGCGCGCTGGCTCACCTGGCCCGTGTAGCTAACGACATTGCTGCTGCTAACCTCTCCAGCACGACAGCCAACTTCGGTCTCCTAAACATCCGCTCGCTCACGAGCAAGGGGCATCTCGTCCAAGATCTCCTCATCGACCGAAAGTTGGACTTCATGTGTCTAACAGAGACTTGGCAGCAGCCGAATGACGTCACCGCTCTGAACGACGCGACACCTCCGGGGTTCGTTTACATTGCTCACCGGGCGCGGGGGGGACTCGCTATGATCCACCGTGAGAACTGGAGGCTCACGCCCGTGACTGTACCTGCCTATCAATCATTCGAGGGTACAGCATGTCAGCTATCTGGACCAACGCCAACTATCGTTGCAACTGTCTACCGACCCCCAAAACCAAATAAGGATTTTATTGCTGACTTTTCTGACCTTCTGACTCATCTCTCCAAGCTATCATCCAACCTATTAATCTTAGGTGATTTTAATATTCACATGAACAATGTCAGCAACACCCTCACCAAAGATTTTACATCCTGTCTGGACAGCTTTGATCTTCATCAGCACATCAACTTCCCCACCCATAAGAATGGACATGTTCTTGACCTTATTTGCTTCTCAGGTGTTCACCCTCTGGACTGTAAACCAGATATTTTCCCTTTTTCAGACCATATGCTGTTTTCTTTTAAGGTCAACCTCTCTCTCTCCAAAACCAACCTTCCCCGTACTATAACCTTCCGTAAGATTAAGGACATCAACCTGGACAATTTTTCTTCACTCATCAACAGCCTTCCCCCCACTGACAGTCATTCCACTCCTGACGAACTACTTTCACATTACAATGCCAACCTCCAAAATCTCCTGGACAATCTTGCTCCACTTAAATTCAGGTCCATTACTTTCACCACTTCTGCACCCTGGTTCACTCCCAATCTCAGACAGCTGAAAGCCAAAGGACGGCAACTGGAAATATTATTCAAAAAAAGTGGTCTTGCTGTCCATAAGCAAATGTACACTACACATCTTTCTCATTACAATGATTGTATTTCTGAGGCAAAAATCACTTATTTCTCTGGTCCAGTAAACTCTTCAGTAGGTAACACAAGAGCTCTTTTTTCACCTCTCTCAAAAACAACAACATGTCCAAATGCACCCCCCCCCCCCCACTTGTACTCCTCAGATTTTTGTAACTCCTTGGCATCATTTTTCACAACAAAAATTGAGCAGATCCATCAGCAACTTAAGCCATCTTCAAGTCCAAATTCAATCCCTGCTGCTTTAATTCCCCCACTTCATTTGTTTTCTGCTTTAAACCTCCCATCAGTTGATGAAATCAGTGAACTCATCCAAAGATCCAACACCTCTTCCTGCCAGCTTGATCCAATACCCACTGCTTTGGTCAAGGCTACTCACCCCACTCTGTCCCCACTGATCACCAGCATCATTCACGCCTCCCTCAAGACCGGAACAGTTCCCACTGCTCTCAAATCAGCAGTAGTCACCCCCATACTAAAAAAGCTTGGTTCCGACCCCTCCAATCTCAACAACTTCTGCCCAATATCAAAGGTTTCATTCATCTCCAAAATTCTTGAAAAAAATGGAGCTGCTCAACTCCATGCTCATCTCTCCGGCAATAGTTTATACGAACAGCTCCAATCTGGTTTCCGTCCCCTCCACAGCACAGAAACAGCCCTCCTCAAGATCACTAATGACCTCCTCATTGCAGCAGATGCTGGTTCAGTCTCCATCCTCCTCCTGCTAGATCTAAGTGCGGTGTTTGACACTATCTTGACACCATCCTTCTGGATAGACTTTCCAATATTGGCATCACCAACCGACCCCTTAGCTGGTTCCATTCATATCTCTCAGGTCGCACCCAGTTCATCTGGTTAAAATCATTCACCTCTCCCATCACACCAATCAACACAGGTGTGCCCCAGGGCTCTGTCCTGGGGCCCCTTCTCTTCATCATCTACCTCCTCCCCCTCGGCAACATTTTTCGGAAATACAACATAGATTTTCACTGCTATGCCGACGACACCCAGCTCTATATCTCCTCCAAACCTGGCTCTACTTTTCCACCTTCTTCTCTCTCCAATTGTCTTTCTGGAGTCAAATCCTGGTACATAAATTGCAATAAGACTGAACTCCTCGTTGTTGGCACTAAATCCACTCTTAGCAAAGTTGATCATTTCTCTCTCTCCTTCCACAATTCCTCCATATTTCCCTCCCCTCAGGTTGAGAGTCTGGGTGTCCTCCTTGACAGCACTCTTTCATTCACTGCCCACATCAGTAACATCACTCGCTCTGCTTACTTCCATATGCGTAACATTCGTCGTCTCCGTCCCGCTCTCACTCCTCACTCTACGTATATCCTAGTCCACAGTCTCGTCACCTCCCGTATCGACTACTGCGACTCCCTTCTGTCTGTACTTCCACAAAAAAACCTCCATAAGCTTCAACTGGTTCAAAACTCAGCTGCTAGAATAATAACCCAAACACCCTCCATTCACCACATTACACCCGTCTAACAGCAGCTTCATTGGTTACCAGTACCTCCCGGATCACCTACAAAATCCTCATCATAACCTTTAAAGCCCTCCACAACCTTGCCCCTCCGTTTCTCTCAGAGCTCCTAACAGTTGCTCCTCCCACTCGCTCCCTCAGATCCTCTTCCTCCCTTCGACTGGCTGTTCCACGAACACAACTAGTTACCATGGGGGGTAGAGCAGCTCTGCCCCACAACTCTGGAACTCCCTCCCCTCTGATCAAAACTCACCTTTTCCGTCATGCTTTTAGCTCAAAATATTAAAATTGCTGTTTTTAACTGTTAACTTATTTTGTGTTCTGTAATTTTACCGTTGAATGTTTATATTTTTACATACTTTGTACTGTGAGGCGACCTTGAGTGCCCAGAAAGGCGCCATATAAATAAAATGTATTATTATTATTATTATTATTATTATTATTATTATTATTATTATTATTATTATTATTATTATTCTTGGTGGGACATAGCGGATCAACGTGAGACATGGTGTTCATGGCTGAACATTTTGGCTTGTCTTTTTTGGGACTATCCAATCCAAACATTTTTGATCAGTCTACTCTTAGGTACCATTGAAGACACGACAGACGACCCAGTTCAACTCTGAAGGGTTGGATTGGGGGGGGGTTAAATCCCCCAAATAAAGCTACAAATTCAGCTTCCTGCAAAGTTTGCCTGAAGTTCATCTGAGCAATCAGGTTGGCAGACCTGATTTCCTCACAGATTCAGACAAATGACGTCATGAGGTACCTGATCCCGCCCACAGACAGGTGTCCGTAAGAGCTGCTGGCGGCTGAGCTGGAGCGGGAGTTGTTGATGTAGGCCACTAGAGAGCTGGGCGAGGTTCGGATCATGGTCTGCAGGTCGATGCTGCCGTCAGACAGAGGGGAGACGGACAGAACTCTCTTCCGGTTCAGTCGGGGGGTCAGCCTTGGACTGGAAAAGCGTGACGCTGGACACAAAAGACAAGGACAGACGGAGTCTTTACGCTGATGCAGGATTCTTTACACACATGTACTTTAAACCCCACTTTGTTGGGGATGAAAAGTTGGGTTGGTCTTCTCAGGTCAGGCTGTCCGTGAAGCAACTGCAACTCATTTCAACAACCATGCATTAAATATGGCCACCAGCACTGCAGCCACGCCCAAAATGTCCTGTCCAGGTGAATTTGGTGATTTTTTAAAAGTCCGACTGACGTTTTTAGCAAAATGATCATGTTACCACAGAAAGTTTAGAAATTCTTTTCAAACTAGGTTTTTTTGTGGCACAAAAACTGCTTTGCATATTCAGGGATAGTTATTCCACTTTTGGCACCTTTTGATTGCCAGATTTATTGCAAAATGATGTGTTTCCAAAAACAACCAGAAAGTCAGCCTTTTTCCAAAACTACCGCAGAAACTTTGACGGTTCAGCTGTTTTAGACACACTGAGAATTCTGTATTTGCTTTTCTGACTCAATATTTTGCACCCCTGAATAATTTAGTCACTTGTTTTGAATTGAAACCTGAATTCAGCATTTGACCTTTACACTTCTTGAAAATGTATTTTCTTCGCTGTCTGCTCCTTTTTATTGTTTTAAATGTTTCAAATGTGACAGTTTTTTGGTGAAACTTTATTTATTTGTTGACTCCTGACTGAGGCGCGCCCCCACAGGCCGGTGATCTCTTCCTGAAGCTGCCAGCGTGGTCATGAACCAACAGTCTAGAGGAGTTAACACTCCACGCCCTGCTTCCTGTCACCGCGTACGGATCCATGTCTCTTTTCCTGGAGGCGGCAGACATTTATTTTGGCTGAAATGTTTTGTTGGGGAAAATTTCTTCATTTCCATGTTTCTCCTGCTGAACCAGAGGCAGTGAAAGCATCGCTGGCGTTCATGCGGGGGTGTACGGATGGTGGACCCCGTCCCGTCTTAGTGCTGTGGTGTTCTCCAAAGCTCAACGGAAAAAAGCAGAAAAACAGATTTTTGTTGAAAAATGGATTTTTGATCATCTTTCCACCAAGAAGAAACCTGGATCCTGAACATAATGTCCTCTTTTGTTCAGAAGAAGTACAAAATCTGACGTTTGAAGGGTTTGTGGAAAAACAACGAACAGTTTTCAGAACCTTAATTTTTCAGAAAACCATTTTTAAAGAAAATCGCCAAACAGCAGGTTTATGAGTGGACCCTGGAAACCTCGTCCTCCAGTCTTTTAGTGCAGATTTCCGTCACTTCTGATTCAGTAACATTTTTCCAGCTAACTGACGTTCCATTGAGGTGTTCCTCCTACCATGACAAAGGTGGATAAAGGTGGAAAGATTTCATGTAATCCATGGACACCAGTGAAGATCACAAATCATTGAAGAACAAAGGTTCAGAGCACTGTCTAGTGGGTCTAGATGACCCAACTCCCAATGTTAAAGTGCTTAGTATAGCACAAGGGTTACATCCATCAAGTTTCTCTTTGAAGGCTCCTCAGCTGCAGACACAGACTGGAAACTTGAAAACGTTATTTTATGTATGATCTATGCGATCATGGCGGCATGTTCCATCATCACATGTTGAGGTGGAACGTTAGTCTATGTCAGACATTAACGGGACGATGTTTTGACTTTTCCTCCTAATACACCAGGAGGTTGAAGACCTTTTTCCTTCGTCACCATTTCTCCTGCAGCCTCTCTGGGTTTTTGTGACCTTTGATGACTCCAACTGTTAGCTTTAATGAGAGGAAGCCGTGCATGAAAATGAAAACCAAGCTATAAAGATCAGAGCTTCAGATTTACTTTTTTGCCCCCCCCCCGGTTGCTGCCATTGACCTGCTTACCATCCATAGGGCTGATGTACCCTGGGAGATGGGCCGCCACACCATTCTGCATCAGCAGGTCGCCACATGGTCTTCTCTGGTTGTTGGCCATCAGGTGATGGTAATCTGCAGGGTTAAGCCCCGGGGGTAAAGGGGGTAAACTGAACAGGCCCCGGTCCTTCAAGTGTTCATGGGTCACTGCAGCAGGAAGAAGACAACAGTTCAGATCCTGCAGTCTGACATCTGCTTTAGCTTCAAAACACAGAGGCTGCTTCATCCACATCATCGAAGTGACCCACAACACCCCAGAAAGCGTTACCCTTATGTCCATGTGGAAGTTTAGGAGCTGATGGCGTTGTCTGTCATGCTTTTGCTGACCCTGGCCTAAGTCCTAAAACTTCCTTTAAAGGAATATGTAAGTGCAACACCAAGACAACAAAACTGAAGAAATAAGGTTGTCACTGCAGCTGACCAACCAGGAAACAGAGGAACCAAGTCGTGGTCGTTGCCTTCTCAAAGTGGATGTTCATTGATTTGTTTCATCCGGTATTATTAACAGATCTTTACAGAAGAACTTGAGAAAGCCTGGAAAGTGGTGCCTTTGGTAATTGGAGCACTCGGGGCAGTAACCCCCAAGCTGGAGGAGGGGCTACAACAGATACCTGGAAAGACCTCAGACCTCTCAGTCCAGAAAAGAACAGGAACAGCTAAGATACTGCAGGACCCTCAAGCTCCCAGGCCTCTGGTAGAGGACCCCAGCTTGGAGGAGCAACCACCCGCGGGGGGGGGGGGGGGGGGGGGGGGGGGCGTTTTTTTTTCATATATAAAAACGTAAGATAAGTCAAGATATTCCTACATATATAAATAAATACTGAAGATGGTCGTATAAAAAAAGTGCATTGTTGTGTTTTACATTCTGGAAAAAAATAGTATATTCAAAGAAAAAAGTAAGAGAAGCAAGGGAATTCTTTCACTGTGACCCCCTGCTGCCATAAAACCCCTCCCACTAGGAGCCGACAGCTTTCTCCTGCTGCTGTGCCACGACGGTAAAAGCTGCCGTCATTCAGACTCTGCTGCTCCTCTTGACAGCAGACGTGTGCTGCTCATCCATGCTTTTGGATCTACTGAGTGTAAATGTTCAGATTCCTATGTGTGTTCCTCTGAGGGTCTCACCATCCGCTGGACTGAGTCCTCGTGCAGCTGAGATCACGGAGAGGGTGGGGCTACTATGAACCGAGCGCAGATAATGCTCCACGTGTGGCCCCACATAGGATCTGTGAAGAAGAGGAGAAAACAGAGGGAGATGAAGATAAAGTCTGTTTGCTAAATGATCATGCTGCAAAGTCTTAATTTTAACCAGAACTAACAGAAATGAATGCCCCCCCAGTTCAATGTCTTCCTGAAACCGCTGACAAGCCTTGCTGGGCGGCGCCGTCAGTTCAAGTTCTACAAGCTTTTTATGCATTGAAAATGGACACACAACACTTTAGTTTTTGCTCCCATTCATCATGAGATGAACTCAAAGATCTGAAACCTTTTCCACAAAATAACAATTTCTTTCAAATATTGTCCATAATACTGTATAAATGTGTGACAGTCGGCACTTCTACTTTGCTTAGATGATCTATCCCACCTCACAGATGTGCCATATCAGGATGCTGATGAGACAGCAGGATTATTGCACAGGTGTGCCTTAGACTGAGCACAACATTGAAGGCCACTCTGAAATCTCTTTGGTTTTATTGGCGGGGGTCTGAGGACTCCAAACACTAATCAGTATCTGGTGTGACCACCATCTGCCTCATGCAGTAAAACACATTAACCCTAAAATTTTGGGTCACTGTTTTGTTTTGGTTTAATGAATGATTGACTATAACAAAAGAAAATCTGGAAAAATTCTTCTTTTAATCTGCTGATAAGCAAGTAACAACGAAGAAAAAACATTCAGGTGTCTTACAATATGTCTAGTGTAATAATAATCTGGTTCCACTCCTCGTGTGAGGCCTGCTGCTCTGCTAACCTGCTGCTGCTTCAGTCCACTTCACTTTTCAGGAGGCATCTCCTGCCTATCAGCATAGAGCTGTCGACAAGATTGTGCCCAGCACTGCTAACCTCTAGCACCAACCCGGCCTGCACTGCTTACTTTTGAGTGGCAACCAGTTTAAACAGCGATGTGGATTAACTGTGTGTGGCTGGTACTCCTTTGGTTCATCCTGTGGGTTGCTCGCCACCCAGTGAAAGCCCTGTTCCAGCACCCTGCCTCCGAGGCTAAGCTCCATATACCCCTACATAATGCACCTGCTTTCCTCCAGCGACTGGATCTTCCCTACATTTCCCGCCCTAGACCTATTCATCGGGGCAGTCATCGGAACTTTCAATATGACAACTCCAGCTCCATCCCTTCTTTTTGGTCCACTACTCGCACCTTAAAGAGAAACACGGGTCGCCGGGCTGAACGGGTCGTGGTGCGAGTCCCAAGAACGTCGAACACAACCACCGGCAGCAGCTCAAAAGTAAACTTTGGTCTACTGAACACCCGCTCTCTCACCAAAAAAGGCCATCTCATCCAGGATTTGGTGGTGGACGGTAAATTAGACTTTTTATGCCTGACTGAAACGTGGCAGCAGAAGAATGTCTTCATGGATCTGAACGACGCCACTCCAACAGGGTTTGTTTATTTCTCCCAACCACGTGTCACTGGTCGTGGAGGTGGTCTTGCATTAATTTTCCGTGAGTGTTTGAGAGCAGCTCCTTTAACAGTTCCTACCTTCCAGTCATTTGAGGCCACTGTATGTCAGCTTTCTGGATCCACCCCGACCGTCATTGCCACTATTTACAGACCACCAAAACCAAACAAGGATTTCATGTCAGACTTCTCAACTTTTCTAACATATATCTCTGCTCTTTCACCAAATGTTTTATTACTAGGAGACCTAAATATTCACCTGGATAATGTTAACAATTCACTTACTAATGATTTCCTATCCTGTTTGGACAGTTTTGGTTTTCAACAATTTGTTGATTTTCCCACTCACTCAAAAGGACACATTCTGGACTTAATCTGCTGCTCAGGTATCATGCCCCTGGACTGTAAATCAAACTTCATCCCGTTTTCCGACCATATGCTTGTGACATTTAATGTCAATTTGTTTCTTTCCAAACACAAGCCTTCACGCAATATTACCTTCCGTAATGCTAAGGATATCAACTTGGAGAATTTATCTGCCCTGATCAGTGAACTCCCAAATACAGACAGTTTTACAGATCCAGATCAACTTGTTTCACACTACAACACACACCTGCACCACATCCTCAACACATTTGCTCCACTAAAATCCAGATCTGTCTCATTCACCTATACTGCACCCTGGTACACCCCCTCTCTAAGACAGTTAAAAGCAAAAGGCCGCCAACTTGAAAGACTCTACACCAAAACCGGACTAAGTATCCATAAAGACATGTACACACAGCACATTCTCCACTATAAAGAGTGCATCTCTAAAACCAAATCTGCTTACTACTCCAATCTCATCAATTCAAATAAAGAAAATTCAAAGATTCTTTTCTCCCTCATCTCTAACATCATCAAACCTCCTGACTCCCTTCCATCACATCTCTATTCAACTGATTTCTGCAACACCTTGGCTTCATTTTTCACCACAAGAATTCACCTTATCCATCAACAGCTCACCCCCTACTCTGCTCCATTTCTATCTTCCATTCCATCTTTTACGTCTGATGATTCGTTTTCTTCATTTACCCTACCCACAGTTAGTCAAATCTCTACATTAATTAAAAAATCCAAACCTTCCACATGCCAGCTTGACCCACTGCCCATCATCCTTGTTAAAGCTACAGCTCCCTCTCTTTGTCCTCTCATCACCAACATAATCCATGCTTCCCTCTCCTCTGGAATCGTTCCTCCTGCATTGAAAACTGCTGCTGTCACTCCCATACTTAAAAAACTGGGTGCAGATCCCACAGACCTCAATAATTACCGTCCCATTTCCAACCTTCCATTCATTTCAAAAATTCTTGAGAAAACAGTATCTCCTCAGCTTCATGCTCATCTGTCCTCCAATAATCTGTATGAACTTTTCCAATCTGCCTTCCGTCCCCTTCATAGTACTGAAACTGCTCTTCTAAAAATTACTAATGACCTTCTCCTCTCTGCTGACTGTGGTTTATTATCCATCCTTCTTTTACTTGATCTCAGTTCAGCTTTTGACACCATTTCTCATTCTATCCTCCTGAACAGACTCTCTTCCATTGGCATCTCTGGCACCGTCCTCTCCTGGTTTCATTCCTACCTGTCTGACCGTACTCAGTTTATCCAATTGAAATCTTTCACTTCTCATTCTGTCCCCATCACAACTGGTGTCCCTCAGGGTTCTGTGCTCGGTCCACTCCTCTTTATTATCTACCTTCTCCCGCTTGGTCATATTTTCCAAAAACACCAAATCCATTTTCATTGCTATGCGGATGACACCCAGCTATATCTTTCCAGCCAACCCAACTCCACACTGCCTCCATTAGCACTGGTTGACTGCATCAATGAAGTCAAATCCTGGTTCACCTCAAACTTTTTAAAACTCAATAGCAATAAAACTGAACTTCTTCTGATAGGCACCAAATCCACCCTGAGCAAGACCAACCATTTCTCTCTTTCCATTGACGGCTCCACCATCTCTCCCTCCCCTCAGGTAAAGAGTTTGGGTGTCATCCTCGACAGTAGTCTCTCTTTCACTTCTCAGATAAACAGCGTCACCAGATCAGCCTACTTCCATCTACGCAACATCCAACGTCTACGTCCCTCCCTCACTACTCAGTCCACTGCTGTACTGGTACATAGTCTTGTTACTTCCCGCCTGGACTATTGTAACTCTCTTCTATTTGGTCTCCCACAAAAAACCCTCCATAAACTTCAAATGGTTCAGAATTCAGCTGCTCGTATCATCACACGAACTCCCTCCATCAACCATATCACACCTATCCTTCAACAGCTTCACTGGCTACCCATCCCATTCCGCATTCAATACAAAATCTTGCTCTACACATTCAAAGCCTTTCACAACCTTGCACCTCCATATCTCTCTGACCTCCTTCATGTCTCCATACCTGCTCGCTCCCTCCACTCCTCTTCTTCTATCCAGTTTTCTGTCCCTTCTGCCCGTCTTGTCACCATGGGGAACCGGGCGTTCAGTTGCTCTGCTCCCCAGCTTTGGAACTCACTCCCCCCTGACCTCCGCAACACTGACACACTCCCACATTTCAAATCAAAGCTAAAAACTCATCTTTTCCAAATGGCCTATTCACTTTAACATTAACCTTTTCACGTTTTTATATATTTTTTATTTAATTTTGTATTTATTTAAATTGTTGTTGTTGTTTTAAGTGTTTATTGTATTTTATACTGTATACATGCTGTGCGGCGACCTTGAGTGCCCAGAAAGGCGCCTTATAAATAAAATGTATTATTATTATTTTATTATTATTATTATAAATAATAAATCCTTCTTAAAATTAGCATATCTGTTTGTTTTAACTATTTGTTTTATCCGTTTTACTGTTTTGAGTTTTTTTTTTTTGTTTTTTTTTTTTTGGAATGTGGAATGTGAAAAGAAGGAAGGAGAGTGCCCAGCCATCCCCACACCAAGACCCCCACCGCAGCAGCAATGGCAGCCGGAATCCCCAACGCCACACGGCAGCAGGCAGGGAACAACCGCCCCCCCGGGCGACCCAGTCCGCCACCCAGGCCAGGGCCAGCAGGACCGCCGCGAGGCCCCCAGAGCCAGAGAGCAGGGAGGCACGGGGGGAAAGGGAGCGCCGCCCGAGCCCAACCAGGAGAGCAGCCCCCCCGCCGAGCCAGGAGAGCCCAACGCAGGGCCCCACCGGAGAAGGGCGCCCACAGCCCCAGACGAGCAGCCCATCACCCCCCAGGAGTTCCGGGCATCCCCCCGCCCCAACCCCAGGTACGAGCCAGGACCCCCCAAGGGAGACCCGCTCCGCACTCCAGGCAGCCACCCACTCCAGGAAGCCGGGTGGGTGAGTCAGGGTTAACCCTAACCCAGCCCACCCCACCCAGGCACCGGACCCGGCCCCCCGACCAACGGAGTCCCCACCACCCCCCGCCGGCCACCGGAGGCCCCGACCCCCACCACGGCAGAAGGACAAGGAGCGGCGACGACCAGGCCCCCCACCCCCTAAGTCACGGAGTTAGCTATGGGAGACCAGAGAGACTGAATTCTTCCAAAGTTACTAGAACTTTGGGCTGACATTTTTTCCAAGCTGATATGATCAAGCAGCAGATTTCGGTGTTGACTTATATTTATATTTTTCTTGTTTTCCAATTCATTAAAATAGTTTTTTTTAACAATACAAAGAGTTACGAAAATGATAGATACTAATCCTTCTTCTATATCGATGGCACTCATGTCACCAAGCACACAAAGTGACGGTGAAGCTGTGATTGAAACCTTAAGCCAGACTGATAGATCGGCACATACCTGCTGCCAGAGAGCCTGGACAGGCGTGCAGAACCATAGTGCATGCATGTAATTGTCGGGTAGATTACTGTCACAGTGCTGACAAATGTCTGAGTTACTGAGACCCATCTTGAACATCCTCTGTCCAGTGTAGTAAATTCTGTGTAGAGTTTTGAGATGGATTAGCTGCAGATTTGGACTTTTTGTCAGTTTAAAGGTGTTTAGACAAAGTTCTGACCAGAAGCTTTCATCTGTGCTGATGCTCAAACCTGCATCCCATCTTGTTGTTGGAAGGGAAATATTATTATCTAAATTACATAAGAGTTTGTATATTTTAGAGAGAGTTTTATTCATTGAGAAATTAATCAGAGAGGTAACTACATCTGGTAGCTTAAAATCGTCTCTGTATTTATACTTTTTGGTAATAATTGATTTAAGTTGCTGATATTCCAAGAAATTATTTATTCCATGTTTGTCTTGAAGTTCCTGGGGAGTTATGAATCTTCTATCAATAATTATGTGCTCTAGTATTGAGTTTTAATAAACGGCGCCTTAAGATTGTAATCATGGATCTATAATGCATTTATAATAAAACTATGATGCTCCAATAATGAGTCTATGGTATGACCGGCTAATGAACAACAGTCTTTAGTTTGCCAAGTTGAAAGTTCTGAGACAGAAAGCAGGATGCGGTACGATGTACCGACACACATCCTGCTCTTTCCCTTTTCCCCACATTGGTGTGAAACTGACATGCAGTCTGAGAGACCTCGGCCAAGCCAACGATCAATCACAGTGCTAGTGTTGTCTTATAGCCAACTTTCAGCCGGCAGTTCTCTCCCCACCTACTAAGGCCACACTGTAAGAAACGACTGTGAGATTTACAGAAAAAAATTGTAAAAGTCCTACAGAAAAGTATTGTAAATCCAAGAACATACATTTTTTGTTTAAATCACAGTTAACCTTTATAAACTATTAAAGAGAATGTTTTGTTATATTTACAACAACAATATGTGATTATAATGACATTTATTTGTTAAAACTACAAAGATTGGTATAAAAAACAAAGACATACTGTAATAGTCATGACAAAATAACTTTGTTCATTTGACATGCAAATAGTGTTAACACTAAGGTGTTAGTAAGTTGTTCTTAAAAACACAACTAACATAAGTCTCTATACAAGTTTAGGCTGTACTTTTAACATGATAAAACTTTTTTCCAACGAATCTATTGTGAACCGGAGACGTTGCTTGTCTGTCTTTACACATAAAAATTTAGGCTACAATCATAATGCCATTGTTTTTATAATTTAGGCTACTTGTAAAGCATATTGTAGAGTTAGTATAAGAAATGAAATTTATTCATATGAAAAGTTGGGCGGCACAGTGGCGTGGTGGTTAGCATTGCCTGACCTGGAGTTGAACCAGATTTCTGGTTCAACTCCCGGGTCAGGCAGTGCCCTTCTGTGTGTGTGGAGTTGGCATGTTCTCCCCGTGTTAGCGGGGGTTCTCTCCAGCTTCCTCCCACATTCCAAATACATGCAGGCAGGTTGACTTGGGACTCTAAATTGCCCTGGATGTGAGTGTGTTTGGTTGTGCGACCCTGCAACAGACTGGCGACCTGTCCAGGGTGTATCCCGCCCAACACCTGTGACAAGGGCTCCAGCATGTTTCTTTTAGTTTTTCAAATTTAATGCAGTACTTAGCCTATGAGGTGCCGTGTAGGACATTATTCAGAATTAGCATTCACATACACATGTGAAATCTCTCACACACACTAGTGAAATGCTTGTATACATACAACTGAAAATGTATTCATTCACATACACATGTGAAATCTCTCACATACACATGTGAAATGCTCTCACACACACTACTGAAAATGCTCTCACACACACTACTGAAAATGCTCTCACATACACATGTGAAAATTTCAATAGAAACGGAAGGCATTTCAGTAGAAACAACGTTTTTTTTTTTTACTTTATTGTTAGAAACGAAGTTGCTCGACTGAAGGCATTTCAGTGG
Source organism: Oryzias latipes (assembly GCF_053564925.1). Lineage (NCBI taxonomy): Eukaryota > Metazoa > Chordata > Actinopteri > Beloniformes > Adrianichthyidae > Oryzias > Oryzias latipes. The sequence goes on along the minus strand of NC_136257.1, from coordinate 35,626,080 downwards.
AAATGAACCTGTGTCCGAATTCCTGCCCTGATCCCTAACTACTAAAACCCTATATAGTGCAGAACTATATAGTTCTATATAGTTCTCTGAATGCTCAGTACTTTTTTCTTTTGGGTGTTGTTCATAACGCGCTTGACACGGAAACAAAGTGGCGCATTACCGCTACCACCTGGTCTGGAGGCGAACTACTCCTATTTAACGCGGAGAATGACACTTATTTGTCAGAGTAAAAACATAATAAATATGAACATTTTACAAAGACTATTTATGAATCTGCTGTGTTCTGATCATGGAAAACGTGACTGATTTATAAATAATTAAATTACAAACACTTTGGTGTTGATTTAATGTATTTGTTCATAAATAAACCCCCAAGTTATTTTTTCATGCCAATATTTATTTTGTTTTTGTGCCGCTGAACGATTAACGGGCTCTTGCAAGGAGGCATTTTTTTCTGTAGTTTTCTTACACCTTACTGAAAATGGCTTTGAAAATGAATCTGTCCGTGTTCCTGGCAATAATTCAACCGTTTTTCGTGAGATCAAACTGAAAACGAGCAGATATGCAGCATCACAGGACGGCAAGGACAAGCAGACATCTCAGAAGATTTCCTCTGGATGCCCTGACCAGACAGAATAACTTGTGAGTTAAACTTAAAGCTTTTTTTTTAGTTAAACCTAAATTTTAACTTAAACTTTGTTACTAATCATGCTCAAGGTTACACAATCTGCTGGGTAAGAGTTTAACATTCTTTTTCAAGTGAGTTGTGTAGTCCAATTACATGAAACACTTGTGAGTTCAAAGTTTAGAATTTTTTATTCAGAGTCAAACCATATCACTTGTTTTAAACAAAAACAAAACAAAAACTTTCATTTTTAAAAGTTTAAATGAAAATCCAAAAACCCAGCCAAATAAAAACCACGAGATTTTCCAGAATTAATAAATACTTCATAATCTAAAATGTAAGACATCAAAATAAATAGAAACATTAAAAAAATGTGATTTAATTTCCTCAATGAAATAATTAATGTTGCATTTTCCAGGGTCTTCCACGTCTCTACTGCTTTACCAACACAAAGGTGTCTGTCCTGGCCCTTTACGCTGACGGTCAGTCCGACACAAGACTGGATTTTCGGTTGACCCGCAGGACCATCGAGCATCTGGGTCGATGGTCCTGAAGCATCAGCTTCGGGTTCCTCACACTCTGGGGGGTCACAGGAGACTGACGTCCTGGTGTTTCTTTTCTGGCTGGCGTGTGGCACATCTTACAGTGTGGTAGCCAGAGTCTTTGACATGACACGGTCCACCGTGAGCCATGTTGTCCACAGGACGGCAGACCGCATCCTCCAGCTGATGAGCAGGGTCACCCAGCTTCCCAGTGGGAATAAACTACCATAAGTCGCCTCTGGATTTTAGCAGCTCGCTTGGTCTTTCTCCTTCCAAAGGGTCACAAGGAGCATTGATGGCTGCCACATAAGAATAAAGGCCCTAAAAGAAAATGCAGCTTGTTATTTTAACAGGAAGCTTTTTTATTCCATTAAAATGCATGCTGTATGTGACTCTAATGCCAAATTTATAGATATTTTTGTTGAGAATCCAGGATCAATCCATGATTCACGGGTTCTACGTAAAAGCCCAATTTATGTAAATCAAACAAACCCACCTGAAGGATCCTTTTGGGTGATGGTGGGTATCCCTGCATTGCACATCCCATCATGCTGCTGACACCCTACAGGGAACCCATGAGGAATGCCATTGAGGCAGTTACAACCAGAACCACTCCAGAACACGCTCTGTTGTGAAGAGAGCATTTGGCATGATAAAGATGAGGAGGAGAGCAATATTTCTGAGGGCACTGGAAGTAAAACCAAACTTTGCAATGAAAATCATTGCCTGCAGTTCAATTCTGCACATTCTGTGCATCAGCAAAGGCGACTGCTTAGCCACAGATGTTGAGCCACAGCAGGACAACACCAGGAACATGCAGGACGAGCAGAGTCACGTCCGTCTGCAAGGACAAATCTTTGCTTTCCTTTCAGCTCCAACTGTGACACACATGACTCTAGAAGACCAGGATTATTGTTAACATGTATAAAAATAAATATTAACATATAAAACGAAATTCTAAATATGTACATCTGATATTTATATGAAGATCCTTTTAAGATTGTTAAAAATAGCTCAGATTTAAATAATACATGTAAATTATTCATTTTTGTTCATACATTTATTAAACAAATTGGAAAAACAATGGCTGCATTACATTTTAGAACAATAATTTCAACTCAAGTAAACTTAACAGACTCTCCTGTCGCTGTTCCTCCCTTCTAGCCCTTTCCTCCTCTCTCTTCTGGGTCTTTAACATAAACCTTTAACCCAGTACGACAACGATTAACCGTTTATTAAAATGAAGTCAAATCTGATCATGTGTGTGTCTCTACCCATCTGGCACGAGCTAGCTTGAAAACAAACAGGCTATCTTTCTCCATCCGCAAATGGATCGGATTTTCCTCATCCTCGTCTGTCCCTACATATATGAACACATTTAAAACATGTGTTAATAACTTGTGACTACGGTTAGAAGTCACTGCTTTTTGATGTAATATCTAGCGTTTGTTTTTAGCCTTCGGCGCTAATTCGCGTTAGCGTTAGCTTTAGCATTACTGAAATTGATGAGCTTCAAAACAATCTAGGTTGTTGATTGAGGAATATAACATATTAAACACATCATCTTAAGTATTTACAAATATATTTTACAACAGATACTGGATATTTTTTAATATACTTACACGTTTCGGTGGTTTTCCTTGCGCAACCGGCTGCCATTTTCGAATGATTCAGACGAATGATTATCTCGCGATAATCAGCCAACTTCCGTTTCTACTGAAATGCCTTCCGTTTCTGTCGAAAATTTCAGTAGTGTGTGTGAGAGGATTTCAGTAGTGTGTGTGAGAGGATTTCAGTAGTGTGTGTGAGAGCATTTCACATGTGTATGTGAGAGGATTTCAGTAGTGTGTGTGAGAGGATTTCAGTAGTGTGTGTGAGAGGATTTCAGTAGTGTGTGTGAGAGCATTTTCAGTAGTGTGTGTGAGAGCATTTTCAGTAGTGTGTGTGAGAGCATTTCACATGTGTATGTGAGAGATTTCACATGTGTATGTGAGAGATTTCACATGTGTATGTGAGAGATTTCACATGTGTATGTGAATGAATACATTTTCAGTTGTATGTATACAAGCATTTCACTAGTGTGTGTGAGAGATTTCACATGTGTATGTGAATGCTAATTCTGAATAATGTCCTACACGGCACCTCATACTTAGCCTACTAGGCCTATTCATAAAACATTTAGCCTACTTAATTTATTGAGTATGTGCAGGGTGACACAGTGTCTTGATGGTTAGCGCTGTTTCGATCCCCGGGTTGGGGGCCCTTCTGTGTGGAGTGTCCATGTTCTCCTTGTGTTTGCGTGGGTTCTCTCCGGGTACTATGGATGGACTGTCAACCCATCCTGGGTGTACCCTGCGCACTGCCTATAAATTGCTGGAATGGGCTCCAGCAGACCCCTCTGACTTCTGAGAGGGACTAAATGGGTTAAGAAAAGGAATAAATGGAGTCCTGTCCAAAATAACAAAGTATTCAGTTACTTAGTTACTAGGACGAAAAGAAACAAAGTCATAATGTTAGTTTATTTAAGTCTTTAAAATGTAATGTTATACTAAGCCTACTTAGTAAAAAAAAAATATTTATAGTTATGCCATGGTCGGGGTGAATACTCGATTCTGATTGGCTGCTGGGTGTACATTAAAAATGATAATCCACAGAGATAACCGCACAGTCCTTGTGGCTGTTATTAGTTATAGTTTCTGTCCTGTGCTATCATTTGGCTCCTGATGTTTTATTTTTTATATTTTCTTAGTATTCTAACACTTCATGTTGATGATATCTGAGAGTATTTTTCACCCCACCCCCCCAGTGAGTGTGTATTTCTTAGTGTGTTCCTCCTCTGCTCGAGTTTGTATTTTGTCTTTGAAAAGTTCAATAAAACAAATAAAAAAAACACACGGTGAACAAAGAAGTTCCGGTCTGCTAGCTTAAATGTTTTGTAGCAATGCGCCGGCCGCTTTAAAACAACTTTTAGCTTCATCATTTGGACAAAAACAAGCGGTAAGAGGTAAACTTTCTCTCTGAACTGATGCTTTATTCAACCCATCGGAAAGATCAGCACATAAATATTGCCGAATCTTGACTGCAGCGCTGGTGCTGCGCGACGCGGACTATATGTCACGTAAAAAATTGTCCGCTTTTTGTGAGAAAGGCGATCCAAATCGGGGGAAAAAAACTTACATATACTATATATATACTAAGATAAATTATTTTAGCGTTGTTTTGGGCATTGATCATTGTCACATCTCTTATTGTGCTCTGCCACTGAGTCTGCTAATTTTGAAGTTCATAGCGCGCAAATAAGCTCATCTCTGATTGGAGCGTAAGACGTGGTGTGGCTGACGTCAATAACGAGCGAGACAGAGCAGCGCACCATTTGCTGGAAAGAACACGGATCCACAGCAGAAGTCTTCGGAAGAGTGTCATTTAAAAGTTTTTTCTACGCGTTTGAGACGTCTGCTGCTGTTCAATTGGAAAATTAAAAGTTTCCACGGTAAGTTTCACTGTTTTTTACCTACTTTTTTCGAGAAAATGTGTGTTGAGTTGTTAAACCTCTTCTGAAAAAGCCCAGTTTGGATCCTAGCATCTTGGCCAACTATAGACCGATATCAAACCTGCCCTTTATTTCTAAAATCCTAGAAAGAGTTGTAGTTAAGCAGCTTTACTGCCACCTACAGGACAACTGCCACTTTGAAGACTTTCAGTCGGGGTTTAGACCCCACCACAGTACGGAAACTGCACTAGTTAGAGTCTCTAATGACTTGTTATTGGCCTCAGAAAAGGGACTACTTTCTATTCTGGTCCTGTTGGACCTCAGTGCAGCCTTTGACACTATCGACCACAGTATTTTACTCCATAGATTAGAGCAGGACATAGGGATCAGAGGATCTGCTCTCCAGTGGTTTAAATCCTATCTGTCTGATAGGTATCAGTTCATTAATGTAAATGGCCATTCCTCTCAGTGCACTCGAGTCAACTATGGAGTCCCACAGGGCTCAGTCTTGGGACCGATCCTTTTACGCTTTATATGCTACCCCTAGGAAACATAATCAGGAAACACAGCATTGATTTTCATTGTTATGCCGACGATACGCAGTTGTATTTATCCATGAAGCCTGACCAGAATGACCAGATAGAGAAACTGAACGCCTGCATCAGTGACATCAAGACCTGGATGACAATTAATTACCTCCTCTTGAACCCAGAAAAAACTGAGGTCATTATACTAGGTCCTAAAAACCTCAGAGATGCTCTGTCTGATCAGATAGTCTCCCTGGATGGCATAAGTATAGCCCCCAATTCCACAGTTAGAAACCTTGGGGTTTTACTTGACCAGGATTTATCATTTAAGGCTCACATATCTCAGGCGTGTAGAACTGCCTTTTTTCACCTGTGGAATATTGCTAAGATCAGAAATCTACTTTCTAAGAGTGATGCTGAAAAACTCATCCATGCATTTGTTACGTCGAGGCTGGATTACTGTAACTCCTTGTTAGCAGCGTGTCCTAAGAGTTCCTTAAGAAGTCTCCAGCTTGTTCAGAACGCAGCAGCTAGATTGTTAGCTGGAACCAGCAGAAGAGATCACATCACTCCTGTGTTTGTTTCACTTCACTGGATCCCAGTTGATTCCAGAATCAAGTTCAAGATCCTCCTGTTAACCTATAAGGCCTTACATGGAATGGCCCCGTCCTATATTAAGGACCTCATAGTCCCTTACCATCCAATGAGAACACTTCGCTCGCAAAATGCAGGACTGATTGTGGTTCCTAGAATCAGTAAAAGTACGGTTGGAGGTAGAGCGTTTAGCCACCAAGCCCCTGTCTTATGGAATAAACTCCCAGCTCATGTAAGAGAGGCCGACTCAGTTTCTACATTCAAAGCTAGACTGAAAACATTCCTCTGTGGACAGGCTTATTGTCAGACTAGTTAGTATTCAGAGATTATTTAACTTAATGTTAATTTGTTTAAATTAAACTTAATAACTATTTCTTTTAAAAGGCTGATAGAAGTTGAAGCTGGGGTAACTATGGTGCTCTGGGGTTCTGTCCTCTTTCCTATTCTACTTCTACCCTTCCTCTTCTCTATTCTTGATCATTATTCATCATTTAGTTCTCCATGCCTCTGTCTGGTACAGTGCGATTCATTTATTGTCCCTCTTTTCCTCTCCCCTCCTGGGGAGTGGGAGTGCTTCCAGACTCCAGTTGGCTCATCCGTGCTCCAGTTCCTGACCGTTTACCTCGTCTCTGCTCCTGCTCCTACACCTGGCTGTGGTTCCTGTCTCCGGCTCGACTCGCGCCCTTGACTGTCCCCACAACCACGGCTAGATGAAGCTCGTCTGCTGGACTTTAAATATGTAGTTGTAGATTTAGATAAGTTAATTCTTCTCTAAGATTTCTGGTAAATCGCCTGTCCGTCCTGGGGGAGGATCCCTCCTTCATGTGGGCACCCCTGAGGTTTCTTCGTTTTTTCCGGAATCCGGTTTTTTTGGGAGTTTTTCCTTACCGCGAAGGGGGGTCTAAGGGCAGGGATGCCAGTATAGCTTAGTCAGTTTGTTAGTTCATTTTAGTATTTTTCTATTGAACTCTTTGTATTCGTGATCCTTTTGATTTCATGTTTTACTTCGAAGCCCATCGAGACGACTGTTGTTGTGATTTTGGGCTATACAAATAAAATTGAAATTGAAATTGAAATTGTTGAGAGAGCACATGGTCGTGTAAACTAGCTAAGAGCCATCACTGTATGTCTGATAAATAAAGCACAGGAAGAAACGTAAAATCCCCAAAATGATCACCTGTGTCTTTTGTAAACAGAAATTGGATACATTAAGAGGCTATGTACTACATTGCAAAGTGCATAGGAATAAGCCCCGTTGTCTTTTTAAATATGTTGGCACCAACTGTAGTCAAACATTTACCACATATTCAGCTTTTAAGGGCCATTTTTATCGTGTGCACAGTGCACCACAAACTGTCCCTATAGCTGTTGTGGAGGATTTCAAATGTGCAATTTCATTATGTTCCCGCCGTTTTCACACGGTGAAAGAGCTCGTGTCTCATTTGAATGATCATATTGGAGAGGGCAGGTCTGTGTCTTGTCCAGTAAGCGGTTGTAGACACGTGTTTACAAAAAAGTCGTCATTTACTTCTCACATGTGTAGAAAGCACAAGTCATGTTCCCCAAATGGTATCAATGACATGTACAGGGAAACTCGCCCTACGCCCCCAGATATCATTGCCAGAACAGATGACTCGGAAAACACACATGACGCCATACCAACAGCTACAGTCAGTGATATGCCAGAGAATGAAAGTCAGTTTTATCTCAGAAACATGTGTCTCTTTTACCTTAAACTGCAAGGACAGTTGTTAATTCCTGCCTCAACTATGCAGACTATTGTTGAGGAAATGCAGAATGTGCATGAATTGGGTCAAGCCTATACAATAACAAGAGTAAGTTCTTTTTAAAAAAATGATATGAATCTATCAGATGACGCTGTCTCTAAAATCTGTGACTGCATTAAAGAGTCAGATTTGTTCTCTGCCTGCCATCAGGGCCAATTAAGAACTACATACTTAACAAATCAGACATTCACAAAAATGTTTAATTACACAGAACCCCAAAAAGTGGCTCTGGAGATGGATGAAAACTTGACACAAAAATTTGCTTACTACATACCAGTAAGAGAAACTCTGAAGTGCTTTTTACAGTCACATTTAGGGAGGAATGCACAGTCACAACAGTTTGGAAATCCTGATGAAGACGTTTTTACAGACTTGTATGATGGACAAAATTTCAAATGTCACCAGTTCTTCATTGAAAACCCTGAAAGCCTCAAATTGATTTTGTACCAAGATTCATTTGAAATTGTGAATCCCCTTGGTTCTGCTAAAAAGATGCACAAAGTTTTTGCAGTTTATCTTTCATTAGCAAACTTACCCATTCATTTGCGTTCAAACACTGAAAATATGTTTTTAGTCTTGTTGTGTGTTGAGGATGACCTTAAGCATTTCGGAGTAGCCAAAGTTTTTTCAGAGCTGTTGGCAGATCTGAAATCCTTAGAGACAGATGGAATAAATGTAGATGGACAGAAGGTAAAAGGGGGTCTTTACTGCATTGCTGGGAATAACTTGGGTTCTCATTGCATAGGTGGATTTACAGAGAACTTCAGCCACTCTCAATATTTTTGCAGGTACTGTGAAATCACAAGAAGGCATTTTGTGGCTGATCCGAATGTCTGTGGTCCTCTACGCACCCCAAAGACACATGACACAGCTGTTGCTGATGTCCAGGCCGAAAACCTCCAAGGTGTCAGAGGGATAAAGGTAAACTCTATCTTTAATGCCCTTGAGTCTTTTCACATATCCCAACCTGGTCTCCCGCCCTGTTTAGGTCATGATATCTTTGAAGGAGTCTTGTCATACGATCTAATGCTGTACCTGAAGAACATTGTAAAAAAGAAAAAATGGTTTACATACTCACTCTTAAACAGGCGCATTAAACAGTTAAAGTACAAAGGATCTGAAGCACTCACAAAACCTTGTCCTGTCAAGCCGGACGGAGCTAAATTATCAGGGCATGCCATTCAAAACTGGAACCTTTTGAGATTGCTTCCAGTTTTGATTGGTGACAAGGTGCAAAATCATGAGGATGAAGTATGGAAGTTAGCTTTACAGCTAAAAGACATTGTGGATCTTGCTTGTGCTCAGAACATTTCTTTCTCCCAGATAGCATATCTTGACATTTTGATCCAAGAATATTTGGAGTTTAGAAAGATGTTGTTTCCTGAAGTGCCACTAAAACCCAAGCACCACTTTTTGCGCCATTATCCAGCACTGATCTTGAAATTTGGCCCATTGATTAGGCTAGGGACACTTAGGTTTGAAAATAAGCACAGTTATTTTAAAAGATGTGCCAGACACTTAAAAAACTTCAAAAACATCTGTCAAACTTTGTCAGAGCGCCATCAGATGTATCAGGCATATCTTTTTGCTGGGCAGGAGTGCAGTAAACTACTGCAAGTGAGGGACAGCTGTTCGTTTTATCCCGAACTCTACAGTAACACTATTAAACATGCAGTCAGGGAGTTGGCCTTTTCAGAAAGCAATACCACAGTTACTACAAACATTTAGTACAAAGGCACTGCATATAAAAAAGGACAGTATCTTGTGTACAGAAATGATGAGTATGTGGAATTTGGTGAACTTCTACTCATCTTGATTCATAAAGACACATCTGTGTATGTTTTGATGGATATCCACAAAGGCACCTTCCTCTCAGAATACCATCTGTATTCTTTGACAAAAGAAAGTCTTGGGTTACAGTGTATCAACATTCATGACCTGCCTGACTTCTATCCTTTGGTATCATACATTCTTGATGGATACCAAGTCATTCCACTAAAACACAGTATCACTGTAAATACAGTATTACTGTAAATAGTTTGACATTAATATGTTGCCTGATGCATGTTCCCTGCTCTGTTGAGTGTATGTACTGTATGTATTTTCTGGATTTTTGTTTTAGAAGGGGCCATTTTGTCTTCACTGCAAAAATAACAGACTCGGAGCTAACCTTCCTAGATGTTCCCATCATGGAAGCCCTACCACAACTTCAAGCAGTGAACAAAAGCATCTTGGAAGAGCATTTGCAGTCAATTGGAGTTGAAATGTATCATGATTTACGCTTTGTAACGGAGGCTGATTTGATGACAGCATTAAGACCTGTAGAAGCCAGAAAGCTTCTTTCTGCTTGGAAACAGAAATGTAAGTAAACACCATACACCACCATACAACATTTCAAATTCTAAAGCATATTTTAGAGTATGAATCTACTTTTTTCCCTCCTTTTTTGCTTTTTAAAAGATCACAGTCCCGAGAGGAGTTCACAATCATCTGTGGAAGCCTCACCTACCCAATTGCTGCCATCGCTCTCTATTTCACCCCAAAGTTCAACGTCAAGCTCCTCCAGCAGCCTAGGACTTGACACACAGTGGGATGTGAACTTCGAAATTCCATGGTATAAATTTCCAGAGGAAGTGATGCAGGCTTTAGAGAGGGGGAAAAGACTTCGCCCAAAACTAAGGAGGCAAATGGTCCGGATTGTTGTGACTGAGATGATGCAAAAATGCCCTCATGTAGGTAAAAAGCAGTCAACTGACGTTACAACAAAAATGGTGGCAAAATATCCCAGCTCTTTCCAAGATTTAATAGAGGGTGATGTTGTTGGAACAGGCTACCATTCCCTTGTCAAACAGTTGCAAAACAGAATTGAAAATGTGAGGCGCACTTCGACACCCAAAATAAGAAAAAGAAAACATCAGACCGACGACTCGGACCAAACAGACGAGATACCTTTAGAAGAGAGAGCAGCAATGCAGGACACTTACGGATGCATTAAATGGAATGTAAAATTTCTGCCCCTTAAAGAAACTCCAGAGAGCCAGCAGCAAAAGAAGGAAAAACTCAAGGTGATGTTTCAACACTTTGATGCCAATCCAGAGGAGGTAAAATGTTTAATGAAGTCCACATTTTTCACACAGCGTCAACATGTCAACAATTGAAAAAGTATCAAATGCCTTAGAGAGGAGTGGCCGTTTTTGTTTAATGAACTTGGCATGTCAGTCCACTTTAAGGAACTCACTGGGATTGACTTCAGAGAGACATTCATACGCAATTTGGATTTGAAAGGGAAAAGGCTCCTCAACTACATGACCACAGTTCATGTCACCAAGAGCAAGAAATTCCTTGAGAATTATGCAAGGCTTCAGAGAATGCGGGGACTGCAGGCTGGCTGTTCAGATGACGTAATAGAGATGATCCTGCTTCTACTCAGCTCCTTTGATAAGAAGGAGGAGTTCATGTTCTTCCATGTAGAACAGGGGTCGGGAACCTATGGCTCGCGAGCCATATATGGCTCTTTTGATGGTCACATGTGGCTCGCAGACAAATTTTTAATTATACTTTTTTTTTTTTCATTAGACCAGTCCTTGTCTGGCGCGATGCGATGCCAGAGGCGCGCAGTAGTAGCGGTGCTTGGAGAACAAAATCTCTGCCAGCACTATCAGTTACTATTATCTATTATTTCACAGAGTTTGTACCAGCCTGAAACCTGTGAATTGCCGTGCCTAAAACTGCGCGCTCCCGTCTCTGAGAAAGAGCGCACAGTTGCGGGGACGGGATGTGTGAGGAAGAAAGCAGAGGGGGGGGGCACGGCCAGTAAGGTGAACCGCGCAGGGATTTTTAAAACTTAAAACCCACTGCCCGTCACTCACTGCAGCGTGTGAGTGTGTGTTTGGCTCCACGTCTGCATGTGATCAGTTTGTCTCACATCTACAGAACATTCAGACCTACGATCATGTTTAAAGTCTCAACGCCTGCAAGAAGCAGAAACTCACCACGTATCAACCAGACTAGACAATCAGCAAAACCACCACGAGAAATACTCATCATTTATTAGCAACAGCATAACAATGTTATTAAAAAGAATCCACGGACTTATTGTACTTTAAAAATGTTGAAATTACACCAAATGCACACATTCACTTGTATATTTAGTTTTAAACATATTGTTGCGGACTGAGTTTAACTTGGCTGTTGGGCCGCGTTATAAGTTCTGGAGTTCATTAAACGCATCAAGCAGAGATCTGATTGGCTCTCAGTTCTGTCGCTCAGGTGGTTGTTAGGTAGTTTGGACCAATGGGGTTCAGCTATGGGCCGAATAAGGGAAATGGGAGGGCTGACGCGGCAGGAGCGAATATAAAGTTGGGAGAAGCGCTCTCGTCTCGGCGGGAGAGATTCAGGAGTTGCTGAATTAATTGTACGGCGTTCGTTGTGGTCTGCAGTAACCAGAATAAAGAACCTTAAAAGAGGTTAAGTCTCAGTGCCTCAGGGTGGGAAAGGGACGCTACATTATTGTATGGCTCTTTCGAAATTACATTTCAAAATATGTGGCGTTTATGGCTCTCTTGGCCAAAAAGGTTCCCGACCCCTGATGTAGAAGATACATGTCTGGCAGAAGAAGTCCAACTGGAGCAAGTGCCTCTGACACCCGTTGTCATTGTCTGTGGTAAGTCTGTTTCATTTATTTTTTTCCCCCTTTTTTATTTTATTTTTTTAATTGCACTTTTTTGTAGAATTTGCCATGTGAGTGCAGCCCTAGTATGAGAAAAGGTACTGATTTTTTATTTGTCTAAATGCACAATGTGGATTATGTTAAATAAGGCTCTTTTTTTAAAATTAAGTGCACTAATTTTCTGTTACTTTCAAAAGAGGTACTGTGTTCACTTTGTTAAAACCACAATGTATATTGTGTTTAAGGCACTTTTTTTTAAGTCTTAAAAATGTTTTTCTACTAGCAAGTTCGTCACCTGCTTGTTTGTTTTTTAGCGTGAATGTTTCACAATATGGTATGAAAATTATCTTGCATTAATTCAATTAAAAGCATCTTAATACAAAAAAATACTTGTAGTACTTGTAGATCTCACCTCTAATTTGGCCTTTTGGTACCCAATTGTCTCCATGGAGGTACGTTTTATGCCATACTGTGAAACATTTGGGGAGTATGTGGGTTGTCTGCCTGGCACAAACTGTGAAAATTCAACTATTGACAATTTCTGTTCAATAAATTTCTCAAGTGATATTTTGATTTATTGTCTTTTCTCAAGTTGTTTTTGAGATTTACCACAATAACTTTATTATTAAAACATAAAATACAGCATATTATGAAAAGATTATATGTATAATGTACAAAACATTTCCATTTAAAATACAAAGTTTTACTGTTTTACCAGTTAAAATTACTTTATTTCCTTGTTAATTGTATAATCTATTCATCCTCAAAAAGCAACTATTACATGTAAAAAACACACTGTTTGGATATAAATTAACAGTTTTTTTTTGTAGATTTAACAAGTTTTTAACGTGATTCAGCCGTGATTTCATTCACCGTAAATCAATTTACAGGAAAGTTAGTTACGGTGCTGCTGTATTTTTTACAGGAATTCCCTGGTAACCACAGCTGCCAGGGTTTTCCTGTAAAAACAACCGTTTTTTTTACAGTGCATAAAGACCCCCGTGTTTTAGGCCTAGGGGGCTGGGTCAAGAAACAGGCATCTTGTTCTGAGCAGCACTCACACCGCTTACAATAGCACATCATAGTACTACTACTAAGGGCAGCTGGTACTCTTGGAGCAGTTTCATCCAGAACCTTTAAGGTGACTAAAGTCAATGCATTGTAAGACTCCTAGAGATGTATCAGCTGCCACAGAAAGTTTCTGTTCTCAGTAACACTGGTTACAGAAAGAGGCATGAAGAACACCCCCACCTTCTTTCATCCCTACAGATGACATCATCAAACCCGGATCAGGAACTTGTCTGCTTCAAGATGTCAGTGAAAGTCCAGAAGAAAATGAAAGCTGCCAAGGACCAGTGGCGCTTCCAGAAATTGTTCATGGGGGTGGCCGGTAGGGGCCACATTAAATCTTGGGGTGGCAAACAAAAACCCTGACCCATATTTTTAAAATTCATTGTACTAAACGTAGTAAAACAACCTTTAGAAAACCAACAGAAAGTTAAATGCCTACTGATACTTTGTAGAACATTAACTTTTAGTAGATACTACTATAGATTCTAGTAGATATCATCAGATCAGTGTTTTTCAACCTTTTTGAGCCACGGCACACTTTAACCTTGACAAAAATCCTGTCTGTATGATCTGCAGCCCCTCCACAATCTCACATGCATTTTTGTGATAATTGTGGTAGAAAAAGATGGAAGTTGCAGCTGTTTTTCTAAAAGATGGAATAAAAGTTAAGTTAGAAGATTTAAAAAACGTTTGATGTGTGTTTGTTGTTGTTTCAAGACGTTAAGAGGAGAGACTCATTGTGCGCCGAGATGCTGTCACTTTAACCCAATGCATCATGGGAGATGTAGTGATGGCAGACAGACTCTCTTCTCTGAGCTTCATTGTTTTGTTCACTTGTTCAACGTTCTGACACCGGATTCTGTGGAAAGCTACACCGCTAAAGACGAGCTTTGGCTGGTATTTTTGTTAGAACTGAGAGACTTTATGAGCTTAATCGAATCAAGGGTGTGAAAACTTTAACCACTTCTGATTGGTCAGACTGAGGACATGTGATTAAGCCTCCAAGAATGATTGGTGGAGACAGTAAAAGGGGCGGGACATTTCAGAAAACAGTTAATACTGGAGTTAAATCGCGGTACCGTCATTCTTATCAAAATGTCTTTAATAGAATCAAATAAACACTAAGAAAAAAGTATTTTACGATCTCTCATATTCCTAACTTCTCAGTGTTTTATCAGGGTTTGTTTGGATGAACACAGAGCTGAAATCCTGGAGATGGTAAATGTTTTTAGATCAGTTAATGAGGGCATCTCCCACGGCACACCTGACCACACTGGTTGAAAAACACTGCATTAGTAGATACTACTATACTGATATATTTTTATTTGTTTTGTTTCTATTTCATGCTTAGGTCTGTCTGCTTGGGGTGTTCGACTTTTGACTGGGATAAATCTATAATGAACAAAAATTGAAATCAGTTGTTCTGAAATAAAAATAACAATACCCTTCCATGGTAATTATTAATTATTTCTGTAGACATTTCTTTTCAGGCTAATAAACATAAAACAGTTTTATTAATAGGGCAACATAATTCTAACTTCACCAGTTGGTACAGGAACAGGTGGAGCCCCTTTAGCTGAGTTCTGCCTTGCTTCTCTGACCAATGATGCTGACTGTCCCTCATCTGATGCCGTCTCATCTTTGTCTTCCTCATTGTCTTCTGTCATTCATGCTAGCTGAGGATCATGCTGCTCTGTCTCATCTTCTTCCTCCTCACTACTCCTCTATTGTTCCCCTACAATCTCTTTCCTTCCTTCTGATGTACTTTTCTTCTTAAAATAAGAATATATGTTGAATTTCTCTTCATTCTCTGAAAATTGACTTACACAAGCATCAACTAATGTCTATATATAACTATGTGGAAACAGGACAAAAACACATCAAAATGTTGCTGTAACACAACAACCAATAGTGCCATGAAATGAGAGGCGCATGTGACAGGGACATCCTTTTTTACGTATTTTTAAAAAGTAATAGCACATCCACCACTGTTAATGATGTGGCGTATTTGCACCAATTATTTGCACACAATAAAGATCAGGTGATCTAAAGAACAGTAAACAGATTGTTGAAAGACCCCATAGAAAATAGGTAACAGGCATGAAAAGAAATGTAGTGTTTTGGGATGTGTGATTGTGTGCCTGTATGCGCGCGTGCGCGTGCATGTGTGCGTGCTTGCATTTGTGCTGAAACCGGTGCTCACGCGATGCAGGCAGGAAGAGAGGGGGGAGAGCGCGTGTGAGTGTGTGGAGCGCGTACACGCGCACTTCAGTCGCCGTTTTGGACTTAAGGAAAAAGTAATAAAGAAAGTTCATCTTTAGCAACTGATACTGGCTCCTGTGTCTAACCGGATCGGCGGTTCTGAGGGTTCGAACGCGGAAGTGAACCCCGCGTTGTATTCGTGTTCTGCGTCTAGCGGCACGTCTTTAGATGTCTGCGCACTCAAAGACAACAGGGAGGGGAGGGGGTGTGGGCCGATTTAGGTGATCAGAGCGACTTGCCCGCTTGCTGGCTGTGCATTTGGGATGAAACGCACAACTGATGCTACCACAGCTTATCAGCTTATCGTGACCGTGGGGAGGCCACTAGGGTGGCCAGGTGTCGGACAGGGGTGGCCACGGCCACCCCTAGCCACCCCCTGGTGGCGCCACTGCCAAGGACATTAGACACCCCCCCCCCCCGTACAATTATGTATCTGAATTAGCATTTGGACTCAAAACTCTTCACAGAATTTACTACACTGGACAGAGGATGTTCAAGATGGGTCTCAGTAACTCAGACATTTGTCAGCACTGTGACAGTAATCTACCCGACAGTTACATGCATGCACTATGGTTCTGCACGCCTGTCCAGGCTCTCTGGCGGCAGGTATGTGCCGATCTATCAGTCTGGCTTAAGGTTTCAATCACAGCTTCACCGTCACTTTGTGTGCTTGGTGACATGAGTGCCATCGATGTAGAAGGAGGATTAGGCTCTATCATTTTCATAACTCTTTGCATTGCTAAAAAAACTATTTTAATAAATTGGAAAAGCAAAAAAAATATAAATATAAGTCAACACAGAAATCTGCTGCTTGATCATATCAGCTTGGAAAAAATGTCAGCCCAAAGTTCTAGTAACTTCGAAAGAATTCGGTCTCTCTGGTCTCCCATAGCTAACTCCGTGACTTAGGGGGTGGGGGGGGCCTGGTCGTCGCTGCTCCTTGCCCTTCTGCCGTGGGCCGGGGTGGGGGTCGGGGCCTCCGGTGCCTGGCGGGGGTTGTTGGGGGCTCCGTTGGTCGGGGGATCGGGTCCGGCGCCTGGGTGGGGCGGGCTGGGGCGCTGCGTGGTCCTTTGGGCTTGGGTGTGGGGGTGCGTGGTGGGGGGGTGGGGTGGTGGTCTGGCCTGGCTTGGGGGGGTGGTCCCTTTGCCTGTGCTGGGGGGGGTTGGCGGGGGGCGCTGCTCGGGGGGGGCCCAGCGGCGCTGGATGGGCTTCCCATCTACGCCTGGGGCTGGGATCGGCCCTTCCCTGGCTCTGGGGCGGGACGGGACAACCCTCTTGGGGCCCCCGGTCGCTCTGGGTGTCCTCCGCTTCGGCTGCGGGGTCTTGGGGGGGGTGGGGTGGGGGGTCTTGTCGGCCCTGACCTGTGGGGGGGCATTCTGGGGGAGGGGGGGGTCCACTATTGGTACGGGGCAGGGGGGGTTGACGGGTCGGGGTCTCCGCTGAGGCCATCGGCGGTTTCCCCGGCCGGTTGGCTGCCTCGGTCCCGTCGAGGCCTGACCAGAGCTCTTCTAGGGCCGGCGTTTGGGGGTGGGGGCCTGGGCTTGCTCCGGGGGGGGGCGGCGCTTTCTGGCTCCTCTCTCTCTGTGTGGGGGGGGTGGTGCTGGGCCTGGGGTGTCGGCGCCTCCGGGGGTGGGGCCCCTGGGCTGGGTGGGCCTGGCCCCCTTGCTGGGGGGGGGGGCGGGGGACAGCTGTTTGACCACCGGGGGACAGTCTATCAGTTGTCCCAAACTTACCCCCTTCCTCATATAACCTCATAATAGGGTGAGGGGGTGGGGGGCTTAGCCTGCGATGAGCCTTGGGGGGGGAGTTACTAGGCAGTGGCCCCCCTCCTATGGTTGCCGTATGGAGTGGGCCCCCCCTCTTTCGGTTTTACTTGCACCTTAGACATGTAGGGCCCTTGGTAGGGGGGGTGCTTGGACATCACTGCCAGCAAGCAGCGGATGTCCTCCTAGCACCCTACCCGCCAATTTTAACCGCACCTTAGACATTTAGGGCCCCTTGGTGGGGAGGGTGAGGGGACGTCACTGTGAGTAATCAGGAGATGTCCCCTTAGTGCCCTACCCGCCAATTTTAACTGCACCCCCCTTAGTACACACACTCCTCCCCCCTCAATATATACATCCCAACATAAACACACACACATGCACACACACACCATCTCAAACACACATACACGCACACACATTTTGCAAGGAAGGTGGGACCTGGGTCCATCTGTCCCCTGCCTCTTCCCTGGTGGGGGGTGCGGGCCCCTTTGCAACGGCGGCCGTGTCCCCGGGGTGCCGGCTTCCTGGGCCCGGCGGTGCTCTCTCCGCGCGGTGGGGGAGTTCACATTACATCTGAGCCGGGGGTGTCTGGTCCCTGGGGGGTGGGTTCTGGTCCTTGCTCCTGAGTGCTGGGCCCCGCCAAATTTCTAACTGTGGCCGAGCCTGGTCGGGCCATATTTATAACACCCCTTGTGGGCCCTCTTTTTTTTCCCCGGGGTTCCCCCCTCCTGGGCGGGGGCGGCGGGCCCCCTGCCTCGCTCCTCCCTGGACCAACCGTGGGCCGGGCGGATGGCTGCCTGGAGTGCGGAGCGGGTCTCCCTTGGGGGGTCCTGGCTCGTACCTGGGGTTGGGGCGGGGGGATGCCCGGAACTCCTGGGTGGTGGTGGGGTGCTCGTTTGGGGCTGTGGGCGTCCTTCTCCGGTGGGGCTCTGCGTTGGGTTCTCCCGGCGCGGCGGGGGGGCTGCTCTCCTGGTTGGGCTGGGGCGGCGCTCTCTTTCCCTCCGTGCTTCCCTGGCCTCAGGCGGCGGCCCTGCTGGCCCTGGCCTGGGTGGCGGGCTTGGTCGCCCGGGCGGCGGTTGTTCCCTGCCGGTTCCCGTGTGGCGTTGGGGGGATTCCGGCTGCCGCTGCTGCTGCGGTGGGGGTCTTGGGGTGGGGATGGCTGGGCACTCTCCCTCCTTCTTTTCACGTTCCACCATCCATTTTAGAAGAACATAAAACCTCACCTGAGCACAGGTGTTAGCTCACCTTTGCACTAATAGCTTGCATGACTGAATGACTGAAATATTTCACACTAGTTGGTTTTAAGGCATAAGTATGCGTGTGAACACTATCTGTTTTGTGTACATGCCGACAGGTGGACATTTTTGCAGCTAGCAGGTGTGTTTATAACATTTGAGTGTGTGTGTGGACGGGCCCCGCCCTTTTTGTACTGCATTTGAACCTTACCATAATGATAAACAACCAGTAAGCCTGTCTGCTCTATGCTGCTTCATGGTCTTATCCCCCTTCCCCTCCTATTATCACCCCCTACCCCCCCCTCTCTCTAGCGTCCCTCTCTCTTCTTCCCCTCTTTCCTTTTCCGTCCGGTCCAACACCAAAGATTTTCAGACATGATTGAAATTAATAAAGTTTGGCCTCAATTACAAAAGGGGTTTATTCAGACATACCTTTGGTTTGTCAGAAGATTAATAACCCCTCTTGTTAAAGCAAAATATGTCCAACACAAGAGGCCCTCAGCTCTCATCTGTCTGCCCAGCTGTTGGACAGGACAAGTTAAAAAAAAAAAAAAAAAAAAAAAAAAAAAAAAAAATGAATTAGCATTTGGATCGACCGGGATGGCAAAGGGAAGCCATGCTTTACCCAATAGTGGCCATTTGTCAGTCTCTGTTTTCTCCTTGTTAAAGCTGTGCTGCCAGATGAAAGGAGCTGGGCGAGGCTGGACACGTTGAGCTCATGAGTAATCCTTAGAGTAATGCATACCATGGAGCTTCACGTCCTCAGAGGGGCAAATCTCTGATTAGAGGTGAAGAAAAAAAAACTTTCAGACACTTTGTCTTCATGCTCAGTTAGTGCTGATCTGATGGAAGGGGCTAAGGTCCCAGTTGAGTTAAAGATGGGCAGCTGAACCGCAGTGAGGCTTTAGCAAAGAACGCTGGTGGTGGATCCATTCCAACTCACAGCTTAGAGGATTTCAGCCAGGATGGAAGCAGTTTCATTATTCCAAAGAACATTTCAAATGTTCACAGTAGATATGACGGTAAACCTTTATGTTCCCCTCAAGGATGGAACTAGAGGTGGGAAAGGGGAAATGCTGGTCCACTGCTTAAGACGTTGCCAACCCAAGATGGCCTTCCCAAACCTTTTGTGCAAACAACAAACCACCTCTAGGCCAAAAGACTTTTCAAAAGCTAATGTTTTAACACTTTGCAGTCTTATTTTACAGTCCTTAAATGTTAGCCAGTGCTGCACTAAACACGTCCAGCTGTGATTCTGTCCGAATTCCCCCAAAACTAACCGAGGTTGTTAAAGCTATATTGGAGTTTTTTTTTTTCCTAATGCACATTTTATTGTGATCAAGCTGTCATTTGCTAAAAATGTGGGACACTTTGGACCCGGCTTATAAAGATGTCAATAAGTTGGAGAAGGTTGTCCACCATCCGGGTGACGTTGAGTCATAGCATCTGGAATCATTGTCTTTTAATCTTAAGAAAGTCCATCCGATCAGTGTCTCAAGTCGAAGAAAAAGAAGATATTAATCAGAATTCATTCCATTCGGTCAGATCATGTCCTGAGAGGCAGACAGTGCTTTACAGCTCTGACGCTGTAAACGCGACCACTCTGATGGTAAGCAGTGGTGTTTGAGTACGTCTACATCAAACGCCAATCACACAGCAGGGGCGTCCACTTTCAGTGAGAAGTCAGCATACAGATGTGTTAAGAGGTCCTGTGGCGCGATTGGAGTGCCGTGCGTGCCACCATTTTCTAGTGGCAGCACATTTCAGGCAGTGTGAATATTCAGCAACCATAACAAACCAGTTCCTCAAAGATTTTGAAGCCGTCATCGTCAATATTCCACTGGTGGGAAGCAGAAAGTCTTGATATGTGTGGGGGTACAACCTTTGACAAAAAGTGTGGGGGTACAACCTTTGACAAAAAAGGCCCATGCGACCTGAATCTTCAAAAGTGTTTAGCGGGCTAAAATACACTAAATTAACAGAAATGTTCTGATCCAACCCTTTCATGTTCCTCCATAATAAACCAACAGCAGAAACAGAAACGGCTGATTAGTGAGTGCTGTTGTTGGATCCTTTACACAAATCTGGACATAAAGGTGCTATTTCACTGTTTTACTGACCGAAAATCTATTCATTGGGTATGGGCAGCTATGGTGCAATGGTAGAACAGTCCACCTCTCACTGCAGGTTCAATTTCCACTCTGTTTACCCATGTGTTGAAGTGTCCTTAGTAGAGGTTGAACAATTAATCAATGAATCGATTTATCCAATTGATGGATGAGGTAAGTTAATTGAATTGACTTTAACCCTTGTGCAATCTTAGATGACCCCCCCCCCCTCCATTGAGGTGTTCCTCCTACCATGACAAAGGTGGATAAAGGTGGAAAGATTTCATGTAATCCATGGACACCAGTGAAGATCACAAATCATTGAAGAAAAAAGGTTCAGAGCACTGTCTAGTGGGTCTAGATGACCCAACTCCCAACGTTAAAGTGCCTAGGATAGCACAAGGGTTACACATTTAAAAAATAATTTCAAAATGAAATAAATCAATTTTAATCGACCTTGGAAGATACCATTTGCATTGAGACATGGTAGGTTTATATTACTATAAGGTAAAACCGACCAATTGCAGCAGACAACACACATGTCATGTCATTAACACGGATCAGTCCAATGTGTGGACAGCCTTTTATAAAGTCATGTGATCATCCAGTGTCTAGAATGTTCTAAGAATGTTCCCTTTGGATTCTTTGGATGTGGAAAAACAACAGTGGTGAACTTTAGGAAACTAACATGTGAATGAATTTGACATTCATTCTAGTTTACTTGTTTTTGGACACAGATTTCATTTCCACTTGATGATCTGGAAGAAATCCAAGAATCTGGAAAACTGTTCAGTAGCAGGAATTTCTGTCTGAGTCTCACTGCTGGAAGTTTGGATGAAGAGGATCTGGATCCACTTTAGGGCAGAGGATCAGATTATTCAATATAAGCCAAAATCGACTAGGAATCAAACCAGGAACCACAAATGATATCTGAATTAAATTGTTGTTAGAATCGTCCGCGCCTACTTCTGGGTAGGAGGCTGAAACCGATGTGGGTCTCAGCAGTGTGGTAAGCCTCACATCTGTAGCTATACGCCGTGACGTGCGGTCAGGTCAGGCAAGTGAGGCAGAGCCTCACCTGTCATAATCGTGATAAAATGGAAAAAGGTAAATTAAGTAAATATTATTTTCCACTGATCTGTGTTAAATATACATTTTCAGTCAACTCAACACTTTTTCTACATTTTCTGAGGTTAAAATGGTTGAATTTGAGTGTTGCGTGATCACAGATGGAGCAGAATCTCCGGGTGAGGCTCTGAAGTGCTGTGCCTCATGTCTGACGGCAGGAATCAATGTTACAGAGACGTCCGGTGGGAGCCCTGCAATAGGCCTGCAGAAGAGGCTCTAGGTGAGGCATGCCTCACCAGCAGGGGGCAGACGTGAGCTGACAGCTGCTTTGTAGCTACACTGGTGCCGCAGAAACAGACTAAGGACGTCTGTCTCCATTGAGAACGAGAGACTCATTAAACTAAAGGAAAATAAGAAAGGCTTTCTGTGATGGCAGCATACCCTGCCACACCCACAAACAAAATGGCGGTAACCTCCTCCCAGCATTGTACACTTTCTTTTTAATTTTGTTATTTCAGATTCTTTATTCTTAAATAAATGCACACATTTCTTTAAGTTAAAATATACATTTATTCTGTTTTCTCTATTTATTTGTAGCAAATACATGTACATATGTTTATTTTACTTATTTTAGTTTGTTTAATTAATGTCACCTGTTTTTTGGGTTACTGGTGCTACTGGTCCCTACGGGTGTGGCTGACGTTCTGCTCCTGGAGCTCTGCTGTGAGGACTGGCAAAAGAGGAAGTCAAGTCTTCACAGCCTTTAAATACTCCTGTCAGACAATTGGGCAGGCGCCATCTACAGAAGCCTCCAAGGGGAGAAACCAATGGACTTATTTAATGTTTGTTTTGCTTCTGTTGGTCATTATTCAGTTTGATCCACTTTTGATGATTTTTCTTTTCCACCAAGAGACCAAGTTTTGTGTTTAGTCTTGTCTTTATAGTCTTTGTTAAATGTCTGTGTAGTTATGTTAGTTTCCCCCCATGTTTCTAAGGTGGTCTGATCAGCCACTATATATGTTCCCCTGTTGTGTCTTTGGTTAGGTCAGTTTGTCTCTGTTACTTGGTCTGAGCAGTTGCTTAAGTTAAAGTTAAGTTTGTTGCCTGAGTTAATCATGTTTCTGTTGACCTCTTTTAGGGGAGTAGTTTGTTCATCTTTTTACATTTTTTGAGAAAAATGAAAACTTTTTTGATAAACTTCTGCTGTCCTCTTTGGCCGCTCGATCCCTCACACTTTCCAACAGATGATAGAGCTTTTTGTGGAGAAGGATCGGCACATGGACTCAAAAAGTAAGGCCAAACACGGGTTTCAATATTTGTTTTTTAAAAATAACATGGGAGTAAGTGGAAAAAAAATGTAAGTAAAATCATTAATTTTGTTTTTAATGATCATTTTGACAGACAACATTTGATAACACTAATTAAAGCTCCAGAATTTTAAGTTGGGGAAAAATACCAGGAACAGTTACTGAGGTCAAATGTGTGCTAAACACATCTGTATATTGTAAATTGTTTACAGTACATATGAATAATTTATACACAGGAAGAGTGTTCTATCCGTCCATAAAAGACATATTCTCTCTAGGACAAATATCTTCTTGTGTGTATTTTATAAGCTGTTAGCTGCTGTTGGATGAATGCTGAAATATTAGGTCTTTCATTGTAAATCTGACTCTAGAGGAGTCAGTGCCTCACCAGCCATCAACCTCACCGGACGACACTGGCAATACGAATGCGTGAAATGCTCCAGAAAGCAAAAAATCCCATTTACTATTTCAGTGCTGAGATTTTGTAAAAGGTTCAGATGTTTTGGAACAATTGAGAACAATTCAATGATTTTGACAACTCAGAAGGTCACTGAGAGGAAATGAAAACAGATTGTTTAGAACAGAGTTTACGTGAATGTCCTATCAATGGATCCCCCACGTTTCAGCAGAATGTGGGGGCTGACTGGAGGAGACTTCGAAGAGAACATATTTGTCAAAGTCAGAAAAATGTCAACTTGGTCCTGAAGCCTCTAGCGACCTGTGGCAGAGAGAACCACCTACAGAACTAGCACCGACTGCCTGATTGGATCGGGGGAACAATGGTGGACCAAGTCCTTCATGAACTAGCACACACATTTATTACCCCTCCTTCCTGCCCTCTGCCATGAATGAGAGGATCATAAATGGCAGAGAATGGAAAAATCTATGAAAGATTAAGAAAATCCTCGATGAGTGGGAGCCGCTCGGGTCAGTGGAATCACACAAAGGAGGCGGGTCCAACAGTCTGTTCAGCTCATGGGGTCATGGGTCACCATCTTTGGATGGGGGGGGGTTCAGGGAAATCAAAATGAAATGAACAAAAATCTTTCATTTGGCTCCTGTCTTTGACTCTTACCCATGCACAGAGTGGAGTGAGCGGGGCTCGTAAAGGTACTGCCCCTCATGGTGTCTCGAGTCCACAGGAATGGGCGGGTGGAATGCTGGGAAGAGGTGGTGGGTACCTATATTATAAAAAGAGAGACAGAAAAATCAGGACAAACTTTATGGAACAGCAGTTTGAAGATTTCATTCCACAATCACCTTTCTAAGCTGTTTCCAGTTTCCAACCCTATGATCTACTGTGGAAATGCCCCCCACGCCCACGATCAGCCAAAACCCCCACCAGCAGGAACAGATGATCAACTCCATTATTTTACTTCCTGTATTTGATCTCTCAGTAAAGACAACTCCAGGTATTAGCAAACCCCCCCTCCCACCCCCAGGTATCCGGAATTATCTGGGAACCTCCAGGGAGGGGTAAAAACGAGGCACATTTTTTTTCTTTATGAATGAAGAGAACACTGGGAATGTTGCAGAGTGGACCCAAGTCTTCCAGGAAGTAGTCAGGGACGAAAGATGAAACACCAAAAAGGCACAGCGGGCCACGAAACAAGAGCCTTAATCTGATTGGTGGAAAGTGCCGGGGGGGGGGGGGGGGGGCAGGTCCATTCATGCAGGAAATTCTAGCACAAGGAGTTGGCTTTGGTCCTGACAACATAGGTTTACGCTGGCAGACACACACACACACACACACACACACACTGATACTGACAGAGTGACGGATTAAAGAGCTGAACTGAAAAACCAAAGAGTTACTCCAGACGCTCATTTACACTCAACTTTGAACGAGTCCAATCTTTTGTGTTTTTGCAGCTCGTTTCCCTTAAGTAGGATAACCTCCGGCTGTGCATTTTGCATTTTTCGTTCTTATATAACTGCTATTCGTTATTTTGCTTTTTTCATTTTATTTCCCAACTAATGGTTAATCCGCGATGATCCAGTATAAACTGAGGGAAGTGACTTTAACAGAAAAAGTAACAAGCAAGATAGAAAAGAAGTAGTCCGCTCCCGCACTTAACTGGCGGAGTGGACCGGCGGAGTGCGGATTACAGCTTTGTGTTTGATGGGAAGGGGGGGGGGGGGGTACATGAGCGGTATGTGTGGGAGATTTAAGACTGCGATCCGTCCCGCAGCTCTAGGGGTACTACCTACCGAACTCAGAACCGGGTCTAAAAGTGTGTCTGAGCACAGCTCGGATCGTCAGCACACACAGCGGTTTGAGCATCAAAGCAGAAATGTCGCTCAGTCCTTAGAAAACATTCAAACAATCACGTGGATTTGTGTTTCCAGTCGTGTCCCGACTAAATAAAGGCTGATGTTATTCACAGCATGCAGCGCCACCCAAAGCTAATGTTGTTAGCCCGTGTTAGCATACTGCAAATCCTGGCTTCGTTCAGAAAAAGCACTGACCACACGGATTAAAATTCAAATGATGAGCGAACAGGTGTTTCATAATAACCGTAACATTATTAAAAGCACGTTTAGAAGATCGTCTCGTATTTTACCGAGCTGACATGTCAATATATAAAGCCGCTCGGCACTGTTATCGTTTTGTATTGAATTGTTACATTCAATAAAGTTTGGAAAAAAAGCCGCTCGGCGGAAGTTGTATCCTCTTCCGGTTTTCAAACTGCGCATGTGCGAATACTGCGCATGTGCGAAGGATTTATTCCGGCCGAAATTGTGACCTTAATGAACGTTTTTATATTCTGAAAACATTTTTCTGGGCCCATGTACACGCTTGAATTCTAATCCGACCATTGATCCCATCAGGATATTTTGTACATGTAACCGCGGCTTATGGTGTCGACGCGCAACGTGGCGGGGGCGTGGCATCACGATGGTGGTCTCTCTATCGGGATGTCAGTCACCCATCACGATGGACGATGATATCGTCCATCGGCACAACCCTAATACCGACCATGAATTTCTGTGTTTTTTTTTCGGATGCTGGTGTGCCGCGGGATTTTTGTCAGGGTTTAAGTGTGCCGTGGCTCAGAAAAGGTTGAAAAACACTGGTCTAGATCAGTGTTTTTCAACCAGTGTTGAGATGGAGATGGTCAAGTGCGCCGTGGGAAATTGCCCTCATTAACTGATCTAAAAACATTTTCCATCTCCAGGAAATCAGCCCTTTGTTCATCCAAACAGGCCCTGATAAAACACTGAGTAGTTAGGAATATAAAAGATCTTAAAATTACTTTTTCTTTGTGTTTATTTAATTCTATTAAAGACATTTTGATAAGAATGCAGGTACCGCGATTTAGCTGCAGCTATAACTGTGTAAGGATAAGTCCCGCCCCTTTAACTGTCTCCGCCAATCATTCTTGAAGGCTTAATCACATGTCATCAGTCTGACCAATCAGAAGTGGTTAAAGTCTTCACTTCCTTGTTCTTAATCCTGCTGATAAAGTCGCTCAGTTCTAACAAAAACGTTTTTTTTTGGATGCTGGTGTGCCGCGGGATTTTTGTCAGGGTTAAAGTGTGCCGTGGCTCAAAAAAGGTTGAAAAACACTGCACTAGACAGTGCTCTGAAACTTTGTTCTTCAATGATTTGTGATCTTCAATGGTGTCCATGGATTACATGAAATCTTTCCATTTATCCACCTTTGACATGGTAGGGAGAACACGTCAATGGAAGGGGGGGTCATAGGATAGCACAAGGATTAATACCGGAAGTGACGCAAAAACTTTACCTTGCTAAACATTGTTGTAATTTATTTTTGTGGTACAATTAAAAAAAAGAAAAAGCTTTTGTCTCCGCTGAGGCCATCGGCGGTTTCCCCGGCCGGTTGGCTGCCTCGGTCCCGTCGAGGCCTGACCAGAGCTCTTCTAGGGCCGGCGTTTGGGGGTGGGGGCCTGGGCTTGCTCCAGGGGGGGCCGGCGCTTTCTGGCTCCTCTCTCTCTGTGTGGGGGGGGGGTGGTGCTGGGCCTGGGGTGTCGGCGCCTCCGGGGGTGGGGCCCCTGGGCTGGGTGGGCCTGGCCCCCTTGCTGAGGGGGGGGGGCGGGGGACAGCTGTTTGACCACCGGGGGACAGTCTATCAGCTGTCCCCAACTTACCCCCTTCCTCATATAACCTCATAATAGGGTGAGGGGGTGGGGGGCTTAGCCTGCGATGAGCCTTGGGGGGGGAGTTACTAGGCAGTGGCCCCCCTCCTATGGTTGCCGTATGGAGTGGGCCCCCCCTCTTTCGGTTTTATTTGCACCTTAGACATGTAGGGCCCTTGGTAGGGGGGGTGCTTGGACATCACTGCCAGCAAGCAGCAGATGTCCTCCTAGCACCCTACCCGCCAATTTTAACCGCACCTTAGACATTTAGGGCCCCTTGGTGGGGAGGGTGAGGGGACGTCACTGTGAGTAATCAGGAGATGTCCCCTTAGTGCCCTACCCGCCAATTTTAACTGCACCCCCCTTAGTACACACACCCCTCCCCCCTCAATATATACATCCCAACATAAACACACACACATGCACACACACACCCTCTCAAACACACATACACGCACACACATTTTGCAAGGAAGGTGGGACCTGGGTCCATCTGTCCCCTGCCTCTTCCCTGGTGGGGGGTGCGGGCCCCTTTGCAACGGCGGCCGTGTCCCCGGGGTGCCGGCTTCCTGGGCCCGGCGGTGCTCTCTCCGCGCGGTGGGGGAGTTCACATTACATCTGAGCCGGGGGTGTCTGGTCCCTGGGGGGTGGGTTCTGGTCCTTGCTCCTGAGTGCTGGGCCCCGCCAAATTTCCAACTGTGGCCGAGCCTGGTCGGGCCATATTTATAACACCCCTTGTGGGCCCTCTTTTTTTCCCCGGGGTTCCCCCCTCCTGGGCGGGGGCGGCGGGCCCCCTGCCTCGCTCCTCCCTGGACCAACCGTGGGCCGGGCGGATGGCTGCCTGGAGTGCGGAGCAGGTCTCCCTTGGGGGGTCCTGGCTCGTACCTGGGGTTGGGGCGGGGGGATGCCCGGAACTCCTGGGTGGTGGTGGGGTGCTCGTTTGGGGCTGTGGGCGTCCTTCTCCGGTGGGGCTCTGCGTTGGATTCTCCCGGCGCGGCGGGGGGGCTGCTCTCCTGGTTGGGCTGGGGCGGCGCTCTCTTTCCCTCCGTGCTTCCCTGGCCTCTGGCTCTGGGGGCCTTGCGGCGGCCCTGCTGGCCCTGGCCTGGGTGGCGGACTTGGTCGCCCGGGAGGCGGTTGTTCCCTGCCGGTTCCCGTGTGGCGTTGGGGGGATTCCGGCTGCCGCTGCTGCTGCGGTGGGGGTCTTGGGGTGGGGATGGCTGGGCACTTTCCCTCCTTCTTTTCACGTTCCACCATCCATTTTAGAAGAACATAAACACTCACCTGAGCACTGGTGTTAGCTCACCTTTGCACTAATAGCTTGCATGACTGAAATATTTCACACTAGTTGGTTTTAAGGCATAAGTATGCGTGTGTGAACACTATTTGTTTTGTGTTCATGTCGACAGGTGGACATTTTTGCAGCTAGCAGGTGTGTTTATAACATTTGAGTGTGTGTGTGGACGGGCCCCGCCCTTTTTGTACTGCATTTGAACCTTACCATAATGATTAACAACCAGTAAACTTGTTGCTGTATGCTGCTTCATGGTCTTACCCCCCTTCCCCTCTTATTATCACCCCCTACCCCCCCTCTCTCTAGCGTCCCTCTCTCTTCTTCCCCTCTTTCCTTTTCCGTCCGGTCCAACACCAAAGATTTTCAGACATGATTGGAATTAATAAAGTTTGGCCTCAATTACAAAAGGGGTTTATTCAGACATACCTTTGGTTTGTCTGAAGATTAATAACCCCTCTTGTTAAAGCAAAATATGTCCAACACAAGAGGCCCTCAGCTCTCGTCTGTCTGCCCAGCTGTTGGACATGACAAGTTAAAAAAAGAAAAAAAGAAAAAGCTTTTGGACTGTTTCATGTATTTAAAATGTCCACTTAAAGAAAACAGTACTAAATAACTTATAAAAATCATACACAATTGGTTTTATATTACGGTCCATTCTGTTAGAACCCGTGCCTCCACTCCAGTTGTTGTGTTTCTGGATTTGATAATTAACACCCGGATTGGTTGTTGTGTTTCAGGACGCTGTAATGTCTTCTGTGATTTCCTGTTGTGTTGTGTGATTTGCTGTTGTGTTTCATGATTTGCTGTTGAGTTTCATGATTTCCTTTTGTATTTCGTGATTTGCTGTTGTGTTTTGTAATTTGCTGTAGTATTTCGTGATTTGCTGTTGTGCTTCGTGATTTCCTGTTGTGTTTTATGGTTGTGTTTCGAGATTTGCTTTTGTGTTTCGTCATTTGCTGCTGTGTTTCGTCATTTGCTGCTGTATTTAGTCATTTGCTGTTG
Organism: Oryzias latipes; assembly: GCF_053564925.1. Taxonomy (NCBI): domain Eukaryota; kingdom Metazoa; phylum Chordata; class Actinopteri; order Beloniformes; family Adrianichthyidae; genus Oryzias; species Oryzias latipes. The sequence continues at coordinate 35,596,632 of NC_136257.1, read as the reverse complement.
TGTTTCGTGATTTCCTGTTGTGTTTTGTGATTTCCTGTTGTGTTTGGTGATTAGCTGTTGTGTTTGGTGATTTGCTGTTGTGTTTGGTGATTTGCTGTTGTGTTTGGTGATTTATTGTTGTTTCGTGATTTCCTGTTGTGTTTGGTGATTTGCTGTTGTGGTTCATGATTTCCTGTTGTGTTTCGTGATTAGCTATTGTGTTTTGTGATTTCCTGCTGCTTTTCGTGATTTGCTGTTGTGTTTCGTGATTAGCTGTTGTGTTTAGTGATTTCCTGTTGTGTTTCGTGATTTGCTGTTGTCTTTCGTGATTTGCCGTTGTGTTTCGTGATTAGCTGTTGTGTTTCGTGATTTGCTGCTGTGTTTCGTGATTTGCTGTTGTGTTTCGTGATTTTCTGTTGTGTTTTGCTTTGGTGTTTGGTGATTTCCTGTTTCGTGATTTCTTGTTGTGTTTCGTGATTAGCTGCTGTATTTTGTGATTTCCTGTTGTGTTTCGTCATTCGCTGCTGTGTTTTGTGATTTTCTTTTGTGTTTCGTCATTTGCTGTTGTGTTTGGCGAATGGCTGTTGTGTTTCGTGACTTCCTGTTGTGTTTTGCTGTTGTGTTTTGGCGATTTGCTGTTGTGTTTCGTGATTTGCTTTTGTGTTTCGTGATTTGCTGTTGTGTTTCGTGATTTCCTGTTGTTTTTGCTTTTGTGTTTCGTGATTTCCTGATGTTTTTGCTTTTGTGTTTCGTGATTTCCTGATGTTTTTGCTTTTGTGTTTCGTGATTTCCTGTTGTTTTTGCTTTTGTGTTTTGTGATTTCCTGTTATGTTTGGTGATTAGCTGTTGTGTTTGGTGATTTGCTGTTGTGTTTTGTGATTTCCTGTTGTGTTTGGTGATTTGCTGTTGTGGTTCGTTATTTCCTGTTGTGTTTCGTGATTAGCTGTTGTGTTTAGTGATTAGCTATTGTGTTTCGTGATATGCTGCTGTGTTTCTTGATTTTCTGTTGTGTTTTGCTTTGGTGTTTTGTGATTTCCTGTTGTTTCGTGATTTCTTGTTGTGTTTCGTGATTAGCTGCTGTTTTTTGTGATTTGCTGTTGAGTTTCATGATTTCCTTTTGTATTTCGTGATTTGCTGTTGTGTTTTGTAATTTGCTGTAGTATTTCGTGATTTGCTGTTGTGTTTCGTGATTTCCTGTTGTGTTTTACGGTTGGGTTTCGAGATTTGCTTTTGTGTTTCGTGATTTGCTGTTACGTTTTGTGATTTCCTGTTGTGTTTCATGATTTCCAGTTGTGTTTCGTGATTTGCTGTTGTGTTTCGTCATTTGCTGCCGTGTTTCGTCATTTGCTGCTGTGTTTCGTCATTTGCTGCTGTATTTCGTCATTTGCTATTGTGCTTCGTGATTTCCTGTTGTTTTTGCTGTTGTGTTTTGGCGATTTGCTGTTGTGTTTCGTGATTTGCTTTTGTGTTTCGTGATTTGCTGTTGTGTTTCGTGATTTCCTGTTGTTTTTGCTTTTGTGTTTCGTGATTTCCTGATGTTTTTGCTTTTGTGTTTCGTGATTTCCTGATGTTTTTGCTTTTGTGTTTCGTGATTTCCTGTTGTTTTTGCTTTTGTGTTTTGTGATTTCCTGTTATGTTTGGTGATTAGCTGTTGTGTTTGGTGATTTGCTGTTGTGTTTTGTGATTTCCTGTTGTGTTTGGTGATTTGCTGTTGTGGTTCGTTATTTCCTGTTGTGTTTCGTGATTAGCTGTTGTGTTTAGTGATTAGCTATTGTGTTTCGTGATATGCTGCTGTGTTTCTTGATTTTCTGTTGTGTTTTGCTTTGGTGTTTTGTGATTTCCTGTTGTTTCGTGATTTCTTGTTGTGTTTCGTGATTAGCTGCTGTTTTTTGTGATTTGCTGTTGAGTTTCATGATTTCCTTTTGTATTTCGTGATTTGCTGTTGTGTTTTGTAATTTGCTGTAGTATTTCGTGATTTGCTGTTGTGTTTCGTGATTTCCTGTTGTGTTTTACGGTTGGGTTTCGAGATTTGCTTTTGTGTTTCGTGATTTGCTGTTACGTTTTGTGATTTCCTGTTGTGTTTCATGATTTCCAGTTGTGTTTCGTGATTTGCTGTTGTGTTTCGTCATTTGCTGCCGTGTTTCGTCATTTGCTGCTGTGTTTCGTCATTTGCTGCTGTATTTCGTCATTTGCTATTGTGCTTCGTGATTTCCTGTTGTTTTTGCTTTTCTGTTTTGTGATTTCCTGTTGTGTTTGGTGATTAGCTGTTGTGTTTGGTGATTTGCTGTTGTGTTTTGCTTTGGTGTTTTGTGATTTCCTGTTGTTTCGTGATTTCCTGTTGTGTTTGGTGATTTCCTGTTGTGTTTGGTGATTTGCTGTTGTGGTTCGTGATTTCCTGTTGTGTTTCGTGATTAGCTGTTGTGTTTCGTGATTAGCTATTGTGTTTCGTGATTTGCTGCTGTGTTTCGTGATTTGCTGTTGTGTTTGGTGATTTATTGTTGTGTTTTGCTTTGGTGTTTTGTGATTTCCTGTTGTTTCGTGATTTCTTGTTGTGTTTCGTGATTAGCTGCTGTGTTTTGTGATTTCCTGTTGTGTTTCGTGATTTGCTGTTGTCTTTCGTGATTAGCTGTTGTGTTTTGTGATTTCCTGTTGTGTTTGGTGATTTGCTGTTGTGTTTCGTGATTAGCTGTTGTATTTCGTGATTTGCTGCTGTGTTTCGTGATTTGCTGTTGTGTTTAGTGATTTTCTGTTGTGTTTTGCTTTGGTGTTTTGTGATTTCCTGTTGTTTCGTGATTTCTTGTTGTGTTTCGTGATTAGCTGCTGTGTTTTGTGATTTCCTGTTGTGTTTCGTCATTCGCTGCTGTGTTTCGTCATTTGCTTCTGTGTTTCGTCATTTGCTGTTGTGTTTTGTGATTTCCTGTTGTGTTTGGCGAATGGTTGTCGTGTTTCGTGACTTCCTGTTGTGTTTTGCTGTTGTGTTTTGGCGATTTGCTGTTGTGTTTCGTGATTTGCTTTTGTGTTTCGTGATTTGCTGTTGTGTTTCGTGATTTCCTGTTGTTTTTGCATTTGTGTTTCGTGATTTCCTGTTGTTTTTGCTTTTGTGTTTTGTGATTTCCTGTTGTGTTTAGTAATTTTCTGTTTTGTTTCATGATTTCTTGTTGTGTTTTGTGATTTCCTGTTGAGTTTGGTGATTAGCTGTTGTGTTTAGTGATTAGCTATTGTGTTTCGTGACATGCTGCTGTGTTTCATGATTTTCTGTTGTGTTTTGCTTTGGTGTTTTGTGATTTCCTGTTGTTTTGTGATTTCCTGTTGTGTTTCGTGATTAGCTGTTGTGTTTAGTGATTAGCTGTTGTGTTTCGTGATTTGCTGCTGTGTTTCGTGATTTTCTGTTGTGTTGTGCTTTGGTGTTTTGTGATTTCCTGTTGTTTCGTGATTTCTTGTTGTGTTTCGAGATTAGCTGTTGTGTTTTGTTATTTCCTGTTGTGTTTCGTGATTTGCTGTTGTGTTTCGTGATTAGCTGTTGTGTTTTGTGATTTCCTGTTGTGTTTGGTGATTTGCTGTTGTGTTTCCTGATTAGCTGTTGTGTTTCGTGATTTTCTGTTGTGTTTTGCTTTGGTGTTTTGTGATTTCTTGTTGTTTTGTGATTTGTTGTTGTGTTTCGTGATTAGCTGCTGTGTTTTGTGATTTGCTGTTGTGCTTCGTGATTTGCTGTTGTGTTTCGTGATTAGCTGTTGTGTTTTGTGATTTCCTGTTGTGTTAAGTGATTTAGTGTTGTGTTTTGTTATTTCCTGTTGTGTTTCATGATTTGCTGTTGTGTTTCGTGATTAGCTGTTGTGTTTTGTGATTTCCTGTTGTGTTTGGTGATTTGCTGTTGTGTTTCCTGATTAGCTGTTGTGTTTCGTGATTTTCTGTTGTGTTTTGCTTTGGTGTTTTGTGATTTCCTGTTGTTTTTTGATTTACTGTTGTGTTTCCTGATTAGCTGTTGTGTTTCGTGATTTGCTGCTGTGTTTCGTGATTTTCTGTTGTGTTTTGCTTTGGTGTTTTGTGATTTCCTGTTGTTTTGTGATTTGTTGTTGTGTTTCGTGATTAGCTGCTGTGTTTTGTGATTTCCTGTTGTGTTTTGTGATTTCCTGTTGTGCTTCGTGATTTGCTGTTGTGTTTCGTGATTAGCTGTTGTGTTTTGTGATTTCCTGTTGTTTTAAGTGATTTGCTGTTGTGTTTTGTGATTTCCTGATGTTTTTGCTTTCGGTTTTTGTGATTTTCTTTGGTGTTTTGTGATTTCCTGTTGTGTTTCGTGATTTGCTGCTGCGTTTCATGATTTGCTATTGTGTTTCGTGATTTGCTGTTGTTTCGTGATTTCCTGTTGTGTTTCGTGATTAGAAGCTGTGTTTCGTGATTTGCTGTTGTGTTTCGTGATTTCCTGTTGTTTTTGCCGTTGTGTTTTGTGATTTCCTGTTGTGTTTTGTGATTTCCTGTTGTTTTTGCTTTGGTGGTTTGTGATTTCCTGTTGTTTCGTGATTTCTTGTTGTGTTTCGTGATTAGCTGTTGTGTTTTGTTATTTCCTGTTGTGTTTCGTGACTTCCTGTTGTGTTTCGTGATTAGCTGTTGTGTTTTGTGATTTCCTGTTGTGTTTGGTGATTTGCTGTTGTGTTTCCTGATTAGCTGTTGTGTTTCGTGATTTTTTTGTTGTGTTTTGCTTTGGTATTTCGTGATTAGCTGTTGCGTTTTGTGATTTCCTGTTGTGTTTCGTGATTAGCTGTTGTGTTTAGTGATTAGCTGTTGTGTTTCGTGATTTGCTGCTGTGTTTCGTGATTTGCTGTTGTGTTTCGTGATAAGCTGTTGTGTTTTGTGATTTCCTGTTGTGTTTGGTGATTTGCTGTTGTGTTTCCTGATTAGCTGTTGTGTTTCGTGATTTTCTGTTGTGTTTTGCTTTGGTGTTTTGTGATTTCCTGTTGTTTTGTGATTTGTTGTTGTGTTTTGTGATTAGCTGCTGTGTTTTGTGATTTGCTGTTGTGCTTCGTGATTTGCTGTTGTGTTTCGTGATTAGCTGTTGCGTTTTGTGATTTCCTGTTGTGTTAAGTGATTTGCTGTTGTGTTTTGTTATTTCCTGTTGTGTTTCGTGATTTGCTGTTGTGTTTCGTGATTAGCTGTTGTGTTTTGTGATTTCCTGTTGTGTTTGGTGATTTGCTGTTGTGTTTCCTGATTAGCTGTTGTGTTTTGTGATTTTCTGTTGTGTTTTGCTTTGGTGTTTTGTGATTTCCTGTTGTTTTGTGATTTCCTGTTGTGTTTCGTGATTAGCTGTTCTGTTTAGTGATTAGCTGTTGTGTTTCGTGATTTGCTGCTGTGTTTCGTGATTATCTGTTGTGTTTTGCTTTGGTGTTTTGTGATTTCCTGTTGTTTCGTGATTTCTTGTTGTGTTTCGAGATTAGCTGTTGTGTTTTGTTATTTCCTGTTGTGTTTCGTGATTTGCTGTTGTGTTTCGTGATTAGCTGTTGTGTTTTGTGATTTCCTGTTGTGTTTGGTGATTTGCTGTTGTGTTTCCTGATTAGCTGTTGTGTTTCGTGATTTTCTGTTGTGTTTTGCTTTGGTGTTTTGTGATTTCCTGTTGTTTTGTGATTTGTTGTTGTGTTTCGTGATTAGCACTGTGTTTTGTGATTTGCTGTTGTGCTTCGTGATTTGCTGTTGTGTTTCGTGATTAGCTGTTGTGTTTTGTGATTTCCTGTTGTGTTAAGTGATTTGCTGTTGTGTTTTGTGATTTCCTGATGTTTTTGCTTTTGGTTTTTGTTATTTGCTTTGGTGTTTTGTGATTTCCTGTTGTGTTTCGTGATTTGCTGCTGCGTTTCATGATTTGCTGCTGCGTTTCATGATTTGCTATTGTGTTTCGTGATTTGCTGTTGTTTCGTGATTTCCTGTTGTGTTTCGTGATTAGAAGCTGTGTTTCGTGATTTGCTGTTGTGTTTCGTGATTTCCTGTTGTTTTTGCCGTTGTGTTTTGTGATTTGCTATTGTGTTTTGTGATTTCCTGTTATGTTTAGTGATTTTCTGTTTTGTTTCGTGATTTCCTGTTGTTTCGTGATTTCCTGTTGTGTTTGGTGATTTGTTGTTGTGTTTAATGATTTCTTTTTGTGTTTCATGATTTCCTGTTTCGTTTCGTGATTAGCTGTTGTGTTTTGTGATTTCCTGTTGTGTTTCGTGATTAGCTGTTGTGTTTCGTGATTTGCTGCTGTGTTTTGCTTTGGTGTTTTGTGATTTCCTGTTGTTTCGTGATTTCTTGTTGTGTTTCGTGAATAGCTGTTGTGTTTCGTGATTTTCTGTTGTGTTTTGCTTTGGTGTTTTGTGATTTCCTGTTGTTTTGTGATTTCCTGTTGTGTTTCGTGATTAGCTGTTGTGTTTAGTGATTAGCTGTTGTGTTTCGTGATTTGCTGCTGTGTTTCGTGATTTTCTGTTGTGTTTTGCTTTGGTGTTTTGTGATTTCCTGTTGTTTCGTGATTTCTTGTTGTGTTTCGAGATTAGCTGTTGTGTTTTGTTATTTCCTGTTGTGTTTCGTGATTAGCTGTTGTGTTTCGTCATTTCCTGTTGTGTTTGGTGATTAGCTGTTGTGTTTGGTGATTTGCTGTTGTGGTTCGTTATTTCCTGTTGTGTTTCGTGATTAGCTGTTGTGTTTCGTGATTAGCTGTTGTGTTTAGTGATTTGCTGCTGTGTTTCGTGATTTTCTGTTGTTTTGTGATTTCTTGTTGTGTTTCGTGATTAGCTGTTGAGTTTTGTTATTTCCTGTTGTGTTTCGTGATTTGCTGTTGTGTTTCGTGATTAGCTGTTGTGTTTGGTGATTAGCTGTTGTGTTTGGTGATTTGCTGTTGTGTTTTGTTATTTCCTGTTGTGTTTCGTGATTAGCTGTTGTGTTTCGTGATTAGCTGTTGTGTTTCGTGATTTGCTGCTGTGTTTCGTGATTTTCTGTTGTTTTGTGATTTCTTGTTGTGTTTCGTGATTAGCTGTTGAGTTTTGTTATTTCCTGTTGTGTTTCGTGATTTGCTGCTGTGTTTGGTGATTAGCTGTTGTGTTTGGTGATTTGCTGTTGTGTTTTGTGATTTCCTGTTGTTTTGTGATTTCTTGTTGTGTTTCGTGATTAGCTGTTGAGTTTTGTTATTTCCTGTTGTGTTTCGTGATTTGCTGTTGTGTTTCGTGATTAGCTGTTGTGTTTTGTGATTTCCTGTTGTGTTTGGTGATTTGCTGTTGTGTTTCGTGATTAGCTGTTGTGTTTTGTGATTTCCTGTTGTGTTTGGTGATTTGCTGTTGTGTTTCCTGATTAGCTGTTGTGTTTCGTGATTTTCTGTTGTGTTTTGCTTTGGTGTTTTGTGATTTCCTGTTGTTTTGTGATTTCCTGTTGTGTTTCGTGATTAGCTGTTGTGTTTAGTGATTAGCTGTTGTGTTTCGTGATTTGCTGCTGTGTTTCGTGATTATCTGTTGTGTTTTGCTTTGGTGTTTTGTGATTTCCTGTTGTTTCGTGATTTCTTGTTGTGTTTCGAGATTAGATGTTGTGTTTTGTTATTTCCTGTTGTGTTTCGTGATTAGCTGTTGTGTTTTGTGATTTCCTGTTGTGTTTGGTGATTTGCTGTTGTGTTTCCTGATTAGCTGTTGTGTTTCGTGATTTGCTGCTGTGTTTCGTGATTTTCTGTTGTGTTTTGCTTTGGTGTTTTGTAATTTCCTGTTGTTTTGTGATTTGTTGTTGTGCTTCGTGATTTGCTGTTGTGTTTCGTGATTAGCTGTTGTGTTTTGTGATTTCCTGTTGTGTTAAGTGATTTGCTGTTGTGTTTTGTGATTTCCTGATGTTTTTGCTTTTGGTTTTTGTGATTTTCTTTGGTGTTTTGTGATTTCCTGTTGTGTTTCGTGATTTGCTGCTGCATTTCGTGATTTGCTGCTGCGTTTCATGATTTGCTATTGTGTTTCGTGATTTGCTGTTGTTTCGTGATTTCCTGTTGTGTTTCGTGATTAGAAGCTGTGTTTCGTGATTTGCTGTTGTGTTTCGTGATTTCCTGTTGTTTTTGCCGTTGTGTTTTGTGATTTCCTGTTGTGTTTTGTGATTTCCTGTTGTTTTTGCTGTTGTGTTTTATGATTTCCTGTTTTGTGATTTCTTGTTGTGTTTGGCGATTTGCTGTTGTATTTCGTGATTTGCTTTTGTGTTTCGTGATTTGCTGTTGTGTTTTGTGATTTCCTGTTGTGTATCATGATTTGCTGTTGTCTTTCGTGATTTCCTGTTGTGTTTTGTGATTTCCTGTTATGTTTAGTGATTTTCTGTTTTGTTTCGTGATTTCCTGTTGTTTCGTGATTTCCTGTTGTGTTTGGTGATTTGTTGTTGTGTTTAATGATTTCTTTTTGTGTTTCGTGATTTCCTGTTTCGTTTCGTGATTAGCTGTTGTGTTTTGTGATTTCCTGTTGTGTTTCGTGATTAGCTGTTGTGTTTCGTGATTTGCTGCTGCTTTTCGTGATTTGCTGCTGTGTTTTGCTTTGGTGTTTTGTGATTTCCTGTTGTTTCGTGATTTCTTGTTGTGTTTCGTGATTAGCTGTTGTGTTTTGTGATTTCCTGTTGTGTTTCGTGATTAGCTTTTCTGTTTGGTGATTTGCTGTTGTTTGGTTATTTGCTGTTGTGTTTCGTGATTTGCTGTTGTGTTTCAGGATTTCCTGTTGTTTTTGCTGTTGTGTCTAGTGACTTGCTGTTGTGTTTAGTGATTTCCTTTTGTGTTTGGTGATTTGCTGCTGCGTTTCGTGATTTGCAGCTGCGTTTCGCGATTTCCTGTCATGTTTCGTGATTTCCTGTTGTTTTTGTTGTTGCTTTTTGTGATTTGCTGTTGTGTTTAGTGATTTCCTTTTGTGTTTCGTGATTAGCTGTTGTGTTTCGTGATTTGCTGCTGCGTTTCGTGATTAGCTGTTGTGTTTTGTGATTTCCTGTTGTGTTTTGTGATTTCCTGTGTTGTTTGGTGATTAGCTGTTGTGTTTGGTGATTTGCTATTGTGTTTGGTGATTTGCTGTTGTGTTTGGTGATTTGCTGTTGTGTTTGGTGATTTGTTGTTGTGTTTGGTAATTTTCTGTTGTGTTTTGCTTTGGTGTTTTGTGATTTCCTGTTGTGTTTCGTGATTAGCTATTGTGTTTCGTGATTTGCTGCTGTGTTTCGTGATTTTCTGTTGTGTTTTGCTTTGGTGTTTTGTGATTTCCTGTTGTGTTTCGTCATTCGCTGCTGTCTTTCTTCATTTGCTGCTGTGTTTCGTCATTTGCTGTTGTGTTTCGTCATTTGCTGTTGTGTTTCGTCATTTGCTCTTGTGTTTCGTGATTTCCTGTTGTGTTTTGTGATTTCCTGTTGTGTTTGGCGAATGGCTGTTATGTTTCCTGACTTCCTGTTGTGTTTTGCTGTTGTGTTTTGGCGATTTGCTGTTGTGTTTTGTGATTTCCTGTTGTGTTTCGTGATTTGCTTTTGTGTTTCGTGATTTGCTGTTGTGTTTCGTGATTTCCTGTTGCTTTTGCTTTTATGTTTTGTGATTTCCTGTTGTGTTTAGTAATTTTCTGTTTTGTTTTGTGATTTCCTGTTGTGTTTCGTGATTAGCTGCTGTGTTTTGTGATTTCCTGTTGTGTTTGGTGATTTGCTGTTGTGTTTCCTGATTAGCTGTTGTGTTTCGTGATTTTCTGTTGTGTTTTGCTTTGGTGTTTTGTGATTTCCTGTTGTTTTGTGATTTGTTGTTGTGTTTTGTGATTAGCTGCTGTGTTTTGTGATTTGCTGTTGTGCTTCGTGATTTGCTGTTGTGTTTCGTGATTAGCTGTTGCGTTTTGTGATTTCCTGTTGTGTTAAGTGATTTGCTGTTGTGTTTTGTTATTTCCTGTTGTGTTTCGTGATTTGCTGTTGTGTTTCGTGATTAGCTGTTGTGTTTTGTGATTTCCTGTTGTGTTTGGTGATTTGCTGTTGTGTTTCCTGATTAGCTGTTGTGTTTTGTGATTTTCTGTTGTGTTTTGCTTTGGTGTTTCGTGATTTTCTGTTGTTTTGTGATTTCTTGTTGTGTTTCGTGATTAGGTGTTGAGTTTTGTTATTTCCTGTTGTGTTTCGTGATTTGCTGCTGTGTTTGGTGATTAGCTGTTGTGTTTGGTGATTTGCTGTTGTGTTTTGTGATTTCCTGTTGTTTCGTGATTTCTTGTTGTGTTTCGAGATTAGCTGTTGTGTTTTGTTATTTCCTGTTGTGTTTCGTGATTTGCTGTTGTGTTTCGTGATTAGCTGTTGTGTTTTGTGATTTCCTGTTGTGTTTGGTGATTTGCTGTTGTGTTTCCTGATTAGCTGTTGTGTTTCGTGATTTTCTGTTGTGTTTTGCTTTGGTGTTTTGTGATTTCCTGTTGTTTTGTGATTTGTTGTTGTGTTTCGTGATTAGCTGCTGTGTTTTGTGATTTGCTGTTGTGCTTCGTGATTTGCTGTTGTGTTTCGTGATTAGCTGTTGGTTTTTGTGATTTCCTGTTGTGTTAAGTGATTTGCTGTTGTGTTTTGTGATTTCCTGATTTTTTTGCTTTTGGTTTTTGTTATTTGCTTTGGTGTTTTGTGATTTCCTGTTGTGTTTCGTGATTTGCTGCTGCGTTTCATGATTTGCTGCTGCGTTTCATGATTTGCTATTGTGTTTCGTGATTTGCTGTTGTTTCGTGATTTCCTGTTGTGTTTCGTGATTAGAAGCTGTGTTTCGTGATTTGCTGTTGTGTTTCGTGATTTCCTGTTGTTTTTGCCGTTGTGTTTTGTGATTTGCTGTTGTGTTTTGTGATTTCCTGTTGTTTTTCCTATTGTGTTTTGTGATTTCCTGTTATGTTTAGTGATTTTCTGTTTTGTTTCGTGATTTCCTGTTGTTTCGTGATTTCCTGTTGTGTTTGGTGATTTGTTGTTGTGTTTAATGATTTCTTTTTGTGTTTCATGATTTCGTGTTTCGTTTCGTGATTAGCTGTTGTGTTTTGTGATTTCCTGTTGTGTTTCGTGATTAGCTGTTGTGTTTCGTGATTTGCTGCTGTGTTTTCCTTTGGTGTTTTGTGATTTCCTGTTGTTTCGTGATTTCTTGTTGTGTTTCGTGAATAGCTGTTGTGTTTCGTGATTTTCTGTTGTGTTTTGCTTTGGTGTTTTGTGATTTCCTGTTGTTTTGTGATTTCCTGTTGTGTTTCGTGATTAGCTGTTGTGTTTAGTGATTAGCTGTTGTGTTTCGTGATTTGCTGCTGTGTTTCGTGATTTTCTGTTGTGTTTTGCTTTGGTGTTTTGTGATTTCCTGTTGTTTCGTGATTTCTTGTTGTGTTTCGAGATTAGCTGTTGTGTTTTGTTATTTCCTGTTGTGTTTCGTGATTAGCTGTTGTGTTTCGTCATTTCCTGTTGTGTTTGGTGATTAGCTGTTGTGTTTGGTGATTTGCTGTTGTGGTTCGTTATTTCCTGTTGTGTTTCGTGATTAGCTGTTGTGTTTCGTGATTAGCTGTTGTGTTTAGTGATTTGCTGCTGTGTTTCGTGATTTTCTGTTGTTTTGTGATTTCTTGTTGTGTTTCGTGATTAGCTGTTGAGTTTTGTTATTTCCTGTTGTGTTTCGTGATTTGCTGTTGTGTTTCGTGATTAGCTGTTGTGTTTGGTGATTAGCTGTTGTGTTTGGTGATTTGCTGTTGTGTTTTGTTATTTCCTGTTGTGTTTCGTGATTAGCTGTTGTGTTTCGTGATTAGCTGTTGTGTTTCGTGATTTGCTGCTGTGTTTCGTGATTTTCTGTTGTTTTGTGATTTCTTGTTGTGTTTCGTGATTAGCTGTTGAGTTTTGTTATTTCCTGTTGTGTTTCGTGATTTGCTGCTGTGTTTGGTGATTAGCTGTTGTGTTTGGTGATTTGCTGTTGTGTTTTGTGATTTCCTGTTGTTTTGTGATTTCTTGTTGTGTTTCGTGATTAGCTGTTGAGTTTTGTTATTTCCTGTTGTGTTTCGTGATTTGCTGTTGTGTTTCGTGATTAGCTGTTGTGTTTTGTGATTTCCTGTTGTGTTTGGTGATTTGCTGTTGTGTTTCGTGATTAGCTGTTGTGTTTTGTGATTTCCTGTTGTGTTTGGTGATTTGCTGTTGTGTTTCCTGATTAGCTGTTGTGTTTCGTGATTTTCTGTTGTGTTTTGCTTTGGTGTTTTGTGATTTCCTGTTGTTTTGTGATTTCCTGTTGTGTTTCGTGATTAGCTGTTGTGTTTCGTGATTAGCTGTTGTGTTTAATGATTAGCTGTTGTGTTTCGTGATTTGCTGCTGTGTTTCGTGATTTTCTGTTGTGTTTTGCTTTGGTGTTTTGTGATTTCCTGTTGTTTCGTGATTTCTTGTTGTGTTTCGAGATTAGATGTTGTGTTTTGTTATTTCCTGTTGTGTTTCGTGATTAGCTGTTGTGTTTTGTGATTTCCTGTTGTGTTTGGTGATTTGCTGTTGTGTTTCCTGATTAGCTGTTGTGTTTCGTGATTTGCTGCTGTGTTTCGTGATTTTCTGTTGTGTTTTGCTTTGGTGTTTTGTAATTTCCTGTTGTTTTGTGATTTGTTGTTGTGCTTCGTGATTTGCTGTTGTGTTTCGTGATTAGCTGTTGTGTTTTGTGATTTCCTGTTGTGTTAAGTGATTTGCTGTTGTGTTTTGTGATTTCCTGATGTTTTTGCTTTTGGTTTTTGTGATTTTCTTTGGTGTTTTGTGATTTCCTGTTGTGTTTCGTGATTTGCTGCTGCATTTCGTGATTTGCTGCTGCGTTTCATGATTTGCTATTGTGTTTCGTGATTTGCTGTTGTTTCGTGATTTCCTGTTGTGTTTCGTGATTAGAAGCTGTGTTTCGTGATTTGCTGTTGTGTTTCGTGATTTCCTGTTGTTTTTGCCGTTGTGTTTTGTGATTTCCTGTTGTGTTTTGTGATTTCCTGTTGTTTTTGCTGTTGTGTTTTATGATTTCCTGTTTTGTGATTTCTTGTTGTGTTTGGCGATTTGCTGTTGTATTTCGTGATTTGCTTTTGTGTTTCGTGATTTGCTGTTGTGTTTTGTGATTTCCTGTTGTGTATCATGATTTGCTGTTGTCTTTCGTGATTTCCTGTTGTGTTTTGTGATTTCCTGTTATGTTTAGTGATTTTCTGTTTTGTTTCGTGATTTCCTGTTGTTTCGTGATTTCCTGTTGTGTTTGGTGATTTGTTGTTGTGTTTAATGATTTCTTTTTGTGTTTCGTGATTTCCTGTTTCGTTTCGTGATTAGCTGTTGTGTTTTGTGATTTCCTGTTGTGTTTCGTGATTAGCTGTTGTGTTTCGTGATTTGCTGCTGCTTTTCGTGATTTGCTGCTGTGTTTTGCTTTGGTGTTTTGTGATTTCCTGTTGTTTCGTGATTTCTTGTTGTGTTTCGTGATTAGCTGTTGTGTTTTGTGATTTCCTGTTGTGTTTCGTGATTAGCTTTTCTGTTTGGTGATTTGCTGTTGTTTGGTTATTTGCTGTTGTGTTTCGTGATTTGCTGTTGTGTTTCAGGATTTCCTGTTGTTTTTGCTGTTGTGTCTAGTGACTTGCTGTTGTGTTTAGTGATTTCCTTTTGTGTTTGGTGATTTGCTGCTGCGTTTCGTGATTTGCAGCTGCGTTTCGCGATTTCCTGTCATGTTTCGTGATTTCCTGTTGTTTTTGTTGTTGCTTTTTGTGATTTGCTGTTGTGTTTAGTGATTTCCTTTTGTGTTTCGTGATTAGCTGTTGTGTTTCGTGATTTGCTGCTGCGTTTCGTGATTAGCTGTTGTGTTTTGTGATTTCCTGTTGTGTTTTGTGATTTCCTGTGTTGTTTGGTGATTAGCTGTTGTGTTTGGTGATTTGCTATTGTGTTTGGTGATTTGCTGTTGTGTTTGGTGATTTGCTGTTGTGTTTGGTGATTTGCTGTTGTGTTTGGTAATTTTCTGTTGTGTTTTGCTTTGGTGTTTTGTGAATTCCTGTTGTGTTTCGTGATTAGCTATTGTGTTTCGTGATTTGCTGCTGTGTTTCGTGATTTTCTGTTGTGTTTTGCTTTGGTGTTTTGTGATTTCCTGTTGTGTTTCGTCATTCGCTGCTGTCTTTCTTCATTTGCTGCTGTGTTTCGTCATTTGCTGTTGTGTTTCGTCATATGCTGTTGTGTTTCGTCATTTGCTCTTGTGTTTCGTGATTTCCTGTTGTGTTTTGTGATTTCCTGTTGTGTTTGGCGAAATGGCTGTTATGTTTCGTGACTTCCTGTTGTGTTTTGCTGTTGTGTTTTGGCGATTTGCTGTTGTGTTTTGTGATTTCCTGTTGTGTTTCGTGATTTGCTTTTGTGTTTCGTGATTTCCTGTCGTGTTTCGTGATTAGCTGCTGTGTTTTTTGATTTCCTGTTGTGTTTGGTGATTTGCTGTTGTGGTTCGTGATTTCCTGGGGCCTGTTTCAGAAAGGAGGGGTTCAACCAACTCTGAGGTTGAACTTGAACTCCGAGTTGGTCAATCGGGAGATTAACAACTCTGAGTTTTCTGTTTCAGAGAAGCTGATCCGAGTAAGATCAATCAACTCTGAGTGGACTGATTCGGAGGTGAGCGTGAGCACCGCGACTATAAGAAGCCATTATCAATGGAGCGCAGATATCACGAGTCACCATGGCAACCGTGAAAAAAAGAGGTCTGCGTATTTTTCGCCAGCTGAACTTGACGTGCTGCTGCAGAGTTACAGTGAATATGAGCACATATTATTCCAGAAGAAAAGCAACACTGCTGCATCTGCAAAACAGAGACAGTTAGCGTGGGAAAACATAGCTGCTCAAGTTAATGCCTAAGTTTGCATTTAAATCATTGTCATAAAATATTGACTGTAATAATTTTTTAAAAAGCGTACGGTGTGAAATAATAAATGGGGATATTTAGGAGTACTTTTGAAGTGTTTTTCCTGGTGTAAATGCATGAAATGCTGCATAGTGTACAGAACCAATCTGGGGGGAAATGCATTTAACGTCGGTAATGTTTAGAGGACTTTCTTGTTAACCTTCCCCTCTTGCAAACGTTGGTCATTTTAATATTAATACATGCAATTGTGTTTTTCAAAGTGAACTTTTTCGGGGTTCACTTCCCGTTCGAAACCCTCAACCTCCAGAGCGGATTAAGAATGACTCCAAAACAGTTATTCTGGGAATGACACCTTCTCTTTATTTAACTAAGTTCTCCGTCCTCCGAACACACAATATATACCGCGCTCTACCCCCCCCCCCCCCCCCCCCCCCCATCTGCACCTGCACTCGCCCCTCCCCTTGTCTCTCGTGGATCGCACCCCGCTCAGCACACACACACTGCAACACTACCCTTGTATTGATCAAGTGGTATAGGTTTATATGGGATTAAGAAAGTAAGCAGTGCTAGCAAATTGTGTTTCCAAAAAGTAATTGTTACATTAATCTAATTCAATGTCCCTGATTTCATTTTCACGTAGATGCAATCCTGCAGGAATTAAAAGAACATGGCAGCAGCTAAAAGTGAAAAAAAAAAATCGAGTTTTCTCAAAATCCTCGTAAATGTAATTCTCTACAAATTATTGCAGCCTCCTCGTCTATTGGGTCCTCCAAAAAAGAACAAGCCATTCTTGTCACTTGTCTCTGTGTGACGGACATTTGGGCAATGAAGGTTAAAGCGAAAAATACCGCTTCGTCTTTAAAAAGGGGAGGGGACCGGCAGAAACTTTGAGTTTGGAGAATAAAACCTGCTCCCGACCAGGTTAGGTTCACAGCATAAGTAACCATGGATACTGACTCCGAGTAAAAGTTACCTCTCTTTCAGAAACGGGTTTGACTTACTCTGCTTTCTCTGGTTTAACAAACCTCCCATTCTGAAACGGAAAACCCAGGGTTTCCCTGATTTCAGGGTTAATGCACTCAGAGTTTACACTTAACCTCCTTTCTGAAACAGGCCCCTGTTGTGTTTCGTGATTAGCTGTTGTGTTTCGTGATTAGCTATTGTGTTTCGTGATTTGCTGCTGTGTTTCGTGATTTGCTGTTGTGTTTTGCTTTGGTGTTTTGTGATTTCCTGTTGTTTCGTGATTAGCTGCTGTGTTTTGTGATTTCCTGTTGTGTTTCGTGATTTGCTGTTGTGTTTTGTGATTTCCTGTTGTGTTTGGTGATTTGCTGTTGTGGTTCGTTATTTCCTGTTGTGTTTCGTGATTAGCTGTTGTGTTTAGTGATTAGCTTTTGTGTTTCGTGATTTGCTGCTGTGTTTCGTGATTAGCTGTTGTGTTTTGTGATTTCCTGTTGTGTTTCGTGATTAGCTGTTGTGTTTCGTGATTTGCTGCTGCTTTTCGTGATTTGCTGCTGTGTTTTGCTTTGGTGTTTTGTGATTTCCTGTTGTTTCGTGATTTGCTGTTGTGTTTGGTGATTTGCTGTTGTGTTTGTTGATTTGCTGTTGTGTTTGGTGATTTGCTGTTGTGTTTGGTGATTTGTTGTGTGTTTGGTGATTTGCTGTTGTGTTTCGTGATTTGCTGTTGTGATTTGTGATTTGCTGCTTTGTTTCGTGATTTGCTGTTATGTTTTGCTTTGGTGTTTTTGTGATTTCCTGTTGTTTCGTGATTTCCTGTTGTGTTTCGTGATTAGCTGTTGTGTTTTGTGATTTCCTGTTGTGTTTGGTGATTTGCTGTTGTGTTTGGTGATTTGCTGTTGTGTTTGGTGATTTCCTGTTGTGTTTGGTGATTTGTTGTGTGTTTGGTGATTTGCTGCTGGTTTTCGGGATTTGCTGTTGTGTTTCGTTATTTGCTGTCGTGTTTCGTTATTTGCTGTCGTGTTTCGTTATTTGCTGTCGTGTTTCGTGATTTGCTGTGGTGTTTCGTGATTTGCTGTGGTGTTTCGTGATTTGCTGTTGTGTTTCGTGATTTGCTGTGGTGTTTCGTGATTTGCTGTCGTGTTTCATGATTGGCTGTGGTGTTTCGTGATTTGCTGTGGTGTTTCGTTATTTGCTGTCGTGTTTCGTGATTTGCTGTTATGTTTTGCTTTGGTGTTTTTGTGATTTCCTGTTGTTTCGTGATTTCCTGTTGTGTTTCGTGATTAGCTGTTGTGTTTGGTGATTTCCTGTTGTGTTTGGTGATTTGCTGTTGTGTTTGGTGATTTGCTGTTGTGTTTGGTGATTTGCTGTTGTGTTTGGTGATTTCCTGTTGTGTTTGGTGATTTGTTGTGTGTTTGGTGATTTGCTGCTGGTTTTCGGGATTTGCTGTTGTGTTTCGTTATTTGCTGTCGTGTTTCGTTATTTGCTGTCGTGTTTCGTTATTTGCTGTCGTGTTTCGTGATTTGCTGTGGTGTTTCGTGATTTGCTGTGGTGTTTCGTGATTTGCTGTGGTGTTTCGTGATTTGCTGTGGTGTTTCGTGATTTGCTGTCGTGTTTCATGATTGGCTGTCGTGTTTCGTGATTTGCTGTTTTTTTTGATTTCCTGTTGTGTTTCGTGATTTCCTGTTGTGTTTTGCTTTGGTGCTTTACGTGACCGTAAAGATGAAAAGAAGCTTGGAAACCAGGATAGTGATGAGAGGCCGAGCACACAGACGGGGTTCATTTTGAAGCGGATGCAGATGATAAACGATAAAAAGAAAATAGATAGATGATAGGAGATGGAAAGATGTCTCTTTACGATAGAGAGGAATTAATCTTAACTTTAACCCTTTTCCATAGCGTTTACGTTCTTTTAACTACCGCAGCTCTCCAAATGTTTCTGCAATAATGTAATTCCAGCAGTTTCTGACGTGGAGAAAAGCAGCTTTGCGTCACTATGCCGATCTATCGATGCAAAGCTGCTCTGAAACGCCACGTTTCTCTGCGTCAGAATCAGCTGATTCACGTTGATCATGTAAACGGTCGTAGAGTATTGGTCTGTCAGAAAGCATGTTATTTTGAGGTCACTGGCGACATGTCCGGTGTTAAAGAGTTAAAACACTTGTGTGTTCCAAAGATGAGTTTCAGATGAAAAAAATACAAAAATGCAACGGAAATTACTTTCTGTTTTTATACTTTCCGTTCTTTGGATCTCCTTTAAACTGCATTTTTTTACAGACTAAACACGCAACGACACATTGACCATTTGTTCTGCAGGAACCAGACTCTCACCGTTCCCTCTTCAAGACTTAGGTCAACACTTGCTCCTGTCTATCATCGTGTGGATTCCACGAGGCTTCGGTTCAGGCCAAACAGCTCGTAACCATCAAAGTATTGGCAGGTTAAGTATGGTAAAGGGCGTTGTGCTTTCGTGTTACGACCTTGTACTCATGTGGCGGAGCGGCCATGGCGCAATGAGGCGACACGTTAAGTAAGAGGAAAAGTGCCAAGCAGAATGGCAGCAACAACGAAAAGAAGTGAAGTAAAGTAAAGGCTCCGCCCACTTCCAGCTCTGTAATTAAAGGGTTATCCCGCTAAATAATCTCAACCAGGAAAATTACAGCTTTTCCTAGGACTGACAGGAAATGTCTTGATATGTAAACAATACCCTCTTCAGCCAAGTGCACCTCCACTTATCATGTTCCGTGGGAACATCAGACGGGATGAACTTCCTGTAAGATCACATGATTTAATTGCCAGCATTGGAAACCCCCCCATTATGGAGTTTGTTTTCTTCATTGCTGTTCTGTTGCACACTCTGTTTCTAGGGATGGTCATCAATGGTAGAAGAGCTCTGCAACGAGCATGCTTGGAGAAAACTGCAGACAAAGCCGGACACCCCCACCATGTTTGTGCTGAAGTTTGTCCATACGTTTCAGGACTGGGGGGTATGAAAGGACAGCGTTTCAAATACAAAGGCTGGATTATAGACCTGACCTCTGACTTTCATGAACTCTGCATAACAAAAAAGATTTCTTTCTCTGAGGACAGTGTCTTTGTCTTTTTCAAGCTGCAGGTGTAGATTTTACTGGGAGGGGGACAGAGTGTATGAGGGCATAAGCAGAAAAAAGACTCGGCTGATAGTTGTTTTTTTCCCTGAGTCTGGTCCATGTGAGGACGGGCTGAGCCTCAGTTACCGGCAGTGTAAGTCGGAGACGGCCGATCTGCCCTGTGCTTTGGTAGAAATGGGGTCGAATTGGTGCTCCTCAAACATGATGAACATGTACAGCACTTTTCCCACACAGCAGTGGTTGTTTTACTCTGCAGACACACAGCAATGACAAGAAGCTAGCATGTCACTGCAGTCTCCATGCAGCGCTGACCATGGAGCACAGAAGCCTTTTATTTTACAGATAGTAACAGTTTTCAGGATGTTTGCGCCTTGAATGTGTCTTTATCGGCTAGGTTATCACCATCAGGGAAATCGTACGAACAAAATACAACAGACTCCACCCCAAATCAAGACGTTTGCGACTCACAGACATGCTTCCCTGCCCACAGGGTTAAAACACTGATCCCTAAGCTCTAAATGGTCAGTCAACCTGTAATTATTCTAGAATATTTCCCGTGAAAAGCCAACGATTCAATCAGAAATAAAGTCAAATAAATCTGTCTGCTCTTTTCCATTTTCATCACTTTTGGGTTCATAGGCTATAGCAGTTTTTGTAGGTGTTGTTGATGATTGACTGTGACGGTGTGGCACCGTCAGATGGTTGTGGTACCCACACTGTTATGTATTTTATGTTTAAACATGCCTTGCTGGACAATGTAAGACTGATTCCTGTGATGTTACCTAGGAGGTTATGAAGAGCAACGCCCAATAGGAGGGGCTTTATTACCCTGCGGGACCCACGACAATGACTTTAGTCAGCAACGACAGCTCAGTACCCCCCACACACACATATACACATTCACATTCACACAAACACCCATACCTATCTCCCCCTTTTGGAGTGTTTCCTACTTTGACTTTGGGATCTCTAGTCCCACAGTCCGTTCAGGTGATTGACATAAATTGCTGTATCTCTGTACTTCTGTGTCGCCCAGCGATCACTGAACCGCCTCCAGTTAGTCCAGAACGCAGCAGCACGACTCTCAACATCCAGACGAGAACACATCCCTCTGCTACACTCACTCACTCACTCACTCACTCACTCACTCACTCACTCACTCACTCACTCACTCACTCACTCACTCACTCACTCACTCATTTATCATCAGGCAACAGAAATACACACAGTTGAAGATTGACTGTGAAGCAGTAGGAAAAAGACGCTCCTCCCTTAGTGTGGGTTACACTACACACAGTGTGTAGACGCAAGAAACAAAAAACACAATTTTAACACAGAAGCTCAACACACCAAAACACAGTACCCAAGGTACAGTGGGTGAAGGACAGAGCCTAACTGTGTAGCCAAAGGGGTCCAAGTCTGGGTCCCCTTGTGTCTGTCCCCAGCCCAGATAAAATACAGGCTTGTGTCAGGAAGGGGACCCACACTTTACCCTGGTGGTTACAGGTTGGCGCCAGCGTTTGGCAGCGGAGCCACCATCAGTGTGCGAATGGGGCTGTACAGTGCTTTGGGCCTCCTAAGAAGGTAGTAAAGCGCTCCATTCAGCTTCTAATGCTGCTTTACGTTAGCATAAGACACAAAGTTCTCTAAAGTGGCAGAAATTAGACATTTAAAACCATTTTTTTTATTTTAAAGAGGTGACAAAGACTCATCCGCGGAGGTAAAACAGAAGCACCTGGTCTCTGGGCTCTTATGGAGGTAAAATCCAGACATGAGGCAGGTTTTTGTTTGATGGTTTGCTTTGTCTTGGAAGAAATGTGGTCCTCTTAAGACATGTTCCTATAAATGGACAAAGCACCACTGACCTCCAGTTCTGCTGTGCTGGGAGTCGGGCTGTGGAACCGGGCCCTTTAGCAAGGCAGATGCAGGATGCAGGCTGCATTAATTTAAAGCTGAGCACCTTCGTGGTTTTTCCCACCAGCGTTCCTGCCCTCTGGCCTCACTTGTGATCTCAGGATCCGACATGAAACAAGGAGGTGAAACAGAAGAAGACGCTGAGGAACACGCAATCTGATGATCCACTTCTGACCCATTTGTGGCCAGAAGAGCCCTGATGGCCTATGATGTCCTCATTCTACTGCTCCCCCTGTGACAAAGCGAGCGTTGTGATGGCAGGCCACCAGGAGCTTCAGGAGAGGACCGTCACTCTGCAGCATCCGAAGTTAGTCATTTATGAGCGGCGCCCTCAGCGCTCCACCAGCCTCATTGGTTTTCATTACTACCCACTAATAAAAACACCAATGCTCATCTTTAAATGATGAATTCTTTACTCTATTCTGAGCAAGGTTATGAAAATTCACCCCCAACCTCCAAGACAGCCATGGCTGCTGAATAATTCAGAGAATGGCAGCAACTGTTTCCTGTTTGAAACTTTGTGGGGGTGCCAGGCAGGAGCGCCCCACATTCTCCTCTCCACACAATTCTTCGCTCAGTAAGTCCATCGTTAACCTGCCACCAGCGCACCATCCGGACCTTCTTAGCATATCAAAGGTGGCCGTTCTCTCCTCCCGGCCTTTATGAAGGCTCCAAACGTGGCGCTGCCCGCCGCCGCCGCCGCACCAGCTGCCGTTAGTAATTCATGACGCTTCCACTTGGGATGTGAGAACAAGGTCTTTGGACCTCATTATAGCACTTCATCAGCCATTCTCTGATATCTGAGAGACTTGCCCCATGTCAGGCTCGAAGGCTTGCGTCAAAGCAGCCCCCCTTCCCTTCCATGAAACAAACTAAAGATCTTCTGATGGCTGTATGGAAATGAGAGAAACGCCAACCATACAGCTTCCACCAGAGATAAGGTCTCATCAGAACCCCCCACACAAATGGGCAAACAGAACTGACTTGTGAACCTGCAGCAGGAAGGACAAGAAGAAAAGGGGGTACCTCTGCTCACGGTGGTGGGTACGGGCTTTTTGAGGAACTCTGAGAAGCTGCTTCCGTCCTTCTCTGCAGCCGAGGCTTCCATGACTCTTCCAGTTCCACCTGGAGGAGAGCTGAGAGACAAACGTCTATTTAAACCACAGAAAAGACATCTGAACAAAAGCATTCAGTCAGAAACACAAGACCCCCCACACCTGAGATCCGTGTTTCAGTCCTCAAGGAAAATACTATCAAAGCTGTGTTTCATTTGGATTCAGAACCTTTGAAAAAACAATCAAGTTCTGCTGCCATATTAGGACCGACTGTGAACAGTCCCGACCCAAAGTTTCTTTAACATATCAGAACATTAAGAACCAAACGTAAGAAACAAAGAAGCTGTCAGACTGCAGGCAGACCTCCTAAGCAGAAACAGAAAGTTTGACTTCATTTAAAGTTTAAACAAATGAAGACTTCGGGGTAGAACTGAAATGTTCGGGAACGTCAGCCGGACGTCTGCAGGACCTGGCAACACGAGACAAACCCAAACTATTGAACCTCATCCTGCTTTCTGACTGTTTTCTTCACCTTCCGGCTGCTGGGGGGTGGGGGTGGGGGGTGATTAGAGTCCAAACAGCTGAAGGTTGGGGGGTGAGGAGGCTGCTTCTTCTCCTGTTGGGACAGAATAAATGCTGGGAACTGGCAGTATGAACGACTCCATTTTGGCCCGAACGACGACCACCTCTCCGGTTCCGACACGACGGTCCAGTAATCTGCTGTCTGTGTGAAGTACCGCTCTGGTTTCATGTGGATTTCCAACATGTCATCCTTTCCCGGAGCTGCAGAACCACAGACCCAAACCGAGGTGCCAGTCGACTGTCAAGCAGCCAGAGTAAGCCGATTAGAGGTAGGAGGCTAACAGGTTTGCGGTGCATCTGCTTCTTTCATAGGCTGCCAAAGTGCTCATGAGCTCGCCAGCCAGATGGATAAGAGTGACACCCTGACTCCGCTGCTGCGCTGGAGTTGGACTTGCTGGAGAACCTTTATGGCGCCAATAGCTGGACTCAGATCTGATGTTTCTTTAGCAGTTTCCTTCCACCAACATGTCAGATCACCGTGTCCATTTGAAAAACGTCTAGAACAGTCGACCATTTCAGGCTTTTGTCTCACATATTTCACTCTGAAATGCAGAACCCGGCGTACTAGTCTCACCAGAACCCCGCGTACTAGTCTCACCAGAACCCGGCGGACCAGTCTCACCAGAACCCCGCGTACCAGTCTCACCAGAACCCCGCGTACCAGTCTCACCAGAACCCCGCGTACTAGTCTCACCAGAACCCGGCGGATCAGTCTCACCAGAACCCGGCGGACCAGTCTCACCAGAACCCCGCGTACCAGTCTCACCAGAACCCCACGTACCAGTCTCACCAGAACCCCGCGTACCAGTCTCACCAGAACCCCACGTACCAGTCTCACCAGAACCCGGCGGATCAGTCTCACCAGAACCCCGCGTACCAGTCTCACCAGAACCCCGCGTACCAGTCTCACCAGAACCCCACGTACCAGTCTCACCAGAACCCGGCGGATCAGTCTCACCAGAACCCTGCGTACCAGTCTCACCAGAACCCGGCGGATCAGTCTCACCAGAACCCGGCAGATCAGTCTCACCAGAACCCCGCGTACCAGTCTCACCAGAACCCGGCGGATCAGTCTCACCAGAACCCGGCGGATCAGTCTCACCAGAACCCCGCGGACCAGTCTCACCAGAACCCCGCGGACCAGTCTCACCAGAACCCGGCGGATCAGTCTCACCAGAACCCGGTGGACCAGTCTCACCAGAACCCCGCGTACTAGTCTCACCAGAACCCCGCGTACTAGTCTCACCAGAACCCGGCGGATCAGTCTCACCAGAACCCGGCGGATCAGTCTCACCAGAACCCCACGGACCAGTCTCACCAGAACAACCCCGCGGACCAGTCTCACCAGAACCCGGCGGATCAGTCTCACCAGAACCCGGCGGATCAGTCTCACCAGAACCCGGCGGACCAGTCTCACCAGAACCCCGCGTACTAGTCTCACCAGAACCCGGCGGATCAGTCTCACCAGAACCCGGCGGATCAGTCTCACCAGAACCCGGCGGATCAGTCTCACCAGAACAACCCCGCGGACCAGTCTCACCAGAACCCGGCGGATCAGTCTCACCAGAACCCGGCGGATCAGTCTCACCAGAACCCGGCGGATCAGTCTCACCAGAACCCCACGGACCAGTCTCACCAGAACAACCCCGCGGATCAGTCTCACCAGAACCCGGCGGATCAGTCTCACCAGAACCCGGCGGACCAGTCTCACCAGAACCCCGCGTACCAGTCTCACCAGAACCCCGCGTACCAGTCTCACCAGAACCCCACGTACCAGTCTCACCAGAACCCGGCGGATCAGTCTCACCAGAACCCTGCGTACCAGTCTCACCAGAACCCGGCGGATCAGTCTCACCAGAACCCGGCAGATCAGTCTCACCAGAACCCCGCGTACCAGTCTCACCAGAACCCGGTGGACCAGTCTCACCAGAACCCCGCGTACTAGTCTCACCAGAACCCGGCGGACCAGTCTCACCAGAACCCCGCGGACCAGTCTCACCAGAACCCGGCGGATCAGTCTCACCAGAACCCGGTGGACCAGTCTCACCAGAACCCCGCGTACTAGTCTCACCAGAACCCGGCGGATCAGTCTCACCAGAACCCGGCGGATCAGTCTCACCAGAACCCCGCGGACCAGTCTCACCAGAACCCCGCGGACCAGTCTCACCAGAACCCGGCGGATCAGTCTCACCAGAACCCGGTGGACCAGTCTCACCAGAACCCCGCGTACTAGTCTCACCAGAACCCCGCGTACTAGTCTCACCAGAACCCCGCGTACTAGTCTCACCAGAACCCGGCGGATCAGTCTCACCAGAACCCGGCGGATCAGTCTCACCAGAACCCCACGGACCAGTCTCACCAGAACAACCCCGCGGACCAGTCTCACCAGAACCCGGCGGATCAGTCTCACCAGAACCCGGTGGACCAGTCTCACCAGAACCCCGCGTACTAGTCTCACCAGAACCCGGCGGATCAGTCTCACCAGAACCCGGCGGATCAGTCTCACCAGAACCCGGCGGATCAGTCTCACCAGAACAACCCCGCGGACCAGTCTCACCAGAACAACCCCGCGGACCAGTCTCACCAGAACCCGGCGGATCAGTCTCACCAGAACCCGGCGGATCAGTCTCACCAGAACCCGGCGGATCAGTCTCACCAGAACCCGGTGGACCAGTCTCACCAGAACCCCGCGTACTAGTCTCACCAGAACCCGGCGGATCAGTCTCACCAGAACCCCGCGGACCAATCTCACCAGAACCCGGCGGATCAGTCTCACCAGAACCCGGTGGACCAGTCTCACCAGAACCCCGCGTACTAGTCTCACCAGAACCCGGCGGATCAGTCTCACCAGAACCCGGCGGATCAGTCTCACCAGAACCCGGCGGATCAGTCTCACCAGAACCCCACGGACCAGTCTCACCAGAACAACCCCGCGGACCAGTCTCACCAGAACCCGGCGGATCAGTCTCACCAGAACCCGGCGGATCAGTCTCACCAGAACCCGGCGGACCAGTCTCACCAGAACCCCGCGGACCAGTCTCACCAAAACCCGGCGGATCAGTCTCACCAGAACCCGGTGGACCAGTCTCACCAGAACCCTGCGTACTAGTCTCACCAGAACCCGGCGGATCAGTCTCACCAGAACCCCACGGACCAGTCTCACCAGAACAACCCCGCGGACCAGTCTCACCAGAACCCGGCGGACCAGTCTCACCAGAACCCCGCGGACCAGTCTCACCAGAACCCGGCGAACCAGTCTCACCAGAACCCGGCGGACCAGTCTCACCAGAACCCCGCGTACAAGTCTCACCAGAACCCCGCGTACAAGTCTCACCAGAACCCCGCGTACTAGTCTCACCAGAACCCCGCGGACCAGTCTCACCAGAACCCCGCGGACCAGTCTCACCAGAACCCCGCGGACCAGTCTCACCAGAACCCCGCGGATCAGTCTCACCAGAACCCGGCGGATCAGTCTCACCAGAACCCGGCGGATCAGTCTCACCAGAACCCGGCGGACCAGTCTCACCAGAACCCCGCGGACCAGTCTCACCAAAACCCGGCGGATCAGTCTCACCAGAACCCGGTGGACCAGTCTCACCAGAACCCTGCGTACTAGTCTCACCAGAACCCGGCGGATCAGTCTCACCAGAACCCCACGGACCAGTCTCACCAGAACAACCCCGCGGACCAGTCTCACCAGAACCCGGCGGACCAGTCTCACCAGAACCCCGCGGACCAGTCTCACCAGAACCCGGCGAACCAGTCTCACCAGAACCCGGCGGACCAGTCTCACCAGAACCCCGCGTACAAGTCTCACCAGAACCCGGCGGACCAGTCTCACCAGAACCCCGCGTACTAGTCTCACCAGAACCCCGCGGACCAGTCTCACCAGAACCCCGCGGACCAGTCTCACCAGAACCCCGCGGATCAGTCTCACCAGAACCCGGCGGATCAGTCTCACCAGAACCCCACGGACCAGTCTCACCAGAACCCGGCGGACCAGTCTCACCAGAACCCGGCGGACCAGTCTCACCAGAACCCGGCGGATCAGTCTCACCAGAACCCCGCGTACAAGTCTCACCAGAACCCGGCGGACCAGTCTCACCAGAACCCCGCGTACTAGTCTCACCAGAACCCCACGGACCAGTCTCACCAGAACCCCGCGTACTAGTCTCACCAGAACCCGGCGTACTAGTCTCATCAGAACCCGGCGGACCAGTCTCACCAGAACCCAGCGTACCAGTCTCACCAGAACCCGGCCAGTCTCATCACAAACATCAAAGTAATTTACCATTTTCGAAAGAGTGACCTCAACTTCACCTTCACCCCACACCTCATATTGGTTGAGTTTTTACCCCCCAACCAGGATGTTGTGTCCCTACAAAGCTGACCCAAGTTACCCCGGATGGCGGGACTTCCCAGCTCTGACGGGCGGGTACAGGTGCTCAAACGCAGCAGACAGATGGTCTGGGCCAAAGGCTGCGCTTCCCTCCTCATCTTTGGCTGGCTAGGTAGACCACTGCCCCCCCCCCCCCCCCCCTGGCCACAAGATGGGCACAAACACAGAAGAAATCACAGAGAAGTACCCCACACGCGGTAGCTGAGGGGTACACTAAGATAATTCCTAGAAAATACAAAGTAAAACATTCTTGTTGGTAAGTTGAGAATCTTTAGACTGACTCAGAACAGGACAGATGATTGCAAACTCTAACATCTTAGTGTAGCTGTGGATCCCAGCTACAAAGAAAATATGGGAACCATTTGGACTTACTTGCATTTCAGCATTAATTGAACAGAAAGTTTGATGTTTATCTAAGTCACAACAATAGAAAAATAAAGTCTGCTTAAACTTGATTACTCAAACATGCAGGGCTCCAGACTGCGAGCAATTGGTCGCATTTTGCGACCAAAATTTGAGAGTGTGCGACTGAATTTTACATCCAGTCGCACATGTGCGACCAGTAAATTTGGCTCCCCCACCCTTCGTATTTTTTATACATTAAACGTGGAAGGGGCACGTCAATGATCAATGAAATAATCAATGAGACGCGAGCGCACACGCACGCAGGCAGACACACACACTCGCGCACATACTCATGAAACGCAAGCACGTACACTCTCTGCGTGTGAGAAGAATAGGGAAAGCCACTGTAAGTGGCTAAAATGCGTGGAGGGGGAGGGGCCTAGAGATAATCGAGCGCACGTAAACATCTGTGGGAAGGAAACGGAGAGACAAATATCATCACAACCTGATATGTGCGTCTGAGCTATGAGCAAGCGAACTATTGATTAGTTCTTCCGACCTGCAGCTAGTGTACCAGTGCCAGAGTGTACAGCAGGGGTCTCAAACTCGCGGCCCGCAGGCTATTTGCGGCCCCCAAGATGATATTTTGCGGTCCCCGCCTTGATATAAATGTTTAATGTTACTGCAGCCCGCCAGTTTGTATGAATGACACTTTTTCATTGTCGTGCACAAAGCTGACCAACCAATCACAGTGGGGTATATGACTCTTGGGGGCGTGACAATGACAGGGTTTGAAAGCAGGACACCTGACAGCCCCCTCCCTCCCCGGACCACATGAAGGAGTTCCTTACTTTCCTTTTGAACGTATCTATTCGCTCGTAATTTTCTAAATACATGCAGTCCGTGCTGAACTTTTCTCTGGGTCGCACAGACCCGGAGGAAGGTTTAGGTTTTGGTTACGGTAGCGGCGGCGCATCAAACGGTTATGCACGGCCGTTACGGCAGCACACCACTCCCGCGGGAGTCGGGTCAGCTGAGGAGAATAAATGTCCCACACCTACATGCGTGACAGCTAACGGGGCTTGAACTTTAAACACGCTTGAGCAAAAACAACATTAGTTTTAGACTCACTGAAAATACGTGGGGAAAATGCAACGATAGACGTGTTTGAGATGAACCGGCGGCTCGCCTGGATCATTGGGGAAACCAGGGGGCCGGATCTGCAGTGCAGCAAGACTGAAGGAGAACAAGAAGATGGAGTTGTCCTTAACATTCAATTTAGTTTTAATATTCTTCTCCCCCCTTAGTATGATCTGTGTTATTATATATTTTATGATTATTTTAAGGTTTTGTGATGTATGTAGCTTTTTTTAATCAATTGGTATTTTAAATTATTTTAATTAATCACTCAACTACAAAACCCATCAGGACACATGTCCCATAATGCATTGTTTTGTAGTCTGTAGGGCAGCTTTCAGTCAGTTCAGTTTCCAGCTGTGTCCGGGTAGGTTTGCCCCTTGCTCCCACCCCTTTCTAGAGATATTTTTGTGATGATTGACAGTTGATGTTGGAGCAAAAACAAAAATATATGTCACACACCAGGTGATCTGTGCAGCGTTGAGTTCACCTGGGTGATCTCAAACACGCTTGTTGTGCATCTTGGCTGCACCTATTTGGTGTCACAAAGATACATTTCCATCCATTTTCTTTACTTATTTGTACTGTCATGACAGCGATGCTGCTGTCAGTTTACCTTGTTGTTGCATCTTCAAAAGTGCAGAATAAAATGTGACACTGAATTTGAAACAGCACATTGTAATTTTTGCATCTATTGTTAAAGTATTTATTATTAATACAGTGGAAATTAGTAGATTTGGTTAGAATGTTGATTTACGGTATGCGCCCCTAAATTTTCTGGTTGCGCCCCTAAAATTTTCAGTTGGGGGCCCCTGTGCTCCTAGTGAAAAAAGTTAGTCTGGAGCCCTGACATGACATCTTTTCATGTGTTTCACATGTTTTTTTCTTGTGACTGTAGTCTAGGCAACACCAGACCAGAGGCAGAGTACAAACCAAGCAGCTTCATGTCAGCAGGTGGATGCCTCGGACTGAAGAGGGAAGTCACTTCTGGAAAAAAAGACTTCTGGAAGGATGAACTTTGAACTCATGAGCCCAAAGGGAAGATGCCTGAAAACTCTGAGGTATGGTGGTGGAAGGCTGATGATGTGGGCTTATTTTGAAGAGAACTGGAGTCCCCATTTAGGTCATTTGTCACTGTTTTCAGCAGAAACGTAGACCTTGACAGATATTCACCCCCCAACTTTGCTTATGGGACCCTCCCCACAGATCCTCTTTCGGCATCATTGAAAGGACTCAAGCACATAAAAGGGGCCTGCTTTGAAGATCTCCAGGCTTTTCACCTCGTTGGGAAGCTTCACATGCTGGTAAGCTCTCATCCTGCCAGCAGACACACAATTACTACACAAACACCAACTGCTGTCACATACTCTGCTCACTTGGCACACTTAGCAGAGCTCTCTGCTGCCCCCCATGCACGCCTCCCCACCCAGGCTTGATACAGGTCAACACAACAAGCTCCAAAAATCAAAACAAGGTGTTTAATGTACTTTCACTGGTTCTAAAAGCTGCTGTTGTTTGGCTCAGTTAAAGTTCCTTTGAGATCGCTGAAGCCATGTTCTCTGGCTGCTTCCTCTCTGGGACGACACTTTGGACTTCTCCAGAAAAAGAGTCCCTGCCACACACATTCCTGCAGTTCACAACCCCTCAAAATACAGAAAAATCTGAGCTTGCTGAAAATGTTGGCTCTGATTTCCATCATCCTGATGCTAGTGTGGGTGGAGGTGCACCTTCATGTTATAGCAGAAACATTTTTGAGAACTGAGCACAAATGAAACCTGAGTGTTGGAACAAGGGGGCGACACTGAACAACGTCAGTGAAGTTTTTAGTCACTGCAAAGACCAGAATACCTGGTAAACTGCAGATTACTATCAGCTCAAAAGAATTATGCCTTCGACACGGGGAAGCACTGAGCACCAGGAATGTTTTTGTTGACAGATAAAACGATCAAATGGACTGCAGATTGCAAAGACAATGGCAGCGGGACAAGTTTGGACGAAGCCAAACAACAATTTTCTGTGGGTGAATAACTCACTGCAGGATTGACCGTTGGCTGGGAAAGATCATGCGAATCGGGATACTTCTTAGCATACGATGAACTGACTCATCAGACTTTTCACTTTTATCCTGTTTTTCCTCCCCATCTGCAGCCTCGAGGAGGCAAACCTGAGAGTTCCAACCCAATCATCCAACAGATTGATAGGAAGCCCAGAACCAACATAGAATGGCTCAGGAACTAGCAGAGATCTGTGATTGTTTGCTACAGTTGAGGTTTGCAGCCACAAAACGGCTCTAATGCTGCGTTTACATCAGATGTGATTCGCTCCTATTCATGTGTCCAGAAGTCCGTTCATGAACGGAGGAGCCACCACCAACCTTATTTAACGGCCTCATTGCCTCATTATGGATGACAGAGATGATGTTAAGAGAGGAGCTTGGGTTTAATTGTTTTGGAGTGCCGGAAAAACATGCCACCTGGTCGGTTGAAGATAAATATGGACATCAGGATGAGCAACAATAAGCTCCTCCTCCTTGTCGGTTTTAGGCTCCACTTGCTGATAACATCATTGAGCCTGAGTTCCTGATTGGTCGACGTGACACAAATATTTACAAAAGTTGAGATTTTTCAACTCTGGAATTTTCTTGCAGCATAATTTTCACTGCGCCCGCTGAACCACAGCGCCTCTCACCGACACTGGACGTTCAAACTGAATTGCCAAATGTTTACATGAAACCAGCAGCTTCTGCTGCATGAATCGTATCTTCTGTGGAACTAGTCCAGTGAAGAACCCTCAACGCCTCCTGTTTAGTCCGTGGACACTGTTGATGGGGGCTTTTCTTAAGGTTGGTAGGTCAGCTCAGCCGGCTGTGTCTGCGCTAGTTCATATAATCTACTGTGCGTGTTCATAAAGAACAAAGATTGAGATAGAAGTGGAAGCTGAAGGGTTGAGGACAGACCACTGTCCTCACTGCTTTCCAAAAAGTTCCAGTTTCTACAAACTACAGATTGAAAAAGTTTCTGAGTTTAAATCTTTGGGGTTATGTAGGAAATACAAATAACAATTAAAGCCGCAAGCGGCGTTGTATGGCCCGCAGACGCAACCCGCCTTCCACGCCCAACTCTACGCACCACCGCCCTCACCGCCCTCACCGCCCACTTTTGATAATGGCTAGTCAAAACTGCATATGCTAATTATGCTAACTATGCTAGCTATGCTAATGTGGCTAAAAGTGCTAGCATTGCGATCAGCATCATCAACTGACTCAGAAAAACACATTACCTAAAATGCTAATTATGCTAACTATGCTAGCTATGCTAATGTGGCTAAAAGTGCTAGCATAGCGATCAGCATCATCAACTGACTCAGAAAAACACATTACCTAAAATGCTAATTATGCTAACTATGCTAGCTATGCTAATGTGGCTAAAAGTGCTAGCATAGCGATCAGCATCATCAACTGACTCGGAAAAGCATATTACCTAAAATGCTAATTATGCTAACCATGCTAGCTATGCTAATGTGGCTAATATTGCTAGCATAGCGAGCAGCATCATCAACTGACTTAGAAAAACACATTCCTCCATTGGTGAGAGCAATACGTCATAAGTTTGTAAAAAAAAAAACACTTTTTTCAAAATGGCGGCTTTTCTGTTGATTTTATCTCTATAGCAACCATCTTATGTTTTGGTCCCCTCGGGAGGACGAACAGATTGACGTCAGTTTCGGACAAATCGGTAAAAGTAAACTTTTTGTCGTCCTTAGCAACAGTGGTTTTATGCTAACCACGCCCATATTCCTTATATGACCATATCCAGTGTTTTTCAATGTATTCAGTCTCAGGCATTAATGCATGCATTAAATTTTCATTGTATTGTATTGAAATGCATGGGAGTTATAACACTGTGCCACTTTGCTAGCTTGCCACGTGCACGCCATTCAAAATCTACAACTTCTAATTCCAACATTTTTTCCACAGTAGCTTGCCATTGATGCCCAAAAGGTTTCGAGACGATCGATGAAAATTCCAACGACAAGTTTACGTTTGAATCTGGTGGTAAAGGTGTTTTTTATAGAAAATTCAAGATGGCCGCCTTTTCCCGAGGTCAAAGGTCGACGAAACTCCAGAGGTGATTGTAGACTTATGCTATGGACATGCGCGTCAAATTTCGTGAAAATCGCTTGAAAAAAAGTTTATTTTTCCATATTGTGTAAAAACGCGAAAAACTCAAAATGGCTGATTTTGGCACAAAATGGCCGCCAAACCGTAGGTCGTGTCGCCATCACGTAATGATTTCAAAACTTTCTTTGGATATACCCTACAAAGTTATCTGGGTTTCGTTAGCCGATTCTTAAAAATAAAATCCGAATTTTTTTTTTTTTTGCCGAGTCAGCACTTTTTTTTGCGACGTTTTTTTGTTTACCACGGCCACATTCCTTTCTCGATTTTGTCGTATGTGACATAGTTTTGTTCAGTGTGGGCCAGGGTATCGCATATTTCAGTTTCAAGCTATTCCGATAAAATATGTGCGAGCTAGCTAAAATGGCGACGGTTGCGAATTCGCCACGCGCACGCATTTCAAATTCTACAACTTCTAATTCCAACATTTTGTCCACAGTAGCTTGCCATTGATGCCCGAGAAGTTTCAAAAAGATCGATAAAAATCCCTAGGACGAGTTTTCGTTTGTATACGTTACTCAAGGTGCTTTTTTAAGAAAATTCAAGATGGCCGCCCCTTCCCAAGGTCAAAGGTCAACGAAACTTCTTTGGTTATTGTAGAATCAGGGTCTTGGCATATGTGTGCAATTTCGTGATAATCGCTTAAACAAAAGTGTCGTTTTCCCATATTGTCAAAAAACACGAAAATCGCCATTTCTCTGAGTTCGCCACAAAATGGCCGCCAAGCCGTAGGTCGTGTGGCCATCCCATAATGATTTCAAAACTTCTTTGGGATATCTCCAACACGCGTGTTTTGGTTTCATAGCTCTATTTCGAAATATTTTTTTTTGGCCCCATAAAGAGATTTCGGCCCATTCATTTTTTTTACGGGAACGCTCGCTGTGATGTCATCGATTTCGGGGGGGTGACGTTCTCTTTGCCGAAAATTCATTTTCAATTTATCCCAGGTGTGTGCCAATTTTGGTGAGTTTTCGGGTATGTGGCGGGGGTCAAATTTGAGCTCAACGGATCCGTTAGAAACGGGAATAATAATAATAATTAAAGCCGCAAGCGGCGTTGTATGGCCCGCAGACGCAACCCGCCTTCCACGCCCAACTCTACGCACCACCGCCCTAACCGCCCTCACCGCCCACAAATTAAAAGCTAGTTAAGGCTGGATTTGCTAATACTGCTAACTATGCTAACTATGCTAATGTGACTAAAAGTCCTAGCATAGCGATTAACATAATCAACTGACTCAGAAAAACACATTACCTAAAATGCTAATTTATGCTAAAAATGCTAGCTATGCTAACGTGGCTAAAATTGCTAGCATAGCGATCAGCATCATCAACTGACTCAGAAAAACACATTTCCTAAAATGCTAATTATGCTAACTATGCTAGCTATGCTAATGTGGCTGAAAGTGCTAGCATAGCGATCAGCATCATCAACTGACTCAGAAAAACACATTCCTCCATTGCTGAGAGCTATATGTCATAAGTTGATAAAAAAAACCCACTTTTTCCAAAATGGCGGCTTTTCTGTTGATTTTATCTCCATAGCAACCATTTTGTGTTTTGGTTCCCTTGAGAGGACGAACAGATTGACGTCAGTTTCGGACAAATCGGTAAAAGTAAAATTTTTGTTGTCCTTAGCAACAGGGGTTTTATGCTAACCACGCCCACATTCCTTATATGTCCATATCCAGTGTTTTTCAATGTATTCAGTTTCAGGCATGAATGCATGCATTCAATTTTCACTGTATTGTATTGAAATGCATGGTAGTTATAACAGTGCGCCACTTTGCTAGCATGCCACGTACACGCCGTTCAAAATCTAAAACTTCTAATTCCAACATTTTTTCCACAGTAGCTTGCCATTGATGCCCAAAAAGTTTCGAGACAATCGATGAAAATTCCAACGACAAGTTTACGTTTGAATCTGGTGGTAAAGGTGTTTTTTATAGAAAATTCAAGATGGCCGCCTTTTCCCGAGGTCAAAGGTCGACAAAACTCCAGAGGTGATTGTAGACTTACGCTACGGACATGCGCGTCAAATTTCGTGAAAATCGCTCGAAAAAAAGTTCATTTTTCCATATTGTGTAAAAACGCGAAAAACTCAAAACGGCAGATTTTGGCACAAAATGGCCGCCAAACCGTAGGTCGTGTCGCCATCACGTAATGATTTCAAAACTTTATTTGGATATACCCGACAGAGTTATCTGGGTTTCGTTAGCCGATTCTTAAAAATAAAATCCGAAATTTTTTTTTTTTGCCGAGTCAGCACTTTTTTTTGCGACGGTTTTTTGTTTACCACGGCCACATTCCTTTCTCGATTTTGTCGTATGTGACATCGTTTTGTTCAGTCTGGGCCAGGGTATCGCATATTTCAGTTTCAGGCTATTCCGATAAAATATGTGCGAGCTAGCTAAAATGGCGACGGTTGCGAATTCGCCACGCGCACGCCTTTCAAATTCTACAACTTCTAATTCCAACATTTTGTCCACAGTAGCTTGCCATTGATGCCCGAGAAGTTTCAAAAAGATCGATAAAAATCCCTAGGACGAGTTTTCGTTTGTATACGTTACTAAAGGTGCTTTTTTAAGAAAATTCAAGATGGCCGCCCCTTCCCAAGGTCAAAGGTCAACGAAACTTCTTTGGTTATTGTAGAATCAGGGTCTTGGCATATGTGTGCAATTTCGTGAAAATCGCTTAAACAAAAGTGTCGTTTTCCCATATTGTCAAAAAACATGAAAATCGCCATTTCTCTGAGTTCGCCACAAAATGGCCGCCAAGCCGTAGGTCGTGTGGCCATCCCATAATGATTTCATAACTTCTTTGGGATATCTCCAACACGCGTGTTTTGGTTTCATAGCTCTATTTCGAAATATTTTTTTTTGGCCCCATAAAGAGATTTCGGCCCATTCATTTTTTTTACGGGAACGCTCGCTGTGATGTCATCGATTTCGGGGGGGTGACGTTCTCTTTGCCGAAAATTCATTTTCAATTTATCCCAGGTGTGTGCCAATTTTGGTGAGTTTTCGGGTATGTGGCGGGGGTCAAATTTGAGCTCAACGGATCCGTTAGAAACGGGAATAATAATTAAAGCCGCAAGCGGCGTTGTATGGCCCGCAGACGCAACCCGCCTTCCACGCCCAACTCTACGCACCAACGCCACCTTCACCGCCCTCAACGCCCACATATTA
Source organism: Oryzias latipes (assembly GCF_053564925.1). NCBI lineage: Eukaryota > Metazoa > Chordata > Actinopteri > Beloniformes > Adrianichthyidae > Oryzias > Oryzias latipes. The sequence continues at coordinate 35,561,017 of NC_136257.1, read as the reverse complement.
AGGGCTAGTCAAAACTGCATTTGCTAAATATGCTAACTATGCTAGTTAGGCTAATGTGGCTAAAAATGCAAACATTGCGATCAGCATCATCAACTCTCTCAGAAAAACACATTTTCTAAAATGCAAATTATGCTAACTATGCTAGCTATGCTAATGTGGCTGAAATTGCTAGCATTGCGATCAGCATCATCAACTGACTCAGAAAAACACATTATCTAAAATGCTAATTATGCTAGCTATGCTAGCTATGCCAATGTGGGTAAAAGTGCTAGCATAGCGATCAGCATCATTAACTAACTCAGAAAAACATATTATCTAAAATGCTAATTATGCTAACTATGCTAGCTATGCTAATGTGGCTAAAAGTGCTAGCATAGCGATCAGCATCATCAACTGACTCAAAAAAACACATTTCCTAAAATGCTAATTATGCTAACTATGCTAGCTATGCTAATGTGGCTAAAAGTGCTAGCATAGCGATCAGCATCATCAACTGACTCAGAAAAACACATTACCTAAAATGCTAATTATGCTAACTATGCTAATGTGGTTAAAAGTGCTAGCATAGCAATCAGCATCTTCAACTGACTCAGAAAAACACATTACCTAAAATGCTAATTATGCTAACTATGCTAGTAATGCTAATATAGCTAAAATTGCTAGCATAGCGATCTGCATCATCAACTGACTCAGAAAAACACATTCCTCCATTGGTGAGAGCTACATGTCATAAGTTGATAAAAAACCTACTTTTTCCAAAATGGCGGCTTTTCTGTTCATTTTTTCTCCATAGCAACCATTTTATGTTTTTGTCCCCTTGGGAGGACGAACAGATTGACGTCAGTTTCGGACAAATCGGTAAAAGTAAACTTTTTGTTGTCCTTAGCAACAGTGGTTTTATGCTAACCACGCCCACATTCCTTATATGTCCATATCCAGTGTTTTTCAATGTATTCTGTTTCAGGCATTAATGCATGCATTCAATTTTCACTGTATTGTATTGAAATACATGGGAGTTATAACAGTGCGCCACTTTGCTAGCATGCCACGCGCACGCCGTTCAAAATCTACAACTTCTAATTCCAACATTTTTTCCACAGTAGCTTGCCATTGATGCCCAAAAAGTTTCGAGATGATTGATGAAAATTCCAACGACAAGTTTAAGTTTGAATCCAGTGGTAATGGTGTTTTTTATATAAAATTCAAGATGGCCGCCTTTTCCCGAGGTCAAAGGTCGACGAAACTCCAAAGGTGATTGTAGACTTACGCTAGGGACATGCGAGTCAAATTTCGTCAAAATCGCTCGAAAAAAAGTTCATTTTTCCATATTGTGTAAAATCGCGAAAAACTCAAAATGGCAGATTTTGGCACAAAATGGCCGCCAAACCGTAGGTCGTGTCGCCATCACGTAATGATTTCAAAACTTTCTTTGGATATACCCGACAAAGTTATCTGGGTTTCGTTAGCCGATTCTTAAAAATAAAATCCGATTTCTTTTTTTTTTGCCGAGTCAGCACTTTTTTTTGCGATCGTTTTTTGTTTACCACGGCCACATTCCTTTATGGATTTTGTCGTATGTGATATCGTTTTGTTCAGTGTGGGCCAGGAAATCCTATATTTCATTTTCACGACATTCCGATAAAATATGTGCAAGCTAGCTAAAATGGCGACGGTTGCGAATTCGCCACGCGCACGCGTTTCAAAATCTACAACTTCTAATTCCAACATTTTGTCCACAATTGATTGCCATTGATGCCCAAGAAGTTTCAAAAAGATCGATGAAAATTCCTAGGACGAGTTTTCGTTTGAATACCTTACTAAAGGTGCTTTTTTTTGAAAATTCAAGATGGCCGCCTCTTCCCAAGGTCAAAGGTCAACGAAACTTCTTTGGTAGTTGTAGAATCGTGCTAGTGGCATGTATGTGCAATTTCGTAAAAATCGCTCAAACAAAAGTATCGTTTTCCCATATTGTGAAAAAACACAAAAATCGCCATTTCTCTGAGTTCGCCACAAAATGGCCGCCAAGCCGTAGGTCGTATGGCCATCCCATAATGATTTCATAACTTCTTTGGGATATTTCCAACACGTGTGTTTTGGTTTCGTACCTGTATTTCAAAATATTTTTTTTTGGCCCCATAAGCGATTTTCGGCCCATTCATTTTTTTGACGGGAACGCTCGCCATGATGTCATCATCGTGGGGGGGCTGACGTTCTCTTTGCCGAAAATTCATTTCACATTTATCCCAGATGTGTGCCAATTTTGGTGAGTTTTCGGGTATGTGGCGGGGGTCAAATTTGAGCTCAAACTGTCCGTTAGTAACCAGAAGAATAATTAAAGCCGCAAGCGGCGTTGTATGGCCCGCAGACGCAACCCGCCTTCCACGCCCAACTCTACGCACCACCGCCCTCACCGCCCTCACCGCCCACAAATTAAAAGCTAGTCAAGGCTGGATTTGCTAATTATGCTAACTATGCTAACTATGCTAATGTGGCTAAAAGTGCTAGCATAGCGATCAGCATCATCAACTGACTCAGAAAAACACATTCCTCCATTGGTGAGAGCTATATGCCATAAATTGATAAAAAAGCCACTTTTTCCAAAATGGCGGCTTTTTTGTTTATTTTATCTCCATAGCAACCATTTTATGTTTTGGTCCCCTTGAGAAGACGAACAGATTGACGTCAGTTTCGGACAAATCGGTAAGAGTAAACTTTTTGTCGTCCTTAGCAACAGTGGTTTTATGCTAACCACGCCCACATTCCTTATATGTCCATATCCAGTGTTTTTCAATGTATTCAGTTTCAGGCATTAATGCATGCATTCAATTTTCACTGTATTGTATTGAAATGCATGGGAGTTATAACAGTGCGCCACTTTGCTAGCTTGCCACGCGCACGCCGTTCAAAATCTATAACTTCTAATTCCAACATTTTTTACACAGTAGCTTGCCATTGATGCCCAAAAAGTTTTGAGACGATCGAAGAAAATTCCAACGACAAGTTTACGTTTGAATCTGGTGGTTAAGGTGTTTTTTAAAGAAAATTCAAGATGGCCGCCTTTTCCCGAGGTCAAAGGTCGACGAAACTCCAGAGGTGATTGTAGACTTACGCTAAGGACATGTGCGTCAAATTTCGTGAAAATCGCTCGAAAAAAAGTTCATTTTTCCATATCGTGTAAAAACGAGAAAAACGCAAAATGGCATATTTTGGCACAAAATGGCCGCCAAACCGTAGGTCGTGTCGCCATCACGTAATGATTCCCAAACTTTCTTTGGATATACCCGACAAAGTTATCTGGGTTTCGTTAGCCGATTCTTAAAAATAAAATCCGAAAAAATTTTTTTTTGCCGAGTCAGCACTTTTTTTTGCGACGGTTTTTTTGTTTACCACGGCCACATTCCTTTATCGATTTTGTCGTATGTGACATCGTTTTGTTCAGTGTGGGCCAGGGTATCGCATATTTCAGTTTCAGTCTATTCCGATAAAATACGTGCGAGCTAGCTAAAATGGCGACGGTTGCGAATTCGCCACGCGCACGCGTTTCAAATTCTACAACTTCTAATTCCAACATTTTGTCCACAGTAGCTTGCCATTGATGCCCGAGAAGTTTCAAAAAGATCGATAAAAATCCCTAGGACGAGTTTTCGTTTGTATACGTTACTAAAGGTGCTTTTTTGAGAAAATTCAACATGGCCGCCCCTTCCCAAGGTCAAAGGTCAACGAAACTTCTTTGGTTATTGTAGAATCAGGGTCTTGGCATGTGTGTGCAATTTCGTGACAATCGCTTAAACAAAAGTGTCATTTTCCCATATTGTCAAAAAACACGAAAATCGCCATTTCTCTGAGTTCGCCACAAAATGGCCGCCAAGCCGCAGGTCGTGTGGCCATCCCATAATAATTTCATAACTTCTTTGGGATATCTCCAACACGCCTGTTTTGGTTTCGTAACTGTATTTTGAAATATTTTTTTTTGGCCCCATAAGCGATTTTCGGCCCATTCATTTTTTTGACGGGATTGCTCGCCGTGATGTCATCATCGTGGGGGGGGTGACGTTTTCTTTGCCGAAAATTCATTTTCAATTTATCCTAGGTGTGTGCCAATTTTGGTGAGTTTTCGGGTATGTGGTGGGGGTCAAATTTTGGCTCAAAGTGGAAGAAAGAAAGAAGAAGAATAATAATGAAACGAAGCAGAAACAATATAGAAGTTTTTGCAGTCAGGTGGCCTATGTATTTCAATGCGGCCTGTCTTTTACTATAGGCTGGGCATGTCTTTTTGGCTTTAAACCCGTCTTTTGAGGGCTTTTTGGGGCTTTTTTGTGTTTTTGTCGTCATTTTTGCGACTACAATTTTGTCGTTTGTGCGGGGGTGTTGTGCGTGTGTGTGTTTATTTTTGTTCCGTTACACAATTGTCGTGTCGTTGTGTGCTTTGGGCGACTTTTGACTCCATTTTTTGGCGTTTTGACGCGTTTTTTCGACGTTTTGGACTTTTTGAGTGTTCGACCCTCGTACCAGTTACAATATGGTCCTTGCAGTCTATGACTGCTGCGGGCCATAATTAAAGCCGCAAGCGGCGTTGTATGGCCCGCAGACGCAACCCGCCGTCCACGCCCAACTCTACACACCACCGCCCTCACCGCCCTCACCGCCCACTTTTGATGAAGGCTAGTCAAAACTGCATATGCTAATTATGCTAACTATGCTAGCTATGCTAATGTGGCTAAAAGTGCTAGCATAGCGATCAGCATCATCAACTGACTCAGAAAAACACATTACCTAAAATGCTAATTATGCTAACTATGCTAGCTATGCTTATGTGGCTAAAAGTGCTAGCATAGCGATCAGCATCATTAACTGACTCAGAAAAACTCATTACCTAAAATGCTAATTATGCTAACTATGCTAGCTATGCTAACATAGCTAAAAGTGCTAGCATAGCGATCAGCATCATCAACTGACTCAGAAAAACACATTACCTAAAATGCTAATTATGCTAACTATGCTAGCTATGCTAATGTGGCTAAAAGTGCTAGCATAGCGATCAGCATCATCAACTGACTCAGAAAAACACATTACCTAAAATGCTAATTATGCTAACTATGCTAGTTATGCTAACATAGCTAAAAGTGCTAGCATAGCAATCAGCATCATCAACTGACTCAGAAAAACAGATTACCTAAAATGCTAATTATGCTAACTATGCTAGCTATGCTAATGTGGCTAAAAGTGCTAGCATAGCGATCAGCATCATTAACTGACTCAGAAAAACACATTACCTAAAATGCTAATTATGCTAACTATGCTAGCTATGCTAATGTGGCTAAAAGTGCTAGCATAGCGATCAGCATCATCAACTGACTCAGAAAAACACATTACCTAAAATGCTAATTATGCTAACTTTGCTAGTAATGCTAACATAGCTAAAATTGCTAGCATAGCGATCTGCATCATCAACTGACTCAGAAAAACACATTACCTAAAATGCTAATTATGCTAACTATGCTAGTAATGCTAACATAGCTAAAATTGCTAGCATAGCGATCTGCATCATCAACTGACTCAGAAAAACACATTCCTCCATTGGTGAGAGCTACATGTCATAAGTTGATAAAAAAACCACTTTTTCCAAAAGGCCGCTTTTCTGTTGATTTTATCTCCATAGCAACCATTTTATGTTTTGGTCCCCTCGGGAGGACGAACAGATTGACGTCAGTTTCGGACAAATCGGTAAAAGTAAACTTTTTGTTGTCCTTAGCAACAGGGGTTTTATGCTAACCACGCCCACATTCCTTATATGTCCATATCCAGTGTTTTTCAATGTATTCTGTTTCAGGCATTAATGCATGCATTCAATTTTCACTGTATTGTATTGAAATGCATAGGAGTTATAACACTGCGCCACTTTGCTAGCTTGCCACGCGCACGCCGTTCAAAATCTACAACTTCTAATTCCAACATTTTTTCCACAGTAGCTTGCCATTGATGCCCAAAAAATTTTGAGACGATTGATGAAAATTCCAACGACAAGTTTACGTTTGAATCCGGTGGTAAAGGTGTTTTTTATAGAAAATTCAAGATGGCCGCCTTTTCCCGAGGTCAAAGGTCGACGAAACTCCAGAGGTGAATGTAAACTTACGCTAGGGACATGCGAGTCAAATTTCGTGAAAATCGCTCGAAAAAAAGTTCATTTTTCCGTATTGTGTAAAAACGCGAAAAACTCAAAATGGCAGATTTTGGCACAAAATGGCCGCCAAACCGTAGGTCGTGTCGCCATCACGTAATGATTTCAAAACTTTCTTTGGATATACCCGACAAAGTTATCTGGGTTTCGTTAGCCGATTCTTAAAAATAAAATCCGAAAAATTTTTTTTTTGCCGAGTCAGCACTTTTTTTTGCGATCGTTTTTTGTTTACCACGGCCACATTCCTTTATCGATTTTGTCGTATGTGACATCGTTTTGTTCAGTGTGGACCAGGGTATCGCATATTTCAGTTTCAGGTTATTCCGATAAAATATGTGCGAGCTAGCTAAAATGGCGACGGTTGCGAATTCGCCACGCGCACGCGTTTCAAATTCTACAACTTCTAATTCCAACATTTTGTCCACAGTAGCTTGCCATTGATGCCCGAGAAGTTTCAAAAAGATCGATAAAAATCCCTAGGACGAGTTTTCGTTTGTATCCGTTACTAAAGGTGCTTTTTTATGAAAATTCAAGATGGCTGCCCCTTCCCAAGGTCAAAGGTCAACGAAACTTCATTGGTAGTTGTAAAATCATGGTCTTGGCATGTTTGTGCAATTTCGTGAAAATCGCTTAAACAAAAGTGTCGTTTTCCCATTTTGTCAAAAAACACGAAAATCGCCATTTCTCTGTGTTCGCCACAAAATGGCCGCCAAGCCGTAGGTCGTGTGGCCATCCCATAATGATTTCATAACTTCTCTGGGATATATCCAATACGCGTGTTTTGGTTTCGTAACTGTATTTCAAAATATTTTTTTTTGGCCCCATAAGCGATTTTCGGCCCATTCATTTTTTTTACGGGAACGCTCGCTGTGATGTCATCATCGTGGGGGGGGTGACGTTCTCTTTGCCGAAAATTCATTTTCAATTTATCCCAGCTGTGTGGCAATTTTGGTGAGTTTTCGGGTATGTGGCGGGGGTCAAATTTGCGATCAACGGATCCGTAAGAAAGAAGAAACGTAAAAATAATAAAGCCGCAAGCGGCGTTGTATGGCCCGCAGACGCAACCCGCCTTCTACGCCCAACTCTACGCACCACCGCCCCCTTCACCGCCCTCACCGCCCACAAATTAAAAGCTAGTCAAGGCTGATTTTGCTAATTATGCTAACTATGCTAATTTGGCTAAAAGTGCTAGCCTAGCAATCAGCATTATCAACTCTCTCAGAAAAACACATTACCTAAAATGTTAATTATGCTAACTATGCTAGTTATGCTAACATAGCTAAAAGTGCTAGCATAGCGATCAGCATCATCAACTGACTCAGAAAAACACATTACCTAAAATGCTAATTATGCTAATTATGCTAGCTATGCTAATGTGGCTAAAAGTGCTAGCATAGCGATCAGCATCATCAACTGACTCAGAAAAACACATTAACTAAAATGCTAATTATGCTAACTATGCTAGCTATGCTAATTTTGCTAAAAGTGCTAGCATAGCGATCAGCATCATCAACTGACTCAGAAAAACACATTACCTAAAATGCTAATAATGATAACTATGCTAGCTATGCTAATGTGGCTAAAATTGCTAGCATAGCGATCAGCATCATTAACTGACTCAGAAAAACACATTACCTAAAATGCTAATTATGCTAACTATGCTAGTAATGCTAAAATAGCTAAAAGTGCTAGCATAGCGATCAGCATCATCAACTGACTCAGAAAAACACATTCCTCCATTGGTGAGAGCTATATGTCATAAGTTGATAAAAAAGACCACTTTTTCCAAAATGGCGGCTTTTCTGTGGATTTTATCTCCATAGCAACCATTTTATGTTTTGGTCCCCTCGGGAGGACGAACAGATTGACGTCAGTTTCGGACAAATCGGTAAAAGTAAACTTTTTGTCGTCCTTAGCAACAGTGGTTTTATGCTAACCACGCCCACATTCCTTATATGTCCATATCCAGTGTTTTTCAATGTATTCAGTTTCAGGCATTAATGCATGCATTCAATTTTCACTGTATTGTATTGAAATGCATGGGAGTTATAACAGTGCGCCACTTTGCTAGCTTGCCACGCGCACGCCGTTCAAAATCTACAACTTCTAATTCCAACATTTTTTACACAGTAGCTTGCCATTGATGCCCAAAAAGTTCTGAGACGTTCGAAGAAAATTCCAACGACAAGTTTACGTTTGAATCTGGTGGTTAAGGTGTTTTTTATAGAAAATTCAAGATGGCCGCCTTTTCCCGAGGTCAAAGGTCGACGAAACTCCAAAGGTGATTGTAGACTTACGCTAGGGACATGCGAGTCAAATTTCGTGAAAATCGCTCGAAAAAAAGTTTATTTTTCCATATCGTGTAAAAACGCGAAAAACTCAAAATGGCAGATTTTGGCACAAAATGGCCGCCAAACCGTAGGTCGTGTGGCCATCACGTAATGATTTCAAAACTTTCTTTGGATATACCCGACAAAGTTATCTGGGTTTCGTTAGCCGATTCTTAAAAATAAAATCCGAAAAAAAATTTTTTTGCCGAGTCAGCACTTTTTTTTGCGACCGTTTTTTGTTTACCACGGCCACATTCCTTTATCGATTTTGTCGTATGTGACATCGTTTTGTTCAGTGTGGGCCAGGGTATCGCATATTTCAGTTTTAGGCTATTCCGATATAATATGAGCGAGCTAGCTAAAATGGCGACGGTTGCGAATTCGCCACGCGCACGCGTTTCAAATTCTACAACTTCTAATTCCAACATTTTGTCCACAGTAGCTTGCCATTGATGCCCGAGAAGTTTCAAAAAGATCGATAAAAATCCCTAGGACGAGTTTTCGTTTGTATCCGTTACTAAAGGTGCTTTTTTATGAAAATTCAAGATGGCCGCCCCTTCCCAAGGTCAAAGGTCAACAAAACTTCTTTGGCAGTTGTAAAATCGTGTTAGTGGCACGTGTATGCAATTTCGTGAAAATCGCTTGAACAAAAGTGTCGTTTTCCCATATTGTGAAAAAACACGAAAATCGCCATTTCTCTGAGTTCGCCACAAAATGGCCGCCAAGCCGTAGGTCGTGTGGCCATCCCATAATGATTTCATAACTTCTTTGGGATATCTCCAACACACGTGTTTTGGTTTCGTAACTGTATTTCGAAATATTTTTTTTTGGCCCCATAAGCGATTTTAGGCCCATTCATTTTTTTGACGGGAACGCTCGCCGTGATGTCATCATCGTGGGGGGGGGTGATGTTCTCTTTGCCGAAAATTCATTTTCAATTTATCCTAGGTGTGTGCCAATTTTGGTGAGTTTTCGGGTATGTGGCGGTGGTCAAATTTGCGATCTACGGATCCGTTAGAAACGGGAAGAATAATAATAATTAAAGCCGCAAGCGGCGTTGTATGGCCCGCAGGCGCAACCCGCCTCCACGCCCAACTCTACGCACCACCGCTGACCTCACCGCCCTCACAGCCCGCAAATTAAAAGCTAGTCAAGGCTGGATTTGCTAATTTTGCTAACAATGCTAACTATGCTAATGTGGCTAAAAGCGCTAGCATTGCGATCAGCATCATCAATTGACTCAGAAAAACACATTATCTAAAATGCTAATTATGCTAACTATGCTAGCTACGCTAATGTGGCTTAAAGTGCTAGCATTGCGATCAGCATCATCAATGGACTCAGAAAAATACATTACCTAAAATGCTAATTATGCTAACTATGCTAGCTCTGCTAATGTGGCTAAAAGTGCTAGCATTGCGATCAGCATCATCAACTGACTCAGAAAAACACATTACCTAAAATGCTAAATATGCTAACTATGCTAGTTATGCTAACATAGCTAAAAGTGCTAGCATAGCGATCAGCGTCATCAACTGACTCAGAAAAACACATTCCTCCATTGGTGAGAGCTATATGTCATAAGTTGATAAAAAACCCACTTTTTCCAAAATGGCGGCTTTTTTGTTTATTTTATCTCCATAGCAACCATTTTATGTTTTGGTCCCCTTGAGAAGACGAACAGATTGACGTCAGTTTCGGACAAATCGGTAAAAGGAAACTTTTTGTCGTCCTTAGCAACAGTGGTTTTATGTTAGCCACGCCCACATTCCTTATATGTCCATATCCAGTGTTTTTCAATATATTCAGTTTCAGGCATGAATGCATGCATTCAATTTTCACTGTATTGTATTGAAAGACATGGGAGTTATAACAGTGCGCCACTTTGCTAGCTTGCCACACGCACGCCGTTCAAAATCTACAACTTCTAATTCCAAATTTTTTTCCACAGTAGCTTGGCATTGATGCCCAAAAAGTTTCGAGACGATCGATAAAAATTCCAACGACAAGTTTACGTTTGAATCCAATGGCAAAGGTGTTTTTTATAGAAAATTCAAGATGGCCGCCTTTTCCCGAAGTCAAAGGTCGACGAAACTCCAGAGGTAATTGTAGACTTATGCTACGGACATGCGAGTCAAATTTTGTGAAAATCGCTCAAAAAAAAGTTCCTTTTTCCATATTGTGTAAAAACGCGAAAAACTCAAAATGGCCGATTTTGGCACAAAATGGCCGCCAAACCGTAGGTCGTGTCGCCATCACGTAATGATTTCAAAACTTTGTTTGCATATACCCGACAAAGTTATCTGGGTTTCGCTAGCCGATTCATAAAAAAAAAATTCGAAATTTTTTATTTTAGCCGAGTCAGCACTTTTTTTTGCGATCGTTTTTTGTTTACCACGGCCACATTCCTTTATCGATTTTGTCGTATCTGACATCGTTTTGTTCAGTGTGGGCCAGGGAATCGTATATTTCATTTTCACGACATTCCGATAAAATATGTGCAAGCTAGCTAAAATGGCGACGGTTGCGAATTTGCCACGCGCACGCGTTTCAAAATCTACAACTTCTAATTCCAACATTTTGTCCACAATTGATTGCCATTGATGCCGTAGAAGTTTCAAAAAGATCGATGAAAATTCCTAGGACGAGTTTTCGTTTGAATACCTTACTAAAGGTGCTTTTTTATGAAAATTCAAGATGGCCGCCCCTTCCCAAGGTCAAAGGTCAACAAAACTTCTTTGGTAGTTGTAGAATCGTGTTTGTGGCATGTGTGTGCAATTTCGTGAAAATCGCTTGAACAAAAGTGTCGTTTTCCCATATTGTGAAAAAACACGAAAATCGCCATTTCTCTGAGTTCGCCACAAAATGGCCGCCAAGCCGAAGGTTGCGTGGCCATCCCATAATGATTTCATAACATCTTTGGGATATCTCCAATACATGTGTTTTGGTTTCATAACTGTATTTCAAAATATTTTTTTTTGGCCCCATAAACGATTTTCGGCCCATTCATTTTTTTTACGGGGACGCTCGCCGTGATGTCATCATCGTGGGGGGGGTGACGTTCTCTTTGCCAAAAATTCATTTTCAATTTATCCCAGCTGTGTGGCAATTTTGGTGAGTTTTCGGGTATGTGGCGGGGGTCAAATTTGCGATCAACGGATCCGTAAGAAAGAAGAAACGTAAAAATAATTAAAGCCGCAAGCGGCGTTGTATGGCCCGCAGACGCAACCCGCCTTTCACGCCCAACTCTACGCACCACCGCCCTAACCGCCCTCACCGCCCTCACCGCCCACAAATTAAAAGCTAGTTAAGGCTGGATTTGCTAATACTGCTAACTATGCTAACTATGCTAATGTGACTAAAAGTCCTAGCATAGCGATTAGCATAATCAACTGACTCAGAAAAACACATTACCTAAAATGCTAATTTATGCTAACAATGCTAGCTATGCTAACGTGGCTAAAATTGCTAGCATAGCGATCAGCATCATCAACTGACTCAGAAAAACACATTTCCTAAAATGCTAATTATGCTAACTATGCTAGCTATGCTAATGTGGCTGAAAGTGCTAGCATAGCGATCAGCATCATCAACTGACTCAGAAAAACACATTCCTCCATTGCTGAGAGCTATATGTCATAAGTTGATAAAAAAAAAAACCACTTTTTCCAAAATGGCGGCTTTTCTGTTGATTTTATCTCCATAGCAACCATTTTGTGTTTTGGTTCCCTTGAGAGGACGAACAGATTGACGTCAGTTTCGGACAAATCGGTAAAAGTAAAATTTTTGTTGTCCTTAGCAACAGGGGTTTTATGCTAACCACGCCCATATTCCTTATATGTCCATATCCAGTGTTTTTCAATGTATTCAGTTTCAGGCATTTATGCATGCATTCAATTTTCACTGTATTGTATTGAAATGCATGGTAGTTATAACAGTGCGCCACTTTGCTAGCATGCCACGTACACGCCGTTCAAAATCTACAACTTCTAATTCCAACATTTTTTCCACAGTAGCTTGCCATTGATGCCCAAAAAGTTTCGAGACAATCGATGAAAATTCCAACGACAAGTTTACGTTTGAATCTGGTGGTAAAGGTGTTTTTTATAGAAAATTCAAGATGGCCGCCTTTTCCCGAGGTCAAAGGTCGACAAAACTCCAGAGGTGATTGTAGACTTACGCTACGGACATGCGCGTCAAATTTCGTGAAAATCGCTCGAAAAAAAGTTCATTTTTCCATATTGTGTAAAAACGCGAAAAACTCAAAACGGCAGATTTTGGCACAAAATGGCCGCCAAACCGTAGGTCGGGTCGCCATCACGTAATGATTTCAAAACTTTATTTGGATATACCCGACAGAGTTATCTGGGTTTCGTTAGCCGATTCTTAAAAATAAAATCCGAATTTTTTTTTTTTTGCCGAGTCAGCACTTTTTTTTGCGATCGTTTTTTGTTTACCACGGCCACATTCCTTTCTCGATTTTGTCATATGTGACATCGTTTTGTTCAGTCTGGGCCAGGGTATCGCATATTTCAGTTTCAGGCTATTCCGATAAAATATGTGCGAGCTAGCTAAAATGGCGACGGTTGCGAATTCGCCACGCGCACGCCTTTCAAATTCTACAACTTCTAATTCCAACATTTTGTCCACAGTAGCTTGCCATTGATGCCCGAGAAGTTTCAAAAAGATCGATAAAAATCCCTAGGACGAGTTTTCGTTTGTATACGTTACTAAAGGTGCTTTTTTAAGAAAATTCAAGATGGCCGCCCCTTCCCAAGGTCAAAGGTCAACGAAACTTCTTTGGTTATTGTAGAATCAGGGTCTTGGCATATGTGTGCAATTTCGTGAAAATCGCTTAAACAAAAGTGTCGTTTTCCCATATTGTCAAAAAACACGAAAATCGCCATTTCTCTGAGTTCGCCACAAAATGGCCGCCAAGCCGTAGGTCGTGTGGCCATCCCATAATGATTTAAAAACTTCTTTGGGATATCTCCAACACGCGTGTTTTGGTTTCATAGCTCTATTTCGAAATATTTTTTTTTGGCCCCATAAAGAGATTTCGGCCCATTCATTTTTTTTACGGGAACGCTCGCTGTGATGTCATCGATTTCGGGGGGGTGACGTTCTCTTTGCCGAAAATTCATTTTCAATTTATCCCAGGTGTGTGCCAATTTTGGTGAGTTTTCGGGTATGTGGCGGGGGTCAAATTTGAGCTCAACGGATCCGTTAGAAACGGGAATAATAATAATAATAATTAAAGCCGCAAGCGGCGTTGTATGGCCCGCAGACGCAACCCGCCTTCCACGCCCAACTCTACGCACCACCGTCCTCACCGCCCACGTTGATAAAGGGTAGTCAAAATTGCTCAAAATGCTAATTATGCTAACTATGCTAACTATGCTAATGTGGCTAAAAGTGCTAGCATTGCGATCAGCATCATCAATTGACTCAGAAAAACACATTACCTAAAATGCTAATTATGCTCACTATGTTAGCTATGCTAACATAGCTAAAAGTGCTAGCATAGCGATCAGCATCATCAACTGACTCAGAAAAACACATTCCTCCATTGGTGAGAGCTATATGTCATAAGTTGATAAAAAACCCACTTTTTCCAAAATGGCGGCTTTTCTGTTGATTTTATCTCTATAGCAACCATTTTATGTTTTGGTCCCCTCGGAAGGACGAACAGATTGACGTCAGTTTCGGACGAATCGGTAAAAGTAAACTTTTTGTTGTCCTTAGCAACAGTGGTTTTATGCTAACCACGCCCACATTCCTTATATGTCCATATCCAGTGTTTTTCAATGTATTCTGTTTCAGGCATTATTGCATGCATTCAATTTTCACTGTATTGTATTGAAATGCATGGTAGTTATAACAGTGCGCCACTTTGCTAGCTTGCCACGCGCACACCGTTCAAAATCTACAACTTCTAATTCCAACATTTTTTCCACAGTAGCTTGCCATTGATGCCCAAAAAGTTTCGAGATGATCGATGAAAATTCCAACGACAAGTTTACGTTTGAATCTGGTGGTAAAGGTGTTTTTTATAGAAAATTCAAGATGGCCGCCTTTTCCCGAGGTCAAAGGTTGATGAAACTCCAGAGGTGATTGTAGACTTACGCTAGGGACATGCGCGTCAAATTTCGTAAAAATCGCTCGAAAAAAAGTTCATTTTTCCATATTGTGTAAAAACGCGAAAAACTCAAAATGGCAGATTTTGGCACAAAATGGCCGCCAAACCGTAGGTCGTGTCGCCATCACGTAATGATTTCAAAACTTTCTGTGGATATACCCGACAAAGTTATCTGGGTTTCGTTAGCCGATTCTTAAAAATAAAATCCAAAAAAAAAATTTTTTTGCCGAGTCAGCACTTTTTTTTGCGACCGTTTTTTGTTTACCACGGCCACATTCCTTTACCGATTTTGTCGTATGTGACATTGTTTTGTTCAGTGTGGGCCAGGGTATCGCATATTTCAGTTTCAGGCTATTCCGATAAAATATGTGCGAGCTAGCTAAAATAGCGACGGTTGCGAATTCGCCACGCGCACGCCGTTCAAAATCTACAACTTCTAATTCCAACATTTTGTCCACAGTAGCTAGCCATTGATGCCCGAGAAGTTTCAAAAAGATCGATAAAAATCCCTAGGACGAGTTTTCGATGGTATCCATTACTAAAGGTGCTTTTTTTTGAAAATCCAAGATGGCCGCCCCTTGCCAAGGTCAAAGGTCAACAAAACTTCTTTGGTAGTTGTAGAATCGTGTTTGTGGCATGTGTGTGCAATTTCGTGAAAATCGCTTGAACAAAAGTGTCGTTTTCCCATATTGTGAAAAAACACGAAAATCGCCATTTCTCTGAGTTTGCCACAAAATGGCCGCCAAGCCGTAAGTCGTGTGGCCATCCCATAATAATTTCAGAACTTCTTTGGGATATCTCCAACACAAGTGTTTGGGTTTCGTAACTGTATTTCAAAAAAAATTTTTTTGGCCCCATAAGCGATTTTCGGCCCATTCATTTTTTTTACGGGAACGCTCGCTGTGATGTCATCGACTTCGGGGGGGTGACGTTCTCTTTGCCGAAAATTCATTTTCAATTTATCCCAGGTGTGTGCCAATTTTGGTGAGTTTTCGGGTATGTGGCGGGGGTCAAATTTGAGCTCAACGGATCCGTTAGAAACAAGAATAATAATAATAAACATTCGAAAAACAATATAGAAGTTTTTGCAGTCAGGTGGCCTATGTATTTCAATGCGGCCTGTCTTTTACTATAGGGTGGGCATGTCTTTTTGGCTTTAAACCCGTTCTTTGAGGGCTTTTTGGGGCTTTTTTTGGCTTTTTCGTGTTTTTGTCGTCATTTTTGCGACTACAATTTTGTCGTTTTTGCGTTGGTGTTGTGCGTGTGTGTGTCTATTTTTGTTGCGTTACACAATTGTCGTGTCGTTGTGTGCTTTGGGCGACTTTTGACCCCATTTTTTGGCGTTTTAACGCGTTTTTTTGACGTTTTGGACCTTTTTGGGGGTCGACCCTCGTAGCAGTTACAATATGGTCCTTGCACTCTGTGAGTGCTGCGGGCCATAATAAACATTCGAAAAACAATATAGAAGTTTTTGCGGTTAGGATTTCCTATGTATTTCAATGCGGCCTGTCTTTTACTATAGGCTGGGCATGTCTTTTTGGCTTTAAACCTGTCTTTTGAGGGCTTTTTGGGGCTTTTTTGTGTTTTTGTCGTCATTTTTGCGACTACAATTTGTATGTTTTTGCGTTGGTGTTGTGCGTGTGTGTGTGTATTTTTGTTGCGTTACACAATTGTCGTGTTGTTTTGTGCTTTGGGCGACTTTTGATCCCATTTTTTGGCGTTTTGACGCGTTTTTTTGACGTTTTGGACCTTTTTGAGTGTTCGACCCTCGTACCAGTTACAATATGGTCCTTGCACTCTGTGAGTGCTGCGGGCCATAATAATGAAACGAAGCAGAAACAATATAGAAGTTTTTGCAGTCAGGTGGCCTATGTATTTCAATGCGGCCTGTCTTTTACTATAGGCTGGGCATGTCTTTTTGGCTTTAAACCCGTTCTTTGAGGGCTTTTTGGGGCTTTTTTGTGTTTTTGTCGTCATTTTTGCGACTACAAATTTGTCGTTTTTGTGGGGGTGTTGTGCGTGTGTGTGTGTATTTTTGTTGCGTTACACAATTGTCGTCTCGTTGTGTGCTTTGGGCGACTTTTGACCCCATTTTTTGGCGTTTTGACGCGTTTTTTTGTCGTTTTGGACTTTTTGAGTGTTCGACCCTCGTACCAGTTACAATATGGTCCTTGCAGTCTATGACTGCTGCGGGCCATAATAAACATTCGAAAAACAATATAGAAGTTTTTGCAGTCAGGTGGCCTATGTATTTCAATGCGGCCTGTCTTTTACTATAGGCTGGGCATGTCTTTTTGGCTTTAAACCCGTTCTTTGAGGGCTTTTTGGGGCTTTTTTGTGTTTTTGTCGTCATTTTTGCGACTACAAATTTGTCGTTTTTGTGGGGGTGTTGTGCGTGTGTGTGTGTATTTTTGTTGCGTTACACAATTGTCGTGTCGTTTTGTGCTTTGGGCGACTTTTGACCCCATTTTTTGGCGTTTTGACGCGTTTTTTTGACGTTTTGGACCTTTTTGAGTGTTCGACCCTCGTACCAGTTACAATATGGTCCTTGCACTCTGTGAGTGCTGCGGGCCATAATAAAAACCACAGTTGTTAAGAGTATAGGACTGTATTTGTTAGGAATCCAGTTACATATGCTCTTTCTTGTTACACAAGGAAAATGTTCTATTGTTTAAATTATTTTGCCTCATTTTATTCATTGTGTAAGTGTGGGGTAATACAGTGTTACAGTGGGGTAAAAACCCCTGTAAAACTATTTCAGACACGAGTCATTTGCAGAATGCATAACGCTTGTAGGGATTCAGTGGTTTTGTTTTGTTCTTGGTCATGTTTTTGGTTTTCTTTTTGTCAGTCACTCCACTTTCAGGTTAGTGATCCACAGCTGTCTTCAGTTCAGTTAATGACCCTCAGCCTATTTGAGTGTCTTGGTTTCTGTTCATCCTTGTCAGGTCATCTGCTCTGTTGTGTCACAGTTTTGGTTCTCCTCATAGTTTTGTCATGTTTCAGTTTGCTAATTAGGGCCCGAGCACGGAGTGCAAGGACCCTATTGTAATTCGAATGTTTATTATTATTATTATTAGGGCCCGAGCACGGAGTGCAAGGACCCTATTGTAATTCGAATGTTTATTATTATTATTATTATTATTCTACCGGAAGAGTCGCCTTTTTGAGGCCTTTAACATACCCCAAAACTCACCAAATTTGGCACACACATCAGGAGTCGCGAAAAATTTCGTATTTTATAGGAGATTGGCATGGGCGCACAAAAACGGCTCGATAGCGCCACCTACAGTGACTTTTGTCCCGACGCCCCGCATACGCTTTAACGTACAAGCTTGATTTTTACAGGGCATGTTCTTCAGATGGAGACTTACAAAAAAGTCTGAAAGGACCCACCTGTCACTCGCACAGGAAGTCTGATATATTGAGGTCAATATGTCATTTTTGCTTCATTTTGGACATTTGCAGGCCTCGCTCTAGAACGAACTCCTCCTAGAGATTTTGGAGTAATGACTTCAAACTTTGGTTGTGTATACTAAACACATGTCCGATGTTAAATTGCGAAGCTTTTAAGTTTTTATGGATGTTTGTGACCATGGCGGCGCGTCAAAATTGGAGGTCGTTTCGAAAACACGCCATGAAAAGAAAAATGGCCATTACTCAGCCATGCAAAATCCAATCTGATCCAAAATTGATATGCATGATTGTAGTCTGACTCTGAACACATCTGCAGTGAAAAAATCTGGAAAAAGTGTAGCGCCACCTGCTGGCAAGAGGAAATGACATGTTTTACTTGGAGCATCACTACTCCGAGTAGGATGAGCCGACACACCTGAAAATGACGTCCACCTGTTGAAAAGCCATTGAAGTTTACTCTGACAAAAAACCATAACTTTCAATGCGGGGGTGTGGTCGTGACAGAGCGGCAAAGTTGGGCATCTCGCTATGCACACAAAAGTTGCTCTCACGTGCACATTCCTTGTCCAATCTCACTGAAATTCAATGGATATGATGAAGCTTCTATTCTGAACCCATGGATATGACAATCTTGGACGAGCTCTATAGCGCCACCTAGTTATTGCATGGGGCACATTCTGCCCTGTATTTTCTCTTTGCTTTGTCCGATGTGCATGAAATTAAAACTGGAGATACTCAGAAGGGTCTTCTCTCATCATGTAAAGTTTCATGGGTGTACACCTGACGGTGCCTGCGTAACAGGAAGTGGTCGATTATGTGCACCCAAATAATAGAAATTTATTATAAATCAGCCGTTTGTCTCAGGAAGCTGAGATTTCAGAATTAGATGCCTTTAATAACCTCCAGCTTTGATATGTAACACTATAGGGTCTACGAGAAACTTCATCACTTGACTTTTTTAATGAAATTTTGGACTGAACAAAGATTTTTAGCATAAATTATGTTTAGGTTATCAGCACCAAGAATTCAACTTTCATAGGCATTTATGTGCTACTGCTTCCTAAAAAAATTCAGAATTATTGAAGTTACAGGTGAACTTTTATTCAACATTTCATCCAAAAAGGTCCGAAAACGTCTTTTTAGGCAAAACTGCAAACACCTATTTTTTTGCATAACTTATCTTTCAAATATCAGCACAAAAAAATTAAAAACGGTAGGGATCTGTGTTTGCTGCCTTCCATATTTTTTTCAGACTTAAAAGTGTAACAGATGATTTATAAAAAATCCTTTTTCATCCAAAAACCTGTGTTAAATCTGTCTAGACTCCAAACAAACATTTTTTTATGGTAACTTATGTTTCAACAATCGACACCAATTTTCACAGACCTATAGCTAAACATGTCCCATAGCTACCTGAATATTTTCATAGATATAAAATGAACTGGTCATTCTAACATCTGGCATTCTAACATCTAACATCTTACATGTCAAAGCCTCTCTCAGCCTGGCTCTGCTGAAGGAGTCGTGTTACAACCCCGCCCCCTCCTGCTGGGACCCCTGCTATGTAAATTAGCAAGCAGTGAACAGAGAGATGAGAAGTAAGAATGGCCATTACTCAGGCATGCATAATCCAAAGACAGCCAGTTAAACACTGAAAGACATATTTTTTCGGTATGTCTTTCATACATCTTTAGTATTAAAAACTCTCCAAGATGAATGTGCCTGACTCCACCTGCAGGTGGATCACAGACTTCCTGACGGACAGACAGCAGTATGTGAGGCTGGGGAAGCTCGTCTCAGATACTCGGACCACAAGCACCGGATCCCCCCAGGGCTGTGTCCTTTCACCCCTGTTACTCTCCCTGTACACAAACAGCTGCACAGCTGGTCACCTGTCTGTCAAACTCCTGAAGTTTGCTGACGACACCACACTCATCGGCCTCATCTCTGACGGAGATGAGTCGGCCTACAGGAGTGAAATAGCCAGGCTGGTGTCATAGTGCAGCGCTAACAACCTGGAGCTTAATGCTCTGAAGACAGTGGAGATGACAGTGGACTTCAGGAAGGCCCCAGCCCCCCTCCCCCCTGTCATCCTCTGTGACTCCCCGGTGACCTCTGTGGAGTCCTTCTGCTTCCTGGGAACCATCATCAGCCAGGACCTCAAGTGGGAGCAGAACATCAGCTCCATCACTAAGAAGGTCCAGCAGAGGATGTACTTCCTGAGGCAGCTGAAGAAGTTTCACCTCCCTGAAAAGATGCTGGTAGACTTTTACACCGCCATCATCGAATCCACCCTCACGTCCTCCATCACAGTCTGGTTCGCTGCGGCCACGGCCAGAGACAAGGCCAAGCTGCAACGCGTCATCCACTCAGCAGAGAAGGTGATCGGCTGCCACCTCCCGTCTCTCCAGGAGCTGCACATCTCCAGGACCTGGAGGCGGGCAGCCAGGATTGTAGCCAACCCCTCTCATCCAGGACATAATCTCTTTCGGCCCCTCCCTTCTGGCAAGAGGCTCCGGTCCATCAGGACCAGGACCTCGCGCCACAAGAACAGCTTCTTCCCCACTGCAGCCAGCCTGCTGAACAGAACCCCAACTCCCCCAGGTGACCCCCCCTCCACCCCCCGCCCACCAAAGGACTGTCGGTGCCACTTACAGGCCCCACCATCCCAGCCCATCTGTGCTCCCACTTTAATTCACCTTACTCTACTGTATATAGTGTGTTGTTGTTGTTAACTTAATTTTTAACTTATTCTTAATTGCACTATACACCAAGTCAAATTCCTCGTTTTGTAAAGTGCGCTCTACTGAACCTGGCAATAAAACTTTTTCTGATTTCTGATTCCTGATTCTGATTCTATTAATCATTGTTTTTTATTCATTCAAAATGCAATTAAATCAATATTTTATCTTTTTTCTTTTCCTTTTTCTTTTTTTTTATCTCTTATATCCTTTTTTATAATCAATGTTTGAACTTCTTTTCCTTTCTATTGTCATGGTTTCAGTTTGTTGTCTTGTTTTTCGCTTTAGTTCTTGTTCTGCCTTGTTTGGTTCTGTTTCCTGTTTTATTTTGAAAGGTTTCCTGTCTTGTCATGTTTCTTGAGTTTTACTTCCTTTGGTCCCCATCTGCCCTAATCGTGTTCACCTGTGTCTTGTCTGCCCTGTCTGTATATAAGTCTTGTCTCTGCCTTCCTCCTGTGCTGGTCCATTAACTTCTGCTCATGTTGATCACGTCTTCTTGTCTGGCGTCCATGTCCCTTGCCATGCCACAGTAAGTTTTTGTTTTTAGTTTTGTCATCCTGCTCTGCAGCGCTTTTTGTTAGTTAAATAAACCCACTTGCCCTGAACCCGTTTGCCTCCCGTCTCTGCGCCTGGGTCCTACCTGCTCTCGAGCCTCCCCCCCACACGACATCTATACATCCAATGAAATTAAACTACAAATCAACAAACACAACTGATAACAAATGTCTCTAAAAAATGATGTGTATATTTGCAGAACCTTAAAAACACCAAAAAAATAACAAATGCTTCCCAATTAAAGCACAAAAAATGGAACACAAAATGTAAAACCCAAGTTAGAAATTGCAATTTGAAAAAGATACTTTTTTCAGCAGCTTTTCAAAATCAATCACCAATTCTACACTTCTGTGGATGAAACAAAGAACTCCAGAACAATGAAGCCATTTCTCTAAGTCTCTCTCACCTTCAGTTTTAAACAAGGTCTGTGAAAATCCACCATACATTGGTCACATGAACTCAGAGACCTGCTAAAAGTCCACAATTGTAAAAGCTCTTTTATATAGACAACTGTTTGTTTGCTTAGAGCTCTAAATATAAAAAAAAATGCTTTTCTATCACCTAGACACAGATGGAGAACCATATCAACTGGATTAATAACAGGGTGGCATGTTTAGACAACATGAAGCTGTCCATCACATTTTTGACCTAAACATGTAAACACATCCTTGGCTCTGCGGTTAGGAAATGGTATTTGGGAATCTCTTTATACCAGGAGCCAGCCTGGCCATTGGAACATCGCCACAGTGCCCATCCAGACTGGGACAGCAACGGGGTCCACTTCAGAGCCGTGAGCTGCTGTGTTTAACTCCAGCTGTCCCAGCAAGGGAGACAACTGCAGCAACATCCACTGACCAAGCTGACAAGCCCTGGCAGAAAAGATCCCCACAAGAAAAACACTGGCTCAGGCAGGCTGGTCAAAAAAAAATAGTTTTGCCATTGTCTTGCAGCTCGCAGATCAAGTGGTTTAGTTTTCCAGTAATGTCAGTCAAGAATGCAAGTTCAGATTCACAATGTTCATATTCACCATATTCAACAGACATCTCCTCCAATAACACCTTAAAAATCCTGTGCTGTTTTGCTTTGCAGCTGAGGTTGTTTACGATTTTCAGAATAAGAGTCATTATATGTCCAGAGCCAATCACTTCTGCACATAAGGCCTGCTGGTGAATGACGCAGCAGTAATGCAGACATTTTGGAAAGTCTGGGTCAGCTTTACAGTGAGTGATGAAACCTGTTTGTCTATTGATCATAGCAGGAGTCCCATCTGCAGTCACTGCTACCAGCTTTTCTAATTGTACCTTTTTCCGCACAAAAACTCCTTCACCGTGTTATACATTTCAACTCCTCTTGTAGTTGTCTGTTAGGGCAGATGTGTCAGGAGTTCTTCTCTTGTGGAAACCAAAAGCTATGCTGTACTGTTGCCGTCCACAGACTCATCACACTGGACGTTAACCACCTGCACTTTGCAAGATCCCGGTCCAGCTAATTGGCCAAGTTATCAGACATAGCTGACACTCATCTAGACATTGTAGTGGAAATTGAATGAGTTCTATTGTTCTCATCCTTAGGGACAGTGATAGCAATTATCATCATTGCTTGAATTTTTTTCATGCTATATGCAAAAGTCTTTGTCCCTTAAGGCAACAGATTACAGCCCCCCCCCCCCCCCCCCCCCAGGCTGCTGTCGTATTAACAATAGCTTGGAGCTCCAGAATGGACAAGAAAAAACGACGAGAATGGCTCGAGCAGGGCGTTGCTCACGGGGCGGTCGCTCGTGCCAGGCGGTCGCACGTGCTCGGGCCCGCTAAATGCTACTTGTAGCTTTAATTATTATTATTATTATTCTACCGGAAGAGTCGCCTTTTTGAGGCCTTTAACATACCCCAAAACTCACCAAATTTGGCACACACATCAGGAGTCGCGAAAAATTTCGTATTTTATAGGAGATTGGCATGGGCGCAGAAAAACGGCTTGATAGCGCCACCTACAGTGACTTTTGTCCCGACGCCCCGCATACGCTTTAACGTACAAGCTTGATTTTTACAGGGCATGTTCTTCAGATGGAGACCTACAAAAAAGTCTGAAAGGACCTACCTGTCACTCGCACAGGAAGTCTGATATATTGAGGTCAATATGTCATTTTTGCTTCATTTTGGACATTTGCAGGCCTCACTCTAGAGCGAACTCCTCCTAGAGATTTGTGAACAATGACTCCAAACTTTGGTTTTGTAAACTAAACACATGTCCGATGTTAAATTGCGAAGCTTTTAAGTTTTTACGGTTGTTTGTGACCGTGGCGGCGCGTCGAAAATGGAGGTCATTTTGAAAACACGCCAAGAAAAGAAAAATGGCCATTACTCAGCCATGCAAAATCCAATATTATCCAAAGTTGATATGCATGATTGTAGTCTGACTTTGAACACATCTGCAGTGGAAGAATCTGGAATAGGTGTAGCGCCACCTGCTGGTAAAAGGAAATGACATGTTTTACTTGGAGCATCACTGCTCCAAGTAGGATGAGCCGACACACCTCAAAATGATGTCCACCTGTTGAAAAGCCATTGATGTTTACTCTGATAAAAAGCCATAACTTTCAATGCGGGGGTGTGGTCGTGACAGAGCGGCGAAGTTGGGCGTCTCGCCATGCAGACAAAAGTTGCTCTCACGTGCACATTCCTTGTCCAATCTCACTGAAATTCAATAGAGGTGATGTGGCTTCCATTCTGAACCAATGGATATGACAATCTTGGACGACCTCCATAGCGCCACCTAGATATTGACAAATACATTTTATGTCACATTCTGACCTATCTTTTCTCTGTGCTTTGTCCGACATTCATAAAATTACAACAGGAGATACTCATAAGGGTCTTCTCTCATCGTCTAAAGTTTCATGGGTGTACACCTGACGGTGCCTGCGCAAGCCACCACCAAACAGGAAGTGGTTGATTGCGTTGCAGTCAGATAATTAAAAATTCATAAAAAATCAGCCGTTTGTATCACGAGGCTGAGATTTCAGAATGAGAGGCGTCTTACATATCTCCAACTTAAATACACAGCACTTGCATGGGTGAACAAAAAACGGCTCAATAGCGCCACCTACCATGTTTGTTTTTGAGAGCCCCGCCATGTTCTTTAACATACAAGCTTGATATTTACAGGACATGTTCATCAGATGGAAACCTACAAAAAAGTCTCTTGGGACCAAGCTGTCAGTCGCACAGGAAGTCTGCTATATTGATGTCAATATGTCATTTTTGCTCTATTTTGGTCCTTTGCAGGCCTCGTTCTAGAACGAACTCCTCCTAGAGATTTTTGAATAATGACTCCAAACTTTGGTTTTGTAAACTAAACACATGTCCGATCTTAAATTGCGAAGCTTTTAAGTTTTTACGGTTGTTTGTGACCGTGGCGGCGCGTCAAAATTTGAGGTCGTTTCGAAATCACGCCATGAAAAGAAAAATGGCCATTACTCAGCCATAAATAATCTAATCTGATCCAAATTTGTTGTGCATGATTGTAGTTTGACTTTGAACACATCTGCAGTGGAAAAATCCGAAACAGGTGTAGCGCCACCTGTTGGCAACAGGAAATGACATGTTTTACTTGGAGCATCACTGCTCCAAGTAGGATGAGCAAACACACCTCAAAATGACGTCCACCTGTTGAAAAACCATTGAAGTTTACTCTGATGAAAAACAAATCTTTCAACGCGGGGGTGTGGTCGTGACAGAGCGGCGAAGTTGGGTATCTCGCCATGCACAAATGTTGCTCTCACGTTCACATTCCTTGTCTGATCTCACTGAAATTAAATAGATTTGATGAAACTTCCATTCTGAACCCATGGATATGACAATTTTGGACGAGCTATATATGTTCATAAATGATCATGAAGCATGATCATATAATCAAGCTTCATAGGAAATCAGCCGTTTGTCTCAGGAAGCTGAGATTTCAGAATTAGATGCGTCTTACAAAGCTCCACGTTTGAAAAGCAGCACTATACGTACGAGAAACATTTAACCACCTTAATCACCCTATTGTGCTGAAAGCAAATTTTTGGACATTTTGACTCAAGCAAATATTTTTATCATAACATCTGTTTAGTTTATCAGCACCAAAATAAAAAATATTTACATTTATAAAATGAACTGGTCAACTCTAGGATTTTATTTATTCAATCTTACATCCTCAAGCTTTTCATCAGTCTCCCCTGCTGCAGGAGTGGAGTTAGCCCCCCCCCCCCCCCCGGCTGTGTGCTCACATGTAAATTAGCCAGGAGTGGCAGACAGAAAGTAGAACAGTTAGAAAGCCTAGTTCAACACTAAATTACAGCAATTTCCTTTGTTTTGTTTGTCTTTTATACATCCTTAGCACTAATCATTGCTTTTTTATTCATCCAAAATACAATTAACTTTATATTTTATCTTTTTTTTTTTTTTACAAACAAAATATATGAATGTGCTCCAAAACAAAACCCAGTCTCAGTACACTCCTACAGATGTAACATCAGACAGTAAATGTCTCTTTTATGCTTTTTTAATCAATGCTGCAACTTCTTTTCATTTCCTTTCAATACATCCAAAGAAATTAAACTACAACGACAACAAACACAACATATAGCAAATGTCTCTAAGAAGATTGTGTATATACATTATGTACCACCTTTAAACACCAAATAAATAACAAATCTTTCTAATACAATCACAAAAAATGGAACACAAAATGTAAAACCCAAATTAGAAATTGCAATTTTAAAAAGATACATTTTTCAGCAGCTTTTCAAAATCAATCACATATTTTACTCTTCTGTGGATGAAACAAAGAAGTCCAGAGCAATGTAGCCACTTCTCCAAAGTCTCTGTCACCTTCAGTTTTACACAAAGTCTGTGAAAATCCACCATACATTGGTCACATGTATTCAGAGACCTGCTAAAAGTCCACAATTGTAAAAGCTCTTATATAGACAACTGTTTGTTTGCTTGGAGCTCTAAATATAAAAAAATGCTTTTCTATCACCTAGACACAGATGGAGAACCATATCAACTGGATTAGTAACAGGGAAACATGTTTAGGTTTAAACTTACATTAATAGACAACATGAAGCTGTTCATCACATTTTTGACCTAAACATGTAAACACATCCTTGGCTCTGCGGTTAGGAAAAGGTACTTGGGAATCTCTTCATACCAGGAGCCAGCCTGAACATTGGAACATCACCACAGTGCCCATCCAGACTGGGACAGCAACGGGGTCCACTTCACAGCCGTGAGCGGCAAAGTTGGGCATCTCGCTATGCACACAAAAGTTGCTCTCACGTGCACATTCCTTGTCCAATCTCACTGAAATTCAATGGATATGATGAAGCTTCTATTCTGAACCCACGGATATGACAATCTTGGACGAGCTCTATAGCGCCACCTAGTTATTGCATTGGGCACATTCTGCCCTGTATTTTCTCTTTGCTTTGTCCGATGTGCATGAAATTAAAACTGGAGATACTCAGAAGGGTCCTCTCTCATCATGTAAAGTTTCATGGGTGTACACCTGACGGTGCCTGCGTAACAGGAAGTGGTCGATTATGTGCACCCAAATAATAGAAATTTATTATAAATCAGCCGTTTGTCTCAGGAAGCTGAGATTTCAGAATTAGATGCCTTTAATAACCTCCAGCTTTGATATGTAACACTATAGGGTCTACGAGAAACTTCATCACTTGATTTTTTTAATGAAATTTTGGACTGAACAAAGATTTTTAGCATAAATTCTGTTTAGGTTATCAGCACCAAGAATTCAACTTTCATAGGCATTTATGTGCTACTGCTTCCTAAAAAAATTCAGAATTATTGAAGTTACAGGTGAACTTTTAGACATCATTTCATCCAAAAAGGTCCGAAAACGTCTTTTTAGGCAAAACTGCAAACACCTATTTTTTTGCATAACTTATCTTTCAAATATCAGCACAAAAAAATTAAAAACGGTAGGGATCTGTGTTTGCTGCCTTCCATATTTTTTTCAGACTTAAAAGTGTAACAGATGATTTATAAAAAATCCTTTTTCATCCAAAAACCTGTGTTAAATCTGTCTAGACTCCAAACAAACATTTTTTTATGGTAACTTATGTTTCAACAATCGACACCAATTTTCACAGACCTAAAGCTGAACATGTCCCATAGCTCCCTGAATATTTTCATAGATATAAAATGAACTGGTCATTCTAACATCTGGCATTCTAACATCTAACATCTTACATGTCAAAGCCTCTCTCAGCCTGGCTCTGCTGAAGGAGTCGTGTTACAACCCCGCCCCCTCCTGCTGGGACCCCTGCTATGTAAATTAGCAAGCAGTGAACAGAGAGATGAGGAGTAAGAATGACCATTATTCAGGCATGCATAATCCAAAGACAGCCAGTTAAACACTGAAAGACATATTTTTTCGGTATGTCTTTCATACATCTTTAGTATTAAAAACTCTCCAAGATGAATGTGCCTGACTCCACCTGCAGGTGGATCACAGACTTCCTGACGGACAGACAGCAGTATGTGAGGCTGGGGAAGCTCGTCTCAGATACTCGGACCACAAGCACCGGATCCCCCCAGGGCTGTGTCCTTTCACCCCTGTTACTCTCCCTGTACACAAACAGCTGCACAGCTGGTCACCTGTCTGTCAAACTCCTGAAGTTTGCTGACGACACCACACTCATCGGCCTCATCTCTGACGGAGATGAGTCGGCCTACAGGAGTTAAATAGCCAGGCTGGTGTCATAGTGCAGCGCTAACAACCTGGAGCTTAATGCTCTGAAGACAGTGGAGATGACAGTGGACTTCAGGAAGGCCCCAGCCCCCCTCCCCCCTGTCATCCTCTGTGACTCCCCGGTGACCTCTGTGGAGTCCTTCTGCTTCCTGGGAACCATCATCAGCCAGGACCTCAAGTGGGAGCAGAACATCAGCTCCATCACTAAGAAGGTCCAGCAGAGGATGTACTTCCTGAGGCAGCTGAAGAAGTTTCACCTCCCTGAAAAGATGCTGGTAGACTTTTACACCGCCATCATCGAATCCACCCTCACGTCCTCCATCACAGTCTGGTTCGCTGCGGCCACGGCCAGAGACAAGGCCAAGCTGCAACGCGTCATCCACTCAGCAGAGAAGGTGATCGGCTGCCACCTCCCGTCTCTCCAGGAGCTGCACATCTCCAGGACCTGGAGGCGGGCAGCCAGGATTGTAGCCAACCCCTCTCATCCAGGACATAATCTCTTTCGGCCCCTCCCTTCTGGCAAGAGGCTCCGGTCCATCAGGACCAGGACCTCGCGCCACAAGAACAGCTTCTTCCCCACTGCAGCCAGCCTGCTGAACAGAACCCCAACTCCCCCAGGTGACCCCCCCTCCCCCCCCCCGCCCACCAAAGGACTGTCGGTGCCACTTACAGGCCCCACCATCCCAGCCCATCTGTGCTCCCACTTTAATTCACCTTACTCTACTGTATATAGTGTGTTGTTGTTGTTAACTTAATTTTTAACTTATTCTTAATTGCACTATACACCAAGTCAAATTCCTCGTTTTGTAAAGTGCGCTCTACTGAACCTGGCAATAAAACTTTTTCTGATTCCTGATTCTGATTCTGATTCTATTAATCATTGTTTTTTATTCATTCAAAATGCAATTAAATCAATATTTTATCTTTTTTCTTTTCCTTTTTCTTTTTTTTTTATCTCTTATATCCTTTTTTATAATCAATGTTTGAACTTCTTTTCCTTTCTATTGTCATGGTTTCAGTTTGTTGTCTTTTTTTCCGCTTTAGTTCTTGTTCTGTCTTGTTTGGTTCTGTTTCCTGTTTTATTTTGAAAGGTTTCCTGTCTTGTCATGTTTCTTGAGTTTTACTTCCTTTGGTCCCCATCTGCCCTAATCGTGTTCACCTGTGTCTTGTCTGCCCTGTCTGTATATAAGTCTTGTCTCTGCCTTCCTCCTGTGCTGGTCCATTAACTTCTGCTCATGTTGATCACGTCTTCTTGTCTGGCGTCCATGTCCCTTGCCATGCCACAGTAAGTTTTTGTTTTTAGTTTTGTCATCCTGCTCTGCAGCGCTTTTTGTTAGTTAAATAAACCCACTTGCCCTGAACCCGTTTGCCTCCCGTCTCTGCGCCTGGGTCCTACCTGCTCTCGAGCCTCCCCCCACACGACATCTATACATCCAATGAAATTAAACTACAAATCAACAAACACAACTGATAACAAATGTCTCTAAAAAATTATGTGTATATTTGCAGAACCTTAAAAACACCAAACAAATAACAAATGCTTCCCAATTAAAGCACAAAAAATGGAACACAAAATGTAAAACCCAAGTTAGAAATTGCAATTTGAAAAAGATACTTTTTTCAGCAGCTTTTCAAAATCAATCACCAATTCTACTCTTCTGTGGATGAAACAAAGAACTCTAGAACAATGAAGCCATTTCTCTAAGTCTCTCTCACCTTCAGTTTTAAACAAGGTCTGTGAAAATCCACCATACATTGGTCACATGAACTCAGAGACCTGCTAAAAGTGCACAATTGTAAAAGCTCTTTTATATAGACAACTGTTTGTTTGCTTAGAGCTCTAAATATAAAAAAAATGCTTTTCTATCACCTAGACACAGATGGAGAACCATATCAACTGGATTAATAACAGGGTGGCATGTTTAGACAACATGAAGCTGTCCATCACATTTTTGACCTAAACATGTAAACACATCCTTGGCTCTGCGGTTAGGAAATGGTATTTGGGAATCTCTTTATACCAGGAGCCAGCCTGGCCAGTGCCCATCCAGACTGGGACAGCAACGGGGTCCACTTCAGAGCCGTGAGCTGCTGTGTTTAACTCCAGCTGTCCCAGCAAGGGAGACAACTGCAGCAACATCCACTGACCAAGCTGACAAGCCCTGGCAGAAAAGATCCCCACAAGAAAAACACTGGCTCAGGCAGGCTGGTCAAAAAAAAAATAGTTTTGCCATTGTCTTGCAGCTCGCAGATCAAGTGGTTTAGTTTTCCAGTAATGTCAGTCAAGAATGCAAGTTCAGATTCACAATGTTCATATTCACCATATTCAACAGACATCTCCTCCAATAGCACCTTAAAAATCCTGTGCTGTTTTGCTTTGCAGCTGAGGTTGTTTACGATTTTCAGAATAAGAGTCATTATATGTCCAGAGCCAATCACTTCTGCACATAAGGCCTGCTGGTGAATGACGCAGCAGTAATGCAGACATTTTGGAAAGTCTGGGTCAGCTTTACAGTGAGTGATGAAACCTGTTTGTCTATTGATCATAGCAGGAGTCCCATCTGCAGTCACTGCTACCAGCTTTTCTAATTGTACCTTTTTCTGCACAAAAACTCCTTCACCGTGTTATACATTTCAACTCCTCTTGTAGTTGTCTGTTAGGGCAGATGTGTCAGGAGTTCTTCTCTTGTGGAAACCAAAAGCTATGCTGTACTGTTGCCGTCCACAGACTCATCACACTGGACGTTAACCACCTGCACTTTGCAAGATCCCGGTCCAGCTAATTGGCCAAGTTATCAGACATAGCTGACACTCATCTAGACATTGTAGTGGAAATTGAATGAGTTCTATTGTTCTCATCCTTAGGGACAGTGATAGCAATTATCATCATTGCTTGAATTTTTTTCATGCTATATGCAAAAGTCTTTGTCCCTTAAGGCAACAGATTACAGCCCCCCCCCCCCAGGCTGCTGTCGTATTAACAATAGCTTGGAGCTCCAGAATGGACAAGAAAAAACGACGAGAATGGCTCGAGCAGGGCGTTGCTCACGGGGCGGTCGCTCGTGCCATGCGGTCGCACGTGCTCGGGCCCGCTAAATGCTACTTGTAGCTTTAATTAAATGTTTTATTTCCTGTCACCAATCCTGGTCTCCTGCATTTTGGGTCCTCCACCACAAGTTCCTGACCAACGCTGAATTCAGAGAACATATAAATTCCTCTTCCATGAGGTCAGGCTTATTAATATAGACTTAATAGAACTGCAAACCTTACTAGACACGTCATTCATTTAGCAAGTTGCTAAGCTAATAGAGAGACCAACGTCTGATGGGAAGAATGATTGAATATTTTGATCCATATTATTTCCTAAAGTTAACATTAGCCTGCAAACATTTCTACTTTCTTTAAGTACATTAAGCAAATAATTACTTTGTGTTCGGTAATTAGCAACATCATAGCAGGATGCTAATGTCCGTTAAAGTATTCATATCAGAATAGTAAATGGTGTAGAGTCACAGTCCAACACTTTTTCCCAACACTGGCGCCAACCATCCACCCGAGGCAAGGTGGGGTTCTTACAGGAGCTCAGCCACTATTAGAGACCGGCGTCTAAAGTAACAAGCAGCTGTTAGAACCTGGTTAATTGGAGACATGACACAACTGGAAGATATCTGCTATTGTGTATAAAGGAAAGCAGATCACTGCTAGCTCTACAGAAAAAGTGGGTGTATCTGTTAGCCTGAGGGGCGGGGCAGTACAGACTTCCTGCAAGGGGCAGTTCCCACCGATCTATGTCAGTAGGAGAACCCTGGTTTTTGTGGATTGGGAGGGGCTGGTGCTCAGCGAGTTCTCAGAAATGCCTGAATGGATCAAAAATCGCCGTTGGGGTTGTTTTAGTGAGGAATGAACATTACCTGCTTCTTCTGCCCCCCTTTCCTCCTTCCCTGTTGTATTTGTCAGTCTGTCCTTAAGACAAACACACGTCTCTGTGCCCCCCCCCCCGCATCTGTGCAGCTTCCAGCATCAGATAAAAGTGGCTCAGCCTCTGGAGGGATAAGCAGCCCCCCCCCTCAATGGGCTCATCCATTCTTCATCCTTTCCTCTTCCTCTGAAGAACTCTTCATTCCCCACAAAAGCCACTCAAACTCTCCTTTCTCCTTCTTATGTAAATCTGTGGTGTTGGCCGCAGCACCATCACGTACACTCCCCCTTCCTCCATAAAGCAGCTTCCAGAACTTTTTCTGGACAGGAGCAGCATTTTGGGAGGTTCATCTTCTTCCGTTTGTTCCCTTTCGGGGTCACAGGCTGCTGGAGCCTATCCCGGCCACTTGTGGGTGAAGGCAGGGAACGCACTGGACAGGTCGCCAGTCTGTCGCAGGGTAGAGTGTCCACAATCACATACCCATGCACACCTAGGGACAATCTACAGTAACCAATTAACCTATGAAGCATGTTTTTTATGGTGGGAGGAAGCCGGAGAAAACCCACGCATGCAGGGGGAGGACATGCTAACTCCACGCAGAAAGGTCCACCTTTGGTGTTCTGGTTCAGGTCCCCCAGCCGGGACTCTAACCGGGGGCCTTCTTGCTGTGAGGCAAGAGTGCTAACCACTGCCCCACAGTGCAGCCTCATTTGGGGAGGTGTTCTGTGGAAACCCAATGGACCATAGACCCCCCCCCCCCCCCCCAGCTTTTGTTCACATTCCTGAACATCTTTTCCTTGAACCTCCTCTATGTGGCACCAGAGGAGAACCCTGAAAAGTTCTGTTTCCGCGGCTCATCTTCTTCTAGGGAAAGAGGAGCTCTTCCTCCTCTTCCTCCTCCTCCTTCCCCTAAAGTCCTCACTTTGGTCACGAGACCTTTGGAGACCAGAAACTGAAGGTCTGAAGGACCTCCAGAGGCTCAAGTGTTTGTTGACCGCTTAGAGAGCATCTCTACATGCTGACCCCCTCCCCGCTTGTCCCCCATCCTCATCATGATGCTCCCGCCGCTCCGGCTGATGCAGAGACAACGGAGCCGTTTCTCCTCCTAAGAAGAACTCCTCAGAGAACCCGCATCTCAGAGGAACGTTAGAACTCCGGTGAAATTCGGATCAGCTCCGCCGCGCACATGCATGCGGCGCGCGCGTCAGGAGCGCTCCCGTCCAGACTATGAAGTTGTCCTACCTCTGCTAGGAGGAGCGGTCGCTCCTCTCCCTCCGGGATCCGGTAAATTCGCGCGCTGCTTCGCACAGACCCCCCCGGCTTTGACGCAGAGTTCCACGAGCCACTTCAGAAGTTGGAGAGCGAATGGCCACGTGCGTCGCTTAAGGGCGCAGAAACAAACTTTTTCTGCCGCTCCATCATCCGGCGAGCGGGCGCGCGCGGGCTCCTCGGCGAAAAACGCACGAGGCCTGCAGGTTCTCTGAAGATCGGACGCAGACGGTTGGTGCGGAGCTGTGCGGGCTGCTGGTCTCTTTTATTCCGCCCCCCTCGGCTCTGGAACCCCCCCGCAGATGGGCCGGGCTAATCTTGTGCCCCCCCCCTGTACTTTCTTTAACTTTCTCTGTTCTCGCGAGAAAAACACTTTCTGGAGATAAAACTGAACAAACATAAATTCATCCATCCACCCACCGACTGACCCACACATTTAAAGTAGAGAATGAACAGATGGGGGCCAGAACAGCCCCCTGTGGCCCTTGTGACCCGCCCATCCTGAGCGCTTCTTCTCTTACAATCAGGAAGCGGATCCTTTTCAATACACATGAAAAATCAAACATAATTCTCAAGTAACAAACTCATCCGGATCAAAGAGGTTAAAGATCAGCTTCCTTGACCTCTGACTTCCTTTGTGCGAACCGAAGGAGATCCTGACGTTAACGCTACCGACCTGTGGTGCTTTTGCTGGGCAGCTCATGGTACTGCAGGATCAGAAACAGGTTCTGGTTGACCAGATTCTGGACGGACTCTGCCACCTGGATCTGATGCTTCAGCTTGATGAGGTCTGATTGGTTTCTGTGTCCGTCTAAAGACTCGCTGGTCTTCATCCTCAGACTGCAGACTCATGGTTCCCATGTTTGGTTCTCTCCTCTGAAGCCCGTTTGTTTACATAAAAGTGAGGAAATGATGTTGAATTACTTACAGCCAAGCATGACAACAAACATTATTATTAGATCAATAAAACCATCTTAAACCCCGCCCCTCTGTGACCTTGGCTCTTGGCGCGTTTTCCACAGTTTAAGGCAGTTGTTTGACCTGTTACTATGCCCCCCCCCCAGGGCCATCATGTTTTGGTTTGAATGAACTCTGCGGTACGTCTACCGCTACACCACAGCGACGCCAGCTTTCAGCTTTCTTTGCTTTTTAGGTCAAGTTTATCAGAACTGAAGAACATGCAGAACATTTTCTTATCATGTGGATGAAGGTTCTCCATCATCAAAGCTCAGCTGTTTGAGTCCACAAACAAGTCAGACCGATCCGGTCCAGCATTCACAGGTTCTTCAGCAGGAACATCTCCATCCCTCAGAATTCTCCAAGTTCTCCACTTCAGATGACGGGAGGAGAACTTCGGTTCCGTCTCCTCTAAGGCCCGATTCTGTCTGAATCTACGGAGTGATCACGTGATCTGTTTTTAATGACGTGTTCTGCATCTCACCTGCAGTTTTCACCTGTGTTGTCCCATTCCCATGTCCCTTTGAAAATGCTGCCCTCTGCTGGAACCTACAGACACAACGGTTTTACCTCGGACTGCAGCCTCAGCTCAAGCTCCGCCCACGCTGGTGAAAACAAAAGTCCCAAAATTCAAATGATCATTTCATCTGTAAAGGTTTGAAAGGTATTAATGCAGACGTTACATCATTGTAGAGAGAAAATACGTTTATATGTGAGAACGTTTCGATTATTGAGTCAAAAATCAAAAAGAATCTTTTGTTATTTTATCTTGGAAAAGTAAAACAATAAAAATCTCTGGGTGCGCGGTGGTGTAGTGGTTAGCACCCCACAGCAGGAAGGTCCAGGTTCAAATCCCAGCTGGGACTTTGTGGTGTGGAGTTTGCATGTTTTTGTGTGGGATTTCTGCAGCGGCATCATTGGTACCATGTGAGTGTGTGGTTCTGAAACTCTCTGGAGACCTGTCCATGGTGAACCCATCCCAGTGGATTCTGTGGGTTCTAAAGATGGAAAAGTGCTTTGAGTGGTGGAACTCTCATGGAAAACGCAGGGACTTCTGAATGTAAAAAGTGCTTCAGTCAGTAATGATCTGCTTTTTAGTAGATGATTCTCACTGTACTCAGGTGCAGTTTGGTTCTGGATCCGGTTCTAGATGGAATATTTTTCTTGCGGACTCTAAATTCTGTTTTCTTAATTGGTAAGTGGTGTATACTTATATAGCGCTTTTCTACCTACAAGGCCCAACGAGCTTTACAGTCACAGACCCATTTACACAGTCGCACACACATGCACACACTGGTAGCGGCTCCGCTGCCGAACACTGGCGCCAACCAGAGGCAAGGTGGAGTTCAGTTTCTTGCCCAAGAAACTGTTTATAAACATTTCTTCATGTCCAAAACAAAGTTTTAATGAAGAAAACACTTCAGACCAAAACTTTACAGTAAAAACACCACAGAACAGCAGGGACCTATGTTTGTGTGTTTGTGTGTCCGTGTGTTTATGGCATGTGTGAATATTATTTCCAGGCTACATTACCAATTTAGTTATGAATGATGAAGGGCTGGGGTTAAATAAGTCTTCACATCCTGTTCCTGTCTACAGGCTTTGTGTTAACAGCTCGGAACATTTATTTATTCCCATTTTTTATTTTTCCTACATTCAATCATTGTTTTAAATAAAAGAATAAATGGATTTAATTTTTTTTTTGTTTTTTTGGTTTCAGTGAAACATCTGAAAGGTTCTGTTTGGCCCAGGATCTGCAACCGAGCAGCGCCACATTTCTGACTCTAACCCAGGTTTCCTCCTGTCTGCTTCTCAGGCTGGGATTTGTCACTTTGGCTCTTTGTTGGCAGTTTTTAAGAAGCTGTTGGTCTCAGCCTCAGATCTGTGGACTCAGTGCAGCTAAAAACCTATCTTTTTAAAATTGCATTGCGTGTTTTACTGTGAAGCCCTTTCTGATTTTACCTTGAAAGGTGCTATACAAATAAAGTTTATTTGTTTAACCTTTGTACTATCCTATGACCCCCCCCCTTCCATTGAGGTGTTCCCCCTACCATGACAAAGGTGGATGAAGGTGGAAAGATTTCATGTAATCCATGGACACCAGTGAAGATCACAAATCATTGAAGAAAAAAGGTTCAGAGCAATGTCTAGTGGGTCTAGATGACCCAACTTCCAACGTTAAAGTGCCTAGGATAGAACAAGGGTTAAACCAGTGCTTTTCAAATAGTGTACAGTAGTAGCGGTTTTAGGCACAGGTATTACGGGCAATTGCTCGGGGCGCAAAAGGGGGGGCGGCGATGACAGCGGCTCAGTGCTAGGGAAAAAATCTGCGGCATTATTGGTTTCCTATTATATGTTCTATCACTGTGAACTGCAGCTGCTCCTGTCACACGCGTGTGTGAGAAGGAGACGGGAGGGGTAGTGGGCTCGGGCTGCAGGTGGAACTGAGCACATGGAGCGCTGCCTCTGTTGCCCAACACCACGATCATCACATTCAATTCAATTCAATTCAATTCAATTTTAGTTGTATAGCCCCAAAGCACAACAACAGTCGTCTCGATGGGCTTCGAAGTAAAACATGAACTCAAAAGGATCACGGATACAAAGAGTTCAATAGGAAAATACTAAAATGAACTAACAAACTGACTAAGCTATACTGGCATCCCTGCCCTTAGACCCCCCTTCGCGGTAAGGAAAAACTCCCAAAAAAAACGGATTCCGGAAAAAACGAAGAATCCTCAGGGGTGCCCACATGAAGGAGGGATCCTCCCCCAGGACGGACAGGCGATTTACCAGAACTCTTAGAGAAGAATTAACTTATCTAAATCTACAACTACATATTTAAAGTCCAGCAGACGAGCTTCATCCAGCCGTGGTTGGGGGGGACAGTCAAAGGCGCGAGTCGAGCCGGAGACAGGAACCACAGCCAGGTGTAGGAGCAGGAGCAGAGACGAGGTACTCGGTCAGGAACTGGAGCACGGATGAGCCAACTGGAGTCTGGAAGCACTCCCACTCCCCAGGAGGGAAAAGAGGGACAATACATGAATCACTGCACCAAACAGAGGCATGGAGAACTAAATGATGAATAATGATCAAGAATAGAGGAGAGGAAGGGTAGAAGTAGAAAAGAAAAGAGGACAGAACCCCAGTGCACCATAGTTACCCCAGCTTCAACTTCTAGCAGCCTTTTAAAAGAAATAGTTATTATTAAGTTTAATTTAAACACATTAACATTAAGTTAAATAATCTCTGAATACTAACTAGTCTGACAATAAGCCTGTCCACAGAGGAATGTTTTCAGTCTAACTTTGAATGTAGAAACTGAGTCGGCCTCTCTTCCATGAGCTGGGAGTTTATTCCATAAAACAGGGGCTTGGTGGCTAAACGCTCTACCTCCAACCGTACTTTGACTAATTCTAGGAACCACAAGCAGTCCTGCATTTAGTGAGTGAAGTGTTCTCATTGGATGGTAAGGGACTATGAGGTCCTTAATATAGGACGGGGCCATTCCATGTAAGGCCTTATAGGTTAACAGGAGGATCTTGAACTTGATTCTGGAATCAACTGGGATCCAGTGAAGTGAAACTAACACAGGAGTGATGTGATCTCTTCTGCTAGTTCCTGCTAACAATCTAGCTGCTGCGTTCTGAACAAGCTGGAGACTTCTTAAGGAACTCTTAGGACACGCTGCTAACAAGGAGTTACAGTAATCCAGCCTCGACGTAACAAATGCATGGATGAGTTTTTCAGCATCACTCTTAGAAAGTAGATTTCTGATCTTAGCAATATTCCACAGGTGAAAAAAGGCAGTTCTACACGCCTGAGATATGTGAGCCTTAAATGATAAATCCTGGTCAAATAAAACCCCAAGGTTTCTAACTGTGGAATTGGGGGCTATACTTATGCCATCCAGGGAGACTATCTGAGCAGACAGAGTATCTCTGAGGTTTTTAGGATCTAGTATAATGACCTCAGTTTTTTCTGGGTTCAGGAGGAGGTAATTAATTGTCATCCAGGTCTTGATGTCTCTGATGCAGGCGTTCAGTTTCTCTATCTGGTCATTCTGGTCAGGTTTCATGGATAAATACAACTGCGTATCGTCGGCATAACAATGAAAATTAATGCTGTGTTTCCTGATTATGTTTCCTAGGGGTAGCATGTAAAGCGTAAACAGGATCGGTCCCAAGACTGAGCCCTGTGGGACTCCATAGTTAACTCGAGTGCACTGAGAGGAATGGCCATTTACATTAACGAACTGATACCTATCGGACAGATAGGATTTAAACCACTGGAGAGCAGATCCTCTGATCCCTATGTCCTGCTCTAATCTATGGAGTAAAATACCGTGGTCGATAGTGTCAAAGGCAGCACTGAGGTCCAACAGGACCAGAATAGAAAGTAGTCCCTTTTCTGAGGCCAATAACAAGTCATTAGAGACTCTAACCAGTGCAGTTTCCGTGCTGTGGTGGGGTCTAAACCCCGACTGAAAGTCTTCAAAGTGGCTGTTGTCCTGTAGGTGGCAGTAAAGTTGCTTAACTACAACTCTTTCTAGGATTTTAGAAATAAAGGGGAGGTTTGATATCGGTCTATAGTTGGCCAAGATGCTAGGATCAAAACTGGGCCTTTTCAGAAGAGGTTTAACAACTGCATATTTAAAAGACTGTGGCACGTAACCCGTTTCCAGAAAGGTATTTATCATTGTTAATATGGGATCATTAATTAGGGGAAAAGTTTCTTTAAAAGTCTAGTGGGAATTGGGTCTAACAGACAAGTTGAGGATTTGGAGGACGTGATAATTGATGTTATTTCCACTTGATCCACAATAGTGAAGCAGTCTAATGTTACAGAGGTTTCTATGGATGCCTCCTCTTCTACCGCTTCAGCCTGTTCTGGGCTGAGATTTTTTGAGATTTTACTATCGAAAAATGTAAGAAAATCATCAGAGCTGAGAGAAACAGGAACATGTGGTTCTACTGAGCTCTGACTGCGAGTTAATCTAGCAATAGTGCTAAAAAGAAATCTTGGATTGTTTCCATTCTCTGATATTAAGGTTGAATAGTACTGGCTTCTAGCTCTACGCAGAGCTTTTTTATAATTTAATAGGCTATGTTTCCAGATATCCAGAGACTGCTCTGAACCGGAGCGGCGCCATTCTCTTTCCAACTTACGGGTTTCTTGTTTAAGAGAACGTGTATGCTCCCAACCGGTGCAAACCCCTGACTGTCTCCCGGCTGTTGGGAGGGCGCTGGGGTGCTAGCTAAGTTAGCCCTGGTAGCGCGGCCCGCGCTACGAGTAACGACCTGGCTAGCCGGCTTAGCTTCAACTGTGCGGAGCCGCGCTTCTAACTGCTCCAGCCTGGCCTCCAAGTCTAACACAAGACTACACTTAACACACCTACCGCTATCTTCACTAAAGGAGGCAGGGTCATCACTAAACATATGGCACATGGGGCAGGAGAAAGGGGGAAAGGCGGGAAGAATGGTGGCCATGCTAGGTTCTAAGCTAAGGCTAGCGGTGTTTAGGTAAAGAGAAGTGGTTTATTTAGCAAAATGAGAAAGTGACAGCAAGCGGTTTAACAGTGGTGTATTCGCTACTAAAAGGTACTAGATGTGAATATTAACCCAGATAACCCTTAGAGTAAGCAATAGTAGTCAGGCTAATGCCAAAGAAGAGGACAGCAGTCAGACACGAGTAGTACTGGGAAAAACACCCGGAATTTCACCCGGAAATGACGTCACAGGAAACGACCATGCCTTTAGATGACTCAGCTCATGCTAATAATGTCATTCTTTATGAACTATTGAAGACATTTTTCCATCAATGTTTTCTTTGTCTGCCTGTTGTTTAGTTGGTGTCAGTATTTAACAGGAAGACAGCAATACAGATACAATTTTAGGTATACTTACACAATTTTTATAGATACTTACCTGATATATTGTCACCGCGGCGAGTGTGTGGGGAGGGGGGGCGCGAAACATTTTCTTTTTCCTAGTGGGGTCCTTGCAAAAAATTATTGAGAAGCACTGGTATAAACAGACAGACGCTCACACACACACGCACACACGTAAACGCATGCATGCACACACATACGCATGCACACACATGACAATGCACACACATGCAAACGCACAGATATACAAATGCAAATGCACACAAACAAACATACGCATGCACACACACGCGTACGAGCAAACATGCACACACAAATGCACCCACATGCATGCACACACAAAGACATGGAACTGCACACACACATGCAAAGGCACACATACGCATGCACACACACATACATGCACACACACATGCAAATGCAAACACACACATGCACACAAACCCATATGCACACACGCATGCACACACATACGCACATGCATGCACACGCATATGCAATTACACACACACATGAATGCACACACACATGCAAATGCACACACATATATACGCATACATGCATGCACACACGGACACATGCAAATGCACATATACTCACACACATGTGTGCAAACGCACACACACAGACACAGGCAAATGCACACATACACATGCACACACACATACGCACACACGCATGCACACACACACATGCAAAGGCACAAATACGCATGCACACACAGATACCCACCCACACACATGCACACACACTTATGCACATACATGCAAATGCACACATTCGCACACACGCATGTACACACACACACACACACATGTAAATGCACACACTCACATACGGAAACACACACATTCGCCTCCTACACACACCCATATGCACACACATGCAAATGCACACATATGCACACACGCATGTACACACACACACATTCAAATGCACACACACACGCAAACAAACACATCCATACACACATACGCATCCTACACACACCCATATGCGCACACGCATGCACACACACCCATATGCACACACGCATGCACACACACACACACATGCAAATGCACATACACACGTCCATACACACATACGCATCCTACACACACCCATATGCACACACGCATTCACACACACATGCACACACATACGCACATGCATGCACACACACACACACATGCAAATGCAAATACACACATGCAAATGTACACGCATGCAAATACACACACTCGCCTCCAGAACTCTGACAGCGACGTCCAAAGAAGGATCAATCTTCTTGCAGCAGAAGCTCTCAGCTGCAGTTTTAACAGCAGATGTCAGAAGACACGGTTGAGTCAGACTGGAGATGACTTGTGTGCATGCCTGATATCCGTGCATAATGCACGTGCATGATGCGCGTGCACGAGGCACATGCACGATGCAGGCACATGCACTATGCTGGTGCATGAGGATCCAACAAGATGCAAGTGCATTATGCATTATTAATATAGATGCATGGTTGGATTTAAGAACACCAAATCTAGAAGATCAGGAAGCAGCTGTGAGAAGATGGATCTAAAGGATCAAAGTACACAAAGCAGAGGAACTTACAGACATGATCACAAAACAACACAAAACCATTAACGAATGTAGAAAACAGACAGAAAAACTTTTTCCCTTTAGAAAGTGAATCAAATCATTTTAATCAGGGAAACCAATAAAACAATTTGATTCAGGGAAAATGGGTGAAAGGTTCAGGAATTTCACTTTTTCTTGTTGAGACAGACCAGCAGAGGCTTTTAGCTCGTATCTGTGATGCAGCCCGGCCTGACATTTATTCTGCTGCCTCTTTGAGAATTCCCTTTCCCAGTATTCCCAAAACAAACTCCACAGAGAGGCGTCTGTCCGTCCGGAGGTTCGAGAGCTGCATTACAGCCCTATGAAGAGAGAGGACCCGTCTCTGAGCCCATTTCCTTTACTTCAGCTGTAAATCTCAGTCATAGGAGGTTTATGTTGTGTTCACAATCTGCCACCATTTCAAAGCTGCGGGATGTGTGTGTGTGGGGGCGGGGGGTGGGGGGTGTTCTCTCTCTGGGAACCTCAAAGGTCTTGAGCTGCAACATCCAAACACGTGAACCAAAACAAAGTGGTCAGTACCATTTTTAGATCTGTGAGCACTCCAGAATCTGCTGGAACCACAGAACCACCAGAATCTTTGAGGGTCAGGGCCTGAAGGAGCAAAAAAACCCCTCCCCCAGTGATGTATGGGTCTGTGATGTAAGCACATGTTCCTCCAGAGATTAATCATCCTAGATGACACGTATTGGGAGGTTCGGCAAGATGGCGGACCGCAAACATACGGTGTTCTAAACTCTGCAAAAGTTTGCGTGCCAAACCCTGTCTATTGGTAACAAGACAACAAATGAATGCGTTGACTGACTACCGGCAAGAGAGCTTACTTAAAATAAAAGAAAAAACGAACTCAGTGTTATTTACTTGCTCAGGGAGTTCCTACTGAGGAATAACTTTCAACCCACCGGTATATTAGCCTCTACTAGCTAGTCATAGCTAACGCCATGCCGAAACAAGATAAGATCAAAGGGAACATGTTAATGGACACGGATGAAGAGGGCGTAGGTTCTGCTTGTACACCTCTTCTTGAATCTCCTGTTGCAAGTCATCTTTCAAAGAAACAGTGTTCAGGAAAAGAAGAACAACATGTGTCAAACGCTGATATTCGACACACAATCCGTGAATTAACGGGCAGATATGCTTCCCTTGAAGAGAAGATCGTCAGAAACACTACAGATATTGTAACCATCAAAGAAGTGGTGAAAGGATTGGATCACCAGGTTAAAAAAGGGAAGAAAGGATGCAAGAGGTGAATCACAGACTTTCAGATCTGGAGATGAAGACCGAGGAGATGGAACGTTACAGTCGCAGGTGGAATCTGAAGATGTTCAGCCTTCCTGAATCCACAAATGAAACAACGGAGGAAACAAGAGGAAAAGTTTTTGATGTTTTTGCCCAGATAGCTCCAGAAGAAAGACAGAAATTCGGCTTTCTCATTGACACAGTGCATCGCGTGGGACAGCCTAAAGATGAAAGCAGGCCTAGACCCGTCATCATTCAATTCACAATGCGTGTCTTCAGGCAGAAAATCTGGAAGGCGTCAAAGGATGCTGCAGTCATGAAGGAAAAGAAGCTTTGCATCGCAGAAGATTTGACTTTTGGTGAAAGGCAGAACAGGGGAAAGATCTAGCTGTTAGTAGAAAAAGCTCGGAAAGAAGGGAAGAAAGCCACCTGGAGAGGACAGGATGCCATCATCCATGGAAAGAGAGTTTCAGCTGAAAATCTAAAAGACTGATTCATGCAAATGTAAAGGTCGGTAATTAAGACTTAGTCATTTGTTGGCTTAGAGTTTACCTTATGAAGGCATATCAAACTTTTAATACGTTTTCGTTTACAACTTATCCCTAAATCTAGGTAAGTTGGTATAGAATTGTTATTTGTTCTTAGTTTCTTATTTTCAAGTTCTGTGTTCCATAAGCTATGACTGATTTT
The DNA here is from genome assembly GCF_053564925.1 of Oryzias latipes. Taxonomy (NCBI): domain Eukaryota; kingdom Metazoa; phylum Chordata; class Actinopteri; order Beloniformes; family Adrianichthyidae; genus Oryzias; species Oryzias latipes. The sequence continues at coordinate 35,517,329 of NC_136257.1, read as the reverse complement.
AAGTTTATCTCTTTAAAAATAATTTCTTTAAATGTTAGGGGACTACTTGATACAACCAAGAGAAAAGCCTTATTTCTTTTTTTTAGAAGAACTGGCGGACATAGGTCTCTTTGGGGAAAATTTCATTTCTATCGCTAAAATGTTTTATAAAGACATTAGCAGCTCTATTCTTCTTTATCCTAATACATCCCAAAGATTCTCCATAAATAGATCAGTACGCCATGGATGTCCAATTTCTCCCTTTTTCTTTTTAATTGTTGCAGAACTATTTTCATTCATCATCATCATCATCATCATCATCAGCCTGTCACGCCACTGCTGGCGGATGGCCTCCACATCTTACTCATCACGGTTTTGGGCACTCTGGGTCCAGGTGCTACCTGCCTTCTGCTCGATGTCATCTCTCCATCTTTTCTTCGGTCTTCCCCTTCCTCTTTTCCTGTCCCACAGAGTCCATTCTGTTGTTTTCTTAGCCCATTCGTGGTTCTTCATTCGGGCTACATGTCCTGCCCACTTGCCTTTGGCTTCAATCACTTTCTCGATGACATCCTTCACCCCTGTTCTTGATCTTAAGTCTTCGTTCCTGACCTTATCTCTCCTCGTAACACCCAGCATTGATCGTTCCATGCTCCTCTGGGTGATTGCCAGTTTCTCTCTTTGGCGGTTGGTAAGTGACCATGTCTCAGCTCCATACGTCATTGATGGCAGTATGACAGTGTTCATGATCTTCCTCTTGAGACACATGGGCATTTTTTGATCTCTCAGAAACGTGCTGTACTGTCCGAATCTCTTCCAAGCGGATGTTACTCTCTCGTCTATTTCTTTCGCCATCTCATTTCCTGGTGTTAGCAGTCTTCCCAAATACTTATACTCATCCACCTCCTCCAGTTGTTCTCCATCCACAATTATTCCTTTCCTTCTCCTTTTCCTTGCTATTTCATTGCACATGATTTTGGTTTTCTTTTTGTTCATTTTCATGCCATCTTTTCTCCCTTCCTTGTTCAGATCGTTGAGCAGATTGCTGAGAACCTCTTCCTTTTCTGCAAATAAGATGATATCATCTGCAAATCTCAGCTTGTTCATCCTCTCTCCATTGATGTTAATTCCCGCTTCAGCTTCCATTCTCCTGAATATTTCTTCCAACGCTGCTGTGAACATCACTGGTGACAAGGTGTCTCCTTGCCGCACTCCCTTCATGATCTTAATCTTTCGGCTAAGTGATCCGTTCCGAATCTGAGCAGTGCCTCCATCATATGTCTCTTTCAGGATGTTGATGTACTTCTCCTCTACGCTGTGTTGTTTTAGCGCCTCAAAAACAGCCTTGTGCAGGATAGAATCAAAGGCTTTAGTCTACAAACGCCATGTAAATGGGTATTTTATACTCATTGGTTTTCTCGAGTATTTGCAGGACTGACTGCAGATGGTCGATAGTTGAATGACATCTTCTGTAGGCAGCTTGTTTTGGCGGCTGGTGGTCACTCAGATTGTTATTCATCCTATTCTTCAAGATCTTCATGAAGAGTTTGTAGACTTGGGGGAGTAAGCTGATTGGTCTATAATTAGCAAGGTCTTTCTTGTCTCCCTTCTTAAATATGAGTGTTATAATGGCATTTTTCCACTCGTTGGGTACCTTTTCTTCAGTTATCACTTTATTGAAGAGTGTTCTCAGCTTCCATCTCACAACTTCACCTCCGGCTTTGAGCATTTCAATCACAATCTGATCTTCTCCAGGTTTTCTATTTTCTATTTCTATTTTCATTAAGAGTTAAAAATTGTCCAAACTTATTAGATTTATCTATATTTCAGAAAGAAATCAAAATAACACAACTAGCAGACGATACTGCATTATTCTTAAAAGACAGAAACCAAATTGACCTTGCTATAAGCACAATTAACTCCTTTTCAAATGCTTCCGGATTACAGCTTAATGTAGGAAAATGTGAAATATTAAGTATTAAAAATGTAAAATATGAAAAAATTCATAGTGTCCCGATTAAAGATGTTACATATTTAGGTATTAGTATAACTAAAGACATTAAATCTAGACATAAACAAAACTTCTGCTGGAGGATTAAAAAAATGCAGGATGTTATGAATAAGTGGCTTCAACGAGATCTATCTATTTTAGGCAGGATCCTCTTGACTAAAGCAGAAGGGATCTCAAGAGTAGTTTATCCTGCCTTATCTTTATCTGTTCCTGATTCAACTTCCAAAGGAATAAATAACCTCTTAGTTGACTTTGCATGGAAAAATAGACGTCATTTTCTCCAGAAAGAATAACTTTATGCCCCCTCATGTAAAGGAGGGTATGAACTCATAATTTTTTCTGATTTGAATTATACATTTAAAATTAACTGGATTAAAAAATGCCTTCAACACTAAAATTCAATTTGGTATTTCATCCCTTTCAATATTTTTAATAAAATTGGTGGCCTTCAATTTCTATTAAAATGTAATTATGATATATCAAAAAGATTCCCGTCAATCTCTCTCGTTTTTATCAGCAGGCTCTTCTTGCTTGGAAGTTATGTTATAATCACAATTTCTACCACACAAAAGTATAATTTGGAACAATGAAGACAAAACAATACAGAATAAATCTTTATTTTAACAAAACTGGATCGATAAAAAAATAATTTATGTTTCGGATCTTTTTGATGAGAATGGTACGATTTTGGATTATGGCAAGTTTCTAAACATAACATGTTTTCCAATACTAAACAAAGAATTTAACAGTGTGATGAAAGCTCTCCCCTCAGGATTAATTCAGCTGATAACCTCTCATTAATTAATGGGATTGATATTTTCAATAAAAAGTGCAACAACAAATATATTTGTAATACTTTAAGTGAAAAAAGAAACATAACACCGAAAGGAGAAATCTTTTGGAACAATCTTCTAAATGATATAAATTGGAAAAAAAGCATGGTTACTGCCAGATACATTTTGTATAAATAACAAAATTATAGAAATACACAAAGAAATTCTACATAACATTTACCCCACAAATATGTTTATATCCAAATTCTCAAATATAAAAAATATTTGTAGTTTTTGTATTGATTTCCCTGAAATAGTTCTTCACCTCTTCTACTTTTGTAAATTTTCCTCTGAATTTTGGAACCAATTAGAACGCTTTGTAAACATCAAATTTAATTGTAAGATTAGTATAAATTTCAAACAAATTCTCACATATTTCAATTCTGATGATAAGAAAGTAGAAAATAGTATTAATTTGTTACTTCTCCAATCTGAATTTTACATACATAAATGCAGCATAAAAAAAACAACTCCAAATTTTACTGTATTTAAGATCGAGATACTTCAATTTTATGAATACATAGAAAAAATTAACACACCCAAAGCAAGTAACACTAAAACAATATGTGCTTTTTTATTTAATATGTAACCCCCTCCTCTAAGATAACTTTGTATTGTAAATATTATTATTATTTATTTTTTGTACTTTGTTTTTATATATTTTAACATACTCTATTTTCTTATCAGCAAGCTCTATTTTTGATATATTTCTGCTACGTTTACTGTGGTTGAATAAGCTTGGAATGATGGCATTGGTTATTACAGCTGATGTTCTATTTGATCCCTTGATATTGTGTTTTGTACTTTAATGTTATGTTCAATAAAGCAGAGAAAAAAACTTAACTGTACGAGTATATTAACAATTCCAATAAAAAAAAATCATGCTAGATCACTTTCAGATCTTTTACAGAAAGATGCAGTTCTGGTAGGTGACACCGGGAGGCGCCAGTGGGTTAAATTCTATTTTTTTAAACATCTGTGTGTTTTCAAAACTTCTTTTGGGTGAAATCAGCAGTTTCACCGTTTTTTCTTTCCTGTTATTTTACTATTTTTAAAAACTTTGGTTAAAAGTTCCAGAGGTGAAAAGCAAAATTTCACAATCTAAAGTTTCTGCTTTTAATCTAATCCCTGAAAAGACTTAAATTTGTTCAAATCTAGACAATCTGCCTTCTAATCCAGTGCACCTGAAGTATGCACTCTGATGCTAAATGACCGCGGCTTACAGCACTAATGCAGCATAAATGTGGCAAAAATGAAGTAATAATGCAGCATAAATCCAAAACTGACATATAAAAGGACAAATGGGGCATGGGGGACGTGGGGCGGGTCTCCCTCAGCGGGCCCTGGTTCGTGCCTGGGGGTGAGGGTGGGGAGTGCTCAAAACAGTGATGGGCTGCTTGTCTGGGGCTGGGGGGCTCTCTGGTGACCGGGCACTCCCTCTCTTTCCACTTTCCACCACAGCAGAACACAGACACTCACCTGAGCACAGGTGTCAGCTCACCTTTGCACTACTAGCATGCGTGACAGAAGGAAATACTTTACATGTTTGTTTCTGTACATAACTTGTGCATGAAGAGTTTTGGAGCCAACAGGTATGTTTGTAACATTTATTTGTGTGTGCGTGGACAGGCCCCGCCCCTTTTTACTAACATAAACACTTGACAATAATGATGATAATCCTCCAGCAACTTGTTGCTTAGTGATCCTACACCCCCCACTTCTTACTCATCCTTCAACCTCTTTTTTCTCCCCTCCCCATTGGGACTTGGGTCATCTAGACCCACTAGACAGTGCTCTGAACCTTTTTTCTTCAATGATTTGTGATCTTCACTGGTGTCCATGGATTACATGAAATCTTTCCACCTTTATCCACCTTTGTCATGGTAGGGAGAACACCTCAATGGAAGAGGGGGGGGTCATTTAAGATAGCAAAAGGGATAAGGGGGGGTAGAGGGGTGATTATAGTAGCGAGGCTAAGATCATGAAGTGTCAGAAAGCAACAAGTTGCTGGAGCTTTATGATCACAACTGACAGGTTAAGATGCATGAAAAATCTAAAATTGGCGGGGCCTGTCCACAGACGTACACACTCAAACATTACAAACACACCTGTTGGCTCCAAAAGTGTTCACACACAAACAAGTCTTCATGGACATACTACCACTAATATTCACACACGCCCACTTATGCATTCAGACTAACACAACTGAAACATTTCATTCAGTCACGCAAAGGTGAGATAGCACCTGTGTTCGAGTGATTGTTTATGTTCTTCTGGGGTGGGTGATGGAATGTAAAAAGAGGGAGAGAACCCAGCCGCCCCACCACCAAGGCCCCCACCGCAGCAGCAGCGGCAGCCAGGACCCCCCAACACCTGCACATTACAGTAGATAGAGAAAGACCACCTGCCGGGAAACAACATCTGCCACCTCGGGCAGGGCCAGCGGAACCGCCACAGTGAACCCCAATGCCAGAGAGCAGGGGGGCATAGGGGGTAGAGAGTGCAAGCCCCAGCCCGACTCATAGAGCATACTCCCCACTGCGCCCAGGAAGCCCAACGAGGGGCCCCGCCCCAGGGGGGCACCCCAAGCCCCAGATATGCGGCCCACCCCCACCCAGGAGTCCTGAGTATGCCCCAGCCCCAGGCACGAGTCAGGGCCCCCCAGGGAAGACCCGCCCCCATGCTCCAGGCAGCCCCCGCCCAGGCCACGGTTAGTCCATGAGAGAGCAAGACAGGGGGCGGCCTCCCCACCCAAGACCAGAACCCACACCACCGGGACACAGACACCCCCTGGCTCAGATGTGATATGATTCCCGGCTCCCGGTCTTGCCAGAGAGTTCAGGGATCCCTCTCCCTGTGTGGAGAGAGGGCCGCCGGGCCCAGGAAGCCAGCACCCCAGGGACAGGGCCGCCATGACCAAGGGCCCCGGTTCCCTCCGCCAGGGATGGGGCTGGGGACAGAAGATCAGAAGTCCCTCTTCATTTAGTAATGCATTTGTGTTAGTGAGCGTGTGTTTGCGTGTATTGGTGTGTGTGTTGGAGAGTGTATTTTGTGATGTAAAGGGGGTGTGTGTACTAAAGGTATTATGTTTCCTAAGGGCAGCATATAAAGCATAAACAGGATGGGTCCTAAAACTGAGCCCTGTGGGACTCCATAGTTAACTCGAGTGCACTGAGAGGAATGTCCATTTACATTAACGAACTGATATCTATTGGATAAAAAGGATTTAAACCACTGGAGGGCAGATCCTCTGATCCCTATGTCCTGCTCTAATCTATGGAGTAAAATACTGTGGTCGATAGAGTCAAAGGCTGCACTGAGGTCCAACAGGACCAGAATAGAAAGTAGTCCATTTCTGAGGCCAATAACAAGTCATTAGAGACTCTACCTAGTGCAGTTTCCGAAATAAAACCATTCTGAAAAAGCAGAGTTTAGATCCTAGCAACCTGGCCAACTATAGACCAATATTAAACCTGCCCTTTATTTCTAAAATCCTAGAAAGAGTTGTAGTTAAGCAGCTTTACTGCCACCTACAGGACAACAGCCACTTTGAAGACTTTCAGTCGGGGTTTAGACCCCACCACAGTACGGAAACTGCACTAGTTAAGGAATGTAAGAGGGGTGATTATAGTAGCGAGGCTAAGATCATGAAGCGTCAGAAAGCAACAAGTTGCTGGAGCTTTATGATCACAACTGACAGGTTAAGATGCATGAAAAATCTAAAATGGGCGGGGCCTGTCCACAAACGTACACACTCAAACGTTACAAACACACCTGTTTCAAGTGTCCAAGGACACTTCGACACATGGGTGTGCAAGGCGGGAATCGAACCTGCAATATTGCGATCATGGGTCGACCGCCCAACCGCTGCACCACGGCCGCCCGATCAAAGACCTCATAGTCCCTTACCATCCAATCAGAACACTTCACTCACTAAATGCAGGACTGATTGTGGTTCCTAGAATTAGTCAAAGTACGGTTGGAGGTAGAGCGTTTAGCCACCAAGCCCCTGTTTGATGGAATAAACTCCCAGCTCATGGAAGAGAGGCCGACTCAGTTTCTACATTCAAAGCTAGACTGAAAACATTCCTCTGTGGACAGGCTTATTGTCAGACTAGTTAGTATTCAGAGATAATTTAACTTAATGTTAATTTGTTTAAATTAAACTTAATAACTTTTTCTTTTAAAAGGCTGCTAGAAGTTGAAGCTGGGGTAACTATGGTGCTCTGGGGTTCTGTCCTCTTTTCTTTTCTACTTCTACCCTTCCTCTCCTCTATTCTTGATCATTATTCATCATTTAGTTCTCCATGCCTCTGTTTGGTGCAGTGATTCATGTATTGTCCCTCTTTTCCCTCCTGGGGAGTGGGAGTGCTTCCAGACTCCAGTTGGCTCATCCGTGCTCCAGTTCCTGACCGTTTACCTCGCCTTTGCTCCTGCTCCTACACCTGGCTGTGGTTCCTGCCTCTGGCTCATCTCTGGCTCGTCTCTGCTCTGTACCTGACCGAGTACCTCGTCTCTGCTCCTGCTCCTACACCTGGCTGTGGTTCCTGTCTCCGGCTCGACTCGCGCCCCCACCTGTCCCCCCAACCACAGCTGGATGAAGCTCGTCTGCTGGACTTTATATATGTAGTTGTAGATTTAGATAAGTTAATTCTTCTCTAAGAGTTCTGGTAAATCACCTGTCCGTCCTGGGGGAGGATCCCTCCTTCATGTGGGCACCCCTGAGGTTTCTTCGTTTTTTCCGGAATCCGTTTTTTTGGGAGTTTTTCCTTACCGCGAAGGGGGGTCTAAGGGCAGGGATGCCAGTATAGCTTAGTCAGTTTGTTAGTTCATTTTAGTATTTTCCTATTGAACTCTGTATTCATGATCCTTTTGATTTTATGTTTAACTTTTTCAATTACCGATACGAAGCCCATTGAGACGACTGTCGTTGTGAATTTGGGCTATACAAATAAAATTGAATTGAATTGAATTGAATTACTTTTGTGAGGGTCTTAACCCCGACTGAAAGTCTTCAAAGTGGCTGTTGTCCTGTAGGTGGCAGTAAAGCTGCTTAACTACAACTCTTTCTAGGATTTTAGAAATAAAGGGGAGGTTTGATATCGGTCTATAGTTGGCCAAGATGCTAGGATCCAAACTGGGCTTTCTAAGAAGAGGTTTAACAACTGCATATTTAAAAGACTGTGGCACACATCCTGTTTCTAGAGAGGTATTTACTTTCATTAATATAAATTCATTAATTAGGGGGAATGTTTCTGTTACCCTTGTGCTATCTTAGATGACCCCCCCCCCCCCCCTTCCATTGAGGTGTTCTCCCTACCATGACAAAGGTGGATAAAGGTAGAAAGATTTCATGTAATCCATGGACACCAGTGAAGATCACAAATCATTGAAGAACAAAGGTTCAGAGCACTGTCTAGTGGGTCTAGATCAGTGTTTTTCAACCAGTGTGCCGCGGCACACTAGTGTGCCGTGGGAGATGGTCAAGTGTGCCGTGGAAAATTGCCCTCATTAACTGATCTAAAAGCATTTCCCATCTCCAGGAAATCAGCTCTTTGTTCATCCAAACAGGTCCTGATAAAACACTGAGTAGTTAGGAATATAAAAGATCATAAAATACTTTTTTCTTTGTGTTTATTTGATTCTATTAAAGACATTTTGATAAGAATGACGGTAACGCGAAATAGCTGCAGCTATAACTGTGTAAGGAAAAGTCCCGCAGCTTTTACTGTCTCCACGACTCCACCAATCATTCTTGAAGGCTTAATCACATGTCATCAGTCTGACCAATCAGAAGTGGTTAAAGTCTCCACTTCCTTGTTCCAATTTAGCTCATAACTCAGTCAGTTCCGACAAAAACACCAGCTAAAGCTCGTCTTTAGCGGTGTATCTTTCCACAGAATCCGGTATCAGACCGTGGAACAAGTGAACAAAACCATGAAGCTCAGAGACGCCAGTCTTTCTGCCGCTTTCTCGCAGTTTTCACACTACATCTCCCATGATGCATTGGCTTAATGAGTCGTCCTTCTTACGCGTCTTGAAAACACAACGAACGTACAGTTTGTATCTAACTTAACTTTTATTACATCTTTTAGAAAAGCATCTGCAACTTCCTGCTTTTTCTGCCACAATTATCACAAAAATGCACGTCAGATTGCCGGGGGGGGGGGCTGTAGATCAAAACAGACTATGAGTTTCTTTTTTTTTGGGATGCTGGTGTGCCGCGGGATTTTTGTCAAGGTTAAAGTGTGCCGTGGCTCAAAAAAGGTTGAAAAACACTGGTCTAGATGACCCAACTCCCAATGGTAAAGTGCCTAGGATAGCACAAGGGTTACAAAGCTTAGTGGGAATTGAGTCTAAGAGACAAGTTGAGGTTTTGGAGGACATAATAACTGATGTTATTTCCACTTGATCCACAGCACTGAAGCAGTTTAATGTTACTAAGGTTTCTATAGAGGCCTCCACTTCTACTGCTTCAAGTTCCTCCTTCAAAGTTTCTCTTCATTTATGTAAATCCACCCAGATAATTTAAAACTGTCTTTGTAGCTAAAACAGACCTGCAGGATCTGAGCTGTAAAGGTCAATGAAGACCTGAGCCCAAAAAGGAAGAGGATATATGCTTCAATGTGAATGTGGCTTATTAGCAGCTTTGGCACCATCCTCACTGACGGGACGAGGTCAACAGGATAAAAGCCAGAGACACTATCCTAGTCTCACTGATTCACCCAAGAGACAACCTACATGTCACAGGTGACACATGTTTGCTCCAGTTTTTAGACTGTAAAAAGTCCTGAAAGAAGACCTGAGAAGCTCAGACGGACCTGCTGCTCTTCAGTAGGCTCCTCTGGTCTTTTAGCTGAAGGGGGAATTTAGCTGTGTTGGATTCACTTAATTCTGGGATATTTCAGATCAGACAAATATAGTGATAACAACACAAGCTCAGAAACTCAACCAAAGGCAGGCAGAACCTCCCAGTGTGGATCAGGGACAATGAGCTCCCAGCATGTTTCACCGAAGGTTTCTTTCTTGGAGAAAAGACAAAATCCTCCAGCTACCTGACAACAACAACAACACGTGTAATCTGTCACAATCCCATTACAGCACTCCCAGAGTCTAGACAGCATGAGCTCAGCCGTGACCTGAACTCTCATCCCATAATATACGACAGGGCAGTTCGTCACAGAGTGGCCCCTCCATCAGAGGTCTATCCCATCAGACACAGATTTTTCTGAGGAGTTCCTGATCTTCAAGGTAAAATGCCTGAATAATAATTTCTGGTAGATATCATAAGACTTTAGATCTCATCTAGTTTCCACACGTGAACTTCAGCAGCCTGGAACTGCAGCGGGGGGGGGGGGGGGGTGTCATTAAACACAAACAAGGAAGTGTTAAATTACCAGTAGAGGGCACTGTTCTGCAAGTGCATCCCCCTACAGCAGTGGCGGTTCTACCCTGAATTACTCCCCGGGCGAGACCCTCCTCTGGCGACCCCCCCCCCCCCCCCCCCCCAATAGAGTCACTTTGTCCATTTATTGTAACTGAAAATACAGTGGGAAATATTTTATCAAACACAAATAAATAATCTAAAATAAATATTATAAACTACAAATCACACAAATAATACACTAGAATAAATGTAACTGCAGCACTAAGAACAGAAAACACTAACTAAAACCTAACCTTTGTGGCCTTCCTGATGCAAGCTTGTCAATAACGTCATCATATGAAATCTGCTCCCCCCCTGAATGATTGATACTAACAACAGCAGGTTAGTGAGTTGCTCCTGAGACATTGGTGATCTCAGGTATGACTTGATCAACTGGAGTTTTGAAAAGCTAACAGCATCAGCAGCAGCAGCAGCAGCAGCAGCAGCAGCAGCAGCAGCAGCAGCAGCATGCTACCATCACAGCTTATTTAACATTATGAACTAATATACAACAATAAAACACAACACAAACTTTGTGTTACAGCAGAGCAGACAGACACACGAATCATAACTAATGTTACAAGTTAAGGCAGAGCAAACATTTAAGAATAAATATCTTAAAAATGACGTTATTTGCAATATTTGGGCCTACTTCAGTTTTGGTCATGATAGACCAAACAAGAGATTTTTCCCCTGCAACGTTGTTGTTGTTGTTGGGCAGGTAGCATTCGAATTTAGAAAACGTGCATCTAGCTATGCGATAATACCCTTTTCTTTGTCTCTTTTCTCCTCTTCTTCTCTTTTCTTTCTAAATTGGGCACCAATTTTGACCTTTTTTGTCCATATTTCAGATGTTTTTGCATTTAGCATAAATGTCCTGACATAGGTATCAAGTCTGTCGACTAAACCAACTCTCATCTAAGTGAAGAATTTTTTTTGTTTTTCCATTTTTTATTTGGGCATTTCACACCAAAATAACCAAAAAAGCATGATTTTTTTATACCTTTTTATACCCGCAGCCCCCCCCCTCCCCCGTTCGTCAAACATTTACAGCAGGAGCGCGTGCAGCTGCACCCAGGGGCGCCAATTCGCTACATGGCGGCGCAATTTTTATTTTTTCATCAAGCACTGAGCCGCGGCCCGCGACCGTTGCCCCCCTGGAAGAAGATCCAGCCAGATTTGCGCATGCGTTTTGCGCTCCGTGCTCACCTCTCAGCCTGCAACCTTCACCCCGCGCCCCCTCCCTTCTCCTTCTTCACCCCGCGCCCCCTCCCTTCTCCTTCTCACACACATTTGCGTCTACTTCTCAAAGACAGGAGGGAGCGCAGCTGCGGGGCGGGGGCTCCGCCAGGTTTCAGGCTGTTACAAACTCTGTGATATAAGTAAACCAATAGTGGTGCATAAAGTATTTTACAAGAGCTGAGCCGCTGGCGCCGCCCCTCCGTCATTTTTCCGCCCCGGGCGATCGCCCGTATGGCCCGTGCCTAAAACCGCTACTGCCCTACAGCAGTGTTTTTCAACCTTTTCTGAGCCACGGCACAGTTTAACCTTAAAAAAAATCCCGCGGCACACCAGCATCCAAAAATGAAAAAAAAAGGAGAAACTCAGTCTGTATTGATCTACAGCCCCTCCCCCCACAGTCTCACATGCATTTTTGAGATAATTGTTGCAGAAAAAGCTGGAAACTGCAGCTGTTTTTTTCTAAAAGATGCAATAAAAGTTAAGTTAGAAGATTTAAAAACAGTTTGAAGTGTGTTCGTTGGATTCAAGACGTTTAACAACAGATCTCCTTGTGCGCTGTCACTCTCTCAACCCAATGCATCATGGGAGATGTAGTGCATAAAACGGCCGGCGGAGATCGCTTTTCGGAGCTTCATTGATGTGTTCACTTGTTCCACGGTCTGATACCGGACTCTGTGGAAAGCTACACCGCTAAAGACGAGCTTTAGCTGGTATTTTTGTTAGAACTGAGCGACTTTATCAGCAGAATTAAGAACAAGGAAGTGAAGACTTTAAGCACTTCTGATTGGTCAGACTGATGACATGTGATTAAGCTCCCCAAGAATGATTGGTGGAGACAGTTAAAGGGACGGGACTTTTCCACAAAAACAGCCGGAGCTGCAGCTGAATCGTGGTAACGTCATTCTTATCAAAATGTCTTTAATAAAATAAAATAAACGCAAAGAAAAAGTATTTTAGGATCGTTTATATTCCTAACTACTCAGTGTTTTATCAGGTCCTGTTTGGATGAACAGAGAGCTGAAATCCTGGAGATGGAAAATGTTGTTAAATCAGCTAATGAACGACTTGAAAGATTTGAAAACTCTAATAAATCTGGCAAATTTCTGGCTAATCAGCTTAAAATTAACAGAGAAAAATCATCAATCACCTCTATTATGGACCAAACAGGAAATGTCACCCATGACCCGGTCAAAATTAATAACGCATTTGAAAACTTTTATAAAAACCTGTACACACCGCAGATCAATCCGTCAGAGCAAAGTATTGACTCATTTCTTAATAATGTAAACCTACCCAGGTTAAATGAGGATCAAATCACAAACTTAGATTCTCCGCTCTCGCCGTCTGAACTTCATGAAGCTCTGTTACTTATGCCCAATGGTAAAGCACCAGGGCCTGACGGCTTTCCTGCTGAGTTTTATAAAGAATTCTGGGAACAACTGGCACCAACATTTTATAAAACTGTCACATCTATTAATGAGAGCCAATCAATGCCACCTAACATGAACTCAGCCAACATAATTCTTCTTCTAAAACCAGACAAAGATCCCACTAGTCCTTCAAGCTATCGCCCTATTTCTCTAATCAATGCAGATGTAAAAATTATCTGCAAAGCACTAGCACAGAGAATAGAAAAAATCACTCCTCACATAATTCACTTCGACCAGACTGGATTCATCAAAGACAGACACTCGGATGATAATGTCCGTAGACTAGTTAATATAATAGACTTTGCCACCATTAAAAACCAGGAAATGACGGTACTATCGCTGGATGCTGAAAAAGCCTTTGACAGAGTTAATTGGAAGTTCCTTATTGCTGCCCTCCAGAAGTTTGGTTTTGGAGAAGCATTCATCAATTGGATCAAAATATTATATCACAACCCCAATGCATCAGTTAGAACTAATAAACAGACTTCAAACAGGTTTTTTCTTGGAAGAGGAACCAGACAGGGCTGCCCACTCTCTCCTTCTCTTTTTGCTATATTCATTGAGCCTTTAGCTGCAGCAATAAGACAGAATGAGAGCATTATAGGAATAAAAACCAAACACAGCCATCATAAAATTAGTCTTTATGCGGATGACATATTACTGTTTTTAAGGAATTTACATTCTGTAAATGAAACAGCAATGATCATAAATGAATTCTCCTCCATATCAGACTATTCCATTAATTGGAATAAGTCTGTTTTATTACCACTCAACAGGAATATGGAACAAAGACTCACAATTCCAGTTAAAACAGGAAATATCAAATATCTGGGTATCTACTTTTCCCCCAAACTATCAGAACTGGTGCAGCTAAACCACACCCCATTATTGAAAAGCATACAGGACGATCTAACACGCTGGACCAACCTGCCTTTGTCCCTTATGGGCAAGGTAGCCACGGTTAAAATGAAAATCTTACCCAAGGTTAATTATCTCTTCTCAATGATTCCCACACAACCGCCATTAAAATGGTTCAAAACATTAGACTCATCCATATCAAGCTTTCTATGGAACAACAAACCTGCAAGAATTAGTCTAAAAACTTTAAAATCTGCAAAAAACTGTGGAGGATTAGAATTACCTAACTTCCACAAATACTTTCTTGCAAATAGATTACAATACATCTTAAAATGGTTAAAAAATAATCCAGAAACCAACTCAAGGTTAGACTTGGAACAGGCGTTATGTGGAAAGATCAACCTGTCACAGCTACCATTTATTAGCCAAACAGTTAAAAAACAGGATTGTTTCAAAAGCATTAATATAAATGCCACCTTAACAGCCTGGTGGGAATTTCTCAAAATATCAAAATCATCAATTCAACCGTGCAAAATGACACCCATCTGGAACAACCCGGACATCCTTATTAACAAAAAAATTATCCACTTCCCAGCTTGGCAAGCAGGGGGCATAAAACAACTAGAGCACATAATTATTGATAGAAGATTCATAACCCTCCAGGAACTTCAAGACAAACATGGAATAAATAATTCAATTCAATTCAATTTTATTTGTATAGCCCAAAATCACAACAACAGTCGTCTCGATGGGCTTCGAAGTAAAACATTAAATCAAAAGGATCACGAATACAAAGAGTTCAATAGAAAAATACTAAAATGAACTAACAAACTGACTAAGCTATACTGGCATCCCTGCCCTTAGACCCCCCTTCGCGGTAAGGAAAAACTCCCAAAAAAACCGGATTCCGGAAAAAACGAAGAAACCTCAGGGGTGCCCACATGAAGGAGGGATCCTCCCCCAGGACGGACAGGCGATTTACCAGAAATCTTAGAGAAGAATTAACTTATCTAAATCTACAACTACATATTTAAAGTCCAGCAGACGAGCTTCATCTAGCCGTGGTTGTGGGGACAGTCAAGGGCGCGAGTCGAGCCGGAGACAGGAACCACAGCCAGGTGTAGGAGCAGGAGCAGAGACGAGGTACTCGGTCAGGTACAGAGCAGAGACGAGCCAGAGATGAGCCAGAGGCAGGATCCACAGCCAGGTGTAGGAGCAGGAGCAAAGGCGAGGTAAACGGTCAGGAACTGGAGCACGGATGAGCCAACTGGAGTCTGGAAGCACTCCCACTCCCCAGGAGGGGAGAGGAAAAGAGGGACAATACATGAATCGCACTGACCCAAACAGAGGCATGGAGAACTAAATGATAAATTATGATCAAGAATAGAGGAGAGGAAGGGTAGAAGTAAAAAAGGAAAGAGGAAAGAGGACAGAACCCCAGTGTACCATAGTTACCCCAGCTTCAACTTCTAGCAGCCTTTTAAAAGAAATAGTTATTATTAAGTTTAATTTAAACAAACTAACATTAAGTTAAATAATCTCTGAATACTAACTAGTCTGACAATAAGCCTGTCCAAAGAGGAATGTTTTCAGTCTAGCTTTGAATGTAGAAACTGAGTCGGCCTCTCTTCCATGAGCTGGGAGTTTATTCCATAAGACAGGGGCTTGGTGGCTAAACGCTCTACCTCCAACCGTACTTTGACTAATTCTAGGAACCACAAGCAGTCCTGCATTTTGCGAGCGAAGTGTTCTGATTGGTTGGTAAGGGACTATGAGGTCCTTAATATAGGACGGGGCCATTCCATGTAAGGCCTTATAGGTTAACAGGAGGATCTTGAACTTAATTCTAGAATCAACTGGGAGCCAATGGAGCGAAACTAACACAGGAGTGATGTGATCTCTTCTGCTGGTTCCAGCTAACAATCTAGCAGCTGCGTTCTGAACAAGCTGGAGACTTCTTAAGGAACTCTTAGGACACGCTGCTAACAAGGAGTTACAGTAATCCAGCCTCGACGTAACAAATGCATGGATGAGTTTTTCAGCATCACTCTTAGAAATTATATTTCTGATCTTAGCAATATTCCGCAGGTGAAAAAAGGCAGTTCTACATGCCTGAGATATGTGAGCCTTAAATGATAAATCCTGGTCAAGTAAAACCCCAAGGTTTCTAACTGTGGAATTGGGGGCTATACTTATACCATCCAGGGAGACTATCTGAGCAGACAGAGCATCTCTGAGGTTTTTAGGACCAAGTATAATGACCTCAGTTTTTTCTGGGTTCAAGAGGAGGTAATTAATTGTCATCCAGGTCTTGATGTCACTGATGCAGGCGTTCAGTTTCTCTATCTGGTCATTCTGGTCAGGCTTCATGGATAAATACAACTGCGTATCGTCGGCATAACAATGAAAATTAATGCTGTGTTTCCTGATTATGTTTCCTAGGGGTAGCATATAAAGCGTAAACAGGATCGGTCCCAAGACTGAGCCCTGTGGGACTCCATAGTTGACTCGAGTGCACTGAGAGGAATGGCCATTTACATTAACGAACTGATACCTATCGGACAGATAGGATTTAAACCACTGGAGAGCAGATCCTCTGATCCCTATGTCCTGCTCTAATCTATGGAGTAAAATACCGTGGTCGATAGTGTCAAAGGCAGCACTGAGGTCCAACAGGACCAGAATAGAAAGTAGTCCCTTTTCTGAGGCCAATAACAAGTCATTAGAGACTCTAACTAGTGCAGTTTCCGTACTGTGGTGAGGTCTAAACCCCGACTGAAAGTCTTCAAAGTGGCTGTTGTCCTGTAGGTGGCAGTAAAGCTGCTTAACTACAACTCTTTCTAGGATTTTAGAAATAAAGGGCAGGTTTGATATCGGTCTATAGTTGGCCAAGATGCTAGGATTCAAACTGGGCTTTTTCAGAAGAGGTTTAACAACTGCATATTTAAAAGACTGTGGCACGTAACCGTTTCCAGAGAGGCATTTATCATTGTTAATATGGGATCATTAATTAGGGGAAAAGTTTCTTTAAAAAGTCTAGTGGGAATTGGGTCTAACAGACACGTTGAGGATTTGGAGGACGTAATAATTGATGTTATTTCCGCTTGATCCACAGCAGTGAAGCAGTCTAATGTTACAGAGGTTTCTATGGATGCCTCCATTTCTACCGCTTCAGCCTGTTCTGGGCTGATAGTATGAATAACTTGATTTAACTTATGTCTAATATTTGAGATTTTACCATCGAAAAATGTAAGAAAATCATCAGAGCTGAGAGAAACAGGAACATGTGGTTCTACTGAGCTCTGACTGCGAGTTAATTTAGCTATAGTGCTAAAAAGAAATCTTGGATTGTTTCCATTCTCTGATATTAAGGTTGAATAGTACTGGCTTCTAGCTCTACGCAGAGCTTTTTTATAATTTAATAGGCTATGTTTCCAGATATCCAGAGACTGCTCTGAACCGGAGCGGCGCCATTCTCTTTCCAACTTACGGGTTTCTCGTTTAAGAGAACGAGTTTCAGCGTTAAACCACGGTGCTACTCGGTTTTGTCTGACGAACTTAGGTTTCAAGGGGGCAACAACATCGAGTGTACTCCTGAGGGCTTGTAAGGCATCATTAACAAAGTGGTCATTTATACTAGGACTGATACTATGGGAGCTGGTCTCAGAGTATTTTCTCAGAATATCACTAAGTACTGGCTGAACTGTGTGTTTAAACTCAGACACAGAACGGTCAGTTAAGGTTCTTCTAAGCTGTTTCTTATTCACTGGGGCAGAAGGATGTTCCAGTGTAAACTGGAAGGTAATCATAAAGTGATCAGAAATGATGGGGTTAAGAGGAAGGACACTCAGCTGGCTGATCTCTATCCCATGGGTTAGAACAAGGTCCAGGGTGTGCTTATGACAGTGAGTGGGTTCATTCACACTTTGGGTGAAACCAACATCATCTAATAAAGCTGCAAAAGCCTTTCCTAGGCAGTCACTGGGGTCATCAACATGAATATTAAAATCCCCTAATATTATAATTTGATCAGAATCTAAGACAATAGTCGATAGGAAGTCGGAAAACTCAGTTAAAAATTCTGAACACGGGCCGGGGGGGGATAAATAATTATGAGTAAAACAGGTTTTCGAGTTTTCCTGTTTGGGTGACTTAAAGACAATATGATGCTTTCAAATGAATTATAAGCATTTTTAACTTTAGGGCTGAGAAGTAAGCTAGACTGTGATATTACTGCCAAACCACCTCCTTTCCCTGAAATCCTGGATTTCTGATAGTTAGCATAAGTGGGGGGGGTTGCTTCATTCAATCTAACATAGTCATCCTGATGGAGCCAAGTTTCTGTTAAGGCTAAAAGACTAAGATTGTTATCAGTAATTAACTCGTTGACTAAGAGGGACTTGGAGGAAATGGATCGAATGTTTAATAAACCGCATTTAATGACATCATAATTCTGCTTGTGAGTACTGCTGTCTGTCACTTTAAGGTTTCTATGACGCGCTCCTTTCATTTGTCTTTCAGCACATAAGCTAAAGCTAGGACCTGCTTGACTTTCCCTGCATGGGTTTTGCACCGGCACTAACCCTAAGGGAGGCTCAGAGGAGCGTTTTCCACTGCTGCTCTGCGCCCGGGTCTCGTCTCTGGATTGTCAGGTTAACAGACTAAGGCTAGCAGAAATGTTTCTAGAAAGAAGAGCGGCACCGTCCCGGGTGGGATGGACGCCGTCTCTCCGCATGAGACCGGGCTTCCCCCAAAACGCGCTCCAGTTATCCACAAAACCAACACCGTTTTCTGGGCACCATCTAGAAAGCCAGCGGTTAAATGATGAAAAGCGGCTGTACATTTCATCATTGACTAAGTTCGGCAGGGGACCAGAGAAAATTACAGTGTCGGACATCGTCTTAGCCAGTTTACACACCGAAGTTACGTTTAACTTAACCACCTCTGACTGTCTCCGTCGGGCATCATTACCGCCTGCGTGAATCACGACTCGACGGAACCTGGACTTACTCTGAGCTAACATCCTAAGGTTCCCCTCGATGTCACCAACTCTGGCCCCCGGATAACACCTGACAGTAGCCGCTGGGAGCTCCACGTTTCTAACTTCAGAAGAGCCTATAACCAGAGTTGAGTGTTCAGCGGGTGTATCGCTGAGGGGGGAGAACCTATTACTAACGTGGAGTCTCGGGTGCTCTAAGTTTTTGCGTTTAGCACTATGTTTCCTCCCAACCGGTACAAACCCCTGACTGTCTCCCGGCTGTTGGGAGGGCGCTGGGGTGCTAACTAAGTTAGCCCTGGTAGCGCGGCCCGCGCTACGAGTAACGACCTGGCTAGCCGGCTTAGCTTCCACTGTGCGGAGCCGCGCTTCTAACTGCTCCAGCCTGGCCTCCAAGTCTAACACAAGACTACACTTAACACACCTACCCCTATCTTCACTAAAGGAGGCAGGATCATCACTAAACATATGGCACATGGGGCAGGAGAGAGGAGGAGAGGCGGAAGGAGTGGTGGCCATGCTAGGTTCTAGGCTAAGGCTAGCGGTGTTTAAGTAAAGAGAAGTGGTTTATTTAGCAAAATGAGAAAAGTGAACAGCAAGCGGTTTAACAGTGGTGAATTCGCTAATAAAAGGTACTAGATGTGAATATTAACCCAGATAACCCTTAGAGTAAGCAATAGTAGTAAGGCTAATGCCAAACAAGAGGACAGCAGTCACACAGCTAGCACTGGGAATAGCTCACCCGGAAATGACGTCACAGCACTCACAGCACATAACTTCTTGGAATATCAGCAACTTAAATCAAGTATTACTAAAAAGTATAAAATTAAAGACGACGATTTAAAGCTACCAGATGTAGTTACCACTCTGATTAATTTTTCAATGAATAGAACTCTCTCCAAAATATACAAACTTTTATGTAATTTAGATAACAATATTGCCCTTCCAACAAAAAAATGGGATGCAGATTTGAGCATCAGCACAGATGAAAGCTTCTGGTCAGAACTTTGTCTAAACACCTTTAAACTGACAAAAAGTCCAAATCTGCAGCTAATCCATCTCAAAACTCTTCACAGAATTTACTACACTGGACAGAGGATGTTCAAGATGGGTCTCAGTAACTCAGACATTTGCGAGCACTGTGATAATAATCTACCCGACAGCTACATGCATGCACTATGGTTCTGCACTCCTGTCCAGGCTCTCTGGCAGCAGGTATGTGCCGATTTATCAGTCTGGCTTAAGGTTTCAATCACTGCCTCACCGTCACTTTGTGTGCTTGGTGACATGAGTGCCATCGATATAGAAGAAGGATTAGCATCTATCATTTTCATAACTCTTTGTATTGCCAAAAAAACTATTTTAATAAATTGGAAAAACAAGAAAAATATAAACATAAGTCAACACAGAAATCTGCTGTTTGATCATATCAGCTTGGAAAAAATGTCAGCCCAAAGCTCAAGTAACTTTGAAAGAATTCAGTCTCTCTGGTCTCCTGTGGTTGACTCCATGACTTAGGGGGTGGGGGGCTTGGTCGTCGCTGCTCCTTGCCCTTCTGCCGTGGTTTGGGGTGGGGGTCGGGGCTTCCGGTGCCTGGCGGGGGCGGTGGGGGGCTCCGTTGGTCGGGTCCGGTGCCTGGGTGGGGCGGGCTGGGGCGCTGCGTGGTCCTCTGGGCTTGGGTGTGGGGGTGCGTGGTGGGGGGGTGGGGTGGTGGTCTGGCTTGGCTTGGGGGGGTGGTCCCTTTGCCTGTGCTGGGGGGGGTTGGCGGGGGGCCCTGCTCGGGTGGGGGGGGCCCAGCGCCGCCGGATGGGCTGCCCATCTGCACCTGGGGCTGGGATCGGCCCTTCCCTGGCTCTGGGACGGGACAACCCTCTCGGGGCCCCCGGTCGCTCTGGGTGTCACCCGCTTCGGCTGCGGGGTCTGGGGTGGGGTGGGGTGGGGGGCTTGTCGGCCCTGTCCTGTGGGGGGGCGTTCTGGGGGGGAGGGGGGGGGGCATTATTAGTACGGGTCGGGGGGGCTAGCGGGTCGGGGTCTCCGCTGAGGCAATCAGTGGTTGCCTCGGCCGGTTGGCCTCCTCGGTCCCGTCGAGGCCTGACCAGAGCTCTTCTAGGGCCGGCGTCTGGGGGTGGGGGCCTGGGCTTGCTCCGGGGGGGGGCGACGCTTTCTGGCTCCTCTCTCTCTGTGTGGGGTGGGTGGTGCCGGGCCTGGGGTGTCGGCGCCTCCGGGGGTGGGCCCCTGGGCTGGGTGGCCCTGGCCCCTTTGCTGGGGGTGGGCTGGGGGACGGCTGTTTGACCACCGGGGGACAGTCTACCAGCTGTCCCCAACTTACCCCCTTCCTTATATAACCTCATATTAGGGTGAGGGGGTGGGGGGGTCTAGCCTGCGATGCGCCTTGGGGGGGGGCTACTTGGGAGTGGCCCCCCTCCTATGGTTGCCGTATGGAGTGGGCCCCCCCTCTTTCGGTTTTATTTGCACCTTAGACATGTAGGGTCCTTGGTAGGGGGGGTGCTTGGACATCACTGCAAGCAAGCAGCAGATGTCCTCCTGGCACCCTACCCGCCAATTTTAACCGCACCTTAGACATTTAGGGCCCCTTGGTGTGGAGGGTGAGGGGACATCACTGTGAGTAATCAGGAGATGTCCCCTTAGTGCCCTACTCGCCAATTTTAACTGCACCCCCCTTAGTACACACACCCCTCCCCCTTCAATATATACATTCAAACATAAACACACACACATGCACACAAACACCCTCTCAAACACCCATACACGCACACACATTTTACAAGGAAGGTGGGACCTGGGTCCATCTGTCCCCTACCCCTTCCCTGGTGGGGGGTGCGGGCCCCCTTGGCGATGGCGGCCGTGTCCCTTGGGTGCCGGCTCCCTGGGCCCGGCGGTGCTCTCTCCGCACGGTGGGGGGGTTCATATTACACCTGAGCCGGGGGTGTTCGTGTCCCTGGGGGGTGGGTCCTGGTCCTTGCCCCTGGGCGCTGGGCCCCGCCAAACTTCCAACATGGCCGAGCCTGGTCGGGCCATATTTATAACATCCCTTGTGGGCCGCCCTTTTTTCCCCGGGGTTCCCCCCTCCTGGGCGGGGGCGGCGGGCCCCTGCCTTGCTCCTACCTGGACCAACCGTGGGCCGGGTGGGTGGCTGCCTGGAGTGCGGAGCGGGTCTCCCTTGGGGGGTCCTGGCTCGTACCTGGGGTCGGGGCGGGGGGATGCCCGGAACTCCTGGGTGGTGGTGGGGTGCTCGTCTGGGGCTGTGGGTGTCCCTCTCCGGTGGGGCCCTGCGTTGGGCTCTTCCGGCCTGGCGGGGGGCTGCTTTCCTGGCTGGGCTGGGGCGGCGCTCTCTTTCCCTCTGCGCCTCCCTGCTCTCTGGCTCTGGGGGCCTCGCGGCGGTCCGGCTGGCCCTGGCCTGGGTGGCGGTCTTGGTCGCCCGGGGGGCGGTTGTTCCCTGCCTGTTCCCGTTTTGCGTTGGGGGAATTCCGGCTGCCGCTGCTGCTGCGGCGGGGGTATGGGTGTGGGGGTGGCTGGGCGCTCCTCCTCCTTCTTTTCACATTCCACCATCCATTTTAGAAGAACATAAACACTCACCTGAGCACAGGTGTTAGCTCACCTTTGCACTAATAGTTTGCATGATTGAATGAATGAAAGATTTCACACTAGTTGGTTTAAAGGCATAGGTATGCGTTCGTGAACACTATCTGTTTTGTGTGCATGTTGACATGTGGACATTTTTGCGGCTAGCAGGTGTGTTGATAATATTTGAGTGTGTGTGAACAGGCCCCGCCCTTTTTGTACTACATTTGAACCGTACCGTAACGATAAACAACCAGTAAACCTGTCTGCTCTATGCTGCTTCATGGTCTTATCCCCCTTCCCCTCCTATTATCACCCTTCTACCCCCCCCTCTCTCTAACGTCCCTCTCTCTTCTTCCCCTCTTTCCTTTTCCGTCCGGTCCAACACCAAAGATTTTCAGACATGTTTGAAATTAATAAAGTTTGGCCTCAATTCCAAAAGGGGTTTATTCAGACATACCTTTGGTTTGTCTGAAGATTAATAACCCCTCTTGTTAAAATAAAATATGTCCAACACAAGAGGCCCTCAGCTCTCATCTGTTTGCCTAGCTGTTGGACAGGACAAGTTAAAAAAAAAAAAAAAAAAAAAAAAAATTCAGCTAATGAGGGCAATTTCTCCACGGCACACTAGTGTGCCGCGGCACACTGGTTGAAAAACACTGCCCTACAGGCCTCACACAGACCTACCTTAAATCCAACCCCTCCCTTTGCAGCTGCAGTGAAACAGGTAGACTTAGGGGAGTTTTCTTTGTTAGTTTTAATTATTATGATACCTTTATTTACCCTATAAAAATGTTTTAGAACAAGTTGTTCTTTACAAACACGACCTGACCCAGATACGAATAACATAAAACCTGCCAGAGAATATTTAGAACCACAGAACAGGTCTACAAGAGCAGGAAAAAAAGCATTAATAGACCTGCTGTAGTCTGAACAAAAAGAGCAACGATGATGATGAAAGACTGAAAAAGGTTTAAATGTGTTTCATCATTTGGACCCAAAAGCGTTAAGGTCAAAGGTTTTAGTGAGTTTCACCTGACCTAGCGTGGTGGGAGCTGAGAAAGAAGTGGAGGAGAGATGAGAGATAGTCTTTTTCAGGTTTGTTTTGTAGATAAAGAAACCACTGGCCCACCAGTTTATATAGATCACAATGATGGATGCAAACAGGAGCATTTAGGACAGAGTGATTGTTCTTAAATACACCTCTAGATTTCTACTTGGACACTTCATCTGTGATAAACCTTAGGTCTTAGGTCTTTAATCATCAAACACCCTTGCTCTGGCAGTCCAGCCAAGAAACTCACTAGTCCACGGATCCCCGCTCCAGATCCAAAGCCATCTTGAGGCTTTCCAGCCTTTGTACTGGCATTCTGACACTAGCTGGGCATCTTTCCAGGGGACAGTGAGCTCAACCAGGGCCACTTGCCTTGCTGGCTCTGATGTTAACACCATGTCTGGGCGGACTGAAGGGGCCAAGATATGTTCTGGGAACTTGAGGTGGCCTCCCAGGTCTACTTGGAGTTTCCAGTCTCATGCAGTGGTGAGAAGTCCTCTTGCAGGATTGGCTGCTGTTGTGCTTTTTCTCCCCAGCTCTGACAAAGGTGATAGACTGCTTGTGGGTGTGCTGGTACTTGCAGTTGGTGGTTGCTGTGCTGACTGTGTCTGCCAGGGCCCTCAGGACCTGGTTGTGAAGCCAGCAGTACCGTCCAAGGCCTTCGGGCAGCAACTGAGGATATGATCCAGAGTGCCTCTCTTCTGGCACAGCTGGCATGCCGCGGCGTCTCATAAACCCCAGCGCTGCAGATTGGTTGGAATTGGGAGAACATCATACACAAATTGGATGAGGAACTTGATGTGCTCGGGTTCAAATCTCCAGAGCTCTGACCAGGTGATTCTACATTGTTCGGCGTGCTCCCACCTTGTCCAAGCGCCTTGTTAGTACATTTCCACATAAAGAACGTCAAACTTTTTAAGGACTGTGCTTGGGGGCATTTAACAGATTTGAAACAACCTAAGTTGAATCGAACACACTTGGTCCAGGTACTATCAGCAGGAATGGCAGGAAACCAGCAGGACCAGGTTTTGGTGTTTCTGGCTTGTTCTCAGGCTGGCTGGAGAGTAGAGACCAGGGCAGAAGCCTGTTCAAGTCTACTCTCTGTCGGTTCCACACCTTCCAGTTCATCTGCAGATGCTGCTCTTCCTTCACTCCATTGGCTTCCAGTCTGGTTTTCAGTGGACTTTGGAGCTGTAATCCTTGTTCTATCCTAGGCACTTTACCATTGGGAGTGGGGTCATCTAGACCCACTAGACAGTGCTCTGAACCTTTTTTCTTCAATGATTTGTGATCTTCACTGGTGTCCATGGATTACATGAAATCTTTCCACCTTTATCCACCTTTGTCATGGTAGGGAGAACACCTCAATGGAAGGGGGGGTCATCTAAGATAGCACAAGGGTTAAAATCTGGAGCCCCCCCCCCCCCCCCCCCGCATTTTTTCCCAGCAGAGACCCTACTCACCCCCATCCACGCAGACACTTGAATGCTCCGCAATCCCATCGGGCCTGCATGAAGTTTTTTACATCAGCTGTTCTCGTCCCTTTCCTACTGTGAATCAGCTGATGGTGTGTGCGCAGCACGTGTGTTTCTGTGTGCGGGTGTGTGTAACGGTAGAGTTTTGGATAGTTCCTGGAATTTGCATCTCCGTGGAAACACTCCGTCCTCCTTAATCCATGGAGTCTGAACTAAAGACATGAATGATCTGAAAGCCCCCCCCATGAGAAGTGAATGTTGTTGTTGGGGTTGTGTTTACATGCAGCAGCTCCACATGCTGTGTCTTGTGTGGGACAGGTCCGCTGTCCTCCTTTGTGTGCTGGGTGTCCATGACATGTGAATCACGGCGCCATTGTTCTGCGTTCTGCTCATGATGTCACCTGCTTTTCAGATTTCTGCTCCTCAGAGAGATCTGTCAGGGTGGTGTGCGTTACCCCCCTCCCTTAGGTCACGCAGGTCGAAGCTTTCACACAGACACACGACGATGCAACAACTGCTTCATTTCAAACTGCAGAAGATCTTCATGCTTTTTTCTAAAGCGCTCTAGCAAACGTTTTTCTGTTCTGTCGTAGTTTTCAGTGAAAGGGTTTGTTTTCAGGAGTTTCTAATTAAATGGAAAATCTCAGTTTCTGGATAAATCTGTTGAAATCCACTCAAATTAAGAGCATCTGCACGTTGACGTAATCAGAACTGCAAATGTAAGATTTAATCCAGGTTTTCCTAATAATGGACTTTGGATGTTGCTCCATTGATTTCTCTGCATTTGTTTTGGGTTTGACTGATACTTATAGAAAGATATAAGTATTGAAATAATGTGTCAATAACCTCAAAGTACTCATTCAGATTTTTTGTACAGAAAATGTGGATTTGGACCTTTGACACTGATCCTTCAGTAACCTAGAAATCTGACAAGGAGCTTTACTGTTTTCTATTGTGGAGCTACAATAAAAATAAATATTTGAAAAGCATCACCCCCCTTCTATCTTCATGCTTTCAAAATAAAAGTGTATTTGACTGATGTTTGGCTCAGTAAACTTCACAGTAATCGCTCTTAGTTGTACTTTTTTAGTAACAAACTGTAGAAATCTGAGGAAAACCGTATAAAGAACAGAACTTCATACTGCTTCCCTGGATTTTTTTCTTTTAGTCAGAAATAATGCAACAGAAAACCTTTGCACATTTATTTTCTTTTTGTGCACATTTCTTTTGCACATCTTTTTTACCTGCACTGTTCTGTAAATTCTGTAAATGTTTTAAATTATACCACCTTGTTGTTTGCATTTCTGTTACATTTTTTTGGTCTCGTTTTTTTACATTATTCTTATTCTTTTTTCTCTGCTGTCAGTTGCTATGGTAACGAACACATTTTCCACATGTGGGATCAATAAAATAATTCTGATTCTGAAACATACATCTTTAACCCCTGTGCTATCTTAGATGACCCCCCCCCCCTTACATTGACGTGTTCCCCCTACCATGACAAAGGTGGATAAAGGTGGAAAGATTTCATGTAATCCATGGACACCAGTGAAGATCACAAATCATTGAAGAAAAAAGGTTCAGAGCACTGTCTAGTGGGTCTAGATGACCCCACTCCCAACGTTAAAGTGACTAGGATAGAACAAGAGTCACATAAAGTTTCAATAAACAGTTGAGGAAATTCTCCCTCTTAAAATAATGAAAGAGGCCTGGAATTTTCATCATAGTTTCCCTTCAACCATAAAGACAGATTGGAGGGAAAGAATCCAGGAAATCACATTTAGGATTTTTAATCAAATCATTGGTAAATTCTTTGATAAATAAGTATTTATCTTTGACAAACCAGTTAGATTTCACAGACCTCTTTTTCCTTCTTCATGAGGCTCATCTGTCCTCCACTGATTATCTGGATGGATGGATAACACCTGTCCACACCCTCTAACAGTCCAAACGTAACTATGGCTAAAGAGCTGTCAAAGGACACCAGAAAGGATTTTAAGATCTGAACCAAGATGGAAAGACTCACTAAGCACATTGGTGAGAATAAATCAAACTGGAGCAATGATTACAGAATTGAAGAAAAACAAGATCACCAAAGATCTCCTGTAACCCTTGTTCTATCCTCTGCACTTTAACATTGGGAGTTGGGTCATCTAGACCCACTAGACAGTGCTCTGAACCTTTTTTCTTCAATGATTTGTGATCTTCACTGGTGTCCATGGATTACATGAAATCTTTCCACCTTTATCCACCTTTGTCATGGTAGGGAGAACACGTCAATGGAAGGGGGGGGTCATCTAAGATAGCACAAGGGTCAATAGTAATATTAAGATAAAAAAAATATACAAAAACACAAAATAAAATAAACAGAATTAAGGCTAACACATGTTAAATACTAAACAAAATCTAAATACATTTTTATTAATAAACAAAACATAAAGTGTTTTAAAATTCTAAAGTTTGATGCAAACTTTATAAAAATCAGTAAAACTTTCTAGTTAAAGGGTAACATTTTAAAATAAATATAATGTTGGTCATTTTTGAGCCTAAATTACAAAACATGCTGTGGTCATAAAACTGTTCAGGTCTTACAGTTTCTCTTATAAAAACATGATAAATATCAACTGTATTTCAAAATAATTGACTGTTTGATGAAGAATTTCATTGATGCTGCACATTTCTTATTGGGTTAGATTAAATTTATAAACTTTCAAAAAACAACTTCTTTCTGGATGTCCTTCTGTCTTTAGTGAAAAATTATTAATGACAAATATTTTCACCTGTATTGGAACCATGGGGCGACCATGGTGCAGAGGTAGAGCGGTCAACCTCTGATTAGAAGATGGTAGGTTCTGTGTCAAAGTGAACCCACA
This sequence comes from Oryzias latipes, assembly GCF_053564925.1. Classification (NCBI taxonomy): domain Eukaryota; kingdom Metazoa; phylum Chordata; class Actinopteri; order Beloniformes; family Adrianichthyidae; genus Oryzias; species Oryzias latipes. The sequence continues at coordinate 35,489,573 of NC_136257.1, read as the reverse complement.
CTGATTCTGGTGGCTACAGGTCTGCGTCAATGTTGGGCAGCAGAGCCGCCATCAGTGTGTGAATGGGTTAGGGTTCCTGTTAAGTCAGAGGAGTCTGGGATCTTTTGTCTTCCTGATGTGGACACCTTCTCTGGTCTCCTCTGGATGAGCCACAGAAGCTACAGGAACACTGAGGTCCTCATTTCTCCTCCTTTCTAGAACATCGAGTCCACCTCCAGATGGTTGAAGAGTAATCCAAGTTGGACGGAGCGTGTGTGTGTGTGTGCGGGGCGTGCAGGAGCTCACCTGGGTCCAGACAGATCTTTAGAGGGATTTGTAGAATGTGGAACTGTGTGGTCCGACTGAGTTCAGGCGCTGCTCATCCTATTGGTCCAGCTGTGGATGGTGCGGAGAGGAACTCAGTCAGTCAGTCAGTCAGTCAGAACCTGGACTCAGACATGTTTAGGAAAAAGTAAGTGAAGTTCTTGCTGGAATCTTTTATTCTCCAACCTGACTAAAGAAGCTCTGGACCTCTAGAAAGAACGTTCCAACCGGTGAGTGAACTTCTCTTATCTTCAAATCAGTCATTTCAGTCAGAAACTTTCTGTCCAGTCAGCAAAAGCTGTGTCCCAAGTCCTTCTACTGGTTTTCTTCTCAGTCATGTAGATCAAACTTGTTCTGGAATTAACCCTTGTTCTATCTTAGATGACCCCCCCCCCCCTTCCATTGACGTGTTCTCCCTACCATGACAAAGGTGGATAAAGGTGGAAAGATTTCATGTAATCCATGGACACCAGTGAAGATCACAAATCATTGAAGAAAAAAGGTTCAGAGCACTGTCTAGTGGGTCTAGATGACCCAACTCCCAACGTTAAAGTGCCTAGGATAGCACAAGGGTTACCATAAATGCATTCTGCTCAGCATGAGCCTCAGGATTACATCTCCTCAGTAATGGGTGAGGAGCTTTAACCCCTGCATTGCTGGCTATAGGAAAGCCCTTTGATGGGGGGAGCAATCAGACCTCCAACCCAAAAGACAACATGTCAGAACAGCAGTACATCATTGATCCTTCTTCAGAGATTTTACAAAGCGCACATCAAACTTCAGCATGTTTCTGTCTGAAGGTTGAAGAATATTTTCTGTGAAAGAAACAGAAAAGACGTGAAACACAAACGACCCACTGCAGGTTCAAGTATTTCAATAAAATAAAACTCTTCCTGCTAAATGAGGAAGTTTGCTAGAGAACCAAAGAGACTAAAATATTTGACCAAAGCTGCTTTATTTGGTTCAGTTCAACCGATACTTTCAAAGATGTTTGAAAAAGCTGACGAATGAAATGTTCGACGCTAAACAATGTAAAGAAAGTTTGATAGGGTTAAAAAAAAATCTGAGAAATGATCAACACAGCAACAAATCAGATAACTAGAATCAATGCTAAAGTTTCTGAAATGCATTTTAATGTTGCTTTAAAATTAATAAAGAAAAAGATAAAAGAGTTACAGTTGGAAAAAGTAAAGTTATTAGGAATGGTTAAAAGTGATGAATTTGCTCTAAATGCTAAAATTGCAAAAGCTGGAAACTTCTGCTGTATTGTTGACAATTTAAAGGATTTTTGTAGCCGAACGTTTACAAAATGTCTAAAAAATGTTTTGGAATCATTTTTTATTCATTTTCAGTAATCAGCAGTTTTATAAACCACAAAAGAAGCAAAAAAAAGAAGGAAACTGATGAATGTTTGCTGGAACTAAAGTCTACCCCCCCACCACCACCCCATATAGACAAAGTTGAACAAAAACGTTTGTTCATGTTTTTGAAAAAAATTAGATTTTTGTATCTTTATATTCTTCTAGAGAAAAAAAAGAATCTAAAAGTGCAATAAGTCTTTCTCCTCCACCCTCTGAACCATAAACTAGTCCTGAAACCATCTTTCGGTACTGAAACCATCTCCTGGAACTAGAGCCATGTCCTGATACTAGAACCATCTCCTGGTACTGAAATCATCTCCTGGTAATGAAATCATCTCCTGGTAATGAAATCATCTCCTGGTACTACAACCATCTTCTGGTACTGGAACCATCTCCTGGTACTGAAATCATCTCCTGGTAATGAAATCATCTCCTGGTACTACAACCATCTTCTGGTACTGGAACCATCTCCTGGTACTGGAACCATCTCCCAGTACTGGAACCATTGCCTGGTACTAGAATTATCTTCGGGAACTGGAACCATCGGGTGGTACTGGAACCATCACCTGGTACTAGAACCATGTCCTAGTCCTAGAACCATCTCCTGGTACTGGAACCATCGCATGGTACTGGAACTATCTCTCGGTACTGAGATCATCTCCCGGTACTGGAAGGATCTATTTGGTTTTAAAATCTATTGGTTTTAACGACATCATACTTAATGAATGTTCTTCTTTTGAATATCAGGCCATTGAATTAAATAATCCCTTTGTTTGATCGTGTACAGACCTTCTAAATATAATTCATCTTTTATTTCTGATTTCTCTGATCTGTTTTCGTCAGTATACATGGATTTTAGAAAAATAATGGTTCTAGGGGATTTTAACTTACACATTGATGACCCTTCAGAAACGTATGTCCGTGATTTTGGGAATATTTTAACAGTTATGGACTTTGTTCAGCATGTGGACGTGCCCACCCAGAACAGAGATCACACTCTGGATCTTATCATTACTCACGGCCTGAAGGCCACAGTGACTTCTGTTGTGGATGTGGACATTTCAGACCATTCATGTCTGTTTTTTAGAATGCATGACTGCATAATTGAGAAGCTCCCTGAGAGAATCATTAAAAGGCGCAGTCTAAATCCTGAAGTGGTTGCAAACTTTATCTCACATTTGGAAAATCAGCAACCATCTCTTTCATATCCATCTATGGACTCATCGATTCAACACTTTAATAATAATCTCACCACAATTCTAGACAAAGTTGCCCCATTAAAAGTGCAAACAGTTAAGGAGAAAGCTCCACCTCCTTGGAGAACGGAAGATATTAGGAAACTCAAAAGAATGACAAGGAGGGCAGAACGGAATTGGCGGAAAACATAACTCACCATACATTACCAAATTTTTAGAAACACTGCAATGCATTACAATAATTCCATTAAAAAGGCAAGGCAAGACTATTTCTCAAAGTTCATCGCAGAAAATCAGTCAAAGCCAAAAATCCTCTTTGCCACAATAGACAAAATAATAAACCCAACCTCTGGCCCACCATCCACCTTTGACAGTAAAACCTGTGAGGAATTTGCAGTCCACTTCACCACTAAGATAGATGACATTAGATCATCTATCATACAGGGGAGGGATCAACAACCCTGTGTTGACCTTTCCACTGTACGTCCTCTTAACAGTGAAAAAACGCTCGACAGTTTTGTCTTGATTGACGCTGCAGCACTCAGAGAAGTGATGTCCCAAAGGAAAACAAAAACCTGTTCTCTTGATCCCATCCCCACCTCACTTTTCAAGTCAGTTTTCACATCATGTGAGGAAGAATTACTAAATATCTTGAATTGCTCTCTTCAGACTGGAGTCTTCCCATCATCCCTAAAGACAGCTTTGGTGAGACCCATTCTGAAGAAGAGTGGTTTAGATGTGTCCAATTTAAATAACTACCGGCCGGTATCCAACCTGTCATTTTTAAGTAAAATTTTAGAAAAGCTTGTTTTTACTCAGCTGAATGGTTTTATTAATGAAAATAACGTTTTAGAAAAGTTTCAGTCTGGTTTTAGATCTCATTACTCAACAGAGATGGCACTTGTCAGGGTCTTAAATGATCTCAGGTCCAATGCAGACATGAAGAAAGTATCTGTACTAGTTTTACTGGACCTGAGTTCAGGCTTTGACACAGTTGACCATTCAATCCTTTTAAACAGACTTCATGACATGGTTGGAATTACTGGGACAGCTTTTAGTTGTTAGTTAAATCTTTCCTCACAAACAGAGATTTTATTATTAATCTAAATGATTTTTCAACTAAAACGCATAAACTGACATGTGGGGTGCCCCAAGGCTCCATCCTGGGTCCCACACTTTTAATCTTTACATACTTCCGCTAGGTGATGTCATCAGGAGACACGGCATTAACTTTCATAGCTATGCTGATGACACTCAACTGTATGTAGCCGTGTCTCCTGATGACACTGGACCCCTGGATGGCCTTTTAAACTGTATTTTAGACATTAAAATGTGGATGGGAGAGAACTTTTTGCAGCTCAATCAGGACAAGACTGAAGTCTTGGTAATCGGTTCTGAGGCTGAGAGAGATAGGGTCCAATCTTATCTGTCAACCAATTCTATGGCTACACGTGACACAGTAAGGAACCTCGGTGTGATTTTAGATGCAGATCTTAGCTTTGACCAACATGTGAATAAACTAACTAAATCTGCATTTCACCATCTAAGGAATATTTCCCGAGTGAGACCCTTTCTCTCTAGAGCCAGTGCTGAAATCTTAATTCATGCTTTTATTACATCAAGGATAGATTACTGTAATGCCCTCCTTTCTGGTGTAAAGAAGAAAAGGGCCTCATCTACTGTGGAGGTTTTTAAAAAGAAATTAAAGACACACCTTTTTAAATAAGCTTTTATTTAAACTTTGTCTTTTTATGTTTTATGATGTTTTACTACATCATTTTAGAATTTTACTTGTTTAATCTATATATATATATAGATGTATATATACATATATACATTTTTTTAATTTTTATAACTCTTATATGTTATGATATTTTATCACATATATATTTATTCTTCAATCTTTTCACATTTTATGATGTTTTATCACATGATTTTATGATTTTATTTGCCTGATCTAGAATTTTTTATTTTTGTATTTTATGACATTTTATCATATACATATCTGTTTAATCTAGAATTTTACTTTTTTTTTACACATATTTATTTTATTAGACTGTTTACGAGTGTTTTCTCACCCTTGGCTGGGGTGTTTCGGTTTTATACTGACATCCCTGCCAATAGGAGGACAGGGCAGACGGCGCCTTCTGGTTTCTCTTTATTTTATTTATTTATTTATTCATTTTTCACTGGTGTTTGTCTTTGTGTATTTTATTGTGTGGGGCTAATTTAATGTATCTTATTGTACTTTATTGCATTTGATTGTGTTTTTATGTACAGCACCTTGAGCTCTTTGTTGTCATGAAAGGTGCTATATAAATAAAATTAATTTGAATTTGATATTGAAACCATTCCTGGTACTGGAAATATCTACTGGTATTGAATCCATCTCCCGGTACTGAAATCATCTTCTGGTACTGAAACCATGTCCTGGTACCATCCTTCTGCTTAGATAGACCTGGGCAGATCCAGACAGACCCAAGTGGACCTAACTCAACCCAGTTTAAGCAAAACCATGTCGACAGCAGAAACCAAATGATTTGCCTCACAGCAGCAAACATAAACACTGTAGTTATCCCCACCATTCTTTGAAAGGAAAAGTAAATCATTTATTTCATTCAAAAAGAAAATCTGGAATTTTTCCAACATACAAAGTTCATTTTTCTGAGAAGAAAAAGAGAAATCCTCCAGGGGAGTGTCATCAGAGGATTTTACACAATGAGGCGACGCTTAACGATGGGAATACGTTTAATCCTAACTGCAGGTAAATTCCTTTTTCTCATAACAGACACATTTAAAAGCTTTAAATGAAAACCAAAACAGTCAGTCCTGCAGAATAGGTTTATTAGCAAAGTTATCCAGCATTTAGGAACGAAAGAAAACGTTCAGATTTTTCACAGAAAAACGAAACGCCTGCAGCCTGAAGCTCCGCCCTGCTAGTATAGAGTTAGCCTCCTTTTGCAGCGCTGTCGTTAGTGGCAGGTGACAAGAGGTGTGGTCATGACTCTGGGGAAGGAAGTGGCTCAGTTGTTGGAGTTGCAGCAGCGCCGGGTGGCTAGGTGTGGTCAGGGGGCGGGGCCTGTGGGGAACTGGTGTGGACAGCTGGCCTGGCTGATCCTCCTAAATTGGTTTGAGCAGCAGTTCAAATAAAGCTGATTATCTGCAGGCCCGCTGACCTGGTGACACAGGCAGCTTGGTGGGGGTGGAGGTGGGGGTGCGGGTACCAACGGCGTCGTCTCCACCACAGACTGACTTCAAGAAGACAAAACTCCATTTAAAACACCAGAAGCACGGACAGTTTCTTCTGTGTGATCCTGTCATTATTTAACTGTGAATCCATGTTTTCTCTTCAGGTTAGGACTTAATTGTGATGGCCGGGGTGGAGGACAGGGGGTGGGGGCAGTCAAGTGAGAGTTATGTCTACAAGAATAACTGTTATGGTGAGAACCATAACATGAACCATAACATATAACCATACCCTAACCCGTATCTAGATGGTATCTAGATCAAGGATTTGGTGAGCTTCAGGAGGAAGGCAGCAGCAGAAAAGGATCCATCTGCTGCAGACTTTCTGTCACTGATGTTCTGAATGCTCAGATGGTACCACCCAGATTCCGCTCTTCATGAAGACTGTCGTGGTCTTCATCATGCAGCTTCGTTTGGGGGTTTCCTCTTTTTCCGATGTCCGTTCATTATTCCCCTCTGGGGCAGTTACCTTCAGACTTGATTGGCTTGTTTGGGATCTTCTGCAGAAATCTTGGAGAAGAAGCTTAAAGGACTGAACTCCCCAGGTTCTGTTGAAATGCTGTTTGTGATCTGGAATCAGGTTCTTGGGATTTTATATTAGTAATATTATAATTACCACCCGTAGTACATGAAATGTACCATTAACATGTTTGAATTCAATTCCAATAATAATAACATTTAAAGCCACGAGCTGTGTTGTATGGTCTGTGGGCGCAACCCCCCCTCGCCCCTCGTCACCCGCCTTCACCACCTGCCTCTTGGCGCCACCGCCCCCCTTGATGTCCACCTCTACGCACCACTACTGCCTTTGCCGCCCGGGTCTAGGCGCCACCGCCCCTCTCACCACCCACCTTTGACCCATCCTCACTTGCTGAGCAGACACTACGCACGTGTAACTCCCCTTTCTCTTTGTGTTAGGCATTCAGAGCTGCATGTAGCTAAAAGTGTTAGTTCTGTGGTTAGCATCATCATCTCATTTCCTTAAGATGCTAATACGCTTAAGACCTACATGTGATAAGGTGACATAAAATCCACATTTTTTTCCATAGTAGCTCACCATTGATGCCCAAGAAGTTACGAGACGATCAATAAAAATCCTTAGGATGAGTTTTCGTTTGTATCTGGAACTAAAGGAGCTTTTTTAACCCTTGTGCTATCTTAGATGACCCCCGCCCCCCCTTCCATTGAGGTGTTCCTCCTACCATGACAAAGGTGGATAAAGGTGGAAAGATTTCATGTAATCCATGGACAGCAGTGAAGATCACAAATCATTGAAGAAAAAAGGTTCAGCGTCTGTCTAGCGGGTCTAGATGACCCCACTCCCAATGGTAAAGTGCCTAGGATAGAACAAGGGTTACACTTTCGTCTGCCTGCCATCTGCTTCTTTGATTTACCAGACCAGTTCCGTAGAACAGTAGGAGAGATGGATCAAATCTTTTACACCTTCAGGACTTGGACTTTAGGTTCTGGCAGTTTGAGACACCTGGAGATGAGATCTGCAGTGAAGCAGTAAAATGTGTTGCTGCCTGAAATATGATCTGCTGATGATGGTTCTCTAACAATACTTAGGGTAACAGTAAACACCTGTGTTTTTTTCAGACTGAAGACAAGGAGGTGCAGGAGCACAAAAGGAGATGGAGAACAAAATAAGGAAGTGCATTACACTGAAAAGCACCTGAGAAGACCAACTTCAACCTGCTATCTTCTGTCAGACTCCAGACTAAGAATATCTAGAAAGGAAAGGTGATCCAAATCCAGAGACTAAACTTCAAAATCAAACCAATATAGTCTCTCATTTGTTGTGGATGGAGCACCTTTGCAAAAAGTTTCGGCAGCAGGTTTTAATAGGATTCGGTTACTTAAAATCACGTGTGATTCCCTGAAATCACCTTTGATGGCGTCGATTAGGCATCATTTCTGATGTTCCATGGAGTGAAATCCAGATCCAGTAGTGGCTGCAGAAGATGCTCAAATCATCACTTCTCCACCATCATGCCTGATGGTTTATTCCAAACAATGCAAATTCAGGAGTTTAATTCATCAACAAGACGTTGTCCATGATAATAAATCAGACCGAGAGAAAACCCTGACGTTTACCAAGATCTTTCTCGTTCAACTGTGAAGGAATGCAGGTCAGTCTTACCTCTGTCTGCTTAGTTTAACCCTTTATTGGGGACAAACATGTGACTTTTAAACCTTTGATTGTCCTCATTCGTCATAAATGAAGCTTTTGTGAGCGGACACACAATGCAGAGATCTCATCAAATGTGAGGGAAACGTCGTACAGAGCAACATGTTTGTCTCCCTGCCTGACAATTCAAAGGAATGATAAGGTCCAGATAGAGCTGGATGGGAGGAACCAAAACCATTGGACTTGTGGGAACATGTTCTTTCCTCAGAGGACAGAAGACCCCAGGTTGTGTGACTCATTTCGGTCCAGATGACTTCTGAAGTTTGCAGGCTGCAGGTATGAACTAAAAATAATGGTTTTGTTTGTCAGAGGGGAGTTTGGGTGTCCTCCTGCATGTGTGGGTTTTCTCCAGCTTCCTCCCAAAATCACACATCCTAGGCAGCTTTATTGGTATTGCACATTTCATGAACAAAGACAATTAAAAGGGTTTTGCATAAAACATTAAAAGAAGCAACTACAAGAAATAGTGATCATTGCAATACACGTTTACAGAAGGTTAAAAAGAACTGAATGTAAAGTCAACTTAAAATAGCAGTATGCATGCGAAATTTTGAATGCTAACTATAATCGGTGAACAGGTAGGTCTTTAGCCTGGTTTAACTGGTCTAAGGCTTTCTGGAAGTAGGTTCTAGATTTGTGGAGCATAGAAGCAGAAAGCAGATCCTCTATGTTTGGTTCGGTCAACTGATGACTCCAAAACTGTCTCTAGACTGAAGAATTGCGCAGCAAAACAGTAAAACCGCTCATCAAAACCTCAAATCTGAGAATCAAAATGCATAAATTGAGAACCAAAACCTATAATTTGCAACCAAAAGCTATAACCCAAAGCACAATCATACATCTCAGTTCCCGATTTGTTTTCTCGCCATTCTGAAATCCTGTTTTTGAGTTGCAGTTTTATTTTGAAATCGTCTTTTTGACTTCCGCTTTTATTTTTTGAGTTTTGATTCTAAAACCTGTGACACGTAAAAACAGTGTCATGTCAGTCAAGGGGAGGGGAGGCGGGACACCCCCACATCCAGAAGCTCATTGGCTGCCGAATAACACCAAGTCTTACGTCAACAGACCAGTTTAGAATGTGCCGGTAAGTTTTTCATGTTTTTCAAATCTTTTACTATGTTAAACTATCAAATTTTACTTTATTTAACCAGAGGACGCCAGCACAGTCAGATGAGGAGTTCCACCAGTAGCTGCTAGTGAAAAAAGATGTTAGAAAGTAAGACGTTGCATGAAAAACTACCACCAATGTTCTCCTGTGTTAGCATGCTAGCTAGCTCAATGTTAGCGGGGTTTCCAGCTCTTTTCATGACTTTTATGGATTAAACAAAGTCCATTTTTTACCACAGTGTCAGGATCGGTCATGTCAAACCTGGGAATAATTGCCAATTTATGCATTTTGATTTTCAGATTTGAGGTTTTGATGCGCGGTTTTACTGTCTGAGTGCGCATTTCATTAGACACTATATTGAGACCATATGAAACCCTCTAGTGGACTGGCAAACCATCCAGGGTGGACCGCCTCTGCCTGACAGTGGCTGGGAATGGATAGATGGATGGATGGATGGGTGGATGAGTTTTAGAGTTAAAAGACAGAACTTAGCCCTCCCTGTTGTAACATATAATTCCTAATGGGGAACCTACTGCATTTGGGACTTACTGAAAATGTTTGCCTTCACAAAGATGGAGGTCCCACAGGCAGAATGGACACCCTTGTTATTCCCATGTTGGGTGTTAAAGCCCTGTTACCTGATTGACCGGTGAGGATTCTTTTTTTTTTTTCTTTTTAACTTGTTCCGTCCAACAGCTGAGCAAACAGATTAGAGCTGAAGGCTTTTTGTGTTGGACAGGTTTTACTATCACAAAAACAGGTTATATAGCTTCGAGAAACCAGAGTGTAGATTTGTATAAACCCCTTTTTGTTGTATTATTTTTTATTTATTTGTTACATTTAGTGTGTGTGGGGAGGGAGAGGGGAAGAATGTGAGGGGGGGTGGGGGGGTGGAAGAGGTGGGGGATACAAGCACTGATTTGAATAAGTTATTATTTTAAGCTGTAACAATTATACCAGATCTGCTGGAAAGACAAATATTACATCAAAGGTGAAATTCTGACACTAAGATGAGCGAAAAACATCTGTCCATCAATACACTGTAGGTAAGGAGGAGGGATGAAGCAGACAGGGAGCAGTGTGGCAGTGTGCACGTGCACGTGGGGGTGGAGATACATGCACGCTGCCGAAGTGAACCGTGTGTTCATAAGGGGAGCCAGATCCTACCCAGCCAGACCAGCCAGACCAGGAAAGGGGAGGAGAGCCCCCCAGGCCAGGAACCCCCCTGGCACTGGACCCAGGCAGCCCGGGAGGGGAGGAGGAGGGGATCCCCCACCCACCCAGCCAGGCGCAGAGAATGCCCCCCTACAGGGGCCCCCCCGACGCCAAAAGGCATAAGCGAACCCGGCGTCCGGCCCCAAGGCCACAGGACAGGAGAGCTTGGCCATGCGGCAGCCATGGGGGCCACTGGGCGCCGGACACCGCGACAAGGGCCAGGGACGACGCCAGGGCCCCGAGAAGCAATGAGCCGCCCACCACCCAACCGGCGCCCCGTCTCCGCGAGCCAGTCTCGGCACCCGGCCCGAGCATCCCAGAGATCGCCGTGCACCCACAGCCACCCTCCATAACCCTATCCTCAACAACCCTCCTCCCCCGCCATATTATCTAAGCCTCCCTCCCCAACACCCTTAATGCCCTCCCCCCTCTGTGATGGGGAGGGAGAGCCCCAGAGGATCCCAGCGAGCCAGCCCCCAGGTCCGTCCCACTCATGCACTCTCCCACACATACTCACAATCTTCTGGTTACCCCCCGCCGCCACGCAGTAACCCCCTTCGGCCGACCGACCCCTCCAGCGCCGCATGCCCGACCAATTACCGCAGCCGAGAGGACACCCACAAGCCCGGCCGCCCTGAGAGGACCAGGCGGGTGAACACCGGCCGCCCCTCCCCGACCCCACCTATGTATGGAGGTGTGGGTGTGCTGTGTGTGTGCTGCAGGTAAAATAGCGGGTCTCCAGTGTGGGGGGCCCCACCGCACAGAGCCCCCCCACTCGGGGTCCCTCTGTGCCTGTGTCCAACATTTGTTTGGGTGAGAGCGGGGAGGAGCAGGCGGATGGGCACAACCGGGGGAAGAAGGCTCCCCCAGCCGGCCGCGGTAGGCACCCCCCCCTCCCAGGGCGGCCAGGCAGTCAGGAGGCGGCATGCCAGCCGCAGATGGAGGCCAGAGCCTCGTAGCGCCGAGAGACGGCCAGCAAGGAAGGGGCCCGGTGCCAAAACGGTGGGGCAGGGGGTCCAGCCCCACCATTCATGTCCTGACCTCCCTAAGGGGGCGGTGTGCTAGTCCTTTTTCTCCTAATTAAAAAAGGAGAAAAAAATAATAAGAAGAATAAATAAAAATTAAAAAATACAGCTACGACTGTGTGGTCCCACTGTACAGAGTGGGGCTGTGATAGTGCCCCCTGTGGCAGAGGTGGATGGTGAGTTAGATGCCAATGGGGAGGCTGATGACTCCGTGATTGGTGTCCTTGTGCCTATCACTGGGTCCAGTCTTGAGGTTCAGGGGCCTGGTTCTTGTAGGGGTGGGGCTGAGGCTTCAGCTACTTCTCTTGACACTTCCGCACCGTGTGTGCCAGTTCCCACAGTGCTTCCCTCAGCATGTGGGGTTGAAAGGGGGGCAGATGACACACAGTTGGCACCCATAGTGTCTGGGCCTGTTGGGCCTCGCCGGACGACTCGTTCCACTGCAGGGTTACACTCTAACCCTTTTCGTTTGCCCAGGTCAGTGTTACCATCTGATGGCAGATCAGTGGGGCACTGATCTTTTCTTGGGGGGGCATAAGTGTGACCAATGGGGATTTGGTTCGGGGGCGTGATACAATATATAAGGAGAACAGGTGTGTGTGTGGGATGTAACACTTGGCCGTTTCCGGTTTTGCGGTGTGTCGTGTCGGGAAGTTGCTGTTTCTGGTATGTGTTTGTTTTCACATTCATATATTTAGTGTGTTTAACGTTTCACCTGTTTCTTTCTTTGTGTATATCACATTATTGTATGTCATCTTTTGGTTGCAGTGCCGCTGCTTTGGTTTGACAATATAAATAATAAAAGGGCTTGAACCTTTCTATTGTCTTCGCTCTTGTTTCTGCCGTCGTGGCACGCACCTGCGGAGGAACCGGCTACATTTGGCGTTGTCAGCAGGATCGTTGCGTTACGGAGCGGAGGCGGCCGGAGTCTGACACGTAAACATCCAACATTAAGCACTGGGATGGCCACATGGCCATGGTCTATAGGGACTAAAGCCTTGGAGACAAGCAGTTCCCCTGGCAATCCCCCTTCTTCCGCGCTAAGTGCCTCCACAAGAGCAAAAGCATCTGAGGAGGAGTAGCCAAATTGTAAAGTTGCTGGAACAAAACACAGTACACCAGCTGGACAAGTAAAAGGAACAGTGGAATAAACATAAGTGTTCGTTGAACCAACCTGTTGAGACTGGCAAACTCTGAAGGCATTTTGCCATGCATCAGGGACCGAATGACTGCGCGTTTCATAACCATGGCCTTCACTCTCATAAAAACACTTAATCACGGTCATCCCCAAAATGCAGGGGACAGTGTTTTTACGTTGCCTCATAAGGTTAGTCTCTGGATCTTTGACCACAAGGATCCCTCTACCTTTTATGGTGACACCAAATGCATGAACATCTCTTTCAAAATAGTCCAAATAAGGTATACTTAAACCATTTGCGGCAGAGAGTGAAAGCCATTCACAATTTTTCAAAGACGGACGGAAGTGTTCTTTGAAAAATGACTCAGTGACTGTTGACACATTTGAACCCGTGTCCAAAAGACATTTCACCTGTACATCACCAATGAAAACATCGACAGTGGGACAAACTCCAATTAAACATTCAACCTCGAGTGTGTCAGATTTCTTTGATTCAGAGCCCATCACGTCCTCTCCTGTAGTTGGGCTCATCACCACAGGGGCAGAGAGTTTCCCTGTTGCTCGCCAACAATGCCCGAGTTGCCGCGACCAGAAGCGTTACGTGATCCAAAAACGGTCTTATTTCCCGGAGCTCCCCATCTACACTGACGAGCAATATGCCCCGCCCTCTGACACCTAAAGCAGATGGGTTTACCATCCGAGTCGAACCGTGGTTGGACCCCTCGACCAGCTGTCTGTCCGATCTCTACTGACAAATCTGACACCTTCTTAGCCAAGTCAGTAATTTGTTGCTGTTGCTGTTTCATAAGGCTGATCATTTCTGCATTTGGATCCACAACCGGCTTAGCTGTAACCACGTTTACATTCTGGACCTCCTTTTCCCCCTCAACCAGACACACGTCAGCTCTACGTCGGCTGTAAGATGCAGTCGCGTCCCGATCCTCCCACAGTAAAGCTTCTTTCCGCAGGTTGAAAAACGAGATGGCAGAATCCTCCCGTCTCAGAACCGAATCCCGCACATTCTCAGCAAACTGATCCCGCAAGGCAAAATCACTACACCAAGTGTAATTTACTTCACAGCGGTTGATTTCATCAATGATTGCCATGAGCGCGTGTGAGTCCTCACGGATCGTTCCCCCGTCACGTTGTTTTCTGTCAAAGAAAAGCTTCTGCGGGCGAGTCAACGAAGAAGGCTGTCCATAAATTTCTTTTAATATTGCCAGCACACTATCCGGGTCGGCCCTTTCTGCAGAAGACCGGTATTTTATTTCCTGCTTGGCCTCGCCCCCAAGATGGTCATATATATACATTGCCTTCTCGCTCTGCTGAAAATGACGGAAACTTAACACCGAGTTAATCTCATCCAGCCATTCGTAAAAGTCCGCACACGAACCCCCGGAAAACATTTCTTCTCCTTAGGGAGGTAAATGACACAGTCCTTCGGCCCAGTTGATGACCAACCACCTGCTGCTCCGTCCAATTGGGACGCCTCCGCCGAACCAGACCCAGCAAGTGAAGCTTCCTGCTCCCGCAGCTTCTCAGTCAACGCGTCATTCATGTTCCGCAATGCGTCCATGGTCGCTTTGTCCACAGCTATCCTGTCCTTCAAGGCCTGCAGCTCCGCTCGCAGCTCCTCCATGACGACAGCGGCAAAGGGAATCCCCGGGATCCCGTGATGACGTCAGCCAGCGAACACCTGATCCAGCCGCTGCTTTGGTTTACGTGTCAGACTCCGGCCGCCTCCGCTCTGTAACGCAATGATCCTGCTCACAGCGCCAAATGTAGCCGGTTCCTCCGCAGGTGCGTGCCATGACGGCAGAAACAAGAGCGAAGACAATAGAAAGGTTCAAGCCCTTTTATTATTTATATTGTCAAACCAAAGCAGCAGCACTGCAACCAAAAGATGACATACAATAATGTGATATACACAAAGAAAGAAACAGGTGAAACGTTAAACACACTAAATATATGAATGTGAAAACAAACACATACCAGAAACAGCAACTTCCCGACACGACACACCGCAAAACCGGAAACGGCCAAGTGTTACATCCCACACACACACCTGTTCTCCTTATATATTGTATCACGCCCCCGAACCAAATCCCCATTGGTCACACTACATATAAAAAAAAAAAACGCCCCTCTCACCCTCCGCGGGTGGTTTCTCCTCCAAGCTCGGGTCCTCTACCAGAGGCCTGGGAGCTTGAGGGTCCTGCAGTATCTTAGCTGTTCCTAGCACTGCGCTTTTCTGGACTGAGAGGTCTGAGGTCTTTCCAGGTATCTGTTGTAGCCACTCCTCCAGCTTGGGGGTTACTGCCCCGAGTGCTCCAATTACCACAGGCACCACTGTCACCTTCACTTTCCAAGCTTTCTCCAGTTCTTCTTTGAGTCCCTGGTATTTCTCCAGTTTCTCATGTTCCTTCTTCCTGATGTTCCCATCGCTTGGCACTGCCACATCCACCACAATGGCTTTCCTCTGTTCTTTTTCCACCACTACAATGTCTGGTTGGTTCGCCATTACCATCCTATCAGTCTGGATCTGGAAGTCCCACTGAATCTTTGCCCTCTCATTCTCTACCACCTTCGGAGGTGTTTCCCATTTTGACCTTGGGGTTTCCAGTTCATATTCTGCACACTTGTTCCTGTATATTATTCCAGGCACTTGATTGTGGCGCTTCATGTATGCTTTACCTGCCAGCATCTTACATCCTGCAGTTATGTGCTGGATTGTTTCAGGCGCCTCTTTACACAGCCTACACCTTGGGTCTTGTCTGGTGTGGTAGATCTTCACCTTGGGTCTTGTCTGGTGTGGTAGATCTACACCTTGGGTCTTGTCTGGTGTGGTAGATCTACACCTTGGGTCTTGTCTGGTGTGGTAGATCTATACCTTGGGTCTTGTCTGGTGTGGTAGATCTGAGCCTCTATCGCTCTGGTGCTCAGGGCTTGTTCCTGGGCTGCCAGGATGAGCGCTTCAGTGCTGTCCTGTAGGCCAGCCCTTTCTAGCCATTGGTAGGACTTCTTCATATCAGCCACTTCAGTTATGGTCCGGTGGTACATCCCATGCAGGGGTTTGTCCTCCCATGAGGATCTGTCCTCCAGCACTGTATCCTCTGTTCTCCATTGCCCGAGACATTCACTGAGCACACTGTCATTTGGGGCCTTGAGCTTGATGTACTCATGCATCTTGGATGTTTCATCCTGGATTGTGGCTTCTACGCTCACTAGTCCTCGGCCTCCTTCCTTGCGGCTAGCATACAGTCTCAGGGTGCTGGATTTGGGGTGGAACCCTCCATGCATGGTGAGGAGCTTTCGTGTTTTAACATCTGTGGTCTGTATCTCTTCCTTTGGCCATCTTATTATTCCTGCAGGGTATCTGATAACTGGCAGTGCGTAGCTGTTTATTGCCCGGGTCTTATTTTTGCCATTGAGCTGGCTTCTCAGGACTTGCCTTACTCGTTGGAAGTATTTAGCTGTTGCAGCTTTCCTTGTTGCCTGCTCCAGGTTGCCATTTGCCTGTGGAATTCCAAGGTACCTGTAACTGTCCTCGATGTCTGCTTTTGTTCCTTCTGGGAGTGAGACCCCTCCTGTGTGGACTACCTTGCCTCTCTTTGTCACCATCCGGCTGCATTTCTCGAGCCCGAATGACATCCCAATGTCAGTACTGTAGATCCTGGTGGTGTGGATCAGGGAGTCAATGTCACGCTCGCTCTTAGCATATAGCTTGATGTCATCCATGTAGAGGAGGTGACTGACGTTGGCCCCATTTCTGAGTCGGTATCCAAAGCCAGTCTTGGTGATTATTTGACTGAGGGGGTTCAGACCTATGCAGAACAGCAGTGGGGACAGAGCATCACCTTGGTATATCCCACATTTGATGGACACTTGTGCAAGTGGCTTCCCATTGGCTTCAAGGGTGGTTTTCCACAGCTTCATTGAGTTTCCTATGAAGGCTCTTAGAGTCCTGTTGATGTTGTACAGCTCCAAGCATTCAGTGAATCATCTGTGTGGCATTGAGTCATAGGCCTTCTTGTAATCAATCCAGGCTGTGCACAGGTTGGTGTGTCGTGACTTACAGTCTTGAGCGACTGTTCTGTCAACCAGGAGTTGGTGTTTGGCTCCTCTGGAGTCTCTACCAATGCCCTTCTGTGTGTTACTCATGAATTGATCCATGTGCCTATTTATCTTGGTTGCAATGATGCCTGACATGAGCTTCCATGTTGTGGACAGACAGGTTATTGGCCGGTAGTTGGATGGGACTGCACCCTTTAAGGGATCCTTCTGGATCAGGATCATTCGCCCTTCCGTTATATATATATATATATATATATATATATATATATATATATATATATATATATATATATATATATATATAAATAAAATAAAATAATAAAATAAAATAAACCCACCCAAGTGAGTCCCTTAACCCCTGCTGTGAATGCAACGTCAACCCCCCGGAGGCCAGGCCATGCGCCAACTACTGGCCACGGCGACACACCGGCCGCGGGCAGACAACCCCAGGCCCCAGAACCCCAAGCCCCCCCCAGCCCCCGCCATGGCGACCAGCCACCCACAGCACGGCACAAAAATCCGTTGGATGGTTCTTATTTATGTTTTGTAAAGAATTGAGGTAGCATCTTACCTGCCGGATTTACTAAAATCTTCAGATTTTATCACATTCTTTCATTTCTGAGGTGGCTGAGATACAGCAGTGAACCAGTACACCGGACCAGCCTGGCACAGCTCAGAAGGCCTTCTCACTGCTGACTAACCCTGCTTGGTGGTTAAAAACATAACCACTCAGTCAGTTCCAGTTGCAGGATAGGTTTTTGCTTCGTTTGTTTCCCTGGAAAACACAACAAAGAGCTAAATGTCATGAAGACTAGTGGATGAAAAACATCTACCAGCTGACATAGTCAGGAGCTGAGAGCAGAAGACGCTGACCTAGAGCTGATGTTCAGCCTGTCCTTCTGCAGGATCCAACATTCAGGATTTCTGTCAAAACTTGCTTCAGGAATGTGTTTCTTTGTTGCTGTCCCGATCCTGTTTGTGAGGTACTACTCGAGCGTTCAATGGAGAACGGCAGGAATGGAGGTGTTGCAACACAGAAAGCTTTGCAACATTGCAGCGCTGCAGATTCCTGAAAAACACAGATGAGGAAACTTGCAGATTATTAAAGGAACATTTAAATGTGAATGAAATGAAGCCTGCTGAAATGGATTGTCTGGAGGTCTCATGGAGGTCTCATGTTTTAAAGGACAGCGGTCCCTTCAGGGGCTGTGCTCGGTGTTAGGAAAATGTTATTTGGGCTTTTGGTGGAATTCAAGAAACAATTTACAGCCACTAGATTTCAGCTTAGGAACCCATCAGAGCCAAAGGTGAAGAGTTCACTCACACCAGACTGTCTGACTCCACAGGACCTCACTCACGCCTACATGGACAAAGATCTCTCATGTGACCTGCAGGCGTGAAGCATCTCTGGAGTTCTGGAGAGGCGGAGCAGAGCCTAAGGTTTTGCTGTGGCCTTACAGACCAGTCTCAGATTGGTTTTAGCAGAGCCCCCTCCCCATGTTTTCCTGCTGGTAGAACTGGAATTTACTTTAAGAACTGGTCTTGATACCAAAAACAATTTTGTCCGGAGCAGCCGGAGGTCCGGTCTTTGGTCCCTGATCCTGTTGCATGGCGATCACATAGTTAGTGGCACTAAAGAGCAGCCTATAGCTGAAGGCTGTGCCACCCCCATTCTAATTGAGGAAATTCCAGAAACATCTATGGAGATGCAGAGCAAAGTGTTCTCTTTGGAAAACATGAGTTTTTTTTAGAAAAGACAGAGCTGTTCCATAAAGCCGTTAAGAAAATGAATTCTGCTTCTGAGAGGCAGCAACGCAGAGAAGTTAAAACTGGACCCATTTGATTTATTCTGTCTGTTTTCATTCGCATTTTCAGAGACGTTTTGGACCGGTAGGGGTCTAACCCTTGTTCTATCCTAGGCACTTTAACGTTGGGAGTGGGGTCATCTAGACCCACTAGACCAGGGGTCACCAACCCTGTGCCCGCGGGCGCTAGTGCGCCCGCGAGCACCCCTTGTGGCGGCCGCAGAGAATGCACCCCAAAAAAAATCTTTTTTTTTTTTTATTGAAGCAAATATTCAACAAACAACCACGGCATGTCTGTCAATGACAACAATATCAATTCTGAGATAAAGGTAGACAAAGAAAACCCAAATATGTAAACAAATATAACTTAAAAAATAATCACTAAAAGTAAGGGTCTATTACAAAAGTTTAAATAGATCAAATAAATTACACAATTTCTGGACATTCTTATGATTCATGTAATGTAAAGATTTTGAGAATAGGTTGAGGTGGTTGAGTAATCCATTAATGTGAGGATTAATATTCCTGTCTGTTTGTATTTACATTTATGTTTAAAAAGTTAAAATTAAGTTAAAGTTCTAAAGGTTTAAAAGTTTAGCTTTAGTGTGTTCAATAAATATTTATCTTGTTCGGCTGCAACCTAAAGTCTGTTTTGAAATTAGGCTCCCTCTGCAACTGAGTTTGCCCCCCCCCCCCTGTAATACGAGTCTAGAAAATTCATGCATGTTTTTGTGTGTAAAATGAGCAAATAAAAATAGGGCACACAAAAGGAAGTCCTCAAATTGGGTGATTTTTGGGGGGGGGGGGGGGGGGCGCCCTTCATACCACTTGGTGCCCATGAAATAGCCCTCGGTCTCAAAAAGGTAGGTGAACCCTGCACTAGACAGTGCTCTGAACCTTTTTTCTTCAATGATTTGTGATCTTCACTGGTGTCCATGGATTACATGAAATCTTTCCACCTTTATCCACCTTTGTCATGGTAGGGAGAACACCTCAATGGAAGGGGGGGGGGGGGTCATGTAAGATAGCACAAAGGTTAAAGACCCACCCGGTTATTGATTGTGGATGAAATGAATATTTGGAACAACTTTGGTGTTTTTAGAGTGGTTTCATGAACACAAACATGCCAGGACTGGAAGGACATTGTGATGAAATTCAAAGCACAAACTACAGCTAAGGAGGTTTCTCTCCTCATGAGGAAGCATGTCTGTGGATTCTTTCTCATCATAGTTGATTCCTCAAAATCAAAACAGCCTTTTCTTATTGAAGACGTTTCATTTCTCGGCCATGAATTAAATGAACTTTCTCATTTGATCTCAGAACTGAGTAGCCGAATCAGTTGTTGACTGTCCTCGCTTCCTATTTTCATGTTTCCTCATTAGATACACTAACTTAATTGGTTTCAAAAATGATGTATTCATATTTATTTAACAGAAAAGGGCTGGGTTAAACCCTCACAGAGCTGAAATTACAGCCCCCCCAGACACACACTTCAGCATCGTTAATGTCTAAAGAGAAATCTGAATAAATCACGGCTTAAATCATGCCGGTCTGATAGATTTATAAGGATCAGTCCAAACTCCAGTCTCTCTATATAATCCTCCGTTATGTCTGAGAAAGGCCAGTTTCAGCTCCAAAGAGGCCATGAAGCAACAGTGAATTTTCTCACATTTATTTAGAGAAAGGTTTCATGAAAGCCTGTTGTGTTGTCCGAGTCCCACGAGGCAACGCCATAAACCAGAGTCTAGCTAAAAAGTGTCTGAATGGCGTCTCATAAGTGCAGAATTCCAGCCAGACCATAAAATCAAGGCGCCGCATGCATATAAAGAATCAGACACCCCCCCCCATTACATGCTGGACACATTCAGACAGTCCTGGGTTATTTGGGACAGAGCTCTTGACCTACAGAGTGTGCCTTGCTCAGAGGCACTTCAGATGTTTGGTGGGTCTGCAACAGGTCAGAAGATTGAGATTAACCCCCCCACCCTCACACATAGACCCCTACATCTAGACAGTCTCTTGCTGTAAACATCTCCCCACTCATAAAAGGGGTCCTCTACCTGCAGGGTTAAGACGATGATGAATTAGGCTCCTCCCCCTCCTGGGGACAGTTGGAAGAAACTGCATAAACCATTGCAGAACACAGATTTTGTGTCTTAAAGCCACTTTGGTTAAATGCTGAGCTTTTTCTCTTTCTAAGAACCCCCCCCCCCCCCCCCCCCCCCCCTGAAAGTCATGGATCATAGCACAAACCAGCTAAAATACAGATTACCCTCTTCATGCCTTCCCCTGCCCCCCCTGAAATGTGGCCTTACTACAATCCTCTCCTACCCCCCCCCCAAAGAAAAACAAATAAATAAAAAAACACCACCCACTGTTCCAGTAGCTCCTCTAATCATCTGCCCCCCCCCCCACACACACACACACACACATGTCAGTTTAACCCTTGTGTGGTGTTCATATTGTTGTTACTCAGCCAGTGTTCGTGGGTCTGGTGGACCCGTTGCATGTTGTGGTTTTTAATGCCTCACAATCAAACACTTTGATGTTAAACTACTCGACAGATGTTTACCTCATCCAATTACAATCAGTTTATTTGGTTAATATTTGCCCTTTACCTTTGTATACATTGCTAAAAAAACTATTTTAATAAATTGGAAAAGCAAAAAAAATATAAATATAAGTCAACACAGAAATCTGCTGCTTGATCATATCAGCTTGGAAAAAATGTCAGCCCAAAGTTCAAGTAACTTTGAAAGAATTCGGTCTCTCTGGTCTCCCATAGCTAACTCCGTGACTTAGGGGGTGGGGGGGGCATGGTCGTCGCTGCTCCTTGCCCTTCTGCCGTGGGCCGGGGTGGGGGTCGGGGCCTCCGGTGCCTGGCCGGGGGTGGTGGGGGCTCCGTTGGTCGGGGGGTTGGGTCCGGCGCCTGGGTGGGGCGGCCTGGGGCGCTGCGTGGTCCTCTGGGCTTGGGTGTGGGGGTGCGTGGTGGGGGGGTGGGGTGGTGGTCTGGCTTGGCTTGGGGGGGTGGTCCCTTTGCCTGTGCTGGGGGGGGTTGGCGGGGGGCGCTGTTCGGGGGGGGGGCCCAGCGGCGCTGGATGGGCTTCCCGTCTACACCTGGGGCTGGGATCGGCCCTTCCCTGGCTCTGGGGCGGGACGGGACAACCCTCTTGGGGCCCCCGGTCGCTCTGGGTGTCATCCGCTTCGGCTGCGGGGTCTGGGGGTGGGGTGGGGGTCTTGTCGGCCCTGTCCTGTGGGGGGGCATTCTGGGGGAGGGGGGGGGGCACTATTGGTACGGGGCAGGGGGGGTTGACGGGTCGGGGTCTCCGCTGAGGCCATCGGCGGTTTCCCCGGCCGGTTGGCTGCCTCGGTCCCGTCGAGGCCTGACCAGAGCTCTTCTAGGGCCGGCGTTTGGGGGTGGGGGCCTGGGCTTGCTCCGGGGGGGGGGGGGGGGGGGGGGGCGGCGCTTTCTGGCTCCCCTCTCTCTGTGTGGGGGTGGTGGTGCTGGGCCTGGGGTGTCTGCGCCTCCGGGGGTGGGGCCCCGGGGCTGGGTGGGCCTGGCCCCCTTGCTGGGGGGGGGGGGGGGGCGGGGGACAGCTGTTTGACCACCGGGGGACAGTCTATCATCTGTCCCCAACTTACCCCCTTCCTCATATAACCTCATAATAGGGTGAGGGGGTGGGGGGCTTAGCCTGCGATGAGCCTTGGGGGGGGGGGTTTACTAGGCAGTGACCCCCCTCCTGTGGTTGCCGTATGGAGTGGGCCCCCCCTCTTTCGGTTTTATTTGCACCTTAGACATGTAGGGTCCTTGGTAGGGGGGGTGCTTGGACATCACTGCCAGCAAGCAGCAGATGTCCTCCTAGCACCCTACCCGCCAATTTTAACCGCACCTTAGACATTTAGGGCCCCTTGGTGGGGAGGGTGAGGGGACGTCACTGTGAGTAATCAGGAGACGTCCCCTTAGTGCCCTACCCGCCAATTTTAACCGCACCCCCCTTAGTACACACACCCCTCCCCCCTCAATATATACATCCCAACATAAACACACACACATGCACACACACTCTCTCAAACACACATACACGCACACACATTTTGCAAGGAAGGTGGGACCTAGGACCATCTGTCCCCTGCTTCTTCCCTGGTGGGGGGTACGGGCCCCTTTGCAACGGCGGCTGTGTCCCCGGGGTGCCGGCTTCCTGGGCCCGGCGGTGCTCTCTCCGCGCGGTGGGGGGGTTCACATTACATCTGAGCCGGGGGTGTTAGTGTCCCTGGGGGGTGGGTTCTGGTCCTTGCTCCTGAGTGCTGGGCCCCGCCAAATTTCCAACTGTGGCCGAGCCTGGTCGGGCCATATTTACAACACCCCTTGTGGGCCCTCTTTTTTCCCCGGGGTTCCCCCCTTCTGGGCGGGGGCGGCGGGCCCCTGCCTCGCTCCTCCCTGGACCAACCGTGGGCCGGGCGGATGGCTGCCTGGAGTGCGGAGTGGGTCTCCCTTGGGGGGTCCTGGCTCGTACCTGGGGTTGGGGCAGGGGGATGCCCGGAACTCCTGGGTGGTGGTGGGGTGCTCGTCT
Organism: Oryzias latipes; assembly: GCF_053564925.1. Classification (NCBI taxonomy): domain Eukaryota; kingdom Metazoa; phylum Chordata; class Actinopteri; order Beloniformes; family Adrianichthyidae; genus Oryzias; species Oryzias latipes. Next base: position 35,466,340 of record NC_136257.1, on the reverse strand, counting down.
GGGGCTGTGGGCGTCCTTCTTCGGTGGGGCCCTGCGTTGGGTTCTCCCGGCGCGGCGGGGGGGGCTGCTCTCCTGGTTGGGCTGGGGCGGCGCCCTCTTTCCCTCCGTGCCTCCCTGCTCTCTGGCTCTGGGAGGCACGGGGGTTCCCGTGTGGCGTTGGGGGGATTCCGGCTGCCGCTGCTGGTGCGGTGGGGGTCTTGGGGTGGGGATGGCTGGGCACTCTCCCTCCTTCTTTTCACGTTCCACCATCCATTTTAGAAGAACATAAACACTCACCTGAGCACTGGTGTTAGCTCAACAAACTGAATGACTGAAATATTTCACACTAGTTGGTTTTAAGGCATAAGTATGCGTGTGAACACTATCTGTTTTGTGTACATGTCGACAGGTGGACATTTTTGCAACTAACAGGTGTGTTTATAACATTTGAGTGTGTGTGTGGACAGGCTCCGCCCTTTTTTTTTTGTTTTTTTTTACATTTGAACCTTACCATAATGATTAACAACCAGTAAACTTGGTGCTTTATGCTGCTTCATGGTCTTATCCCCCTTCCCCTCCTATTATCACCCCCTACCCCCCCTCTCTCTAACGTCCCTCTCTCTTCTTCCCCTCTTTCCTTTTCCGTCCGGTCCAACACCAAAGATTTTCAGACATGTTTGAAATCAATAAAGTTTGGCCTCAATTACAAAAGGGGTTTATTCAGACATACCTTTGGTTTGTCTGAAGATTAATAACCCCTCTTGTTAAAGCAAAATATGTCCAACCCAAGAGGCCCTCAGCTCTCATCTGTCTGCCCAGCTGTTGGACAGGACAAGTTAAAAAAAAAAATGTATTCTGATATATGTTCTTCACAGAAAATGAGCCAAGGCCAGTGAGTCTGAGTTCTAAAAATTAATTAATTGTATCATTTTTCTTTTGATAAAAAATGAAAACGGGTCCCACAGACCCGAACACCACATAAGGGTTAATGCAGCTGCTTGTTTTCTGTGGCTAAAAAGGATTTTGAACCTTTGATCTTCTGATGCATTCAGGGGCAGACAAAGGAGCCTCTGTGTACTTTATGGATTCTAGGTGGGTCTGTAAGGTCACTATTTGGTGTCTCTTCTTGAAATGGTGGAGCAGTTGAATCCCTGTGGATCAGGAAAAGCATTAAGACCTTGGAAACTTGACAGAGGCTGAAACTTAAATGTAACAGATCCGTGTGAACATGGATTCCAGTAACATTCATGTTGCTTCTGCATGTGTCCCGAACATACACAGCTCTGTGCAGCAGATAGCCAGACGCTCCCCAGCCTTCAGAGCAGTCGTGAACCTGCCTTCATGCACTTTTCAGGGTTTTCATCTCCAGTTTCCTGCTTTTTTTCACATGAACCGAAATGACCATGTGTGGAGAAAAGACACACGTTTGGAGGAAAACCAGACATACGCCTCCTTTAGTGATCTTCCTCCAGCTAGTTTTAGAACCTGGTTCAGTATTTTTACATTTCCATGACCTTCAGCTACCTGAACACAATTGTGTTGCCTTTTAATGTATTAAAAACAGCACGTAGCTTCACATTAGTTTAATTTTATTCGGCCGTCTTACTGTTTCTTTCTGCTTTTTTTCTGCTGAGGTTGTTCCTAATCAATTCAATTCAATTTTATTTGTATAGCCCAAATTCACAACAACAGTCGTCTCCATGGGCTTCATATCGGTAATTGAAAAAGTTAAACATAAAATCAAAAGGATCATGAAACCATAGAATTCAATAGGAAAATACTAAAATGAACTAACAAACTGACTAAACTAAACTCGACATCCCTGCCCTTAGACCCCCCTTCTATAAGGAAAAACTCCTAAAAAGACCGGATTCCAGAAAAAACAAGAAACCTCAGGGGTGTCCACATGAAGGAGGGATCCTCCCCCAGGACGGACAGGCGATTTACCAGAACTCTTAGAGAAGAATTAACTTATCTAAATCTACAACTACATATATAAAAGTCCAGCAGACGAGCTTCATCCATCCAGAGTTGGGGGGACGGCTGGGGGCACGGAGTCAAACCGGAGACAGGATCCACAGCCAGGTGAAGGAGCAGGACCAGAGACGAGGTACTCGGTCAGGAACAGGAGCACGGATGAGCCAACTGGAGTCTGGAAGCACTCCCACTCCCCAGGAGGGGAGAGGAAAAGAGGGACAATACATGAATCACTGCACCAAACAGAGGCATGGAGAACTAAATGATGAATAATGATCAAGAATAGAGGAGAGGAAGGGTAGAAGTAGAAGAGAAAAGAGGACAGAACCCCAGAGCACCATAGTTACCCCAGCTTCAACTTCTAGCAGCCTTTTAAAAGAAATAGTTATTATTAAGTTTAATTTAAACACATTAACATTAAGTTAAATAATCTCTGAATACTAACTAGTCTGACAATAAGCCTGTCCACAGAGGAATGTTTTCAGTCTAACTTTGAATGTAGAAACTGAGTCGGCCTCTCTTCCATGAGCTGGGAGTTTATTCCATAAGACAGGGGCTTGGTGGCTAAACGCTCTACCTCCAACCGTACTTTTACTAATTCTAGGAACCACAAGCAGTCCTGCATTTAGTGAGTGAAGTGTTCTGATTGGATGGTAAGGGACTATGAGGTCCTTAATATAGGACGGGGCCATTCCATGTAAGGCCTTATAGGTTAACAGGAGGATCTTGAACTTGATTCTAGAATCAACTGGGATCCAGTGAAGTGAAACTAACACAGGAGTGATGTGATCTCTTCTGCTAGTTCCAGCTAACAATCTAGCTGCTGCGTTCTGAACAAGCTGGAGACTTCTTAAGGAACTCTTAGGACACGCTGCTAACAAGGAGTTACAGTAATCCAGCCTCGACGTAACAAATGCATGGATGAGTTTTTCAGCATCACTCTTAGAAAGTAGATTTCTGATCTTAGCAATATTCCACAGGTGAAAAAAGGCAGTTCTACACGCCTGAGATATGTGAGCCTTAAATGATAAATCCTGGTCAAATAAAACCCCAAGGTTTCTAACTGTGGAATTGGGGGCTATACTTATGACATCCAGGGAGACTATCTGATCAGACAGAGTATCTCTGAGCTTTTTAGGACCTAGTATAATGACCTCAGTTTTTTCTGGGTTCAAGAGGAGGTAATTAATTGTCATCCAGGTCTTGATGTCTCTGATGCAGGCGTTCAGTTTCTCTATCTGGTCATTCTGGTCAGGCTTCATGGATAAATACAACTGCGTATCATCGGCATAGCAATGAAAATCAATGCTGTGTTTCCTGATTATGTTTCCTAGGGGTAGCATATAAAGCATAAACAGGATCGGTCCCAAGACTGAGCCCTGTGGGACTCCATAGTTGACTCGAGTGCACTGAGAGGAATGGCCATTTACATTAACGAACTGATACCTATCGGACAGATAGGATTTAAACCACTGGAGAGCAGATCCTCTGATCCCTATGTCCTGCTCTAGTCTATGGAGTAAAATACCGTGGTCGATAGTGTCAAAGGCTGCACTGAGGTCCAATAGGACCAGAATAGAAAGTAGTCCCTTTTCTGAGGCCAATAACAAGTCATTAGAGACTCTAACTAGTGCAGTTTCCGTGCTGTGGTGGGGTCTAAACCCCGACTGAAAGTCTTCAAAGTGGCTGTTGTCCTGTAGGTGGCAGTAAAGCTGCTTAACTACAACTCTTTCTAGGATTTTAGAAATAAAGGGCAGGTTTGATATCGGTCTATAGTTGGCCAAGATGCTAGGATCCAAACTGGGCTTTTTCAGAAGAGGTTTAAGACTTGCATATTTAAAAGACTGTGGCACGTAACCCGTTTCCAGAGAGGCATTTATCATTGTTAATATGGAATCATTAATTAGGGGAAAAGTTTCTTTAGAAAGTCTAGTGGGAATTGGGTCTAGCAGACACGTTGAGGATTTGGAGGACGTAATAATTGATGTTATTTCCACTTGATCCACAATAGTGAAGCAGTCTAATGTTACAGAGGTTTCTATGGATGCCTCCACTTCTACCGCTTCAGCCTGTTCTGGGCTGATAGTAGGAATAACTTGATTTAACTTATGTCTAATATTTGAGATTTTACTATCGAAAAATGTAAGAAAATCATCAGAGCTGAGAGAAACAGGAACATGTGGTTCTACTGAGCTCTCACTGCTAGTTAATCTAGCAATAGTACTAAAAAGAAATCTTGGATTGTTTCCATTCTCTGATATTAAGGTTGAATAGTACTGGCTTCTAGCTCTACGCAGAGCTTTTTTATAATTTAATAGGCTATGTTTCCAGATATCCAGAGACTGCTCTGAACCGGAGCGGCGGCATTCTCTTTCCAACTTACGGGTTTCTTGTTTGAGAGAACGAGTTTCAGCGTTAAACCACGGTGCTACTCGGTTTTGTCTGACAAACTTAGGTTTCAGGGGGGCAACAACATGGAGTGTACTCCTGAGGGCTTGTAAGGCATCATTAACAAAGTGGTCATTTATACTAGGACTGATACTATGGGAGCTGGACTCAGAGTATTTTCTCAGAATATCACTAAGTACTGGCTGAACTGTGTGTTTAAACTCAGACACAGAACGGTCAGTAAAGTTCCTTTAGGCTGTTTCTTACTCAATTGGGCAGAAGGATGTTCTAATGTAAACTGGAAGGTGATCAGAAAGTGATCAGAAATGATGGGGTTAAGAGGAAGGACACTCAGCTGGCTGATCTCTATACCATGGGTTAAAACAAGGTCCAGGGTGTGCTTATTACAGTGAGTGGGTTCATTCACACTTTGGGTGAAACCAACTTCTTCTAATAAAGCTGCAAAAGCCTTTCCTAGGCAGTCACTGGGGTCATCAACATGAATAGTAATATTAATCAGATCAGGGGTTTTAGGAGGATGCGGTGAGGCCTCTAATCTGCTCCCGTGGTTTCCCCATCCCGTCATCTGCTTCTGTTTCTGTCAGAATGCAGCTGGAATTTTTCCAGCTTGAAAGTCTGTCCTCCCCTAGTCTGATTTATTTAGCCCAACACTATTTAGTTTAGAAATCAGCTATTCTATTTTATAACTGGTTTCATGTTCTTACACAGTTACCGGCATGAAGCCCATTCAGACGACTATTGTTGTAATATTGCGCTATATAAATAAAATTGAATTGAAAAGAATTTATGAAGCTGATTGTCTTCATGGGGTGACTTTGTGTTCAAATGCAGACATGAGCAGCAGATGCAATACAGTAACAAACAGAAAACACAGGTTTGCATTGTTTGGTCAGCAACGTTCTGATGTGAACAAATACTCGGACGGTCTGTAGCTGCCCTCAGACCGGGTATCTGCCCCCCTCTGCTGTTGTAAGATCAGGCTTTGGGGGCTCCAAAAGAACCTTGAAGGAGTTATCTGGGGGTTGGAGGCTACCTCTTACAGGTTTTAACTGCTTAACCACTATTACCCCTGGCTCCATGTTCCTTTATTAAGTCCTGCCTTTCCCAGTGCTAACACAATGGTTAAACACTGTGTCAGGAGTAATTAGGTTCAAAAGGCTTCTGACCCTGATATAATCAACTCTGAAAGGATCATCCAACTGTTTGCTGGGATAAGCACTAACTGTGGCACCAGGATAATTCACTGCATTGAGATGCTCCACCACAGGACGATCTGCTGCTGGACGATCCGCTGCTGGATGATCTGCTGCAGGACATAGTGATTACACTGTTATAACGCAGTGATCGGACCATTAACACGTAGTGATCGGACCGTTAACACGCAGTGATCGGACCGTTATCACGCAGTGATCGGACCGTTATCACGCAGTGATGGGACCGTTATGACGCAAAGATCGGACTGTTATCACGCAGTGATCACACTGTAATCACGCAGTTATCACGCAGTGATCGGACCGTAATCACGCAGTTATCACACCGTTTACACACAGTGATCGGACCGTCATCATGCAGTTAACACGCAGTGATCAGATCGTTATCACACCGTTAACAGGCAGTGATCGGATCGTTATCACACCGTTATCACGCAGTGATCGGACCGTTTTCACGCTGTGAACACGCAGTGATCGGACCGTTATCACGCAGTGATCAGACGGTGATCAGACCATTAACACGCAGTGATCACACTGTTAAAACGCAGTGATCGGATCGTAATCACACTGTTATCACGCAGTGATCGGACCGTTAACACGCAGTGATTGGACCGTTAACACACAGTTATCACGCCGTTAAAATGCAGTGATCGGATTGTAATCACACCGTTAACATGCGGTGATCGGACCGTTAACACGCAGTGATCGGACCGTTAACACGCAGTGATCGGACCGTTAACACGCAGTGATCGGAACGATAACACGCAGTGATCGGACTGTTTTCATGAAGTGATTAGACCATTAACATGCAGTGTTCGGACCGTTAACACGCCATGATTGGACCGTTATCCAGAGTGATCACACCGTTAACACGCAGTGATCGGACCGTTATCAGCCAGTTATCACGCAGTGATCTGATCGTTATCACACCGTTATCATGCAGTGATTGGATCGTTATCACTCAGTGATCGGACCGTTAACACGCAGTGTTCAGACCGTTAACACGCCATGATTGGACCGTTATCATGTCGTGATCACACCGTTAACACGCAGTGATCGAACCATTATTACGCAGTTATAACGCAGTGATCAGATCGTTATCACAGCGTTATCACAGCGTTATCACAGCGTTATCACAGCGTTATCACGCAGTGATCGGATCGTTATCACGCAGTGATCGGACCGTTATCACGCAGTGATCGGACCGTTATCACGCTGTGATCGGACCGTTAACACGCTGTGATCGGACCGTTAACACGCTGTGATCGGACCGTTATCACGCAGTGATCGGACCGTTATCACGCAGTGATCGGATCGTTATTACGCTGTGATCAAACCATTATCACACAGTCATCTGAACGTTAACACGCAGTGATCAGACCATTATCATGAAGTGATCGGACCGTTAACACGCAGTGATCGGACCGTTAACACGCAGTGATCGGACCGTTAACACGCAGTGAGCGGATCGTTAACACGCAGTGATCAGACCATTATCATTTAGTGATCGGACCGTTAACACGCAGTGATCGGACCGTTATCACGCAGTGATCACACCGTTAACACGCAGTGATCGGACCGTTATCAGCTAGTTATCACGCAGTGATCAGATCGTTATCACAACGTTATCACACCGTTATCATGCAGTGATCGGATCGTTATCACGCAGTGATCGGACCGTTAACACGCAGTGTTCGGACCGTTAACACGCTGTGATCAGACCATTATCATGCAGTGATCGGACCGTTAACATGCAGTGAGCGGATCGTTAACACGCAGTGATCAGACCATTATCATGTAGTGATCGGACCGTTAACACGCAGTGATCGGACAGTTATCACGCAGTGATCACACCGTTAACACGCAGTGATCGGACCATTATCAGCCAGTTATCACGCAGTGATCAGATCGTTATCACAACGTTATCACACCGTTATCACACCGTTATCATGCAGTGATCGGATTGTTATCACGCAGTGATCGGACCGTTAACACGCAGTGTTCGGACCGTTATCACGCAGTGATCGGAACGTTAACACGCTGTGATCGGACCGTTATCCCGCAGTGATCAGAACGTTAACACACTGTGATCGGACCGTTATCACGCAGTGATCGGATCGTTATCACGCAGTGATCAGACCGTTATCACGCAGTGATCGGAACGTTAACACGCTGTGATCAGTGTGTTAACACGCAGTGATCGGACCGTTAACACGCAGTGATCGGACTGTTATTACGCAGTTATCACGCAGTGATCAGATCGTTGTCACACCGTTATCACAGCGTTATCACGCAGTATTCGGACTGTTAACACGCAGTGTTCGGACTGTTAACACGCCATGATTGGACCGTTATCATATAGTGATCACACCGTTAACATGCAGTGATCGAACCGTTATTACGCAGTTATCACGCAGTGATCAGATCGTTATCACACCGTTATCACAGCGTTATCACAGAGTTATCACAGAGTTATCACGCAGTGATCGGATCGTTATTACGCAGTGATCAGACCATTATCACACAGTGATCGGAACGTTAACACGCTGTGATCAGACCATTATCATGCAGTGATCGGACCGTTAACACGCAGTGATCGGACCGTTAACACGCAGTGATCGGATTGTTATCACGCAGTGAGCGGATCGTTAACACGCAGTGATCAGACCATTGTCATGTAGTGATCTGACCGTTAACACGCAGTGATCGGACCGTTATCACGCAGTGATCACACCGTTAACACGCAGTGATCGGACCGTTAACACGCAGTGATCGGACCCTTAACACGCAGTGAGCGGATCGTTAACACGCAGTGATCGGACCGTTATTACGCAGTTATCACGCAGTGATCAGATCGTTGTCACACCGTTATCACAGCGTTAACACGCAGTGATCGAACCGTTATTACGCAGTTATCACGCAGTGATCAGATCGTTATCACAGCGCTTTCACGCAGTGATTGGATCGTTATCACGCATTGATCAGACCGTTATCACGCAGTGATCGGAACGTTAACACGCTGTGATCGGATCGTTATCACGCATTGATAAGACCGTTATCACGCAGTGATCGAACCGTTATTACGCAGTTATCACACAGTTATCAGATCGTTATCACACCGTTATCATGCAGTGATCTGATCGTTATCACGCAGTGATTGGACCGTTAACACGCAGTGTTCAGACCGTTAACACGCCGTGATTGGACCGTTATCATGTAGTGATCACACCGTTAACATGCAGTGATCGAACCGTTATTACGCAGTTATCACGCAGTGATCAGATCGTTATCACACCGTTATCACAGCGTTATCACAGAGTTATCACAGAGTTATCACGCAGTGATCGGATCGTTATTACGCAGTGATCAGACCATTATCACACAGTGATCGGAACGTTAACACGCTGTGATCAGACCATTATCATGCAGTGATCGGACCGTTAACACGCAGTGATCGGACCGTTAACACGCAGTGATCGGATTGTTATCACGCAGTGAGCGGATCGTTAACACGCAGTGATCAGACCATTGTCATGTAGTGATCTGACCGTTAACACGCAGTGATCGGACCGTTATCACGCAGTGATCACACCGTTAACACGCAGTGATCGGACCGTTAACACGCAGTGATCGGACCCTTAACACGCAGTGAGCGGATCGTTAACACGCAGTGATCGGACCGTTATTACGCAGTTATCACGCAGTGATCAGATCGTTGTCACACCGTTATCACAGCGTTAACACGCAGTGATCGAACCGTTATTACGCAGTTATCACGCAGTGATCAGATCGTTATCACAGCGATTTCACGCAATGATTGGATCGTTATCACGCATTGATCAGACCGTTATCACGCAGTGATCGGAACGTTAACACGCTGTGATCGGATCGTTATCACGCATTGATAAGACCGTTATCACGCAGTGATCGGAACGTTAACACGCTGTGATCGGACCGTTATCACGCATTGATCACACCGTTAACACGCAGTGATCGGACCGTTAACACACAGTGAGCGGATCGTTAACACGCAGTGATCAGACCGTTATCACGCAGTGATCGGAACGTTAACACGCTGTGATCAGACCGTTAACACGCAGTGATCGGACCGTTATTACGCAGTCATCACGCAGTGATCAGATCATTGTCACACCATTATCACAGCGTTATCACGCAGTGGTCGGACCGTTAACACGCAGTGATCGGACCGTTAACACGCAGTGTTCGGACCGTTATCACGCAGTGATCGGAACGTTAACACGCTGTGATCAGACCGTTAACACGCAGTTATCACGCAGTGATCAGATCATTGTCACACCGTTATCACAGCGTTATCACGCAGTGGTCGGACCGTTAACACGCAGTGATCGGACCGTTATCACGCAGTGATCGGAACGTTAACACGCTGTGATCAGACCGTTAACACGCAGTGATCGGACCGTTATTACGCAGTTATCACGCAGTGATCAGATCATTGTCACACCGTTATCACACCGTTATCATATAGTGATCACACCGTTAACACGCAGTGATCAAACCGTTATTACGCAGTTATCACGCAGTTATCATGCAATGATCAGATCGTTATCACAGCGCTTTCACGCAGTGATCGGATCGTTATCACGCATTGATCAGACCGTTATCACGCAGTGATCGGAACGTTAACACGCTGTGATCGGACCGTTATCACGCAGTGATCGGACCGTTAACACGCCATGATTGGACCGTTATCATATAGTGATCACACCGTTAACACGCAGTGATCGAACCGTTATTACGCAGTTATCACAGCGTTATCACAGAGTTATCACGCAGTGATCGGATCGTTATTACGCAGTGATCAGACCATTATCAAGCAGTGATCGGAACGTTAACACGCTGTGATCAGACCATTATCATGCAGTGATCGGACCGTTAACACGCCATGATTGGACCGTTATCATATAGTGATCACACCGTTAACACGCAGTGATCGAACCGTTATTACGCAGTTATCACGCAGTGATCAGATCGTTGTCACACCGTTATCACAGCGTTAACACGCAGTGATCGAACCGTTATTACGCAGTTATCACGCAGTGATCAGATCGTTATCACAGCGCTTTCACGCAGTGATTGGATCGTTATCACGCATTGATCAGACCGTTATCACGCAGTGATCGGAACGTTAACACGCTGTGATCGGATCGTTATCACGCATTGATAAGACCGTTATCACGCAGTGATCGGAACGTTAACACGCTGTGATCGGACCGTTATCACGCATTGATCACACCGTTAACACGCAGTGATCGGACCGTTAACACACAGTGAGCGGATCGTTAACATGCAGTGATCAGACCGTTATCACGCAGTGATCGGAACGTTAACACGCTGTGATCAGACCGTTAACACGCAGTGATCGGACCGTTATTACGCAGTCATCACGCAGTGATCAGATCATTGTCACACCGTTATCACAGCGTTATCACGCAGTGGTCGGACCGTTAACACGCAGTGATCGGACCGTTAACACGCAGTGTTCGGACCGTTATCACGCAGTGATCGGAACGTTAACACGCTGTGATCAGACCGTTAACACGCAGTTATCACGCAGTGATCAGATCATTGTCACACCGTTATCACATCGTTATCACGCAGTGGTCGGACCGTTAACACGCAGTGATCGGACCGTTATCACGCAGTGATCGGACCGTTATCACGCAGTGATCGGAACGTTAACACGCTGTGATCAGACCGTTAACACGCAGTGATCGGACCGTTATTACGCAGTTATCACGCAGTGATCAGATCATTGTCACACCGTTATCACACCGTTATCATATAGTGATCACACCGTTAACACGCAGTGATCAAACCGTTATTACGCAGTTATCACGCAGTTATCATGCAGTGATCAGATCGTTATCACAGCGCTTTCACGCAGTGATCGGATCGTTATCACGCATTGATCAGACCGTTATCACGTAGTGATCGGAACGTTAACACGCTGTGATCGGACCGTTATCTCGCAGTGATCGGACCGTTAACACGCCATGATTGGACCGTTATCATATAGTGATCACACCGTTAACACGCAGTGATCGAACCCTTATTACGCAGTTATCACAGCGTTATCACAGAGTTATCACGCAGTGATCGGATCGTTATTACTTAGTGATCAGACCATTATCAAGCAGTGATCGGAACGTTAACACGCTGTGATCAGACCATTATCATGCAGTGATCGGACCGTTAACACGCCATGATTGGACCGTTATCATATAGTGATCACACCGTTAACACGCAGTGATCGAACCGTTATTACGCAGTTATCACGCAGTGATCAGATCGTTATCACAGCGCTTTCACGCAGTGATCGGATCGTTATCACGCATTGATCAGACCGTTATCACGCAGTGATCGGAACGTTAACACGCAGTGTTCGGACCGTTATCACGCATTGATCACACCGTTAACACGCAGTGATCGAACTGTTATTACGCAGTTATCACGCAGTGATCAGATCGTTATCACAGCGCTTTCACGCAGTGATCGGATCGTTATCACGCATTGATCAGACTGTTATCACGCAGTGATCGGAACGTTAACACGCAGTGTTCGGACCGTTATCACGCATTGATCAGACCGTTATCACGCAGTGATCGGAACGTTAACACGCTGTGATCGGACCGTTATCACGCATTGATCACACCGTTAACACGCAGTGATCGGACCGTTAACACGCAGTGATCGGACCGTTAACACGCAGTGAGCGGATCGTTAACACGCAGTGATCGGACCGTTATCACACAGTGATCGGAACGTTAACACGCTGTGATCAGACCGTTAACACGCAGTGATCGGACCGTTATTACGCAGTTATCACAGCGTTATCACAGAGTTATCACGCAGTGATCGGATCGTTATTACGCAGTGATCAGACCATTATCAAGCAGTGATCGGAACGTTAACACGCTGTGATCAGACCATTATCATGCAGTGATCGGACCGTTAACACGCCATGATTGGACCGTTATCATATAGTGATCACACCGTTAACACGCAGTGATCGAACCGTTATTACGCAGTTATCACGCAGTGATCAGATCGTTGTCACACCGTTATCACAGCGTTAACACGCAGTGATCGAACCGTTATTACGCAGTTATCACGCAGTGATCAGATCGTTATCACAGCGCTTTCACGCAGTGATTGGATCGTTATCACGCATTGATCAGACCGTTATCACGCAGTGATCGGAACGTTAACACGCTGTGATCGGATCGTTATCACGCATTGATAAGACCGTTATCACGCAGTGATCGGAACGTTAACACGCTGTGATCGGACCGTTATCACGCATTGATCACACCGTTAACACGCAGTGATCGGACCGTTAACACACAGTGAGCGGATCGTTAACACGCAGTGATCAGACCGTTATCACGCAGTGATCGGAACGTTAACACGCTGTGATCAGACCGTTAACACGCAGTGATCGGACCGTTATTACGCAGTCATCACGCAGTGATCAGATCATTGTCACACCGTTATCACAGCGTTATCACGCAGTGGTCGGACCGTTAACACGCAGTGATCGGACCGTTAACACGCAGTGTTCGGACCGTTATCACGCAGTGATCGGAACGTTAACACGCTGTGATCAGACCGTTAACACGCAGTTATCACGCAGTGATCAGATCATTGTCACACCGTTATCACATCGTTATCACGCAGTGGTCGGACCGTTAACACGCAGTGATCGGACCGTTATCACGCAGTGATCGGAACGTTAACACGCTGTGATCAGACCGTTAACACGCAGTGATCGGACCGTTATTACGCAGTTATCACGCAGTGATCAGATCATTGTCACACCGTTATCACACCGTTATCATATAGTGATCACACCGTTAACACGCAGTGATCAAACCGTTATTACGCAGTTATCACGCAGTTATCATGCAGTGATCAGATCGTTATCACAGCGCTTTCACGCAGTGATCGGATCGTTATCACGCATTGATCAGACCGTTATCACGTAGTGATCGGAACGTTAACACGCTGTGATCGGACCGTTATCTCGCAGTGATCGGACCGTTAACACGCCATGATTGGACCGTTATCATATAGTGATCACACCGTTAACACGCAGTGATCGAACCCTTATTACGCAGTTATCACAGCGTTATCACAGAGTTATCACGCAGTGATCGGATCGTTATTACTTAGTGATCAGACCATTATCAAGCAGTGATCGGAACGTTAACACGCTGTGATCAGACCATTATCATGCAGTGATCGGACCGTTAACACGCCATGATTGGACCGTTATCATATAGTGATCACACCGTTAACACGCAGTGATCGAACCGTTATTACGCAGTTATCACGCAGTGATCAGATCGTTATCACAGCGCTTTCACGCAGTGATCGGATCGTTATCACGCATTGATCAGACCGTTATCACGCAGTGATCGGAACGTTAACACGCAGTGTTCGGACCGTTATCACGCATTGATCACACCGTTAACACGCAGTGATCGAACTGTTATTACGCAGTTATCACGCAGTGATCAGATCGTTATCACAGCGCTTTCACGCAGTGATCGGATCGTTATCACGCATTGATCAGACTGTTATCACGCAGTGATCGGAACGTTAACACGCAGTGTTCGGACCGTTATCACGCATTGATCAGACCGTTATCACGCAGTGATCGGAACGTTAACACGCTGTGATCGGACCGTTATCACGCATTGATCACACCGTTAACACGCAGTGATCGGACCGTTAACACGCAGTGATCGGACCGTTAACACGCAGTGAGCGGATCGTTAACACGCAGTGATCGGACCGTTATCACACAGTGATCGGAACGTTAACACGCTGTGATCAGACCGTTAACACGCAGTGATCGGACCGTTATTACGCAGTTATCACGCAGTGATCAGATCGTTGTCACACCGTTATCACAGCGTTATCACGCAGTGATCGGACCGTTAACACGCAGTGATGGGACCGTTAACACGCAGTGTTCGGACCGTTAACACGCCATGATTGGACCGTTATCATATAGTGATCACACCGTTAACACGCAGTGATCGAACCGTTATTGCGCAGTTATCACGCAGTTATCACGCAGTGATCAGATCGTTATCACAGAGCTTTCACGCAGTGATCGGATCGTTATCACGCAGTGATCACAACGTTAACATGCAGTGATTGGACCGTTATTATGTAGTGATCACACCGTTAAAACGCAGTGATCGGAACGTTAACACGCTGTGATCGGACCGTTATCACGCAGTGATCACAACGTTAACATGCAGTGATTGGACCGTTATTATGTAGTGATCACACCGTTAAAACGCAGTGATCAGATCGTTATTTCACCGTTATTACGCAGTTATCACGCAGTGATTGGACCATTAACACGCAGTGATCACACCGTTAAAACGTAGTGATCAGATCGTTATTTCACCGTTATCACACCGTTATCACGCAGTGTTCGGACCGTTAACATGCAGTGATCGGACCGTTAACACGCCATGATTGGACCGTTATCATGTAGTGATCGCACCGTTAACACGCAGTGATCGAACCGTTATTACGCAGTTATCACGCAGTGATCAGAGCGTTATCACGCAGTGATCGGATCGTTATCACGCAGTGATCGGACCGTTTACACGGAGTGATCGGACTGTTATCACGCAGTGGGGACACCGTTATCACGCAGTTATCACGCAGTGATCGGACCGTTAACACGCAGCGATCGGAACGTTAACATGCTGTGATCGGACCGTTATCACGCAGTTATCGGACCGTTAACACGCAGTGAGTGGATCGTTAACATGCAGTGATCGGACCGTTATCACGCGGTCAACACGTAGTGATCGGATCGTTATCACACCGTTATCATCCAGTGAATCGGATCATTATCATGCAGTTATCACACAGTGAACGGACCGTTATCACGCAGTGATCGGATCGTTAACACGCAGTGATCGGACCGTGAACACGCTGTGATCGGACCGTCATCACGCAGTAGTCACACCGTTATCACACAGTGATCGGACCGTTATTCCACTGTTATTTGTCTCTGTGTTCAAACAGAGAAAACATCAGGAACACTGGGACAGATCCCTCTTGTTGCAGGATAATTTGTCCCAGTGTTCCTGATATTTTCTCTCTCCAAAGCACATCCTTGGTGTTTGGATTACCTTTGTAATAACCGTTTACATCTTTTTTTTTTTTTTTTTTTTAACTTGTCCTGTCCAACAGCTGGGCAGACAGATGAGAGCTGAGGGCCTCTTGTGTTGGACATATTTTACTTTAACAAGAGGGGTTATTAATCTTCAGACAGACCAAAGGTATGTCTGAATAAACCCCTTTTGTAATTGAGGCCAAACTTTATTGATTTCAATCATGTCTGAAAATCTTTGGTGTTGGACCGGACGGAAAAGGAAAGAGGGGAAGAAGAGAGAGGGACGTTAGAGAGAGGGGGGCTAGGGGGTGATAATAGGAGGGGAAGGGGGGTAAGACCATGAAGCAGCATAAAGCAACAAGTTTACTGGTTGTTAATCATTATGGTAAGGTTCAAATGTAGTACAAAAAGGGCGGGGCCTGTCCACACACACACTCCAATGTTATAAACACACCTGCTAGCTGCAAAAATGTCCACCTGTCGACATGTACACAAAACAGATAGTGTTCACACGCATACTTATGCCTTAAAACCAACCAGTGTTAAATATTTCAGTCATTCAGTCATGCAAACTGTTAGTGCAAAGGTGAGCTAACACCAGTGCTCAGGTGAGTGTTTATGTTCTTCTAAAATGGATGGTGGAACGTGAAAAGAAGGAGGGAGAGTGCCCAGCCATCCCCACCCCAAGACCCCCACCGCAGCAGCGGCAGCCGGAATCCCACCAACGCCACACGGGAACCGGCAGGGAACAACCGCCGCCCGGGCGACCAAGCCCGCCACCCAGGCCAG
This sequence comes from Oryzias latipes, assembly GCF_053564925.1. Lineage (NCBI taxonomy): Eukaryota > Metazoa > Chordata > Actinopteri > Beloniformes > Adrianichthyidae > Oryzias > Oryzias latipes. Next base: position 35,449,786 of record NC_136257.1, on the reverse strand, counting down.
GGCCAGCAGGGCCGCCGCAAGGCCCCCAGAGCCAGAGGCCAGGGAGGCACGGAGGGAAAGAGAGCGACGGCCCAGCCCAACCAGGAGAGCACCCCCCCCGCCGCGCCGGGAGAACCCAACGCAGGGCCCCACCGGAGAAGGACGCCCACAGCCCCAAACGAGCACCCCACCACCACCCAGGAGTTCCGGGCATCCCCCCGCCCCAACCCCAGGTACGAGCCAGGACCCCCCAAGGGAGACCCGCCCCGCACTCCAGGCAGCCACCCGTCCGGCCCACGGTTGGCCCAGGGAGGAGCGAGGCAGGGGGCCCGCCGCCCCCGCCCAGGAGGGGGGAACCCCGGGGAAAAAAAGAGGGCCCACAAGGGGTGTTGTAAATATGGCCAGACCAGGCTCGGCCACAGTTGGAAATTTGGCGGGGCCCAGCACCCAGGAGCAAGGACCAGAACCCATCCCCCAGGGACCAGACACCCCCGGCTCAGATGTAATGTGAACCCCCCCACCGCGCGGAGAGAGCACCGCCGGGCCCAGGAAGCCGGCACCCCGGGGACACGACCGCCGTTGCAAAGGGGCCCGTACCCCCCACCAGGGAAGAGGCAGGGGACAGATGGACCCAGGTCCCACCTTCCTTGCAACATGTGTGTGCGTGTATGTGTGTTTGAGAAGGTGTGTGTGTGCATGTGTGTGTGTTTATGTTGGGATGTATATATTAAGGGGGGAGGGGTGTGTGTACTAAGGGGGGTGCAGTTAAAATTGGCGGGTAGGGCACTAAGGGGACATCTCCTGATTACTCACAGTGACGTCCCCTCACCCTCCCCACCAAGGGGCCCTAAATGTCTAAGATGCGGTTAAAATTGGCGGGTAGGGTGCTAGGAGGACATCCGCTGCTTGCTGGCAGTGATGTCCAAGCACCCCCCCTACCAAGGGCCCTACATGTCTAAGGTGCAAATAAAACCGAAAGAGGGGGAGCCCACTCCATACGGCAACCATAGGAGGGGGGCCACTGCCTAGTAAACCCCCCCCCCAAGGCTCATCGCAGGCTAAGCCCCCCACCTCCTCACCCTATTATGAGGTTATATGAGGAAGGGGGTAAGTTGGGGACAGCTGATAGACTGTCCCCCGGTGGTCAACCAGCTGTCCCCCGCCCCCCCCCAGCAAGGGGGCCAGGCCCACCCAGCCCAGGGGCCCCACCCCCGGAGGCGCCGACACCCCAGGCCCAGCACCACCCCCCCACACAGAGAGAGAGGAGCCAGAAAGCGCCAGCCCCCCCCGGAGCAAGCCCAGGCCCCCACCCCCAAACGCCGGCCCTAAAAGAGCTCTGGTCAGGCCTCGACGGGACCGAGGCAGCCAACCGGCCGGGGAAACCGCCGATGGCCTCAGCGGAGACCCCGACCCGTCAACCCCCCCTGCCCCGTACCAATAGTGCCCCCCCCCCTCCCCCAGAATGCCCCCCCACAGGACAGGGCCGACAAGACCCCCCACCCCACCCCACCCCAGACCCCGCAGCCGAAGCGGATGACACCCAGAGCGACCGGGGGCCCCAAGAGGGTTGTCCCGTCCCGCCCCAGAGCCAGGGAAGGGCCGATCCCAGCCCCAGGTGTAGATGGGAAGCCCATCCAGCGCCGCTGGGTCCCCCCCCGAGCAGCGCCCCCCGCCAACCCCCCCCAGCACAGGCAAAGGGACCACCCCCACAAGCCAAGCCAGACTGCCCCCCCCCCCCACCACGCACCCCCACACCCAAGCCCAGAGGACCACGCAGCGCCCCAGCCCGCCCCACCCAGGCGCCGGACCCGACCCCCCGACCAACGGAGCCCCCACCACCCCCCGCCAGGCACCGGAGGCCCCGACCCCCACCCCAGCCCACGGCAGAAGGGCAAGGAGCAGCGACGACCAGGCCCCCCCCACCCCCTAAGTCACGGAGTTAGCTATGGGAGACCAGAGAGACCGAATTCTTTCAAAGTTACTTGAACTTTGGGCTGACATTTTTTCCAAGCTGATATGATCAAGCAGCAGATTTCTGTGTTGACTTATATTTATATTTTTTTTGCTTTTCCAATTTATTAAAATAGTTTTTTTAGCAATGCAAAGAGTTATGAAAATGATAGAGCCTAATCCTCCTTCTACATCGATGGCACTCATGTCACCAAGCACACAAAGTGACGGTGAAGCTGTGATTGAAACCTTAAGCCAGACTGATAGATCGGCACATACCTGCTGCCAGAGAGCCTGGACAGGCGTGCAGAACCATAGTGCATGCATGTAACTGTCGGGTAGATTACTGTCACAGTGCTGACAAATGTCTGAGTTACTGAGACCCATCTTGAACATCCTCTGTCCAGTGTAGTAAATTCTGTGTAGAGTTTTGAAATGGATTACCTGCAGATTTGGACTTTTTGTCATTTTAAAGGTGTTTAGACAAAGTTCTGACCAAAAACTTTCATCTGTGCTGATGCTCAAATCCGCATCCCATTTTGTTGTCGGAAGTGAAATATTGTTATCTAAATTACATAAAAGTTTGTATATTTTGGAGAGAGTTTTATTCATTGAGAAATTGATCAGAGTGGTAACTACATCTGGTAGCTTTAAATCGTTGTCTCTGTATTTAAACTTTTTAGTAATAATTGATTTAAGTTGCTGATATTCCAAGAAGTTATATATTCCATATTTGTCTTGAAGTTCCTGGGGAGTTATGAATCTTCTATCAATAATTATGTGCTCTAGTTGTTTTATGCCCCCTGCTTGCCAAGCTGGGAAGTGGATAATTTTTTTGTTTATGAGGATGTCCGGGTTGTTCCAGATGGGTGTCATTTTGCACGGTTGAATTGATGATTTTGATATTTTGAGAAATTCCCACCAGGCTGTTAAAGTGGCGTTTATATTAATACTTTTGAAACAATCCTGTTTTTTAACTATTTGGCTAATAAATGGAAGATCTGACAGGTTGATCTTTCCACATAACGCCTGTTCCAAGTCTAACCATGAGTTGGTTTCTGGATTATTTTTTAACCATTTTAAGATGTATTGTAATCTATTTGCAAGAAAGTAATTGTGGAAGTTAGGTAATTCTAATCCTCCACAGCTTTTTGCAGATTTTAAAGTTTTTAGACTAATTCTTGCAGGTTTATTGTTCCATAGAAAGCTTGATATGGATGAGTCTAATGTTTTGAACCATTTTAATGGCGGTTGTGTGGGAATCATTGAGAAGAGATAATAACCGTTTACATCTTTGCAGGCGACACAGAGACCTGTCAGGGGGTGTGTCCCACTCTCCTCTTTAGATGGATGACTCATTGTGCTCGCTGTTTAAACATCCAAGCTAGTAATTGCTGTTTTGTGACTTCTGTAGATGATACATCCACAGGCAGAGCTGCTCGCCTGGGAATGTTGCTTCGTTCATGTGGGAATAATGAAGCAGTTAGCTTAAATAATCTCTTGGGCTCAACAATCAGTGTTTTTGGTGTGAGACCCCCCCCACACACATACACACACGTGTCGTCGTTTATGTAACAATAAAGGTTTGTTTCTGTGACGAGAGTAGAAGACCTGCAGACAGACCCTTAAATTTGACTGTAACGCTTTGATTCCAGAGAAATGTCAACTCATTTCTCAGTGATGTTCAAACTAACCTGCAACATTCTGGAGTCCTCCATTTCGGCGTTTTGATAGATAGATAGATAGATAGATAGATAGATAGATAGATAGATAGATAGATAGATAGATAGATAGATAGATAGATAGATAGATAGATAGATAGATAGATAGATAGATAGATAGATAGATAGATAGATAGATAGATAGATAGATAGATAGATAGATAGATGGATGTGTGGATGGATGGATGGATGGATGGATGACTTTATTAATCCCACAATGGGGAAATTTCGTTTCTGTGGCAGCAACACGAAAATTATTATGAAAAATTATTATCAAAAATGAAATTCTTATTAAATAAATAAATATTAAATATCAAATAAATACAGCTGCAAAAGTGTAAAAAACATGCGGTCTGCAAAACATGTAAACTGTAAAAAAAAAAATATTACAAATTTTTTTTCAAAATACAGAAATAACTAATGAAGTTCACACCAAAAACAAAAAAAAACAACTTTTCAGTAATAAAAAATGAAAATAAATAAATAAATAAATAAATAAATAAATAAATAAGTGTATGAAAAAACACCCTGGGACCGTGGAGTGTCACTGTAACACAGTGTTGTACAGTCTGATGGCTGTGGGGAGGAATGACCTGCGGTAGCGCTCCTTCTTACACTGAGGGTGCAACAGTCTGGTGCTGAAGGAGCTGGTCAGCGCCTCTACAGTTTGGTGTAGGGGGTGGGAGGGGTTATCCATGATGGATGTCAGCTTAGCCAACATCCTCCTGTCCGCCACCTCCTCCATGGACTCAAGTGTGCAGCCCAGGACAGAGCCGGCCCTCCTAACCAGTTTGTTAAGCCTCTTCAAGTCTCTGCCTGCACTGCCCCCCCCCCCCCCCCCCAGCACACAACTCCATAAAGGACCACTGAGGCCCCCACAGTGTCGTAAAAGGTCCTCAGCAGCTGTCTGCACACGCCAAAGGACCTCAGGCTCCTCAACAGGTGAAGGCGACTCTGGCCCCTCCTGTACAGAGCATCCGTGTTGTTGGACCAGTCCAGTCTGTTGTTCAGGTGAACACCCAGATATTTAAATGTGTCCACGACCTCAATGTCTGAACCCTGGATGTTCACCGGTGACTGTGATGGTGAGGACCTCCTGAAGTCCAGGATCAGCTCCTTTGTCTTGCTGGTGTTAAGCAGCAGGTGGTTAACTTCACACCAGCTAACAAAGTCAGAGATGACCCCCCTGTACTCCTGCTCACCCCCCCCTGATACACAGCCCACAATGGCACTGTCCTCTGAGAACTTCTGCAGATGACAGTGGTGGGAGTCGTAGGTGAAGTCTGATGTGTACAGGGTGAACAGGAATGGGGAGAGCACAGTCCCTTGAGGTGCCCCCGTGCTGCAGACCACCACATCAGACACACAGTCACGCAGCCTCACAAACTGTGGCCTGTCTGTGAGGTAGTTGATGGTCCAAGCAACCAGATGTTGGTCCACTCCTGCAACCTCCAGCTTCCTCCTCAGCAGTGATGGCTGAATTGTGTTGAAAGCACTGGAGAAATCAAAAAACATGACTCTTACAGTGCTCCCAGGGGCCTCCAGGTGAGACAGGGCCCGATGCTGCAGGTAGATGATGGCGTCATCCACCCCGATGCCTGGTCGATATGCAAACTGCAGCGGGTCCAGTGCTGAGCTCACCTGAGTGTGGAGATGGCTGAGGATGATCCTCTCCATAGCCTTCATCAGGTGGGAAGTCAAGGCGACAGGTCTGAAGTGGTTCGGTTCCGTAGGACGAGGTACCTTTGGAACCGGAACCAGGCAGGAAGTCCTCCAGAGGACTGGTACCTTCTCCAGTCTGAGGCTCATATTAAATCTGAACAGCATCACCACACAGAGCTGGTCTGCACACTCCCTGAGGAGCCTGGAGGTGATGCTGTCAGGGCCTGTTGCCTTCCTGGCCTTTGTTCTCCTTAACTCCATCCTAACCTGATTCAGGGTGAGGCAGAGGGGGGTTGGAGGGTGGGTGGGCGGTGGCTGGTCTGGTGCTGTGAGTCGTTGGGGGGGGTCCTTTTGCTTCTGTTGGAAGAAGGGGAGAGTGGACTGTTTGGTGCTGAGGTGGTAACAGCTGCAGCTGGGAGGAGACGCCTGAGCTGTAAAGGTGTGAAGAGGGGGCCGAGTGGGTGGAGACTGGGGGCTGGGCAGAATCAAATCTGTTAAAGAACAGGTTCAGTTCATTTATCCAGGCTTGGTCACCTGTGACCTGGCGACCATTTCCAGCCTCAGCATGTCCTGAGATGTGTTTTAGACCCCTCCACACATCACAGATGTTGTTCTGTTCCAGGCGCTGCTCCAGCTTCTTCCTGTAGCAGTCCTTGCACTTCCTGATCTTATATTTCAGGTCCCTCTGTACTCTGTAGCTCCTCCTTGTCCCCAGAGAGAAAAGCCCTCTTCTTCTCATTTAGGAGGGTCTTCAGCTCAGGAGTGACCCAGGGCTTGTTGTTGGAAAAACACTGCACTGATTTTGTTTGCACTGTGTTTTCCACACAAAAATTGACATAGTCCGTGATGCAGTCAGTAAGACTGTCAATGCCCCCCCCCCGTGTGGACTGCAGAGAACGTCCCAGTCTGTGGTGTTAAAACAGTCCCTTAGTCGCTCTGTTACTTCCTCAGTCCAGATCTTCACCGTTTTAATCTGTGGTTTCTGCTGTTTCACCACTGGAGTGTACGCAGAGGACAGATGGACCAGGTTGTGATCAGAGCGTCCTAAAGGGGGGAGGGGGGCAGAAGCATATGCATTCTTGACGTTAGCATAGAAAAGGTCCAGAGTTTTAGTTCTTGTATGACAGTTCACATACTGGGTGAAGTTGGACAGGGTGGCGGAGAGGGGGGTGCATGCATGGTTAAAGTCCCCAGAAATCAGGATCAGGGCCTGTGGGTGTTGTGTCTGCAGCTGGGACACGGTGCTGTGCACGCGCTCACAAGCGACAGCAGCGTCAGCCGACGGAGGGACGTAAACAGTCACCACCAGCACATGGGAGAACTCCCGTGGAAGGTAGTACGGCCGAACGCTGACTGCCACCAGTTCAATGTCCTTGCTGCAGTGCTGTTCTTTCACAGTGATGTGGTTCCGGTTACACCACCTGTCATTCACGAACACCACCAGACCACCGCCTTTCTTCTTTCTGCTCTGCGCCGCGCTCCGGTCCGCCCGCACCAGCGTGAATCCAGTAACTGAGACCACGGAGTTTGTCATGTCCTGGTTGAGCCACGTCTCTGTGAAACACAGCAGGCTGCTCTCCCGGTACACCCGCTGCAGACGCATGAGCGCTGTTAGCTCGTCCAGCTTGTTAGAGAGCGCGCGGACGTTTCCATAGTAACGGATGGTAAGTATGGCTTGTACCTCCGTCTTCTCTCCCGGCGTTTAACTCCAGCTCTGCAGCCTCGTCGTTTCCTCCGTATTTCAGCTGGAACATCTGGCTTTCCAGCGAGGAGAATCTCAACTCGTCCAAGAGCTAACAGCTGATCTCGAGTTTAACAATGGAGCTGCATCCTAACGGATCCCCCGAGGCCGGTTCAAAAGGTTGAGAAAAAATAAAAAAACAAAAAGCAAAAGTAATGATGTTCCTGTCCTTTGTCGCAGAACTTTGTAATAGTTGTTGAAAAATACAAAAAACACAAATAAGGTGGAAGAAAATATTAAAAAACGCAAAGTAAGGAACACAAAAAGGTAGAGCTGCCCAGATAAGCTGCCACACACGCGGCGCCATGGTAACTATATGATCTGCTGGATTCAAATATTGTAGATCACCTGTTGGAGTTTACTTTAAGAAATGTTTGTCTTTTTATGAAAACCTTTTCATGTAGTTTATTCCATCCCAATGACTGATGATTATTTTGCCCTTTCAATTCAATTCAATTCAGTTTTATTTACATAGCCCAGTATCACAACAATAGTCGTCTCAATGGGCTTCACACCAATAATTGAACAAAGACATAGAATCAGTCATAAAATATGAACAACAGCTAATTGCCAAACTGAACTAAACAGACCCTGCTGCCCTTAGACTGCCCTTCTCAGTGAGGAAAAACCTGATACTAAGAAAAAAAGAGGAAACCTCAAGGGTGTCCACATGAAGGAGGGATCCTCCCCCAGGACGGAAGGGCGATGTACCAGAACTCTTAGAGAAGAATTGGCTTGTCTAACTGTACAACTACATGTGTAACCCTTGTTCTATCCAAGGCACTTTAACGTTGGGAGTTGGGTCATCTAGACCCACTAGACAGTGCTCTGAACCTTTTTTCTTCAATGATTTGTGATCTTCACTGGTGTCCATGGATTACATGAAATCTTATCCACCTTTGTCATGTTAGGGAGAACACCAATGCAAGGAGGGGGGGGGGTCATAGGATAGCACAAGGGTTAACTGGTAATTCTTTGTAACTCAACATTTCTCTTTCAATCACCCTTATAACAACAAATACACAAACATCTGGACTAAGCCTCTTTCTGGTGTCTAAGTGATTCATATTCACAATAAACACATTAAATACATTACATTTCAGTTGTGTGCAACTTAAATTATTTTTACCTTCATTAGAATATCTTGCTTTTATATGCTTTTTTATTTCAAATTGAATGACTGACTTTTTGCATCAAAAGCAAAAAAATTATTAAATGTTAATACATTGCAATGACTCAGTTCATTCTTCAACGTAGTAAGCAAACAAGTGCTAAGTTACCATTAAACTGGCAGTGATAACCCCCCCCCCCCTCGTTCACATAGGAGCCCATTAACTTGAACACACACACTGCCAAATGGCATGCAACTCACTTCTGCTAACAGCTCCCTGGCTTGTAGTTTGACACTTGAGATTTCCCACTTCCCATGAGTCTTAGGGGCTGAAGGCGGGGCTAACCCCCAGGCCAGTTGTAGCCTCTCTGATTGGTTCCTTCAAGTGAGTGTCAGTCAGAACGGACCAATGCCTTGATTTCACGTGTTTCAAGGTAATAATCAGGGGCTGGCAGACATATATTGAGGAGAACATTGAGAGCAGCTCTTTTGCAGACGGGTATTTTTCCATTCTCCAAAACGTAACAGGACCTTCTTTCAGAGAGATTTCAGCTCAATCATGTCCGGTTCTCTCCTTGCCTCATTAGTGACAAGCGGGGATCTCAGGCAGTCAGTCTCTGCATTAAAGGATCCATGAGAAAAGTGATCTGTGGTCGTTTCCGTCCAGTTGCGCAAGCAGCGTCACGTTTTGCGCTTTATTCATTCTGATTGCAGCTTTCTGCTGTGAACTCCACAAAGAAGGAAAGTGGAATGATGGCCGTTTTGAATGCACACTGAAAGCTTCAACTTGCTAATAAAGGAGACAATTTTTGTCAGATCAGGAAGAGTTTTTAATTTTCTCCGGGATATGTTTTGTTCTTTTCTGCCATGACCTATTTTACTGCTTCCAAAAGCTCATAATGATAAACATAGTGACTTGCTATTCTGTTCAGTAAAAAAGTAAGAATCTTCCCGTTCTTCCAGAAACGTCCTGTGTTTATCTTTATACTGCATTTGACCATTTTGACCATGAGGGTAACAGTCTGCACGCTGCGCCCTCCTGGTTGGGCTGGGGCGGCACTCTCTGTCCCCCCATGCCTCCCTGCTCTCTGGGGGCCCTGTGGCGGTCCTGCTATCCCTGGCCTGGGTGGCGGATGTGATCGCCCAGGGGGCGGTTGTTCTCTGCCTGCTGCCGTGTGGCGTTGGGGGTTCTGGCTGCAGCTGCTGCTGCGGCGGGGGTCTTGGTGTGGGGGTGGCTGGGCGCTCCTCCTCCTTCTTTTCACATTCCACCGTCCATTTTAGAAGAACATAAACACTCACCTCAACACAGGTGTTAGCTCACCTTTGCTCAAACACTTTGCGTGATTGAATGAAATATTTCACACTAGTTGGTTTGAAGGCATAAGTATGCGTGTGAACACTATCTGTTTTGTGTACATGTTGACATGTGGACATTTTTGCAGCCAACAGGTGTGTTGATAACATTTGAGTGTTTGAGTGTGTGAGTGGACAGGCCCCGCCCCTTCTAGATTTGTATTACATCTGAACCTGACCGTATTGATAAACATCCAAACCCCCCATCCCTCTCTCTTCTTCCCTCCTTTCCTTTTCCGCCCTGTACAACACAAAAAATCTTCAAATACGATTAAAATTAATAAAGTTTGGCCTCAATTACAAAAGGGGTTTATTCAGACATACCTCTGGTTTGTCTGAAGATTAATAATCCCTGTTGTTAAAGTAAAATATGTCCAACACAAGAGGCCTTCAGCTTTCATCTGTGTTCCCAGCTGTTGGACAGGACAAGTTAAAAAAAAAACAGTCTGCATGCACATCAAATCTTTATCTATGTTTTCCGGCATTGGGCGTAACCTGCGCAAATGATTGGAGGTCACATATGTGTCGGGAGCAGCATCAAACACACACACTGCCAAATTACTTTTAATAATATTTATTTTCAATACCCTCTGATGGTTTAAGTGTGGTTTAAGAGGGAAAAAATATGAAATGAGGCACAGTATATCAAAAATATGATGAGACGCAAAGAGCCGCACGCTCATTGGCCAAGAGAGCCGGGTGTCTAGTCTGACAATAAGCCTATCCAAAGAGGAATATTTTCAGTCTAACTTTGAATGTAGAAACTGAGTCGGCCTTTCTTCCATGAGCTGGGAGTTTATTCCATAAAACAGAAATGTAGATGACCCCCCCCCCCCCCCCTTCCATTGAGGTGTTCCCCCTACCATGACAAAGGTGGATGAAGGTGGAAAGATTTCATGTAATCCATGGACACCAGAGAAGATCACAAATCATTGAAGAAAAAAGGTTCAGAGCACTGTCTAGTGGGTCTATATGACCCACCTCACAATGTTAAAGTGTCTATGATAGCACAAGGGTTACAGGGAAGAAGTTCCACTTCAACCTCCTAAAACCATATATGGCTGCCAGTCAAGAAGCTGTAATGGAGGGATGGATGTATGGAAGGATGGATGGATGGATGGATGGATAGATGGATGGATGGATGGATGGATGGATGAATGAATCGATGGATTGATGGATGGATGGATTGGTAGATGGATGGATGGATTGGTAGATGTATGGATGGATTGATGAATGGATGGATTGATGGATTGAAGGATGTTAATACAGAGCCTTAAATTCTGGACCAGAATCTGACGTTTCTGTTCTAAGACCTCCAGCTGATGTGAAGAGCGGACCTGGATTCAGACTGGAGAAACTCTAACATTTCTATTTGGCTGAATGCCACGGAGGGGCGGGGGTGGTGGTGGCTACCCTTAGGGGTCGCTATGGCAGAAAGATAGAAAATGCAGGCAGTGGGTTGATGACCCCCATCCACATCCCTGCTAGTGTCATGACATGAAGGGTAAAATCTTCGTTGCCGTTTCCGTACATCTGGACGTCCTTACTCCATGTCTCGGGCCGTGGCGCTGACTCAGACGCTGCTAACAACCTGGTCCAGACTTTTGCTGGTACAGCAGTGCGGTTGATATGAATCAGAATCAGAATCCTTTATTGTCATTGTATATACTAATACAATGAAGTGGTAGAAATACTGTAAATCTAATCAAAATATGTACAAGAAACAGATAATGCAAGGATGAAAAAATAGGAAAAGGTGGAAACAACTACAATTAACGCTGTTAACACATTAACAGCTTTTCTTACATAACCCACCCATTCCCTTTGCTGGCATTGTGTGGGGGGGTCATCTAGACCTATTGTCTGCATTCAAAGGTAAGGGGGGGGCTGGAAGCACATCTCATGTAGAACCTTCCCTCTAATGGCTACACTTGACATGCAGGGGACAGCTGAGCGGGACATTCAGCCTGTAGGAAGAACCGACGGGGGGGTCTGAAAAGCAAAGGCTGAAAGAAGCTGAAGGTGGGGGGTGGAGGAAAACTTTGACCCAAATAGAGTTCAAGACTTTGGCTTTGACAGACGGAAAAACACGAGGAAAGCTCAAAGTTCAAGGGGGGCGTTTGTTCAAAACGTGCTCGTTGTCGAGGTGAGTGGGTCCATGGGGGGGTTTAGGGTCTTTGGAAGCACAGGTCCTCGAGCCCAAGGCAAGCTATGAGAGGAATACCAAGCTATTGGAACAATGGGGGGGGGGGGGGGGGGTGTCACCCCTGCCCAAGAGTCTTACACCACACTGACCGCTGAGAGTGCAACGACCAGCGGCAGGCCTCTGGGAATGGAAGGTGGGGCTTCTTTACAGATTCAGACTTTTCTTTTTTTTCTTTTTTTTTTATATACTGTATTTTATCCCATGGAGGGAAATTCTTTCTCTGCATTTGACCCATCCCCTTGGGGAGCGGTGAGCTGCACCCGAAACTGCGCTCGGGAGTCAATAGAGTTAAGGGTCTTGCCTAAGGACCCTCACTGGGTGATGTTAACTGCTCGCCATTGATATGGTAATTGCCCCCAGTACCATTGCTCATTCCCCTCCGGGAATCGAACCCTGGTTTCCTGCATGGTAGCTTCCCATCTTACCAACCGAGCTACCCAGCCCAGCCCAGGGGTGGCGAACACCCATTTTCATTTGAAAAAGAATGACCAGGAACCAGTTTTTTGTTGACACGTTATGGGTTACCAGAAACCAGCCTGGACTCGGGTCTGGACTCAGGTCTGGAGTCGGGTCTGGACTCAGGGGCTTCCGGTTCCGGGTTACGGGCAGGGCGTGTGGCGTGCCTCTCTGCGAATACAACTATCTTCGAATTACTTAAAAGGTTGATTTTCCCCAAAAAAGAGAGCTGACCATGCCCTCGAAGAAACCCCAGGAATACGAAGACCTCAAAAAGTCTCTTGACATTATTCAAGAAACGCTGAAAAGTTTTATGGAACAAGTGTCGGCTAAGCTAACGCCACTTTGGGAAATGATGGAAGAGTTCCGAAGATTTCGGGCTCAAAACGAGCAGCGAGAAAACCGGGTCGAGATTCTGGAGAAAAGACTGGACGATGTGGATCAGCAAGTAAGGATGAATAATGTCATTCTCACTGGAGTACCAATCATCAAGCCTCAAGCGAAACTGAATGCAGGAGCAAGCACTGCTAATGCTAGCGCTAGCGTAGCTAGCAGTGCTAATACGGAGATTGGTGCAGAGTCTCTTGAGCAGCAAATACATTCATTTCTCACATCTAAAGGGATTTCCCTGGATCTCAATACCATCGAGACCTGCCACCTGCTCCCCAGGAGAAAGGAGACGGATAAACCAGCGATCCTCATCAGGTTTGTGAATCACAAACACAAGCTAGCTCTGATGAATCAACGCAAAAATCTCAGAGGATCTGCTGTTTATCTGAACGACCATCTGACCAGAAGGAATGCACAAATCTCAAAACATGCACGGCTTCTCAGGAAGCGTAAGCAGATTGAGAACACTTGGGTTAAAGGCTGCAGGATTCACGTCAAACCACTCGGTCAACCGGACCGATCCAAGGTTCTGGTTGTGAACACCATGAAGGACTTTGAGAAGTGGTTGATGACGGTCGTCTGAAACAACATGGAGTAATAAACCAAAGAGCCAAATAATTTCAAGAAATATGACACGTGGATTCCTCACTTTCTCTGTATGTCTGAAGTCACCTGAATAACAGCAGAGTTCTGACCTGCAGACAACTTGACCTCAACTTTCACCGCAGCTGATATCAGCTGAAGAAGGATATGGACCTGAATCTAATGTCTGCAGACATAACATTGAAGAGAACTATAAACTCTGTTTAAACCCAGAAGATCAGCTGTTATCAGTAAAAGAAGAAATACCAACCTTGGACAATCGACAGTTATGGACCCTTTTTACTTTCCCCTACAGCATTACTTTATTATAAAAAAAATAATAATAAAAATACAAAAAAAATATTAAAAAAAGTAAAACAAATGATTAATCACTTTTTGAAAATTGTTAAATTGATTGACTTTTAATGATATTACTTCACTTTCTCCAAAAATTGATAAATTGATTCAAAAATCTTTCCTAATGTAGCATAATTTTACACATGTTTTTAACTTTTGATACTTGATGAAATTTTGCTATGAAAATTCCTGAAACAGTGTTGTGTCTACTTTACTGATATAGTATTATGTTTTATTCATATGAATGGCTTTTATAAGTAACATAATCTGCATATATTTCAGATGACTGATATGCATTTGCCATGTTGATTTCTAAAATAGTTATTTTTGACGTAATACTTAAGTAATTCATCTTTGTCATGTGCTTTATCGATATCTTATGATTTTTAATTCTGTCTGATAAAAACTGGGAACCGGATATTGATAAATCATGTAATAAAATGGTTATAGTACAACGGGGTGGGATTATATAAGTTCGCTTCCTTCCACTCCTTTTCAAGCAATATTTATTAATATGTATAATTATCCTAAGTTTGATTAGTTACTGTATGAATGTATAACTGATGATTATATTGCTGTTGTGTATTATTTGTACTTAATTGCTTGAAATAAACCATTTCAAATCAAATTCAAATCAAATCAAAGGTTTGGACTCAGGTCTGGTCTCAGGCCTGACCCAGATCTGTACTCAGGTCTGGACTCAGACCTGGACTCGGGTCCGGACTCGAGTCTGGCCTCGGGTCTGGACTTAGGTCTGGAGTCAGGTCTGAACTCAGGCCTGACTCAGGGTCTGGACTCAGGTCTGGACTCGGGTCTGGACTTAGGTCTGACCCTGGGTCTGGACTCAGGCCTGGACTTGTGTCTGGACTCAGGTCTGGACTCGGGTCTGGACTTAGGTCTGACCCCGGGTCTGGAGTCGGGTCTGGACTCAGGTCAGGACTCGGGTCTGGACACGGGTTTGGACTCAGGTCTGAACTCAGGTCTGAACTCGAGTCTGGACTCAGATCTGGTCTCAGCCCTGACCCAGATCTGTACTCAAGTCTGGACTCAGGCCTGACACAGGCCTGACCCCGGGTCCGGACTCGAGTCTTGCCTCGGGTCTGGGCTCAGGTCTGGACCCAGGTCTGTACTGGGGTCTGGACTTAGGTCTGAACTCGAGTCTGGACTCGGGTCTGGACTCAGGCCTGGACTTGGGTCTGGACTCAGGTCTGGAGTCAGGTGTGGAATCAGGTCTGGGGGAGGGGCCTGAGGATGAACATTTATGATTATAACTTTATTTCTCTCACGACTGCCGATGATGATGATGTTGAGCACTAACAGGACTCGTGCTGGTCTGTGACATCAGACTCCTGGACCTTGGACCAATAACACCACAACTACTGATTGACCTTCTCCGCCTGGTGTCAGTTGAAGGTCTGCAAAGCGACAACATAAAGGTTTAAGGCTCCTTCTAGACGTGACCTCGTTTGTCTTTGCAAGAGGAACTTGGGGATGTCCAATGGAACGCTCTACTGGGAGGGGGGCACATAAAACCACCTTAACGATGAGAGAATGGAATTCAAATATCAAATAAAACTGTGAAGGAAAGAAACAGAAACCAGCTGTTGTTCTGTTCACAGACTTTATGCAGACTTAATATTTGCCCCACCGTTTTTATCCTCACCATGGGGGCAATTTAAGGAACAACACAGCACTCTGGTGGGTAACAGAGGCCCCTTTGTGGCTTGGCCTGGGGGGCCACCAATCTCTAATAGGGTGTTCCTGCACTAGGAATCTGCTGCCAGCAGTGTGTACGGCACACTCAACACTGATGCCATCCGACTTTACATCCAGCAGACCAAACATGGTGGGGTTTTTCATTAGATCTACAAAAACCAGAACATGGCGAGATTTAGCAAACACAGATGAAGTTGAAGTTTTTAACCCTTGTGCTATCTTAGATGACCCCCCCCCCCCCTTCCATTGAGGTGTTCTCCCTACCATGACAAAGGTGGATAAAGGTGGAAAGATTTCATGTAATCCATGGACACCAGTGAAGATCACAAATCATTGAAGAAAAAAGGTTCAGAGCACTGTCTAGTGGGTCTAGATGACCCAACTCCCAACGCTAAAGTGCCTAGGATAGAACAAGGGTTAAGTCAGTCAGGGATCTACTCATTTCATGGGGGGGGGCAGTTTTAACTAAAAAACAGACCACAGATAAACTCATCCATGTGTTTGGAGGCTGTTCAAGGTTGTTTCTGAAGTTATCTGGGGTTCTGGTCTTTCGTCCATCCATCACATTCCCAGAGAGTTCAGGCTGGACTTGATACTGGACCTGGACCTGGACTGAGTCTTGCAGTTCTGCATGTCAGTCAGGAGGAACAGCCTTTGGCTTCAGCTGAAGCAGCTTCTCACTTTCCTGATCTTCTCCATTTTGTGGTTCATCCCGAGCGGCGCTTCATGTGTAAAACACTGTTGTGCAGGTCACTCCCACAGTGTAAATCATTTCAGATTACCTGGTATTGTGTTTTAAGTAATCACATTACACCATCCCTGCTTCATGGTAATGTGTTAAATGATTTCTGCTTCACTTTTAGTTCAGATAAAATCAGCTGTTTCTTTATTGTTCTCTAAGTGGAGACGTTTTCACATCTTAGCATCACAGTTTACAACAGCAACAGATCAGAAAAATATCAAGAAAAAATACAGATTAGGTTCAGAAAATGTTCGTGTGCTCAATCAACCTGAATAAGGTAAAATCCAAACACAAAGAAAGAATTCAAGAAAATGCAAATATATAATTTTTTTTGAAGGAGGCACTAAAATTTGGTTAATATACTGTATATTACACTGACCAAAAATATAAACGCAACACTTTTGTTATTGCTCCCATTTTTTATGGTCTGAACTCCAAGATGTGAAACATTTTCCACATACACAAAATAACCAGTTCTCTGAAATATTGTTCACAAATCTGTCTGCTAATTAGACAGCATGATTATTGCACAGGTGTGCCTTAGACTGGCCACAAGAAAAGGCCACTCTGAAATCTTCAGTTTTGTTTTATTGAGGGGGTCAGGGGACTCAGACAACCAGTCAGTATCTGGTGTGACCTCCATTTGCCTCATGAAGTGCGACACATCTCCTTCGCATAGAGTTGATCAGGTTGTCTATTGTGACCTGTGGAATGTTGGTCCACTCTTCTTCAATGGCTGTGCGAAGTTGCAGGATATTGGCAGGAACTGGAACACGCTGTCATATACGCCGATCCAGAGCATCCCAAACATGCTCAATGGGTGACATGTCCGGTGAGTATGCTGGCCATGCAAGAACTGGGATGTTTTCAGCTTCCAAGAATTGTGTGCAGATCCTTGCAACATGGGGCCGTGCATTATCATGCTGCAACATGAGGTGATGTTGTTGGATGTACGGCACAACAATGGGCCCCAGGATCTCGTCACGGCATCTCTGTGCATTCAAAATGCCATCAATGAAATGCACCTGTGTTCTTCACCCATAACATATGCCTGCCCAAACCATAACCCCACCACCACCATGGGCTACTCCATCCACAACATTGACATCAGAAAACCGCTCACCCACACAACGCCACACACGCTGTCTGCCATCTGCCCTGAACAGTGTAAACCGGGATTCATCCGTGAAGAGAACACCTCTCCAACGTGCCAGACGCCATCGCATGTGAGCATTTGTCCACTCAAGTCGGTTACGACGACAAACTGGAGTGAGGTGGAGACCTCGATGAGGACGACGAGCATGCAGATGAGCTTCCCTGAGACGGTTTCTGACAGTTTGTGCAGACATTCTGTGGTTATGCAAAGCGATTGTTTCAGCAGCTGTCCGAGTGGCTGGTCTCAGACAATCTTGGAGGTGGACATGCTGGATGTGGAGGTCTTGGGCTGGTGTGGTTACACGTGGTCTGGGGTTGTGAGGCCGGTTGGATGTGCTGCCAAATTCTCGGAAACGCCTTTGGAGACGGCTTATGGTGGAGAAATGGAGATTCAATTTCCTAGAAACAGCTCTGGTGGACATTCCTGCTATCATTTCAGCTAGTTACAGCAGCTCTCTCTTTTCTTCTCTTTTCTTTTGTTTTTTGGCCCGCTCTACGGCTTTTCCTTTATGTGGTCAATGCCTTTTGCAAGTCTGCACATAAGGAGACCAATTTTATTATTTTTGCATTCTGTTTTTCATTGTTTTTTAATTTGTTTGGGAGTGTGTCGGCGGGCCCCCTCAGCTTCGCACATGGCTCCATTGTTTACTCCAGGGATCAGCTGTTGGCTCTGCGCGGCCCTGCACCTTTCTACACCGAAAGACCTGAGGTTCCACCTGAAATACGGAGGAAACGGAGAGGCTGCAGAGCAGGACGTAGGCTTCGGGAGATGAGATATGGAGGTACAAACCATACGTTCCATCCATCATTATGGGAAACGTCCGTTCCCTGTCCAACAAGATGGACGAGCTGACGCCGCTGACCCGGTTGATGACACCGGACCGAATGAATCGACACCGGACTCCGTGGTCGCACTGGATGGATTCAAACTGGTTCGGGCGGACAGGAGTTTGAGAGACAGTGGTAAGAAGAAGGGAGGAGAACTGGCGGTGTTAATTAACGAGAGATGGTGCAACTCGGCGCACGTCTCTGTGAAGGAACAGTTTTGCTCCCGTGACATTGAGCTGCTCGCTGTGGGCATTCGGCCGTATTACATCCCGAGGGAGTTTTCTCATGTTATAATTTTTAACGTGTACATCCCTCCATCGGCCGACGCGCAGGCAGCCTGCGAGCAACGCCACGGAGCGGTGACGCGCATGCAGACCCGGCACCCGCAGGCGCTGCTTCTCATCAGCGGGGACTTCAACCATGCCTCGCTCTCCTCCATTCTCCCCACTTTCACTCAGTATGTTAAGTGCCACACTAGGGAGAACAAGACGCTGGACTTAATGTATGCTAACGTTAAGGACGCATATGACTCCAACCCCCTCCCCCCACTCGGCCGCTCTGATCACAACCTGGTGCATCTGCTCCCTGAAAACAAACCCAGGGCAAAAAGAGAGCCACCCCAGAAGGAGAAGTTAGTGAGAGCGTGGACTGATGAGGCCAGGGAGAGACTGAGAGACCACGGACTGGGAGACACTCTGCAGCTCTCATGGAGATGACATCGACAGCCTGACCCACTGCATCACTGACTACATCAGCTGACACTGTACCAACTCGGAGGGTGCGGTGTTTCTCCAACAGCAAGCCCTGGGTGACCCCTGAGCTGAGAGCCCTACTGAAGGAGAAGAGGAAGGCTTTTATTTCGGGGGACAGAGAGGAGCAAAGGAGAGTTCAGCATGAACTCAAATACAAGATCAGACAGGCCAAGAACAGCTACAGGAGGAAGCTGGAGGAGCGGCTGGAGAACAACGTTCGAGGTGTGTGGAGAGGTCTAAAGACCATCAGTGGTCACGGACAGAGAGCAGACACGGTGGCATCTGATGAAGACCAGGACTTGGCCAACCAGTTAAATCTGTTCTTCAACAGGTTTGACTCCAGCCCTCCCCCCTCCACTTCACACATCTCCAGCCCAGCAGCTAAACCAACCCCCACCCCCAATCACACTCATCACTGCACACCACCCCCATCCACAGCCGTACCATCTCTGCCCCCCACCTCCACCCCCCCTTTGCCTCACTTCTGATCCAGTGAGGAGAGTACTGAGGCGACTTAAGACCAGGAAAGCTGCAGGTCCAGACGGCATCGGACCTGGACTGCTCAGGGACTGTGCTGACCCGCTCTGTGAGGTGGTCACTTACATCTTCAACCTGAGCCTGAGTCTGGAGACGGTCCCGGTCCTGTGGAAGACCTCCTGTGTGGTTCCGGTTCCTAAGATGGCACACGCTAAGGAGCTGAACCACTACAGACCAGCAGCCCTGACCTCCCACCTGATGAAGACCATGGAGAGGCTCATCCTCAGCCACCTTCGCTCAGTGGTCAGCACTGCGACGGACCCGCTGCAGTTTGCCTACAGGCCGAACATCAGGGTGGATGACGCTGTCATCTACCTGCTGCACCGGGCGTTGACTCATCTGGAGGACGCTGGAACCGCTGTGAGGGTCATGTTCTTTGAATTCTCCAGCGCCTTCAACACCATCCGGCCAGCTCTGCTGAGAGAGAAGCTGGAAGGGGCTGGAGTGGACAGACGACTGACTGCATGGACGACCGACTACCTCACCAACAGACCACAGTATGTGAGGCTTCAAAACTGTGTGTCGGAGGTGGTGGTTTCCAGCACTGGGGCTCCTCAGGGGACGGTGCTCTCACCGTTCCTCTTCACCCTCTATACCTCGGACTTTACATACAACACTGGCAGTTGTCACCTCCAGAAGTTCTCTGATGACTCGGCCATTGTCAGCTGTGTGTCGGGGGGGGGGACGAGCTGGAGTACAGGTCAGTCATCAAGGACTTTGTGGACTGGTGTGAGCGTAATCACCTGTGCTTGAACACCAGTAAAACAAAGGAGATGGTGATTGATTTCCGGAGGAGAAAACCACAATTCACACCGGTGAGCATCCAGGGCTCAGACATTGAGGTAGTGGACAGTTTTAAGTACCTGGGTGTTCACCTCAACAAGAAACTGGACTGGACTCAAAACACAGATGCCCTGTATAAGAAGGGGCAAAGTCGCCTCCACCTTCTGAGGAGACTGAGGTCCTTTGGAGTGTGCAGGCCTCTCTTAAGGACATTTTATGACTCTGTGGTAGCCTCTGTTATCCACTACGCCGTGGCCTGTTGGGGGGCAGGCAGCACAGACCGGGACAGGAAGAGACTGAACAAGCTGGTCAGGAGGGCCAGTTCTGTCCTGGGGTGTCCACTGGACTCTGTGGAGGAAGTGGGTGGCCAAGCTAACATCATGGACAACACCTCTCACCCACGACATCAGACAGTGGAGGCACTGAACAGCTCCTTCAGTGGCAGACTGTTACACCCCCCATGCAGGAAGGAACGGTTCAGGAGGTCATTCATCCCAACAGCTGTAAGACTGTACAATGCCACAGTTTAAAAATGCATGTACAAACCGGTTTTTCATACATCCATAGCTCATCTGTATATTCTGTGTCCTTACTTTATTTATTTAATTTTATTATTAGGCATAACATGTGTTATGTTGTAATAGTGTACATAATTTATTACTTACTTACTTTTACTTTTTTCTATTTTTGCACATTTTTTTGTATTTGAATACTTGCACATTTGGGAACACCCCTCACTTTTGCACATTGCTGTCACTTTTCTTTTCTCTGCTCTTTGGAACTGCTGTGACAATTGAATTTCCCCAATGTGGGATCAATAAAGAATATCTATCTATCTATCTATCTATCTATCTATCTATCTATCTATCTATCTATCTATCTATCTATCTATCTATCTATCTATCTATCTATCTATCTATCTATCTATCTATCTATCTATCTATCTATCTATCTATCTATCTATCTATCTATCTATCTATCTATCTATCTATCTATCTATCTATCTATCTATCTATCTATCAGCATGCCAATTGAACGCTCCCTCAAAAGTTGCCACATCTGTGGCATTGTGCTGTGTGATACAACTGAAGATTTCAGAGTGGCCTTTTCTTGTGGCCAGTCTAGTGGCCACAAGGGATATACATCCATCCTACTCTGGATGGTGCCGCTCTTCTTTCTAGGAACATTTCTGCTAGCCTTAGTCTTGCAACCTGACACCCCAGAGACGAGACCCGGGCGCAGAGCAGCAGTGTAAAACTCTCTTCTCAGCCTCCCTTAGTGTTAATGCTGGTGCAAAACCCATGCAGGGAAAGTCAAGCAGTTCCTAGCTTTAGCTTATGTGCTGAAAGACAAATGAAAGGAGTGAGACACAGAAACCTTAACCCTTGTGCTATCCTATGACCCCCCCCCCCCTTCCATTGATGTGTTCTCCTACCATGACAAAGGTGGATAAAGGTGGAAAGATTTCATGTAATCCATGGACACCAGTGAAGATCACAAATCATTGAAGAAAAAAGGTTCAGAGCACTGTCTAGTGGGTCTAGATGACCCAACTCCCTATGTTAAAGTGCCTAGGATAGAACAAGGGTTAAAGAGACACCAGTCCTCTCAATAACAAGAAGCAGAATTATGATGCCATTAATAAGAGTTCTGCTTTAGTTTAGCAATTACCTATTGTATTTTATGACTGGTTCCATGTTCTTATTCAATTACCGGTGTGAATCCCGTTGAGACAACTATGTCGAAATGTCGGGCTATATAAACAAAATTAAATTGAAGGGAATTGAACCCTCGCAGCGGAGTGATGTGGAGCTCTCCTCCGCAAGGTGTTCCGCGTCGCACTGTGGAGGAGAAGCGATGTTGTTATGTATTTTTCAAGCGTTAGCAGTTCCACACTAACGTAGCTGACAAGCGACTATTGATGACGTTTAGTGGGAGTAATGTCTGAATTTGAATACACATTTTTCCATATCTCTCCATTTGGAGGGCGGAATTAGCGGTAGAGAGAAGCCGTGGGGCAGGGGAAGAATTCAGAATGGTTTACATCTACATCCCATGAATCCAACCAACAAAAACCCCAACCATGCAACTTGTTAGATCATCCCTTGATCTATTTTCTCCATTCAGATTTCTGGTGAGTTCATGGAGAAGTCATCAGCATCGGAAAAACACATTCCCACCTTAACTTTGAATATCCCATTTAAAACTGGTTTAACTGGCCTTCATTTGATGTATGTCATGTCTGAATTGGAGTATAACAAGAGTGTAGCGGCAAGCGTGAACCCTACAGGTGCAATTAATGTAATAAAGAGGCTCAAAGCAGACCTTAAAGAGGCAGTAAATGAATACTGCACATTTTCCCCCCATCCATTTATCTTCTATTTTGTTTTGTCCCTTTCGGGGAAATGGGGCTGCTGGAGCCTATACCAGCCACTCATGGGCAAAGGCTGGGGACACCCTGGACAGGTCACCTGTCTGTCACAGGGCCACAATCACACACTCACATTCACACCTATGGATAATTTAGAGTAACCAATTAACCTATGAAGCATGTTTTTGGATGGTGGGAGGAAGCCGGAGAAAACCCACTCATGCATGGGGAGAACATGCAAACTCCACACAGAAAAGTCCACCATTGATGTTCTGTTTCAGGTCCCCCAGCTGGGGCTCAAACCAGAGACCTTCTTGCTGTGAGGCAAAAGCGCTAACCACTGCTCCACCGTTCATCAAGTAAGACAAGAAAAAAATGGCAAACTGGACAAAACTTTCACAGCCCCAACCGCCACCCACGCCATTCAGTCTAACCATTTTGGAATACTCAACTAAACATGTGGCTCTGAGAGAAGCATGTAAGAAAACTCCAGATTGGCTCCAGAATACTGACCATAAATATTCAGCTGTGAACATGCCAACGCCTTCAAGAAAAGGCTCCAAGGACAGTTCCAAACACTGTGTAAGAATAAAAGGTTTCATTGAGTGACTGCAATGTCTACGTCAAATGTCTACGTCAAAGCAGCGTGGATTTCGGCCATTGATGAGACCAGCACTCAGACAGGACTGGCGATGGTTGGATGACCGTGGCCTCAACGTGATCCAGAGAGTGAAGATTCAAACTGCAGGCATTCCAAAGAGACCCAGACGAGAAAAAATAAGCCGGGATTCAAACCACAACACAAGGTTTTTTTGGCCCGACATTGATCACCTAGCGTGTGGGACAGAAGATTCTCTTCACCCTTGTTCTATCCTAGGCACTTTAACATTGGGAGGTGGGTCATCTAGACCCACTAGACAGAGCTCTGAACCTTTTTTCTTCAATGATTTGTGATCTTCACTGGTGTCCATGGATTACATGAAATCTTTCCACCTTTATCCACCTTTGTCATGGTAGGGAGAACACGACAATGGAAGGGGGGGGGGGTCATCAGAGATAGCACAAGGGTTAAATGATTTATTCTCAATTATTATTACAATTATTGTATTACTCAGCAAATACCACATTCACTGTTGCAAATGGAGAGGCAGTGTACTGTCTTTTCTAAATATATCATAGCTCAATAAAACCTGGAAAATGGCCAGATGAAGGTTTCAACCAAATTTTACTTGGTTATGGTTTTAGTTTCCTTTAATTTTTTTGGCTACTCCTTCATTTTCTTTCCTATCGTAAGTATTTTGTCATTTTGCTCATCACATGACCGTCTCATGTCTTTTCTGCAGCCTCTATAATGTTTCTGTATTATCCCCTGTAGGACTATGAATGCTTGTGATCTGTTCAATAAAGAAAAGACAGATCAGAGCTGAGGGCCTCTAGTGGTGGACAGATGTTGCTGTTACATGCGAGGGTTATGTTGCTTCAGACACACGAGGAGTTTATTTGTAAAAAACCCTTTCCGATGTGAGGATAGTTTATTTTTCTTTTGACAGAAGACAGAGGGACAGGGGTCAGTCACAGACTTAGACCCCAGCCAGTACTGAAACTGATCATTGAGCTTCTTGAAGTTCTATCTTCCTTTCTCAGCCCCCCCCCCCCCCCTCCCCCCACAAACCTGTGGTAAGGTTGGTAGAGACTGAGCCTCACTACCCCCTCTGTGGTAAGGTTCTCAGCATCATGAGTTTCTCCCATTATGCTTGTGTCAGTCAGGAAAACCTGCTGGGTGCATCTGTGCAGCTGCTGGGGAGTCCTGCAGGTGGATCCCACCACATCTGCTTGAGTCACACCTGGACTCTGTGATGGTGAGCCTCGTGCTACCTCAATGATTTCCCAAAGACTGGAGCACATGCTGAAGCTTCCACAGATGATGTGGTCCAGACGGACGATGAAGAAGCCCCGCCTCTGCAGCACGTCTTCTTCATCTGCTGCGGGGATTCGTGCTGTCATCACTTGAGAGAAAACATCTGAAATATTAATGTCAGGAATATTTCAGTGAAAATCTGCTTCTGTTAGGAATTTGTATTTTTTTATAATCAGCTGCTTCTGAATGATTTAGGACTTAATTTTTGTCATTAGATTGTCTTTTTTTAAAAAACCTGAAACGTTTTTTAACGTGTTGACCAGAGTTTTAGTAGACTTGCAGGTCAGAGATGTTCTGAAACTCCAACTGGGTTTTAGGGTGTGGCCGTCAGAGTGGGTGGTAACATATTGATGGACTTTGACTCCGCCCTTCCCTGGTACGAGGTTGAAGTCAGCGTCTAAAGTCATTCGTTACCCATAAGTTTTGAGGCAAAAGTGAACTAAAATCTAGCAGTCAGAAGGTAAGACCGGAGAACGTCCCGACCATGAACATGGTTTATGATGAGACAAAATCAAACTTCCTTTAGAGGCAGACAATATATAAACAGATTATATTTCCTCTGAGGCCCGGTTCCCAGCTGACCCACAGAGTGGTACCGGCATGCGGGTTGGAGATCTCTGCCATCAGAGAGTTTAGGCGGAACCACAACCAATAAACAGGTGGAAAGCCAGAGAGAAGATGTTTTAGTAAAACCGTCGGTTTGCCACTTGATACTACGGAACAATCTAATCGGGTCGCTTCAACGCGGCAGAATTTCCATCCTGACCTCAGCTGACATGAATATGGTCAGGAGGAGGACGTTCTGAGGTAAATCAGCCTCTTAGCCACGAGCGAGGGCATCAGGAATCTGAGGAGGCATTACGCCGCTCCCAAGAGGGTTTCTATTTTAGGCCCTTTGTCAACATTGTCTGTCAGGTCTGGCAATAGACTCGGTGAGTTATGACATCACCATCGGGGGAGGGGGGAGGGGGTTGTATGGAATGATGGGCTGTCTGTTCATGGTGAGACACTCTGCTGATCCAGGTAAACTTCAAGAAGATGTTTCATCAAACATGAGTCCATCCATCCATGCATCCATCCTTTCATCCATCCATCCATCCATCCATCCATCCATCCGTCCATCCGTCCGTCCGTCCATGTCAGCACTCTGTTCTTGGTGAGACGCTCAGCTGAATCCTGGTAATATTGGGTTTAGTCTCGATCAGCCGTCATAGCCTGATAAAAACCTGTTTTCTATTGAAAGCAGTGGAGCAAACATCACTGTCTCATTAACTCCACAACATCAACTGCTGTTAGAAGACCAGCAGTCATGGAAGAAGTGGGGTCGATGTTAAGGTCAGCCCAAAAAAACAAAACCCACTAGCTTTAGCTCAGACACTAAGGCCTTCAGCATGTTCACAATAAAAGCTAAGAGACTTGAAGAACAGACAGTTCTGGATAAAAAGAACTTAAAATAAGAACTTTGGATCCCAAAATGCATCTGAAGAATTTTTGAAAGGACGTTTCCTGAACACAAGAGACCAAATAGATGTTTGGTCTTCATGCTCTGTACCACATTTAGACATCCCTCTGAGGTGCAGGCAGTATTTTTCTAAACTGTAAACGCTGTGAGAACGTTGAGTCAGGAGTTGTCAGGTTAAGGTGCTCCACTTGTCTTTGGGTTTGGTGGATGCGTCTGCAGACCTTTTGCTCGTGTGCTGACAGATTCCAGCTCCTCTTAAAAACTCGGACATCAAAGCAGATTCAAGGAGAACCTTTGGCTCCCTGCTGACCAGTGGTGAGGAACGGCGGTGGAACACTGATCTGCTGGTTTTGGATCTGAAATGGACTGAAGGTTTCTGCTGGACATGTGAAGGTCTGTGCTCGTCCTCCAGGAGCCTTCTCCTTGTTTTCTGTTCCGCTTCCAGAATGATGGAAGGTGTTTTCTGCATTTATGCATCAGCCAGGGAAATATCAGGAAGGGATGGTGTAAGGCGTGGCCTCAGATCATCCGTGACCACTTTAAAGCAGCGTCTAGTGTCTGCTTTCCTGTGGGACACGCCCCTCTGAGGGCCCATTATTCTGGCAGGTGCCCTATTGTCCCATCCATGCAAGCCTTTCAGATGCACAACACTGAAAAATGCCCCAGGAGGGGTGGGGGTGACCTCACCTCAAAAGGAAGAAGACTCAGGAAAAGTTCAGCATCAAAAGAAGACTATGGTGGGGGGGGGGGGGGGGTCATGGCAGTGCTGAGTGACGAGGAGGAGCACAGGAAACCCATTTTGTTCTCTTTCCAGGTCATTTCTAATGAATTTTGAATCATTTGGTTGTTGAACATGTCATGACCCCCCCTCTGTTAGTGGTTGTGTCTTTGTGTGACCTTATGGGAAAGTCCTTGTAGTCTGAACAAACACAACAAAAGATCCGCCGACAGACCGAAAGATGAAGAACGTTTCCTAACGTTTTATCCCGCGCTGACATTTCTCAGGAAGTGAGGAGGCGACTGAAGCTGAGCAGATCAAAGACGTCACAAAGTTTACCTGGTGTCAGCCGCGCTCAGACGGTTGAGCTTTTCGTCCCTTTAAAACCCAGTTTGAAGTATCGATCCATGTTTCTGTCTCACTTATTAAAAAGGAGGCGTTCAAGTGTCCGACAAAAACCGCTGGCTCCTGTAAGAGACTCATGTAACCCTTGTGCTATCCTAGGCACTTTAACGTCCATCTCTCTCACCCTTCCATTGAGGTGTTCTCCCTACCATGACAAAGGTGGATAAAGGTGGAAAGATTTCATGTAATCCATGGACACCAGTGAAGATCACAAATCATTGAAGAAAAAAGGTTCAGAGCACTGTCTAGTGGGTCTAGATGACCCACCTCCCAATGTTAAAGTGCCTAGGACGGCACAAGGGTTAACCTGTGGAGACGTTTTTATGCTGCTTTACTGTTGAGGAAACGCTCTAAGAGCTTTAAGACTGTTTCAAATGTAAACTTTCCTTCTTTTTTGAAAATGTTGCCATAAACTGAACCAAGTGGTCATGAATGAACAACCGGGATGAAATCTAACTTTAAAACAGCTTCTCTGTGAAAAATTTGAGCTGCAGGACTTTTGTAGTTTCAGAGGTCTGCAAACATCTGAAGGAGGAACAGGTTTCCTCAGAAGGACAGGAACTCCTCATGACATGGAGTTCCCAAAAGAAACCTGCACCCGGGTAGAACCGGGAGATTCCCTGAGGTTCTGCTGAGCTGCCTAGACTGGTTCCAGTTCTACCATCATCTTTGCCCTGATGGGTTAAAGCAGGACTGTCTTGAACCCCCAGACTCACCACCCTGCCTTTGACCAGCTGGACCATGAAAAGTCCCCTTCACAGAACAATCAGTTGGTGTTAACCCTTGTGCTATCTTAGATGACCCCCCCCCCTTCCATTGACGTGTTCTCCCTACCATGACAAAGGTGGATAAAGGTGGAAAGATTTCATGTAATCCATGGACACCAGTGAAGATCACAAATCATTGAAGAAAAAAGGTTCAGAGCACTGTCTAGTGGGTCTAGATGACCCAACTCCCAACGCTAAAGTGCCTATGATAGCACAAGGGTTAAGTCAGTCAGGGATCTACTCATTTCATGGGGGGGGGCAGTTTTAACTAAAAAACAGACCAAGTGGCTAGGATAGACCAAGGGTTACACATACAAATGTTTGTTTCATTTTTAAGTCGTACCTGGCATTAGGCAATAAGGTTCATTTATGGTATTTTAGAAGTAGCTATTGAACACATTTCTGAAGGGAATTTGGTTTCTTTACTTGGTAATTGTGCCTCGAAATGAAACATTTTTTTTGTTTTTGAAAATTTCACATCCTTTTAAACTATTAAGTACTTTATCTTTTTTTTTAACTTCTTTGTATGTTGTGGGAGAAACAACTGTCATGTGCTTTAAGCATGGATTCTAAAAGTCCCAACAGGAGAGAGCTGGCTGAGGAAGCAGACAGGACCGCATCCCACCACACAAGCAGCTTTGTGGTCCTGACTTCTCCTTCAGTGCTTGTAGAGGCAGGAGGTCACCGTGGTGGAAGGTGGGGTGAGAAGGTGAGGAGACTTATGGCTTGACATGGAGACACAGTTGGGGGGGGCTGTGAGGTGGTTGACAAGGCTTCAGTTGTTACACTGAACCAGGGAGGAACAAGCCACACATGAGGACATTGTGAACTCTCACAAACAACCCAGTGAGTGCCGCTGACCTCTGCACCTCCACCGCCGCAGTGCCAGCTGAGGAAAATTGGAGAACAGGTCATTTGTGATGGTTTTGGAGCTCAGAGCTGGACTGAAAGCTGCTTTTGTCATTGACACCAAGAGCTAGTGTTTGTCTGCAGGTGATAACTCAAACACACTTTCACCTCCCAGCCCCCAAAGAAATCCGAAGAGCCTGAATATTCTGACCGGCGTGTTTACATGACACATTTTTGTTCTGATCAGGCGTTCATTCGATTAGTTTTGTCCATGAAAACGCAGATATTGATGCCCTCAGCCCTCTTCATAGAGACAGCAGCTCAGAGTTATTAACATTCCAGTGGTGGAAACCTTGGCCTGCATCGGGAAACGTGAAGAGACAACGACTGCCCCGCCTCCACCCCTCCCCGTCTGCTAGCTGCCTCCCCGCCCTGCTATTTGCCCTGCAGGTGACAAAATCCCTGCAGATCCACAGAATGTTTGCAGACCAAAGCTCTGGTGACACAAACCTGCACAGATATGCAAACTGAGACCGAGCAGTCGGCGTGCACATGCAAAGAAGCTACGACAGAAACTCCACGTGCACGCTCATCGTGCACAGTCCAGTTCTAACCCCGCCCTTTTGCATCATTGGATGTCAGAATAAAAACCCTCAATTATCAGAAGACAGAAGACATGAAAATCCTTAAGAAAACATTTATTTGACAGGAGCTGAAGGTTCGGACTGAAGTCGCAGATGAACAAACGATTCTTTAAATAGAAACTTGGAATTTGCTTCTGGACAAAAGCACGGCTGGTTCAAACCCTGATTCACTTTCTCCTTCTCAGCAGCTAAAGTCTTGGCCTCTTTGGTTCTATAAATCATGAAAATCATCTGAAACTAGAAAAATAACTTTTCCTGGCAGCTTTTGTTTTGCTGATCTCTCAACTTTTTCAGTGCAAATGTCACACAGATCCTTTTGAAAAGATCCTGTTTCAAGTATTTCAAGCCAGGAGGAAGCAGAGACGGCGTGGATGAAGCCGTTCCATTGCATAGCTCTCATGGCACGTATGAAGGGACCTGACGGGACGCTCAGGCCCCGCCCAAAGCATCTTTTCTCTTAAAGTCATACAAGTGCTTTTCAGGTTGTGCATTTCACCCCCCCATCTGACATCTCCGTGTCCCGTGCACGCACCTCGTGCACATCAATGCTGCAGAGGGGAAGTGCTGCTGTTCAGAGCCGAGAGTCTCAGAGCTTTACTGTTGGGGCGGCCGAGGGCAGGGTGAGCGGAGGGCGGGGTCATCCTTAAGCGCTTCATTCGTCTTCTTTCAGATGACCTGCCATTGTTTTTGACTAGAAATGGCAAACTAGCCCTGGTTTAATGGCGGGCCGTTGTCCCAGCACCGGCTTGAACAGCTGTGCAGGGCGGACGGCCAGCACGTTGGGTACCCGCACAACGGACGAGTACAGAAGGCTTTCCAGCCTGGGGGGGCCTCAGGCACAGCCGCACTCCTCCACGATCATGTTGGGCACATCCCTCTTTATGATGTTATACTCGTCATCGAAGTACAGCATGGACATGGTGCTGAGTTTGGTCGGGATGCAGCAGGAGCTCACGGAGCCGGTGTTCATGCCCCGAATGCGGTACTGGTTCACCACCGCCGTGTGGAAAGATGAAATCGACCCCGGAACCCCAGCCATGTAGGCGGGGCAGCTGCCCTGGCAGTAGTTACCATAGTACCCGGCCGGGGCAATAATCCAGTCATTCCAGCCGATGATGCGGAAGTCGATGTAAAACTGCTGCCGGCAGCATAAGCCCCCGCTGTCGCCGTCACACTCCAGCCCTCGCTTTCGGATGCGGTGCCGGCCGTCCCCCTGTTGTGCACGCACCACCAGGAAGGGCCGGTGCGACGGCTTGTCAGGATCCACCAGAACAGGAGCCACGCTCGCGGCCTGGCAGCCCTCACAGTGAACCTGCAGGTCCTGGCGGCGGTTGCCCTTCTCAAAGATGGCCCTCACTGCCTCAGAGAGCAGGAAGGTATGCCAGCCGCTGCGCTTCAGGTCAATCCGCTTGTCCACCCGGACCCAGTGACCTGCCTCCCGTCCCGCCCCCCCTGGACTCCTGTTAGCGCCGTTTGGAATGCCTGCTTCCAGGTAAAGGATCTTGACCGTGACCTTCCTCCGAAGACCCTTCTCGGGTCCTCCAGGCAGCAGCTGCAGGTACAGCCAAAGGTGCGCCTGCGTCACCAGCAGATTCTGATGACCCTCGTTTGAGATGTGGAAGAACAGGCCCAACCCAGGCGCTGTGCGCTCGTCTGTGGAGACAGAAAGGTTTGACAGTTTAATTTTTGACCCTTCAGGGTCGTCTTGATAGAACCAAACATGGAAGCACAGACGTTGTCGTTTCTCCTCTGACGGGTCAGTCCATCTCTGATCATCTTTGATCATCTTTGTACTTTAAAAGGTGAGATGGACCGAATCTGTGGAAAAGTGGAAATATCGTTCCAACAGAAACCAAACCAACATCAACAGCAGAGCAAGAAAACAGACGACTCCGTGCACGCAAATGTAGGACTTTGACAACCTTCAATGTTCCTGTAGTTTTGATGTGTTTCTACATTTAGATCAGGCAGCGTGTGATCTCCGTAGGACCGACCGAAGCAACATGAACGTCTGGGACTGATCTGTCACGTCTACTCAGATTCCTCTTTACTCACACAGATGACTAACTTTGATCGTTCAAACAAACTTAGCCGAGTACAAAGATTTGAAGGGTTTTTGTAGTAGTCCTGGTTTTCTGGCTGCTTTTCAGTCCAATCCTTGCACCCGAGCATCCGCAGGACTTGACGGGATGACATCATCTCGTCAGGCACTCCTATATGGGGTGGGGGGTTTCTGAATTGTTTAAGTCTGGATGAATGGAGCCAGAAGTTCTTAGAGTTTTTCTGGTTTAACGGATTCCCTCCGAGCCGGATCCTGAGCCCGCCGCTGCTCCTCGTGCACTTTGAGGATTTGACTGTTAAAGAAAGTGTAACACGCACACTATCACAGAGAGCCCCCCCAAGGGCCTTTTCCCAGCAGATACTTTTGCTGTTGCTTTCAAACATCAGCTGACCCCGCTGGCAGCCCCTTACTGGCTGGCTTGCTTCTGGATCGGGCTCAGTTGGCTTCTGGCTCAGAGTTTGAAGTGACTGGACTGAAAGGGGTGGACACGGCTGAGCCCGCAGGGGGTTCATTGAGTTCAAAGTTGGAGCCCAAACTAAAGCCCCCCCCCCCCCCCCCCCCCCCCACTCCCTGAGAGTGGAGTGACAGCATAAGGGCGGCTGGCGTGCAGCGCCGCATTCACACGTGTGGGTCTCCTGCAGAACGCACGTTAGTGACATGCACAATTGAGAGCCCCCATGGGGTTGTCCAAAGAGGGGCTGTCCACAAGTGGGGGCCCCCACTCCTGTCTACTGGTTCTGTTCAGAAGCCTAATGATGACTGCAAACTGACTCCAGGCAGTTGGAAGGTTTGGACCTCAGGAGATCTAAGCCTGTCGGGGAACTTCCACCGGGGTGTTTGTCCAGTGATTAGCATGTCAGAATCAACAACATGGAAACGGCCCCCCGCCCTTAAAGGTACCTCACCTCCACACTCAAAGGCCTGTTCAGACCAGCAGAACCGTGGCTGTCTAAGACACGCCCACATGCGGTACATAAAGGCCCACCCTCAGAGAGAGATCCACCACACATCAACTGCTCGGATCCTAGTGGCTTCTGGGTAAAGGCCCCCGCCTCATTTCAGTGGGTGTTCGCAGATACTGACTTGTATTAGAATGCCATGGCGTTAGCCGGACATAAAAGAGTTTCCGTGTTTGTGGGATGACATTCACAATGGAAGGAAGGACTGCAGGCAGCCAAGATGGCGTTTGCAAAGCGCCATCACGTATGTTTGTAGGCGACGTGCGGCGCAGCAAGTTTTGCTCGCGTGACACATGAACGCAGACGGAGCAACGAAATGTTGGTATGCGGATGGCGCCATGGAGGAAAGATGGCGTACAGAAAAGCTTGCATGCAGGGGCCATGCGGGAGGGGGGGGGGCATGCGGGGGGGGGGGGGGGGATGCAGGGGCCATTAATGGGTAGCAGCATCCAGGCGCCACGTGGGGGGGGTGCATGCAGGTGCCCTGGGGGGAGCGGCATGCAGGTAACATGGGGGGGCCATCCAGGCACAACCATGTTTTACGGGGGGGGGGCAGCCAATTTCCTGTTCATTCAATCATGTTAAGGACGATTCAGAAAGCTAAAAATTCTTCAATAAATCCAGACGTTTGTTGTTTGAGTTTCCCGTCTGGACGTTCTGTAACTTTCAGGCAGAAGGATTTAGAACCAGCAGCCCCTCCATGGTTGTTCTAACTGAAAACAAGGATCTTTTTTTGGTCTTAGTATTGAAATGTAAACAAAACTTGAAACTTTGATCAGAATTCTGGAAAACCTCACAGAAATCAGATCTTCTCTACAATAGTCACAGAGAGCAGACAGGAAGTGATGTCACCTTTACCCCAAAAACGTTGTGAAAGCTTCCTTTTGAAAATGGTTTTAAATTCTGACTGTACGGAGTCAAGAACACGACGGTGACAAAAAAAACTCTCTAGTGACATCATCACCAGTGTCTCCCCATCGTAACGCCAAACAAACAGACTGGGAGGCAGAGGAGGAGCTTCCATTGAGCTAAAACGACAGAACTTCCAGAGGTTCTGATTCTCTGGAGGTTCTGATCATCTGGAGGTTCTGATCATCTGGAGGTTCTGATCGTCTGGAGGTTCTGATCATCTGGAGGTTCTGATTGTCTGGAGGTTCTGATTCTCTGGACGTTCTGATTCTCTGGAGGTTCTGATTGTCTGGAGGTTCTGATCATCTGGAGGTTCTTATGGTGTGGAGGTTCTGATTCTGTGGAGGTTCTGATTATCTGGAGGTTCTGATTGTCTGGAGGTTCTTATGGTGTGGCGGTTCTGATTCTCTGGAAGTTCTGATCGTCTGGAGGTTCTGATCATCTGGAGGTTCTGATCATCTGGAGGTTCTGATTGTCTGGCGGTTCTGATTCTCTTGAGGTTCTGATCATCTGGAGATTCTGATTGTCTGGCGGTTCTGATTCTCTGGAGGTTCTGATCATCTGGAGGTTCTGATGGTGTGGTGGTTCTGATTCTCTTGAGGCTCTGATCATCTGGAGGTTCTGATTGTCTGGCGGTTCTGATTCTCTGGAGGTTCTGATCATCTGGAGGTTCTGATGGTGTGGTGGTTCTGATTCTCTTGAGGCTCTGATCATCTGGAGGTTCTGATTGTCTGGCGGTTCTGATTCTCTGGAGGTTCTGATCATCTGGAGGTTCTGATTGTCTGGAGGTTCTGATTCTCTTGAGGTTCTGATCATCTGGAGGTTCTTATGGTGTGGAGGTTCTGATTCTCTGGAGGTTCTGATTCTCTGGAGGTTCTGATTCTCTGGAGGTTCTGATCATCTGGAGGTTCTGATTGTCTTGCGGTTCTGATTCTCTTGAGGTTCTGATCCTCTGGAGGTTCTTATGGTGTGGAGGTTCTGATTCTCTGGAGGTTCTGATTCTCTGGAGGTTCTGATTCTCTGGAGGTTCTGATCATCTGGAGGTTCTGATTGTCTTGCGGTTCTGATTCTCTGGAGGTTCTGATTGTCTGGAGGTTCTGATCGTCTGGAGGTTCTTATGGTGTGGAGGTTCTGATTCTCTGGAGGTTCTGATTCTCTGGAGGTTCTGATCATCTGGAGGTTCTGATTGTCTGGAGGTTCTGATCGTCTGGAGGTTCTTATGGTGTGGAGGTTCTGATTCTCTGGAGGTTCTGATTCTCTGGAGGTTCTGATTCTCTGGAGGTTCTGATCATCTGGAGGTTCTTATGGTGTGGAGGTTCTGATTCTGTGGAGGTTCTGATTATCTGGAGGTTCTGATTGTCTGGAGGTTCTTATGGTGTGGCGGTTCTGATTCTCTGGAGGTTCTGATCGTCTGGAGGTTCTGATCATCTGGAGGTTCTGATTCTCTTGAGGTTCTGATCATCTGGAGGTTCTGATCATCTGGAGGTTCTTATGGTGTGGCGGTTCTGATTCTCTGGAGGTTCTGATTCTCTGGAGGTTCTGATCATCTGGAGGTTCTGATTCTCTGGAGGTTCTGATCGTCTGGAGGTTCTGATGGTGTGGTGGTTCTGATTCTCTTGAGGTTCTGATCATCTGGAGGTTCTGATCGTCTGGAGGTTCTGATTCTCTGGAGGTTCTGATCATCTGGAGGTTCTGATTCTCTGGAGGTTCTGATTATCTGGCGGTTCTGATCATCTGGAGGTTCTGATGGTGTGGTGGTTCTGATTCTCTTGAGGTTCTGATCATCTGGAGGTTCTGATTGTCTGGCGGCTCTGATTCTCTTGAGGTTCTGATCATCTGGAGGTTCTGATTGTCTGGCGGTTCTGATTGTCTGGCGGTTCTGATTCTCTGGAGGTTCTGATCGTCTGGAGGTTCTGATCATCTGGAGGTTCTGATTGTCTGGCGGTTCTGATTCTCTGGAGGTTCTGATCATCTGGTGGTTCTGATTGTCTGGCGGTTCTGATTCTCTGGAGGTTCTGATCATCTGGAGGTTCTGATCATCTGGAGGTTCTGATTGTCTGGCGGTTCTGATTCTCTGGAGGTTCTGATCGTCTGGAGGTTCTGATTGTCTGGCGGTTCTGATTCTCTGGAGGTTCTGATCATCTGGCGGTTCTGATTGTCTGGCGGTTCTGATTCTCTTGAGGTTCTGATCATCTGGAGGTTCTGATTGTCTGGAGGTTCTGATTGTCTGGCGGTTCTGATTCTCTGGAGGTTCTGATCGTCTGGAGGTTCTGATTGTCTGGCGGCTCTGATTCTCTTGAGGTTCTGATCATCTGGAGGTCCTGATTCTCTGGAGGTTCTGATCGTCTGGAGGTTCTGATTGTCTGGCGGTTCTGATTGTCTGGCGGTTCTGATTGTCTGGAGGTTCTGATTCTCTTGAGGTTCTGATCATCTGGAGATTCTGATTGTCTGGCGGTTCTGATTCTCTGGAGGTTCTGATCATCTGGAGGTTCTGATGGTGTGGTGGTTCTGATTCTCTTGAGGCTCTGATCATCTGGAGGTTCTGATTGTCTGGCGGTTCTGATTCTCTGGAGGTTCTGATCATCTGGAGGTTCTGATTGTCTGGAGGTTCTGATTCTCTTGAGGTTCTGATCATCTGGAGGTTCTTATGGTGTGGAGGTTCTGATTCTCTGGAGGTTCTGATTCTCTGGAGGTTCTGATTCTCTGGAGGTTCTGATCATCTGGAGGTTCTGATTGTCTTGCGGTTCTGATTCTCTTGAGGTTCTGATCATCTGGAGGTTCTTATGGTGTGGAGGTTCTGATTCTCTGGAGGTTCTGATTCTCTGGAGGTTCTGATCATCTGGAGGTTCTGATTGTCTTGCGGTTCTGATTCTCTGGAGGTTCTGATTGTCTGGAGGTTCTGATCGTCTGGAGGTTCTTATGGTGTGGAGGTTCTGATTCTCTGGAGGTTCTGATTCTCTGGAGGTTCTGATTCTCTGGAGGTTCTGATCATCTGGAGGTTCTGATTGTCTGGAGGTTCTGATCGTCTGGAGGTTCTTATGGTGTGGAGGTTCTGATTCTCTGGAGGTTCTGATTCTCTGGAGGTTCTGATTCTCTGGAGGTTCTGATCATCTGGAGGTTCTTATGGTGTGGAGGTTCTGATTCTGTGGAGGTTCTGATTATCTGGAGGTTCTGATTGTCTGGAGGTTCTTATGGTGTGGCGGTTCTGATTCTCTGGAGGTTCTGATCGTCTGGAGGTTCTGATCATCTGGAGGTTCTGATTCTCTTGAGGTTCTGATCATCTGGAGGTTCTGATCATCTGGAGGTTCTTATGGTGTGGCGGTTCTGATTCTCTGGAGGTTCTGATTCTCTGGAGGTTCTGATCATCTGGAGGTTCTGATTCTCTGGAGGTTCTGATCGTCTGGAGGTTCTGATGGTGTGGTGGTTCTGATTCTCTTGAGGTTCTGATCATCTGGAGGTTCTGATCGTCTGGAGGTTCTGATTCTCTGGAGGTTCTGATCATCTGGAGGTTCTGATTCTCTGGAGGTTCTGATTATCTGGCGGTTCTGATCATCTGGAGGTTCTGATGGTGTGGTGGTTCTGATTCTCTTGAGGTTCTGATCATCTGGAGGTTCTGATTGTCTGGCGGCTCTGATTCTCTTGAGGTTCTGATCATCTGGAGGTTCTGATTGTCTGGCGGTTCTGATTGTCTGGCGGTTCTGATTCTCTGGAGGTTCTGATCGTCTGGAGGTTCTGATCATCTGGAGGTTCTGATTGTCTGGCGGTTCTGATTCTCTGGAGGTTCTGATCATCTGGTGGTTCTGATTGTCTGGCGGTTCTGATTCTCTGGAGGTTCTGATCATCTGGAGGTTCTGATCATCTGGAGGTTCTGATTGTCTGGCGGTTCTGATTCTCTGGAGGTTCTGATCGTCTGGAGGTTCTGATTGTCTGGCGGTTCTGATTCTCTGGAGGTTCTGATCATCTGGCGGTTCTGATTGTCTGGCGGTTCTGATTCTCTTGAGGTTCTGATCATCTGGAGGTTCTGATTGTCTGGAGGTTCTGATTCTCTGGAGGTTCGGATCATCTGGAGGTTCTGATTCTCTGGAGGTTCGGATCATCTGGAGGTTCTGATGGTCTGGAGGTTCTGATTGTCTGGTGATTCTGATTCTCTTGAGGTTCTGATCATCTGGAGGTTCTTATGGTGTGGTGGTTCTGATTCTCTTGAGGTTCTGATCATCTGGAGGTTCTGATTCTCTGGAGGTTCTGATCGTCTGGAGGTTCTGATCATCTGGAGGTTCTGATTGTCTTGCGGTTCTGATTCTCTGGAGGTTCTGATCGTCTGGAGGTTCTGATCATCTGGAGGTTCTGATTCTCTGGAGGTTCTGATTCTCTGGAGGTTCTGATTATCTGGCGGTTCTGATTCTCTGGAGGTTCTGATTATCTGGAGGTTCTGATTCTCTGGAGGTTCGGATCATCTGGAGGTTCTGATGGTCTGGAGGTTCTGATTGTCTGGCGGTTCTGATTCTCTGGAGGTTCTGATCGTCTGGAGGTTCTGATCATCTGGAGGTTCTGATTGTCTGGAGGTTCTGATTCTCTGGAGGTTCTGATCATCTGGAGGTTCTGATTGTCTTGCGGTTCTGATTGTCTTGCGGTTCTGATCGTCTGGAGGTTCTGATCATCTGGAGGTTCTGATTCTCTGGAGGTTCTGATTCTCTGGAGGTTCTGATTATCTGGCGGTTCTGATTCTCTGGAGGTTCTGATTGTCTGGAGGTTCTGATTCTCTGGAGGTTCTGATCATCTGGAGGTTCTGATTGTCTTGCGGTTCTGATTCTCTGGAGGTTCTGATCGTCTGGAGGTTCTGATCATCTGGAGGTTCTGATTCTCTGGAGGTTCTGATTCTCTGGAGGTTCTGATTGTCTGGCGGTTCTGATCATCTGGAGGTTCTGATTGTCTTGCGGTTCTGATTCTCTGGAGGTTCTGATCGTCTGGAGGTTCTGATCATCTGGAGGTTCTGATTCTCTGGAGGTTCTGATTCTCTGGAGGTTCTGATTATCTGGCGGTTCTGATTCTCTGGAGGTTCTGATTATCTGGAGGTTCTGATTCTCTGGAGGTTCGGATCATCTGGAGGTTCTGATGGTCTGGAGGTTCTGATTCTCTGGAGGTTCTGATTCTCTGGAGGTTCTGGTTCTCTGGCGGTTCTGATTATCTGGCGGTTCTGATTCTCTGGAGGTTCTGATTATCTGGCGGTTCTGATTCTCTGGAGGTTCCGATCATCTGGAGGTTCTGATTCTCTGGAGGTTCTGATTATCTGGCGGTTCTGATCATCTGGAGGTTCTGATGGTGTGGTGGTTCTGATTCTCTTGAGGTTCTGATCATCTGGAGGTTCTGATTGTCTGGCGGTTCTGATTCTCTGGAGGTTCTGATCATCTGGAGGTTCTGATGGTGTGGTGGTTCTGATTCTCTTGAGGTTCTGATCATCTGGAGGTTCTGATTGTCTGGTGATTCTGATTCTCTTGAGGTTCTGATCATCTGGAGGTTCTTATGGTGTGGTGGTTCTGATTCTCTTGAGGTTCTGATCATCTGGAGGTTCTGATTCTCTGGAGGTTCTGATCGTCTGGAGGTTCTGATCATCTGGAGGTTCTGATTGTCTTGCGGTTCTGATTCTCTGGAGGTTCTGATCGTCTGGAGGTTCTGATCATCTGGAGGTTCTGATTCTCTGGAGGTTCTGATTCTCTGGAGGTTCTGATTATCTGGCGGTTCTGATTCTCTGGAGGTTCTGATTATCTGGAGGTTCTGATTCTCTGGAGGTTCGGATCATCTGGAGGTTCTGATGGTCTGGAGGTTCTGATTGTCTGGCGGTTCTGATTCTCTGGAGGTTCTGATCGTCTGGAGGTTCTGATCATCTGGAGGTTCTGATTGTCTGGAGGTTCTGATTCTCTGGAGGTTCTGATCATCTGGAGGTTCTGATTGTCTTGCGATTCTGATTGTCTTGCGGTTCTGATCGTCTGGAGGTTCTGATTCTCTGGAGGTTCTGATTCTCTGGAGGTTCTGATTATCTGGCGGTTCTGATTCTCTGGAGGTTCTGATTATCTGGAGGTTCTGATTCTCTGGAGGTTCGGATCATCTGGAGGTTCTGATGGTCTGGAGGTTCTGATTGTCTGGCGGTTCTGATTCTCTGGAGGTTCTGATCGTCTGGAGGTTCTGATCATCTGGAGGTTCTGATTGTCTGGAGGTTCTGATTCTCTGGAGGTTCTGATCATCTGGAGGTTCTGATTGTCTTGCGGTTCTGATTGTCTTGCGGTTCTGATCGTCTGGAGGTTCTGATTCTCTGGAGGTTCTGATTCTCTGGAGGTTCTGATTATCTGGCGGTTCTGATTCTCTGGAGGTTCTGATTATCTGGAGGTTCTGATTCTCTGGAGGTTCGGATCATCTGGAGGTTCTGATGGTCTGGAGGTTCTGATTGTCTGGCGGTTCTGATTCTCTGGAGGTTCTGATCGTCTGGAGGTTCTGATTGTCTTGCGGTTCTGATTCTCTGGAGGTTCTGATCGTCTGGAGGTTCTGATCATCTGGAGGTTCTGATTCTCTGGAGGTTCTGATTCTCTGGAGGTTCTGATTGTCTGGCGGTTCTGATTCTCTGGAGGTTCTGATCGTCTGGAGGTTCTGATCATCTGGAGGTTCTGATTGTCTTGCGGTTCTGATTCTCTGGAGGTTCTGATCGTCTGGAGGTTCTGATCATCTGGAGGTTCTGATTCTCTGGAGGTTCTGATTCTCTGGAGGTTCTGATTATCTGGCGGTTCTGATTCTCTGGAGGTTCTGATTATCTGGAGGTTCTGATTCTCTGGAGGTTCGGATCATCTGGAGGTTCTGATGGTCTGGAGGTTCTGATTCTCTGGAGGTTCTGATTCTCTGGAGGTTCTGGTTCTCTGGTGGTTCTGATTCTCTGGAGGTTCTGATTATCTGGAGGTTCTGATTCTCTGGAGGTTCGGATCATCTGGAGGTTCTGATGGTCTGGAGGTTCTGATTCTCTGGAGGTTCTGATTCTCTGGAGGTTCTGGTTCTCTGGCGGTTCTGATTATCTGGCGGTTCTGATTCTCTGGAGGTTCTGATTATCTGGAGGTTCTGATTCTCTGGAGGTTCGGATCGTCTGGAGGTTCTGATTCTCTGGAGGTTCGGATCATCTGGAGGTTCTGATGGTGTGGTGGTTCTGATTCTCTTGAGGTTCTGATCATCTGGAGGTTCTGATTGTCTGGTGATTCTGATTCTCTTGAGGTTCTGATCATCTGGAGGTTCTTATGGTGTGGTGGTTCTGATTCTCTTGAGGTTCTGATCATCTGGAGGTTCTGATTCTCTGGAGGTTCTGATCGTCTGGAGGTTCTGATCATCTGGAGGTTCTGATTGTCTTGCGGTTCTGATTCTCTGGAGGTTCTGATCGTCTGGAGGTTCTGATCATCTGGAGGTTCTGATTCTCTGGAGGTTCTGATTCTCTGGAGGTTCTGATTATCTGGCGGTTCTGATTCTCTGGAGGTTCTGATTATCTGGAGGTTCTGATTCTCTGGAGGTTCGGATCATCTGGAGGTTCTGATGGTCTGGAGGTTCTGATTGTCTGGCGGTTCTGATTCTCTGGAGGTTCTGATCGTCTGGAGGTTCTGATCATCTGGAGGTTCTGATTGTCTGGAGGTTCTGATTCTCTGGAGGTTCTGATCATCTGGAGGTTCTGATTGTCTTGCGGTTCTGATTGTCTTGCGGTTCTGATCGTCTGGAGGTTCTGATCATCTGGAGGTTCTGATTCTCTGGAGGTTCTGATTCTCTGGAGGTTCTGATTATCTGGCGGTTCTGATTCTCTGGAGGTTCTGATTGTCTGGAGGTTCTGATTCTCTGGAGGTTCTGATCATCTGGAGGTTCTGATTGTCTTGCGGTTCTGATTCTCTGGAGGTTCTGATCGTCTGGAGGTTCTGATCATCTGGAGGTTCTGATTCTCTGGAGGTTCTGATTCTCTGGAGGTTCTGATTGTCTGGCGGTTCTGATCATCTGGAGGTTCTGATTGTCTTGCGGTTCTGATTGTCTTGCGGTCCTGATCGTCTGGAGGTTCTGATCATCTGGAGGTTCTGATTCTCTGGAGGTTCTGGTTCTCTGGAGGTTCTGATTCTCTGGAGGTTCTGATTATCTGGAGGTTCTGATTCTCTGGAGGTTCGGATCATCTGGAGGTTCTGATGGTCTGGAGGTTCTGATTGTCTGGCGGTTCTGATTCTCTGGAGGTTCTGATCGTCTGGAGGTTCTGATCATCTGGAGGTTCTGATTGTCTGGAGGTTCTGATTCTCTGGAGGTTCTGATCATCTGGAGGTTCTGATTCTCTGGAGGTTCTGATTCTCTGGAGGTTCTGATTGTCTGGCGGTTCTGATCATCTGGAGGTTCTGATTGTCTTGCGGTTCTGATTCTCTGGAGGTTCTGATCGTCTGGAGGTTCTGATCATCTGGAGGTTCTGATTCTCTGGAGGTTCTGATTATCTGGCGGTTCTGATTCTCTGGAGGTTCTGATTCTCTGGAGGTTCTGATCGTCTGGAGGTTCTGATCATCTGGAGGTTCTGATTCTCTGGAGGTTCTGATTATCTGGCGGTTCTGATTCTCTGGAGGTTCTGATTCTCTGGAGGTTCGGATCATCTGGAGGTTCTGATTCTCTGGAGGTTCTGATTCTCTGGAGGTTCTGATTATCTGGCGGTTCTGATTCTCTGGAGGTTCTGATTGTCTGGAGGTTCTGATTCTCTGGAGGTTCTGATCATCTGGAGGTTCTGATTGTCTTGCGGTTCTGATTCTCTGGAGGTTCTGATCGTCTGGAGGTTCTGATCATCTGGAGGTTCTGATTCTCTGGAGTTTCTGATTCTCTGGAGGTTCTGATTGTCTGGCGGTTCTGATCA
Source organism: Oryzias latipes (assembly GCF_053564925.1). Lineage (NCBI taxonomy): Eukaryota > Metazoa > Chordata > Actinopteri > Beloniformes > Adrianichthyidae > Oryzias > Oryzias latipes. The sequence continues at coordinate 35,407,811 of NC_136257.1, read as the reverse complement.
TCTGGAGGTTCTGATTGTCTTGCGGTTCTGATTGTCTTGCGGTTCTGATCGTCTGGAGGTTCTGATCATCTGGAGGTTCTGATTCTCTGGAGGTTCTGATTCTCTGGAGGTTCTGATTATCTGGCGGTTCTGATTCTCTGGAGGTTCTGATTATCTGGAGGTTCTGATTCTCTGGAGGTTCGGATCATCTGGAGGTTCTGATGGTCTGGAGGTTCTGATTGTCTGGCGGTTCTGATTCTCTGGAGGTTCTGATCGTCTGGAGGTTCTGATCATCTGGAGGTTCTGATTGTCTGGAGGTTCTGATTCTCTGGAGGTTCTGATCATCTGGAGGTTCTGATTCTCTGGAGGTTCTGATTCTCTGGAGGTTCTGATTGTCTGGCGGTTCTGATCATCTGGAGGTTCTGATTGTCTTGCGGTTCTGATTCTCTGGAGGTTCTGATCGTCTGGAGGTTCTGATCATCTGGAGGTTCTGATTCTCTGGAGGTTCTGATTCTCTGGAGGTTCTGATCGTCTGGAGGTTCTGATCATCTGGAGGTTCTGATTCTCTGGAGGTTCTGATTATCTGGCGGTTCTGATTCTCTGGAGGTTCTGATTCTCTGGAGGTTCGGATCATCTGGAGGTTCTGATTGTCTTGCGGTTCTGATTGTCTTGCGGTTCTGATCGTCTGGAGGTTCTGATCATCTGGAGGTTCTGATTCTCTGGAGGTTCTGATTCTCTGGAGGTTCTGATTATCTGGCGGTTCTGATTCTCTGGAGGTTCTGATTATCTGGAGGTTCTGATTCTCTGGAGGTTCGGATCATCTGGAGGTTCTGATGGTCTGGAGGTTCTGATTGTCTGGCGGTTCTGATTCTCTGGAGGTTCTGATCGTCTGGAGGTTCTGATCATCTGGAGGTTCTGATTGTCTGGAGGTTCTGATTCTCTGGAGGTTCTGATCATCTGGAGGTTCTGATTCTCTGGAGGTTCTGATTCTCTGGAGGTTCTGATTGTCTGGCGGTTCTGATCATCTGGAGGTTCTGATTGTCTTGCGGTTCTGATTCTCTGGAGGTTCTGATCGTCTGGAGGTTCTGATCATCTGGAGGTTCTGATTCTCTGGAGGTTCTGATTCTCTGGAGGTTCTGATCGTCTGGAGGTTCTGATCATCTGGAGGTTCTGATTCTCTGGAGGTTCTGATTATCTGGCGGTTCTGATTCTCTGGAGGTTCTGATTCTCTGGAGGTTCGGATCATCTGGAGGTTCTGATGGTCAGACTTTAGGGACCAGGGGCCTCATTCATAAAGCTTTGCGTAGGATTTGCGTCAGAAGTGGCGTACGGATGAAACATAGGACGTGCGTACGCACAGAAATATTGGGATTTATAAAACCGTGCGCACACACATCCTACGCATCTTTCCCTTAATAAATCACAACCAATTCTAAATGCAGCGCAGCTTTTGCGGCTTCATGACACGCCCATAGTTGCCCATAAATAGTCCGTGAAACGGCCACAAACACAGAGAGGAAATCAAAACAACGTAACTTGACTCAATGTGAAGTAGAAGTTATCGTTGGCGAGGTGGAAAAGAGGAGAAAAGTGTTGTTTGGAGGGCACAGTGTGGGCATTACTAATGCCAAAAAGACACGTGAGAAAATGCTGCAGCCTCACAACCTCGGACCGTGGCCGAAATAAAAAAGAAAAGGTCGAACATCAAAGTCAAGGCAAAAAAACGTCTAGCGCTTTCTAAAGGTTGCGTACGCACAAAAACGGGTGAAATGAGAAACGGCGACGCCGTCGGCAGATGGAAGAAACACGTGAAAGTGAAAATGACAATACTGCCTCTCAGAAATAACATGAAGACTTCACAAAGCAAGTCTGACAATTAACAGCTACACCAACACCCGTTTGATCGATCAGCAGTGAAACAAAAGAAAAAATCAAACGAAAATTACAACAGAAATTCAAATGAACACTTATTTGCAGAAAGAAAAGTGAAATATGTTCTGCAATATTGGCATGTTGTGCAATTCATCCTCATAAATAATATAGTTAACAGAACGAAATAATGTACAAAACAGACGGACATATTAATTGTCCACTGGGGAAAGTTGTTTTCATAGTAAAACATTTCTTCATAAGCTACAGAATTATGGTATTCATGCATATGCCTTTAGTTTGTTTTATTTTTGATAAAACAATGTATGGCGTATGTCTCAACCATTCAGAAAGCAACAAGAAATTACATTTGCTGATCAATTTCCCATTTCCACGTGGATTATTACCGACATCTGTAGCTTGTCAGATGTAATTAAATGGATGGAAATAAAATGCCCCATCACAATGCGTAATGACGCACAATGGCTGATCTTGTGCTCTTAGAAGATGTGACAAATGGAAGAATTCAGAGTGAACGCATCTTTAGACAGCAAGAAGACTTGCTGGCAAACGAGGACGAGTGGCTTATGAGCCGGTTCAGACTTCCTCCAGCCGTCCTGTTGGCATGGCCGGCCCTCCCTATACGCGAATTACGCAGCCGCGTAGGGTCCCCGTCACCAGCAGGGCCCCGAAGTGGCGACAAAAATTAAATTAAAAAAGACCCAAATCTGGCAACCCATTTCATAGAACTTCCTTACCAACGTGTGCTCTGAATGTTGTGCAAAAGAAAGTTGCCTGCACTTTAATGACCCCCCTTGTCAGCACACATGAACCAATCTGGCAACCCAAATAATGACGTTACACCATTTAGCAACGATTGGTCAACATAATTGCATCTGAGCCTGGCACGGTGTGCATTTACGAGCGCATTTTGTTTCAATAAAGTTGGGGAAAAGAAAAAAACAGCACATTTTGTCACGCTGATCAAAGCGACAACAAGAAAACGTCATGCCTCAGAGACTTTATCATCAGGAGCGAAAAAAAGATAAATAACTTCAACATCAATCACAAGGTAAGTTTGGAGGATGTTGGGGCTTTATTTTTACATTATCCAGCATTTCTGTGCAGCTGCGCAATTTACGTAAAATACTAAGCGATGTGTCTGAGCTGAAGTTTGCACATAAACGACCCCGTTTGTCGTAATTTCCCATGGAAAACTCGAAAATAATTTTGATACCCAAGTTTCCAAGATGTGGTCGGACATGACCTTCTAAAACGGCGGAAAGTAAAGAAAAGTAAATAATGACAACGATATGGTGGCTGAAAAATGTTTTAACTCACGTTATCGTTTTGTTTCATTGTTTTGCTAACACATATTTAGTGCGTTCTGCATTTTCCGGTTTATTACATCATAAAAACTCCTGTTTATCTGTTATAGACAGTCAGGTAGTCTGAGTTTTACAACAATGAGTGTGTCTTAAAATCTTGCATTGGCATGAAATATGGAGAATGAAAACTGCCAAATACACAGGACATAAAGGTTCTCATCTATAAATGACAAACAAAATAAATGTACTAATTTTAAAATTATGAACATGCAAAATAATACAAAAAGAAGTCTATAAAAGGCTTATATTTCCACTTATTCTCAAATTAGTGTTCACATTTTATTATTTATAAATAGGTACATTTATTTCTTATTTGTAGTTTGCACATGCATTATTTTACATAATGATGATGTTTTGCACAGTTGTGTCTCATCAGACAGTTTCTTCTGCTCTCAAAAAGTATTGGAGGTGGTGCAGCGTCCAAATCCCAAGATGTTCCTGACTTCACTGAAGATTTCATCTCAGGTAATTTTAAAAGCATGTAAAGTAATAAAAAAAACAGTGTCTGCATAAACCCTTTTTTTCATAAACAGCAGCTGAAGAGTATGGAGCTCCAAACTGTTCATAATTAAATTAATGAAATATGACCTTATGCAAATATACAATCAAACAATAAATCTCTCATAAATATATAAAAAGATCATGAAATTGTGAAAACCTGCACACAGATTTTAAACGAGCCAATATATTATTAGTATTCTGCTATAGATATTTTATTAGCTTTATCAGTGATTATTGTATAATAATAATTCTTGTTTTTTAGCTGCAGAAGAAACTGCTGTCACCACATCTACTGTTGAAAGGGAAACATTTGACTGTTTTACTTTTCACTGTTTGCTTTTGTTGAAGTTCTGTATCTCATGTTCCAGAGGCTCCAAGAGAGGCGTATATGAAAGAGGAGCTACTGGATCCAAAATTCCACCTACCGGTACCTCAAATCCAGTTGGTCCAGCTGAACGACCAACCACACTCTCTGATCCAGTAAGAATGGATTTGGTCCTTTTCAGACTGATGAAGACTCTGACTTTCCAAAATCCCCTCATTGAGCTGTTGTGTTCTTTATGTTGGATTGTTTTATTGTCATTTGATTTGCAATTAAGTTGCTGTTTTTAATAAGTTGGAGTTTTGTGAATGTCATTTGTTGAGTGCCTAATGTTACATTAAAAAATATATATCTATATACATTTGTCATTCTTTTTTTTTCTTTGCATTTAAAATTTGTTTAGCACCACTTAATGTGCATCCAACATGCAGCTAATATACTGTATTCAATTCTTTGGCAGCAACAATAATTCACAAATGTATTAATAGACATATCTCATTTATATTACAACAACAGCTGTGTTTTTTTGATGCTGCTGATCAGTTAGAGGGCCCACAAATTACATTTCGCTTAGGGCCCCCAGAAGACCAGGGCCGGCCCTGCCTGTTGGAGCTCTGCGGGCTTTTGGGGGGGTGTCACCCCGTGCATCTGGCGCGTCGGTGTCCCCCTCCGCCTCAGTCACCACTCCACTTAAAAGGGATTCCCCAATTATTGCCGCCAGTCTCTCATCAGGAGGGGTCAGCTCCGGTGTCCCCCCCCCCACACACACACACACACCCGTGGCAGACACGGGTGTGTGTGTGTGTGTGTGTGTGTGTGGGGGGGGGGGTTCAGCGGTTTTTTGCCTTGACTTTGATGTCCGACCTTTTCTTTTTTATTTCGGCCACGGTCCAAGGTTGTGAGGCTGCAGCATTTACGGCGTCTGCCACCGTCTGCCGCTCACGTGCCTTTTAGGCATTAGTAATGCCTACACTGTGCCCTCCAAACAACACTTTTCTCCTCTTTTCCACCTCGCCAACGATAACTTCTACTTCACATTGAGTGAAGTTACGTTTTTTTCATTTCCTCTCGGTGTTTGCCATGGTTTCACAATCAATGAATATTCATTTGTGGGCGTTTCACGGACTATTTATGGGCAACTATGGGCGTGTCATGAAGCCGCAAAAGCTGCGCTGCATTTAGAATTGGTTGTGATTTATTAAGGGAAAGATGCGTAGGATGTGCGTGCGCACGGTTTTATAAATCCCAATATTTCTGTGCGTACGCACGTCCTATGTTTCATCCGTACGCCACTTCTGACGCAAATCCTACGCAAAGTTTTACAGATGAGGCCCCTGACCATCATCAGAAAACAGAACCCAATGCAACATCTAAGTGTTCCGGGAGGACACGTGACCGAACTCAGGTCGAAGTTCTGCATCTGCAGCAGAACACCTGACGGCCTCCGTAGCTGCAGCGTGCGCGTACATGGATGCGGGACACGCGCGGCTGGAGCGCACAAAAAGTAATATCAAACGACCTCGGGTAGTGACGTCAACGGGTCAGCTCGGGTTCACGTTCGTCCACCTGCGCGCAGGCGCAGTGGGCCTTTACCTGACTCTGCGAAGCTGATGATCTCAGAGGTCTCAGCGTGCGCCTCGGTGCTGAAGGCGTGTCCGGCGAGGCTCGGGATCTCCACGCGGCCGTCTTCCCGCAGCTTCCCCGCGTGCAGTCTGCGCAGCGCCGTCACCATGGCGGCCTTCGGGAGGGGGCGCGTGATGTTGGGTCGCGCGCTCATCTGCAGGCGGCTCAGGATGTGCCGCTTCACTGCCTCTACGAGCTCCGGCTGCGCGTGCGTCCTCACTCTGCAGGACGCGCACGAGTCTCTGGGAGCGCTGCTGCGCGCGCTCAGGACGCACGAGAGCAACAATGTCAGGCAAAAGTAGATCATATTCTCCAGAAAGTCACGCAGAGGCAGAACCAACCCGAACCAGTACCACAGTCCTCCTGCATGGACAGAACAGTGGATCCACTGTGGCGCGTGCCGCTGTGCCGAGATGCGCACGGGCAAGTTTAAATCAGACAACAGAGCCTCGCGCAGCCCAACTTTTATACGGCAGGAACCACGTGGGCTGCAGGATTATGGCACGCGCGTCCCGACGGCGCGGAAAACAGACTTTATTGCGAGCGGCGTGCACGCGCCGACAATGATTGTTCATAAAATAAAGAATTAAGATGACACCCCCCCCCCCCCCCAAAAAAAAAACCACACACACACACGCGCGCGCTCCCAGATCTGACTTTCATCCTCTTCCTTTCAAGTTCGGATGTCACGGACCACACTGCTGACTCTGCAGCGCCACCTCGTGGCCACAGTGGTTCGTTGTAACCCCTTGTGCTATTTTAGGCACGTTAACATTGGGAGTTGGGTCATCTAGACCAGTGTTTTCCAACCTTTTTTGAGCCACGGCACACTTTAACCTTGACAAAAATCCCGCGGCACACCAGCATCCAAAAAAATAGATAAATAAAAAAAAAGAAAAAGCTCAGTCTGTATTGATCTACAGCCGCTCTGCAATCTCACATGCATTTTTGTGATAAATGTTGCAGAAAAAGCTGGAAGCTGCAGCTGTTTTTTCTAAAAGATGTATTAAAAATTAAGTCAAAAGATTCAAAAACTGTTTGATGTTTGTTCGTTGTTTTAAGACGTTAAGAGGAGAGACTCATTGTGCGCTAAAACAGTCACTTTACTGCATCATGGGAGAAGTAGTGCCCGTAATCCGCCGACCGCGGAAAGACCAGCGTCTTTGAGCTTCATGGTTTTGTTCACTTGTTCCAGTCTGATACCAGATTCTGTGGAAAGCTACACCGCTAAAGACGAGCTTTAGCTGGTATTTTTGTTAGAACAGAGAGACTTTTTTGCGCTAAATCGAAACAAGGAAGTGAATACTTTAACCACTTCTGATTGGTCAGACTGATGACATGTGATTAAGCCTTCAAGAATGATTGGTGGAGACAGTTAAAGGGGCGAGACTTTTCCTTACACAGTTATAGCTGCAGCTAAATCGCGGTATCCCGTTATTGTTATCAAAATGTCTTTAATAGAATCATATAAACACAAAGAAAAAAGTATTTTATGATATTTCATATTCTTAACTTCTCAGTGTTTTATCAGGGCCTGTTTGGATGAACAAAGAGCTGATTTCCTGGAGATGGTAATTGCTTTTAGATCAGTTAATGAGGGCAATTTCTCACGGCACACTTGACCATCTCCCACGGCACACTAGTGTGCCGCGGCACACTAGTTGAAAAACACTGATCTAGACCAGTGTTTTTCAACCTTTTTTGAGCCACGGCACACTTTAACCTTGACAAAAATCCCGCGGCACACCAGCATCCCAAAAAAAAAAGCAGAAACTCATAGACTGTATTGATCTACAGCCCCCCCCCCCCCCGAAAATCTGACGTGCATTTTTGTGATAATTGTGGCAGAAAAAACAGGAAGTTGCAGATGTTTTTCTAAAAGATGTAATAAAAGTTAAGTTACATACAAACTGTATGTTCGTTGTGTTTTCAAGACGTGTAACAAGGACGACTCATTGTACGCTGAGGCGCTGTCCCTTTCAAGCCAATGCATCATGGTAGATGTAGTGCAAAAACTGCCAGAAAACGGCAGAAAGACTCGCGTCTCTGAGCTTCATGGTTTTGTTCACCTGTTCCACGGTCTGATACCGGATTCTGTGGAAAGCTACACCGCTAAAGACGAGCTTTAGCTGGTGTTTTTGTTGGAACTGAGAGAGTTATGAGCTAAATTGGAACAAGGAAGTGAAGACTTCAAACACTTCTGATTGGTCAGACTGATGACATGTGATTAAGCCTTCAAGAATGATTGGTGGAGTCGTGGAGACAGTAAAAGCTGCGGGACTTTTCAGAAAACAGTTATAGCTGCAGCTAAATCGCGTTACCGTCATTCTTATCAAAATGTCTTTAATAGAATCAAATAAACACAAAGAAAAAAGTATTTTATGATCTTTTATATTCCTAACTACTCAGTGTTTTCTCAGGACCTGTTTGGATGAACAAAGAGCTGATTTCCTGGAGATGGTAATTGTTTTGAGATCAGTTAATGAGGGCAATTTTCCACGGCACACTTGACCATCTCCCACGGCACACTAGTGTGCCGCGGCACACTGGTTGAATAACACTGATCTAGACCCACTAGATAGTGCTCTGAACCTTTTTTCTTAGTGTTTCTTAACACTTTTCTTCAAAGATTTGTGATCTTCACTGGTGTCCATGGATTACATGAAATCTTTCCAGCTTTATACACCTTTGTCATGGTAGGGAGAACACGTTAATGGACGGGGGGGGGGTCATAGGATAGTACAAGGGTTACGTGGTTCTAAAAATATTACTGCAAATAAAACCTGAAACAGAAGTTTAAACAGCAGAGAGACTCCACATAGAACTTTCTCCACCAGAGATGCTCCGAGGAAAACCAACAGACATGATCAGAGTAAGAAGCTGCTTCGGTTCTGTGAAGTGCTTCACTTGGTTTCAGTGACGTCATAAAGGCAGGTATGAGCCAGGAACCCCCAAGGGGGACCCGCTCCGCGCTCCAGGCAGCCACCCACCGGACCCACGGTTGGTCCAGGAATGAGCAAGGCAGGGGCCAGCCGTCCCCGCCCAGGAGGGGGGCACCCAGGGGAAAGGGGGGGCCTACGAGGGGTGTTGTAAACATGGCCCGACCAGGCTCGGCCACAGTTGGAAATTTGGCGAGGCCCAGCACGCGGGGGCAAGGACCAGAACCCACCCCTCAAGGACACGGAGACCCCCGGCTCAGGCGTGATGTGATCCCCGGCTCTTGGCCTTGCCAGAAAGCTCAGGGATCCCTCTCCCTGCGTGAAGAGAGGACTGCCGGGCCCAGGAAGAAAGCACTCAGGGAACAGGGCCGCCGTTGCCAAGGGCCCAGTACTCCTTACCAGGGATGGGGTAGGGGACAGATGGTCCAAGGTCCCACTTTCCTTGCGAAATGCGTGTGTGTGTGCATGTGTGTGTGTTTATGTTAGAATGTATATATATTATATGTATACTTTGAGGGGTGTGTGTACTAAGGGGGTGCAATTAAAATTGGTGGGTAGGGCACTGAGGGGACATCTGCCGCTTGCTGGCAGTGATGTCCAAGCACCCCCCCTACCAAGGGCCCTACATGTCTAAGGTGCAAATAAAACCGAGAGAGGGGGGGGCCCATTCCATTCGGCAACCATGGGAGGGGGACCACTCCCAAGTAGCTCCTCCCCCCAAGGTACATCGCAGGCTAAACCCCCCACCCCGTCACCCTAATATGAGATTATATGAGAAAGGGGATAAGTTGGGGACAGCTGGTAGACTGTCCCCCGGTGGTCAAACAGCCGTCCCCCAGCCCCCCCCAGCATAGGGCCCAGGTCCCCTCAGCCCAGGGGTCCCACCCACCGAGGCGCCGAAACCCCAGGCCCAGCACCACCCACCCCACACAGAGAGAGAGGAGCCAGAAAGCGCCGCCCCCCTGGAGCAAGTCCAGGCCCCCGCCTCCCCTGGGAGAGTTCTGTTCAGGCCTTGGTCTTGGACTGAGGCAGCCAACCAGCCGGGGCAACCGCCGATTGCCTCAGCGGAGACCTTGACCTGTCAAACCCCCAAGGTCCCGTACCGATAGTGTCCCCCCCCAAAAGCCCCCCCACAGGACAGGCCAACAAGCCCCCCCCACACACACACCCAGACCCTGCAGCCCCAGCGGGTGACACCCAGAGGGTTGCCCCGCCCCGTCCCAGAGCCAGGGAAGGGTTGATCCCAGCCCCAGGTGTAGATGGGCAGCCCATCCAGCGCTGCTGGACCTCCCCCCGCGAGCAGGGCCCCCCGCCAACCCCCCCCAGCACAGGCAAAGAGACCACCCCCTCAAGCCAAGCCAGACCACCACTCAACCTCCCCCACCATACACACCTGAGCCCGGAAGACCGCGCAGCGCCCCAGCCCGCTCCACCCAGGCACCAGACCCGACCCCCCGGCCAAAGGAGTCCCCACCGCCCCCCACGGGCACCCGACCCCCATCCTGAACCACGGCAGAAAGGTAAGGAGCAGTGAGCACCAGGCCCCCCACCCTCTAAGTCATGGAGTTAGCTATGGGAGACCAGAGAGACTGAATTCTTTCAAAGTTACTTGAACTTTGGGCTGACATTTTTTCCAACTGATATGATCATTGAAATTGTTTTTTTAGCAATACAAAGAGTTATGAAAATGATAGATACTAATCCTTCTTCTATATCGAAGGCACTCATGTCACCAAGCACACAAAGTGACCGTGAAGCTGTGATTGAAACCTTAAGCCAGACTGATAGATCGGCACATACCTGCTGCCAGAGAGCCTGGACAGGCGTGCAGAACCACAGTGCATGCATGTAACTGTCGGGTAGATTACTGTCACAGTGCTGACAAATGTCTGAGTTACTGAGACCCATCTTGAACATCCTCTGTCCAGTGTAGTAAATTCTGTGAAGAGTTTTGAGATGGATTAGCTGCAGATTTGGACTTTTTGTCAGTTTAAAGGTGTTTAGACAGAGTTCTGACCAGAAGCTTTCATCTGTGCTGATGCTCAAATCCGCATCCCATTTTTTTGTTGGAAGGGCAATATTGTTATCTAAATTACATAAAAGTTTGTATATTTTGGAGAGAGTTCTATTCATTGAATAATTAATCAGAGAGGTAACTACATCTGGTAACTTTAAATCGTTGTCTCTGTATTTATACTTCTTAGTAATAATTGATTTAAGTTGCTGATATTCCAAGAAGTTATTTATTCCATGTTTGTCTTGAAGTTCCTGGGGAGTTATAAATCTTCTATTAATAATTATGTGCTCTAGTTGTTTTATGCCCCCTGCTTGCCAAGCTGGGAAGTGAATCATTTTTTTGTTTATAAGGATGTCCGGGTTGTTCCAGATGGGTGTCATTTTGCACGGTTGAATTGATGATTTTGATATTTTGAGAAATTCCCAGCAGGCTGTTAAAGTGGGGTTTATATTAATACTTTGAAACAATCCTGTTTTTTAACTGTTTGGCTAATAAATGGAAGATCTGACAGGTTGATCTTTCCACATAACGCCTGTTCCAAGTCTAACCATGAGTTGGTTTCTGGATTTTTTTTAACCATTTTAAGATGTATTGGAATCTATTTGCAATAAAGTAATTGTGGAAGTTAGGTAATTCTAATCCTCCACAGCTTTTTGCAGATTTTAAAGTTTTTAGACTAATTCTTGCAGGTTTATTGTTCCATAGAAAGCTTGATATGGATGAGTCTAATGTTTTGAACCATTTTAATGGCGGTTGTGTGGGAATCATTGAGAAGAGATAATTAACCTTGGGTAAGATTTTCATTTTAACCGTGGCTACCTTGCCCATAAGGGACAAAGGCAGGTTGGTCCAGCGTGTTAGATCGTCCTGTATGTTTTTCAGTAATGGGGTCTGGTTTAGCTGCACCAGTTCTGATAGTTTGGGGGGAAAGTAGATACCCAGATATTTCCTGTTTTAACTGGAATTGCGAGTCTTTGTTCCATATTCCTGTTGAGTGGTCATAAAACAGACTTATTCCAATTAATGGAATAGTCTGATATGGAGGAGAATTCATTTATGATCATTGCTGTTTCATTTACAGAATGTAAATTACTTAAAAACAGTAATATGTCATCTGCATAGAGACTAATTTTATGATGGCTGTGTTTGGTTTTTATTCCTATAATGCTCTCATTCTGTCTTATTGCTGCAGCTAGAGGCTCAATAAATATAGCAAAAAGAGAAGGAGAGAGTGGGCAACCCTGTCTGGTTCCTCTTCCGAGAAAAAATCTGTTGGAAGTCTGTTTATTAGTTCTTACTGATGCATAGGGGTTGTGATATAATGTTTTAATCCAATTAACGAATGATTCTCCAAACCCAAATTTATGGAGGGCAGCAATGAGGAATTTCCAGTTTACTCTGTCAAAAGCTTTTTCAGCATCCAGCGATAGAATGGTCATTTCCTGGTTTTTAATGGTGGCAAAGTCTATTATATTAACAAGTCTGCGGAGATTGTCGGCCTTCTTTTCTACCAAGAGAGCTGACTGTTGTGATTATCACGGCTGTACATCCCGCCAGACACCAACGTAAACACAGCACTCTCTCCTGCTGAACGCCACAAACAAACAGCACTGGGCTCCTCCTGATGGCGTTCATATTTTGGCAGGAGACTTTGATAAGGCCAATTTAAAGACTGTTCTCCCGAAGTTCTACCAGCATGTGAAGTGTTCTACAAGGAGTGAGAACACTCTTGATCATGTCTACATAAAGATCAAGCATGAATGCAGAGCCCCCCCCCCTCCCCCACCTTGGGCAGTCAGACCATCTTTCCCTCCTGCTCTTCCCAGTTTACACCCCCGTCAGACACCAGTCCAGGCCCACCACAAAGACCATCACAGTCTGGCCTGATGATGCCCTTCCTATGCTGCAGGACTGCTTCCAACAGACAGACTGGGACTTATTCCACCGTCAGGAGCTGGAGACACTCACAGGAACAGTGTTGGACTGCATACAGTTCTGCATTAGAAATGTGACTGTGGAATAAATCATCAGGGTTTTTCCAAACCGGAAACCCTGGATGACCACATAAATCCGCTCTCTCCTCAGAGCTCGAGACGCTGCCTTAACCCTTGTGCTATCTTAGATGACCCCCCCCCCCCCCCCACTTCCATTGACGTGTTCTCCCTACCATGACAAAGGTGGATAAAGGTGGAAAGATTTCATGTAATCCATGGACACCAGTGAAGATCACAAATCATTGAAGAAAAAAGGTTCAGAGCTCTGTCTAGTGGGTCTAGATGACCCACCTCCCAATGGTAAAGTGCCTAGGATAACACAAGAAGGCTGCTGGCCCCGATGGAGTACCGGGCAAAGTGCTCAGGGTGTGCGCCCCACCAGCTTGCCCCCACCTTCACCAATACCTTTAACCTCTCCCTGGCCCAGGCAGTAATCCCATCCATCCTGAAATCAGCAACCATAATCCCTGTGCCAAAACCGTCTCCCACCACCAGCCTTAACGACTATCGCCCAGTGGCCCTCACTCCGGTCATAATGGAGTGCTTTGAAAGGCGTATCCTCCAGCACACCAGGGACCACCTTCCCACACACTTGGACGCCCACCAGTTCGCATACCGCAAGAACAGATCCACAGAGGACGCCGTAGCCGTGGCTCTCCACTCTGCTCTGAACCACCTGGAGCAGCAGCAGAGCTACGTCCGGATGCTCTTTGTGGATTACAGTTCTGCTTTCAACACAATAATCCCGGACAGACTCTGCAACAAACTGCTCACTCTTGGCCTCCGGCCCTCACATGCAATTGGATTAACAACTTCCTCACAAACCGAACCCAGACTGTGAGACTTGGCCCCCACCTCTCCTCCATCCCCACACTGAGCATCGGCGCCCCACAGGGCTGTGTGCTAAGCCCCCTGCTGTACTGCCTCTACAATTACGACTGCAGCCCAGCCCACAACAACAACAGCATCATCAAGTTTGCTGACGACACCACGGTGGTCGGACTCATTCCCAGGGGGGATGAGTCTGCCTACAGAGAGGAGGTCCTGAAGCTGACAACCTGGTCCTCAGAGAACAACCTCACCCTGAACACCAGCAAAACCAGGGAGATCACAGTCGACTTCAGGAAACATGGCGCGGACCCAGCCCCCCTCCTTATTAATGGGGAGCATGTGGAGAGGGTCCACACCTTCAGGTTCCTCAGCATCACCATCTCTGCCGACCTTTCCTGGACAGCCAACACCACCGCCATCATCAAGAAGGCTCAGCAGCGTCTGCATGTCCTGAGGGTCCTCAGGAAGAACAACATCAGCACCAACCTGCTGCTGACTTTCTACCAGTCATCCATCCAGAGCCTGCTTAATTACTGCATAACTGTTTGGTTCGGCAGCTGCACGGATAAGAGACTGCAGAGAGTCGTAGACACGCTCAGAAAATCATTGGGTGTCCTCTCCCCACCCTGACGGACATCTACTCCGTGCGCTGTCTCACTAGGGCTCATAACATCATCAGGGACAGTTCACACCCCGGCTCAGACCTGTTCCACCTGTTGCCCTCTGGGAGGCGCTACAGAGGCATCAGAAGCAAAACGAACAGACTAAAAAACAGCTTTTTTCCAAACGCAATAACCATCCACAATTCCAAAATGCACAGATCCATATACCTGTCTACTTACTCTGTCCACAGTGTCAACACTCTACCTCATTGCTACCTCTTGCACATCTGACATGTTTACACACAATTCTAGTACGCAATTTTGCACACTAATTGCAGCCCTCTTCATTACAGTTTTATATTTGCACAATTGTATATACTGTTTGTTTGTGTGATATTGTATTACGATGTTCCTTCCTTGCTATTCTTGCACCGATGGCGATGCTTCAATCTCATTGAACAAACGACAATGACAATAAAGCAAATCTAATCTCATCTCATTATGGAGAAATGCTGTTTCCATTGAAGCAGCTCTGGCTCTCCCTGGTGTTAATCTGCAGAACTACAGCCTGGTAGGAAAAGAAGAAAATAACTGGACGCAGATTTCTGGTTTTATTTGTAACAAGAAATTCATTAGAAAAAGTAACAGCTGAACTTCTGCTATGAGTTTCCAGGAAGGCTGCTTCCACGTCAGCAGTCCGTCAGGGTCATCTGCCACACAGAGATGGGGCTGTGATGGCTCACAGGCCGTCCTCCAAGCACCAGCAGCAGGTCGGGTAGATGTTCGCTGAAGTCTTCATCCTCCTCTTTACCCCCCAGGGCTTCCTGGGTGCAGTTCAGCTGCAGTTCAGAAGTCAAGGGGATGTCTCTACACACAAAGCCGTGTTCCAGATCCGACGAAGAACTTCCGTCTGACCCAAGCACCTGCAGCTCGATGGCGTCCTCAAAGTTCTGAAAAGGAGGGGGCACCGGGCAGCAGCGGTTTTTGAAGACCTTGCATTTTTTTCCCAGCTTGAAGGAGTTTCCTGTCTGAGCAGGAAGGACAGTGCTGGACGCGTAGCCTCGACCAATCCCAGCACAGCAATGGTGAATTTTTTCTGGAGGGGCGGACCCCGGCAGGCTGGTAACCCGGCTCCATCTTTGGGAGATGAAACTGAACTTCCAGAGGCAGCTTTGAGGAGAATCCTGGCACTCCCCCCCTCCAAATAAGAACATGCTGTCTCTGTAGGTCACTGCTGAGTGTCCCATTAGCCTGGGGGGCCCAGACCTGAAAACCGTGGAAAAAAGTCAAAGAAAAGGTTTTTTTTGGTGTTTCTTACATTTTGCTGCATTTTTCTGAGAACAGATAATGAAAATTAGGATTGGGGTGAACACTGTCTGTTTGGCTGCTGCTGCTCCCTGGACTCTATACCACTTTAAGGCTCTACTTGGGCATGTGGACTATGTCTTTTGCTGTTAATGTGCATTTTCCTCACTTATTACCTTCTTGCAAATATCTGCAGTTTGGATCAGTGTACGTTAACGTTTGAGCTCTGATCACCATTCACGCAGTGTGTGAGCTAGCTTACCTGCTGCTTACTCCCAAGGCTGCTACAATGTGGATCAACTGTGTTTGGATTCTAGTCGCCTGGATCATCCTGTCTTTTCCCAAACATCCACTGACAGCCCTGCTCCAGTACTCTGTCGCTGACTTTGCCAAGCTTCGCTCTTCTCCACTCGATTCACCTCCACCACTAGCGCAGCTCCAGCACCCAGACATCCTATACCAGCTCTTTCGGAGATACATTCACCGCGGCTCGTGTCGGATCATCCATGATGAGAACTCCAACTCCAACTCCATCAAGTCATTTTGGTCCGCCAGTTGCCATCCGCCGAGAAACTTTGGTCGTCTTGTAATCCTACTTCCTGGCCCGTCTACCTCGGCCACCTAACGATGCGGCTGCCAAACTCTCCGCCAACTTTGGACTTCTGAATATCCGCTCTCTCACGAGAAAGGGTCATCTCATCCAAGATCTCCTACTAGACCACAAGTTGGATTTTATGTGCCTAACAGAGACATGGCAGCAGCCAAAAGACTTCACCTCACTGAATGATGCCACCCCTGCGAGGTGCCCCCCCTCCGGCCGTGGAGGGGGGGCTCGCCATGATCTATCGCGAGAGTTGGAGGACAACGCCTGTGACTGTCCCTGCTGTGTATCTCAACTCTCTGGCCCTGTTCCAACTATTGTTGCTGCATTTTACAGACCCCCAAAATCAGTCAAAAACTTTATTACTGACTTTTCTGATCTTTTAACTCTCCTTTCTACTCTTTCACACAGAATAATAATTTTAGGGGATTTTAATATTCACATGGACAATGACACCAACTCCTCACCAAAGACTTTGTTTCCTGTCTGGATAGCTTCAGTCTCAATCAACATGTCAACTTTCCCACCCATTTTAAGGGTCATGTATTGGACCTTGTTTGCTGCTCGGGTGTTACACCTGCGGACTGTAAACCAGACCCGTATTCTGATCATATGCTGTTATCTTTTCATGTCAACCTCTCTGTTTCTAAATCCAATCTTCCTCGCACCATAAGCTTCCGTAAAATTACGGACATTAACCTGGACCATTTATCCTCACTCATCCATAGCCTGCCCAGTCCTGATAGTGCTTCCCCTCCAGAGGAACTGATCTCCCACTACAATTATAACCTCCATTAGTTTCTAGACATTCTCGCCCCACTCAAAACAAGGTCTATCTCATTCAAAGTTTCTGCACCCTGGTTCACTCCAAACTTCAGACAACTCAAAGCCAAAGGTCGTCAACTACAAACGACTCTACCAGAAAACTGGGCTCACTATTCACAAGCACATGTATTGTAACCATTTCATCCAATACAAAGACTCCATCTCCAAGACCAAAACAAAATATTTCTCCGGTTTGATAAATTACGCTAATGGCAACTCAAAGGCGCTATTTTCTATCCTCTCACGTACAACAACCTGCCAGAATTCACTTCCTCCTCATTTGTACTCCTCTGATCTCTGTAACACCCTAGCGTCTTACTTCTGTACAAAAATCCACGACATTCACCAACGACTTCAATCCAACTCAAGTCAGAATGTAACGGCACCAGCTCTTCTCTCCCCTCATCGACCATTCTCATCATTTCATCTACCATCAGTTGACCAAATCACTGACCAAAGTAAAAAATCCAAAACCACCTACTGCCAACTTGACCCAAATTCCACTGCCCTGGTCAAGGCTACTCTCCCCTCTTTATCCCCCCTCATTGCTAGCATCATTCACGCCTCCCTTAAGACTGGAACTGTTCTCAAAACCGCAGCTGTCACCCCCATACTGAAAAAAACAGGTTCTGATCCCACCTATCTCAATAACTACTGTCCAATCTCAAACGTTCCACTCATTGCAAAAATCCTTGAAAAACCTCTCACCTCCACACCCACCTCTCTTCCAATAATTTATATGAAGATAAGATAAGATAAGATAAGAAAAGACAGGACTTTTTTGATCCCTGGAGAGAAATTCGGTTGTCACAGCAGCCAAAAACAAGAAATATAGCAGTTGGAAAAGTACAAAAAAACAAAGTAGCATTGAGTAAGAATAAAATAGTAATAATACAAAGTGGAAGTAAAAGTACACGTCATAAATAACGAGTTAAATAGGGCAATAAATAAATAACAGCAGCGGTTTCAGCAGTCCTAGACTGTGCTGTTGAATAGTCTGACTGCTGTTGGGATGAAGGACCTCCGGTAATGCTCTTTTTTGCACTGGAGCCATGGAGTGGGCCCTGGGCTGCTCTGTGTTGGGCGGGCGCTGTGGTAATGGCCCCTGTGGTCCGGCTGGGTCTTGAATAAATGGACCCCCATGATATTGTTTCCTCACAGCAGAACCAGGCCAGACCTTCTTTAAACTGCAGTTCTTTGTTTCTGTTCAGGGTTCTACTGGGGGAACTGGGTAGGTGGGGTGTGGGTGGGTGGGTGGGGGGTGAGGGAGGGGTCCCATCTTTGTGTGATTGTCCTTTGTTTGCTGTTTTTAACAATTTTCGGTTTTTATGACTGTTTTATCTGCTTTTATGTGAAGCGCTTTGTGTTTTTAACTGAAATGAAAGTTTGAGTTTGAGTTTTGTCCTGGGGCCCCTGCTATTCATCATTTACCTTCTCCCCCTTGGTTATATCTTCCATAAACACAACATCCACGTTCAATGGTATGCAGATGATACCCAGCTCTACCTCTCCTCCAAGCCTGACTCCACTCTTCCACCTGCCTCCCGCTCCAAATGCCTTTTTGAAATAAAGTCCTGGTTCACTGCAAACTTCCTTAAATTGAATAGCAACAAAACTGAACTTCTCAAAGACCACCCTGAATAAACTCCCTAACCTTTCCATTTCCTATGATAACTGCTCCATCCCTCCCTCCCCACAAGTTAAGAGTCTGGGTGTCATCCTTGACAGCACTCTCTCCTTTACTGCCCACATCAATAGAATCACCCGGACGGCCTATTTCCACCTCCGAAACATCCGCCGTCTCCGCCCCTCTCTCAGTCCTCACTCCATGGCCATTCTAGTCCACAGTCTCATCACCTCCTGTCTGGACGACTGAAACTCCCTCTTATCTGGACCCCCCCCCCCCCCTACAAAACTATTCACAAACTACAACTGCTCCAAAACTCTGCTGCCCGGATCAGAACACAAACCCCCTCCACTATGCACATCACACCTGTCCTACAGAAGCTTCACTGGCTACCAGTGCTTCTCCGGATTAATTATCAAATCCTTATTTTGACCTTCAAAGCCCTCCATAACCTCACCCCCCCCATGTCTGTCTGACCTTATCCATGTTGCCATTCCCACCCGCTTCCTTAGGTCCGCCTCCTCCCTCCAGCTTGTTACACCCACCGCTCGGCTCGTCACTATGGGGGGCAGAGCATTCAGCCACTCTGCCCCCCAGCTCTGGAATTCACTTCCCTCAGGTCTGCGGAACATGAACTCACTCCCACAGTTTGCTAAAAATCTGAAAACCCACCTCTTCAGACAAGCATACCCACCCTAATTCATTTATGATTCTATTGTTTTGTTTGTTTTTAACTAAGGTGTCTTTCTGTTAACCCTTGTGTTGTCCTATGACCCCCCCCCCCACCCTTCCATTGAGGTGTTCTCCCTACCATGACAAAGGTGGATAAAGGTGGAAAGATTTCATGTAATCCATGGACACCAGTGAAGATCACAAATCATTGAAGAACAAAGGTTCAGAGCACTGTCTAGTGGGTCTAGATGACCCACCTCCCAATGTTAAAGTGCCTAGGATAGAACAAGGGTTACTTGCATTCTATTGTTTTCTATCTGTAAGGTGACCTTGGGTGCCTAGAAAGGCGCCATACAAATAAAATTCATTATTATTATTACTTTAATTAATTTTATTTAATTTCTTTATTCAAATCGTTGTTGATGAGGAGCAGACGAAGAAATGCCATTTGAAAAAGATCGTATTTGAGACATGGAAACAATGCTGGGCGGAGCCACCGTCTCCCTGCTCCGCCCCTTTCTCATCATCCACCTGCAGAGACACAGATCCATGAACGTCTTGGTTTTCCTGGTCTGAGCTGGAATCTGGATCAGAACTGGACGGATGGACGGATCTGACACTACTAGCATTTTGTTGAACTGCTAATGTTAGGTCGGGGGCAATGAGTTATGTCGCTAGAGGAGACATCACGTGGTTCCTCATGGGAGGAGAGCGCCGCCATCTTGGTGAGGTCAAGTTACTGCTGCAGTGTATGCATGTGAACACATTTTTTGCAAAATGCCAGTTCATTGTGAAGTTTTCAACTGCCAAAATCGAAGAAATGAGTCCAGGAAGGAGGAAGGCAGAACATTTCACAGGTAAGGACTATAATTTCTTTCTTTTAATGCTGCAGAGGCTTCATTAATAGAACACATGTTGACATGCATGATGCTGCAGGGCAATTATTATCAACATGTAGGGATGATGAATGTATAATTTTCTGTCGACATGAATGTACATTTTATTATGTTAAACCTGTATACAGTATACTAGGACTAGGCTATTATAGTAATATAGATTTATACATTTCTGACTCAGTGACTGAACTTTTCTTGCAGGTTTCCAAAGGATTCAGACTTCAGGAAAAAGTGGATCTTAGCAATAAAAAGCGCTAATCCAGATGGATCACTGTGGTACGAACTAGCAATTCAGTCTGGCTGTTCACAACATTTGGTGGAAACACATTTTGATGAGAGGCCAGACTGTTGGTTTGAAACCCGGAACCACCATAGCATCAGTGTTCCACTAACATGAATCAGTAAATCTATTGTTTTTCTTTGTTTTCTTCTTTTTCTTAAGGGTTAGTCTGTTATTGACTTTTGGACTTATTATTGATTTATTGTTGGGCTTTTTTAAATAATTTAAATTACATGTCAAAAAGGTCTAAAACTTCTACATGTTTAAAAATTGTTTTTAAAAATTCTTTGTCCTGCATTTTTCATTAAAGTTTAAGCTTTTAAGGCTGACAGTTTCTCTTACTTAACAACAGCAAATAATGTATATATAAATTATATACATATCTATGTATATATATATATAAACATAAATATATATAAATTATTTAAAAGGTACTTAGATGCCACCGAAAGCTATAGAAATCATGGTCATGTGGACGCCGTCGACCTCACCAAGATGGCGTCGCACTCCGCCGCCGTCGGCCAGGCTTCCCAAGGGGGCGTGTCTCCTCTAACGATATAACTCATTGGTTGGGGGTGTGAGGGCTGTAAGCTAGCAGGAGAGAGTGTAAACTAATGGGAAATGTCGGCAGGCTTCCTCCTCACAAACGGTCCCGCCAACAACTCAGAGGGGAATTTCTAACGAACTCATGCTGCTCTGCAGAAACTAGGTCCTAGAAAACCACAGTTTGTGGATTTAGGCTAAAAACTGGATCAAAGACCCCTGAGAACGCTTTAGATCAGATCAGAAGATGATCGGGGGGGGGGTCTTTAACCACACAGGTCTCATCACACGTTCTGTGTCCTGCTCACTTGGTGCTGACGGATGTCCACAGGTGGGCGCTGTTGTTCCACTGCCAGAGGTCTCTCTGCTCCTGCAACCCTTTCAGACCTCCAAACACATACATGTTGCTCTGGAAGGCAGCAGCAGAGTGGCTGTGACGAGGACCGGGGCCCTGAGAGGTCCGCTGGGAGCCTCCTGGCAAACACCAGCTCATGGAGTCTGTGAGGAGGAGACGCGGCTTCAGGGAACCATGATCACCAAGCCAGGATCTTCTGACAACCTTCAATTTACCAAAGTGTAGAATCCAGAGCTCTTCAGAGGAACCTCTGACATCCACAAGTCCTCCATAGACCACCATGGTGGAGCCCATGAGCACGGCGCTGTGGCCCTTCCTGTTGCTCGGTGTGTGTGTCTGCACACACACACCCCCAGACACACACACACACACACACACACGCACACACACACACCGACACACACACACAGACACACACACACCCAGACACACAGACACGCACACACACACACACACACACGCACACACACACATGCACACACCCACACAGACGCACACATCAAACCACATAATGCTTTCCTGTTGCTGCTCCACATGTCAGGTCTTGACTAATTCTCAGTCTCTGCGTGTCGACACCAACATGAGGTGGAGCCACGGCTCCTAGAGGAGTGTCTGTCGGGACACAAATGCCAGAGATTCCTACCTGAACCCAGCCGGTCCTTCCATGAGGGTTCACCCACATCTGCTCCCCTAAAACACAAAAACACCATCCAGAACCCAGAAGAACCAGCAGGAGCAGAGTCTACACAACTGTCAGAACAAACTGAAGGAGGGAGGTGAAGGAGGAGGACACTACAAAATACAAAACCAAGGAAGTTTGCTGCCGACTAGGCAAAAACTAAGACGTTCCTCGTCAGATGTTTCAGGTTCTGCTTTAGCTTTTTTCATCTGTGTCACACGGTAACCACGGCAACACATGTCTGTACCTGGCTGAATGAATGTGTGAGACTCACTGATGTCGAACATCCACAGAGGAAATCTACATGAGGTAAAAGCCGAGTCCATCATCCCTCCAAACACGTACAGGAAGCCCTGCAGACGGCACGCAGGTCAGAGGTCAGAGGTCACAGAACCAGAAAGAGGCCAAATTCAGACCTCAACTACACCCAAACCTCTGTGATAACCAGAACTGAGACCTGGTTCTGCACCTCAAGAGAAGAACCAGAACTGAACAACAGCACTGGACAGAGGCAATGCTCTTGGAGGAGAACCAAAACCGAAGCAGTCCGGTTAAAAAAGAACCCAACAGAACCCAACACTCTGGAGTAGAAACAGAGGGGAACCAGAGAAGAGGAAAGTCCTGACTGTTGGACTGAGAGTCGGAACTAAGACAGGAAAAGGTAGAGTTAGTGTACACGACGCAGAGCAGGAGCAGGTGGAGGAGAGGCTAGAGGGGTGGAGGTTTGTCCTGGAGAGGAGAGGACTGAAGGTTAGCGGCAGGAAGACGGAGACCATGTGAGCGAATGAGAAGAACCCAAGAGGAAGAGGGAGGATTGGAGGAAGATGCTGAGGTTCTCTTTGACTTATGGGGCGGTCAGCAAAAAGAAGGTTGAGAACCATGACTGTAGAGGTTAGGGGTTTATGTGATGGTTCGATTCCCAAGGAAAGGCTAGCGGAATATGTGGACTGTATTTCTCTACTGGCACCTTCATTTTATAGTCTGAGCTCCCAATTTCAGGGCTGTCCACCACAGACGCACCAGACGGAACCCAGTCAATTACTGCTGAGAACCAGACAGAACCAAGTCCATTCTTTCATAGGAGAACCAGAACTGAGGGTGTATTCAGACTGAGTCCTGAACCTTGTATATACACCATGTGAATAAAGATCTCTTCAGTCATTGGCCAGAAAGTAAAAGGGCGAGTCAGAAACAACCAGAGAAAGACGTTGAACGTCGGGAAAAAAACATTTGATTTGTTTGGTTTGTGCTGCAAGGCGGTTACTGACAGGAGACGTGGCGTGTTCGCTTGGACTCAGAGATGCTAGCAGCTGATGAGGAAGACGAAGGGACGCTGAGACGTTTTATGACAAATAGATTGTCATAAACAACATGAGCCTGCATTCATCCGACCACATTTCGATGAGCTGTTGTCTCATTGTTGTGGTGTCATGGTATTGGTTTAAGAATTCTGTTAAGGAGCTAGCAGGTAGCTTTTAGGATGAGGTCACAGCAGCGGCGGGCGTGCGCTGTGTAACGAGACACTGAAAAGCACGGAAGAAGCATTTTCAGGGGGGATAAAATAAACGTTCTAACAAATAAACAGTTGGACTCTGACAATTGTTTCACATTTTTCCGCGGCTCAAACATTCCGACATTCCTACTGTCGCTATGGCGGCCGTTTCTGTCCAGTTGTTCCGGTCAGAGGATGGAGTCTATTCAGACAAAGGAATCTCAGAGCGAACCAGAGCTCAGTCCGATTGGAAACAAGTCTGAGACCACCTTGAAACACGGGTCAGAGAGTGGGTTCTGGTCTCGGACCAGGGTCTGCTTGGTTGTATTTGTTCCGGATTAAAAAGATCAGAGGCCTGTAATTACTTAATAGCCGAGTCTGTTCCCCCAAAGAAGAACCAGGCAGACCCAAATCCGTTCCTCTGGAGAGTAAGACAGAACCGAACTGTTATCCAGTGAGAACCAGACAGAACTGAGACTCTTCCTCTGAGGAAGTACCAGACCGGACCATGACCGTTCTGGAACCACATGTACCTTGTGAGCTACCATGGTGTGTTCCTCCAGTTCCTCCGGGGCGGCGTCACCAGCACACGCCAGCTCCGTCCATTCATTACGCACTGAAACCACAGAGACGGTTAAAGGTGAGAGGGGTGGAGTTACAGCTTTGTGGCGGGCTTCCACAGGATTGGACGAAGCATTTAGAGGAGCAAACATGGCTGCGTATAAAGTTTACGGAAACACCGTTAGTGGAGGCTCTCACATGCGCGCACACATGCATGCCAATCAAGTTTATGATCACAGCAGAATTATTGCTCAGGAAGTTCTCATCAGAACAAAACCAAGAACCCAGAAACCCTCCAGGTACAAAGTTTGTTTTTATGACTCAAAGCTGAAATAACAGCAGTTTGTTCTCCAACCGATTCCAAACGGATCCTGAACCTGACGGAACGTTTCCGTTGTGCCGTTTCCTCATTCCTGACCTCCGTTCAGGTTAGAGAGCCGAGGTGGCGTGAGGGGCTCGCCGCTCTTACCCACGCTGTACTTCCAGAAGTCTCGGAGACAGCCGCTGTCTCGTCCTCCCAGCACAAACACGTCTCCACGGTAACTGCAGCAGGCGTGTTTGCTGCGGTCACGCGGCGCCCGGCTGCTCTGAGGGAGGGGCCTCCACAGACAGGGGCTGCCGTCAGACATGCTGCCAGCTCAGCTTCATCCTCTGGAGGACGAGATGCTCCTGCAGGATGTGAGTCTGGGGAGAAGCAGACCAAAAACACAAAAACATCACCTTCCTGTTTATAAACTACGACAGAGATCCCACGCCGATTCTGACCTTCTGATCAACAGAATCATGAAGTCAGAACCGACCAATCAGAAGAGATGAACAGGTAAAGTCAGGTGATTCCTCTGACTACCTTCAGTCATGTAGAGTTTGTAGATGGAAATGCTGTTTTATGGTCTTTTTGTTGCATTTCTCTCATGATGGAGGACATTCAGAAAGAAAATTAGGATTACAACCGCCTCTCTGAGGATCTCTGTATTCATATCACTGTGAATCAGGAGCAGACGAAGAAATGCCGTTTGAAAGAGATTGTATTTGTGACATAGAAAATCAGCTGGGAGGGGCTACAGCTCCCTGCTCCGCCTCTTTCTGATCCTCCTCCTGCAGACCAACAGATCCATGAACGCCTCTGTTTTCCTGGTCTGAGCTGGAATCTGGATCAGGGGGGTATTCCATGTTTAAACTAGCCTGACTTTAACCCTGACCTCTGGCTGAAATCCGCCTGAACTTGCTTACTCTGGGTATGTCGGTTCCAAAAGACCGGATATGAGTTAGTGTAATTACGCTCCACTTGGTAACCCTGGGTTAATGCACGTGCACAGCAGGGACATAAAGACATTCTCAATAGAGTCACCATGGAAACGCGTGGGGAAAAAACAGAGCGCTACACTTCAGTGAGACGGAGTCTGAAGGCCCGTACACACCGAGACGAATATTCGCCAGTGTTTTTTGACACGTTTTTTTGTG
Organism: Oryzias latipes; assembly: GCF_053564925.1. Lineage (NCBI taxonomy): Eukaryota > Metazoa > Chordata > Actinopteri > Beloniformes > Adrianichthyidae > Oryzias > Oryzias latipes. Next base: position 35,382,449 of record NC_136257.1, on the reverse strand, counting down.
TTCACACCCAGGCGATTTTCGCTGACGATGAGCCGAGCGAACATGCAATTTCCTTCCCTGACATTAGATGGCGCTTAATGTAAAACAGAAATACTCCTGTACACAAGGTGGCGCTGCGCAACTTTACGCTTCTTAAAGTCGCTTTTCACTCAGAAGAAGAGAGCAAGTATTTACGCGCTTGTCAGAATAATACAAAGAAAACATGAATATTGGGTTCGGGGATATTTCAGACTCGGCGTCTATCTTCTTTGCTGGTATGTGTGCTCAGCAAGGCAGTTTTGTGTTTGAGCGCCCCCAAGTTGTGTTTTACTGTAACTTCAGAAGCTCCAGACACGTGTGCAAAAGCGCCATTCTCATTGGTCGAATAGATTTCGACGCAACGCGTCAAACCAAAAAAAACGAACCCGAGGCGTTTGTTTTCTTTTTTGACGCTTTGGCGCGTGCCGTTTTTTCGCGTCGGTGTGCACACTCACATTGGTGCCCTTTGTTTAGTCACGAGGCGTTAAACGTCGGCGAAAATCGCGCGAAATTCGTCCCGGTGTGAACGGGCCTTGAGATTTTAATGACGGTGTATGAAGATTACACGTCCATCAAAAAAGTAATACAGCTGCATCATCAAAAGAAAGAGTTTCTGCTTGTAGTAGAAGAACAGACAAAGTAAACGCACAAGTTTCTGATCTGATTTCCATTTTCCTTGTGACGCATATATATATACCACCATTGAAGAGAGAAAGATGCTGCAGAGGCTCATCAACACAGCTGGCAAAATTATAGGTTGCAACCTTCCATCCATGGACACCATCTATGAACAGCGCTGCAGGAGGAGAGTCTCTAAGATCATCAGAGACAGACACCACCCCGCTCACACACTGATCAAGTGTGTGGACTCAGGCCACTACCTGAGACGTTGCAGGCCTGAAAGCATCCACGCACACACCACACGCTTCCACAGCAGCTTCTTCCCAACAGCAATCAGAATGCTGGCAAAGGACATCAGAAAAGGAAGACCGGACTGAATCACTAAGTGCCATAAACAGAAAATATGTGCAATAATTCTTCTGTACAGACTGGGTCGCTGCAATATTCATGTTCATATTTTACTCATACTTATATTTTTATATGCCTTGTAAGTTTGTTGTCTAATTTTAACTTTTGACTTTATTCTATTTATTTTTCTAACTTTTCATCTACCCTGACGTGAGAGATGCCAAAGGAAAATTCCGATGTACTGCATGTGCAAACGGCAATAAGACCTTAAACCGTAAACCGTATATATATATATATATATATATATATATATATATATATATATATATATATATATATATATATATATATATATATATATATATATATATATATATATATATATATATATATATATATATATACACACATATATATGTAACTTATCCAATTTTGCCAACTTACCGTAAATAAATTACTTCTATTGGTAACAAGTAATTGAGTTAAATTTCTTCAACCCAATTTCTTACGTCTATAAAACTCAATAATTGTTCATACAATTCAAATTTACATATTTATCTAACTAAATGTCATATTACTCCAATTCAATTAATCTTTTTTCCATCTTAAGGAATTATAATTCTGGATCTCTCATACGTCTAAGTTTGAGCCGGCAGATCCTCATTTTTATAACAATAAAAAGAACAAAACAGTATGAGCTCAGTGCGATCATTCATTTAAGAATTTTCCGACATTAGCAATATCCCTTTCTGTTAGTAGGGGTGCTATTTAAACTCATCATCCTCTCCCTCCCTCTCACTCATGGTGCAGAGACTTGAGCAATGTAGGACAAAAAACTCAACAAAACACAGTAAAACAACTAAACACATTTGGTCAAAAAGCCACACTTAAACCCAAATCCGTCCAGACAGGCAAAGGGAATGGTATCCCACAATCCCTTGCGGTGCCGATCTAACAGCAGCACCAAAGTTACACCTACTTCATTGAATTAACTTGAATGAAAGTAAAATAACTGTCTGATAACTACGTGTTATTTTTAAACTGACTAAATAAAAAAGATTTATCTTAACTGAAGCAAATAATGAAGTTAGATCAAAGTAAAAGTTTCTCTTTCCAACATCCATATGTGGTCTTATCAGCCTCTCATGGTGGAAAAAGTATTATCTGAGCTTCTTCATCCACTAAATCATCTTCAAATGGACACGCCATGCTGCTTCACCTCTCTGAAAACAAACTAACCTTCAACTAAACCTGCTCCAGACCAGGTTATGTTCAGAGCATGAGTTGCTATGGCAACTTGACCCACCCTGAAACATACCTCCATTTCTGGAACAATAGCTGAGGTTAAGGTCCACTTCCTTAGCCTCAAACTTACCGTGGTAACTAGCATAACCTGCTTTCTGGAATACCCCCAGAACTGGACGCATGGATGGATCTGACATCGCTGCCATTTTTGTTGAACTGCTAATGTTAGGGTGGGAGTGTGAGGGGCTGTAAGCTAGCAAGAGAGAGTGTAAACCAATGAGTTATATCACTAGAGGAGACATCACGTGGTTCCTCATGGGAGGAGAGCACCGCCATCTTGGTGAGGTCAAGTTACTGCTGCAGTGAATGCATTTGAACACATTTTTTGCATAATACCAGTTCATTGTTTGTGTTTCAACTGCCAAAATCAGAGAAATGAGTCCATGAAGGAGGAAGTATATCATTTCACAGATAAGTATTATAATTTTTTTCTTTTAATGCTGCAGGGGCTTCATTAATAGAACACATGTTGACATGCATGATGCTGCAGGGCTATTATCAACATGCTGCATGATGTACGGAGAATTTGCTGTCAACATAAATGTACATTTTATTTGCTAAACCTGTATACAGCATACTAGGCTATTATAGTAATATAGATTTATACATTTCTGACTCAGTGACTGAACTTTTCATTATTCAGACTGAAGGAAAAAGTGGATCTTAGCAATAAAAAGAGCTAACCCAGATGGATCACTGTGGTACCAACCAGTAATACAGTCTGACTGTTCAAAACATTTGTGGAAACACATTTAGATAAGAGGTCAGACTGTTTGCTTGAAACCCGACACCATAACATCTGTGTTACACAAATTGATCACTCACATGAATCAGTATCAATCTATTGTTTTTCTTTGTTGGTGTTATTTTAGGGTAAATTTATTGTTCACTTTTGGACTTCTTTTGAATATTTATTTTATTATTATTGTTATTATTAATAATAATATTAAAAGACTTATATTTTATTATTTATTGACTTATTATGTATGTATTGCTATTATTTATTGTTTGTATTGACTTACTATTGATTTATTATTATTATTATTATTATTGACTTATTGTTGGGTTTTTCTAAATAATTTAAATTACATGTCAAAGAGGTCTAAAACTCCTAAATGTTTACAAATAATTTTTTTAAAATTCTTTGTAATAATTTTTTTATTTGTAAGAAGTCCTGCAACAATGCCTTTTCATTAAAGTTTGAGCTTTTAAGGCTGACTGTTTCTCTTCTTTAACAACAACAAATTATGTATCTATATATATATTATATATATATAAAAATAATATATTTACATATATGTATAAATATATATAAATTGTAAAAACATATATAGTATATAAAAGCTACTTAGACACCACTAAAAGCAATAGAAATCATTGTCATGTGGGCGTCGTCGACCTCACCAAGATGGCGTCGTGCTCCGCCACCGTCGGCCAGGCTTCTAAAGCGGGCGTGTCTCCTCTAGTGATATAACTCATTGGTGTAAACTAAGGGATGATGGGAAATAAGGGCAAGTTTACTCCACTCCAACAGTCCCGCCCACAACTCAGAGGTGAATTTCTGATGAACTCCTGCTGCTCTGCAGAAACTAGGTCCTAGAAAAACGACAAGGGTTTGTGGATTTTGGCAAAAACAGGATGATCCGAATGAAAACCCCACTGGGAACGCCTTGAAAACAGATCAGATGGTCGGCGTGGAACTATAAGGTTCTGAATGATAGTGGGCGGTTGAGCAGGTCGTCCAATGATCGAAGGGTCGTCGGTTCGATACCCGCTCCTCCCAGTCAACTTTCGTGTCCTTGGACCAGACACTTCCCCCTACTTGCTTCCAGTGTGTCTCCGCTGGTGTGTGAATGTCCCGGTGATGGTCAGAGGGGCCGTATACTAGCAGCCGCGCCTCTGGCAGTCTGCCCCGGGGCAGCTGTGGTGCATCAGCAGTTACCCTCACCAAAAATGAATGAATGATGGAAGAACTTTGAGCGTCTGGAAAAGAACAGATACATCTATTATTATTATTTCTGCAGCTTTATTCACAAGAACATCCAGCTGCCGGGAGATGTTCTGACAGATGTTCTCTCAGATGTTCTCTCAGATGTTCTGACAGATGTTCTGACAGACGTTCTCCCTGATGTTCTGACAGATGTTCTGACAGATGTTCTGACAGATGTTCTGACAGACGTTCTCCCGGATGTTCTCCCTGATGTTCTCTCAGATGTTCTGACAGATGTTCTCTCAGATGTTCTCTCAGATGTTCTGACAGATGTTCTGACAGATGTTCTCTCAGATGTTCTCCCTGATGTTCTCTCAGATGTTCTCTCAGATGTTCTGACAGATGTTCTGACAGATGTTCTGACAGACGTTCTCCCTGATGTTCTGACAGACGTTCTCCCGGATGTTCTCCCGGATGTTCTCCCTGATGTTCTCTCAGATGTTCTGACAGATGTTCTGACAGATGTTCTGACAGACGTTCTCCCTGATGTTCTGACAGACGTTCTCCCGGATGTTCTCCCGGATGTTCTCCCTGATGTTCTCTCAGATGTTCTGACAGATGTTCTGACAGATGTTCTGACAGACGTTCTCCCGGATGGTCTCAGCCTCTCAGGAGCTCCTCTGCCGGTCTTCAGACCGGTTCAGGTTCTAGGACATCTGTGATGCTGATCAGAACATCCGGTGGTTCTGAGACGGTTCTGCTGCGTCGGAACATTGTGCTGTCAAAGTTTAGACGGACTGAAAACCTTGTTCTTCTTGTTGACTCAAACGTCAAAGGATCCAGTTGATCCGTGATCTGTAATCATTGGGATCCCTGCGGGATCCGCGGGACCACATTCTGGGTCCTTGGTGTCCGGAAGCCATTGCAACGAGCCGTTAACTTCCAGAAAACGAAGCCCCGCGCGCCGTGGACCCGCGGCGGCTCTCTCCGTCCACTTCCCCGCAGAAAGTCACGCTCACGGACTGGAAACGGCGGAAATGTTGGAATGTTTCCCCGAAGAAACGGTGAACGGTTTCAGCGGCGGCGGAGACTTTTTCCCGCGCAGGAAACAGACCGACCGGGTGTGTGTTCCGGTGACCAACGTGTTTACCGACCCGTCAACAAACAAACAAACAAGAAGGCAAACAAAACTCCCCGACAGGAACGTTACTTACTTACGCCGCTCCCTAGCAGCCCCAGTTATGTACAGACCCGTGATGCGTTCACGGCTGGCTCAGAAAATCACCCCGAAAAGAAACACAGAACGATTTTTTGTTTGAACGTTAAACTGAAAACTGAACGCGAACATTTTTATAAAACAGTAAATGTTTGGTAATAATGAGTTTTTAACGATAGAATGATGCATTTGAGAACATTTATTCTGATTATTGCTGCTTCAATAAAACAACAGAAGAAAAAAACGTCTGTGTTTACTCCAGGATGCATTAAACCATCTTTATATGTAATGATGGTTCTATCTGACAAAACCAAACCGTTTCCCGCCCACAGTTCTACACAGACAGACAATAATCAGGTTCATCTGGTTCAGGGGGACATTAGAGACAACCTCGGCCTGTGGGATCTACTACTGCAGGTCTCTGATTGGCCAACAAACATTTTTACGTTTTTATCTTCACCCAAATAACGTCTTACTAAAAAGACGTTTAGGTTTACAAATAAATCTTTCAAAATCAGACATTGTGGTTTTCTGGATTTCCATTTTGTCTCTCATAGTTGAGGTTTACCTAAATTACAGCCTGTCTCATCTTTTTAAGTGGGAGAAGTTGCTCATTTGGTGGCTGACTGAATCCTTGTTTAACCCACACTGTCAGTGTTGTATCCTTTAGCAGAAGCATTGCTGTTCTCTAGGATTAGCGTAACTAAACACATTGTGTCTTTTCATGACCTGACTTATTTCACCCTTGTGCTATCCTAGGCACTTTAACATTGGTAGGGAGAACACGTCAGTGTAGGGGGGGTGTCATAGGGTCATAGGATAGCACAAGGGTTAAAGACTGTTCTGAGACTCTGAGGAGCATGTTATGGAGCGGGCTCAAAGCACCTCAGTGGGCGGAGTCTCTGTTCTGAGGGGCTCCTGAAGGACAGAGTGAGTCATATCATAAAGCAACAGTAGTTAAAGTGTGACCGGATGGTCTGGAAGCAAAGACCAAGCTGAACCTGTAAAAGCCCGAAGGTGCAGATGCTCATTAGCTGCAGGCCGGTTTTCCTAACCTGTTGGAACACCTGACCTTTCGTTTTTACTGAAACCTGATGAGTCACACCCGAGACAATATTTCTTTATATAAAACTGAGACGTGGACCCGCAGCAGCAAAGCCTTTATCCCTTTAGTGTTATGTAAAGATTTTTTTCTGAGGCGTCAGGCGGACACGCACAGCCAAAGACCTTCAGACTCTGGGTAAATCTTTTCCTTTCAGGGGAATAGCTCATGGTCTCAATCTCACCTGGTAACCATGGTGATGTGGGACCAACCCACTGTCTTACCACCCTCTCTACCACAGGTTGTTGCGAGTCAAACACTGACATGCTCTGCCTTTGCTTCAGGAAACATCCGTGAGCTTCAGTTTGGTGTGAAGTTTTTTCTGCAGCTTCATTAAAACTGCAGCTCAGTTTTTTATTTATTGTTACGTTGGACACTTTGTCTGCAGCTTCACAGAGAAACTGTGTTTACACGTATGAACTCAGAGGTTTGCTGACATTAACAAGAATCCATGTCAGAGGACTGAAATTAAACATCCAAGACGTCCATAAACGCAGAAGAACAGCCGTCTTCCTCGGACGGATCATCTTTGTCTTTACATGCAGCACAAACAAGAAGACTTTAACAAGTTCAATCAAGATAATTAAAAAGAATCTCTTCATGGTCAAAACATACAGTCAGAGACATTAAAGATCTGTGAACTTCTGCTGCGTTTCAAAGGATTTTTTTCTTTTTTAGAACCTTCTGTTTGTCTTTTCCGGTTCCTCTTTTCTTCAGGAACATGTGATGACGGTAGCTTCGAATCAATCACATGATCACGTCTGTACGCACAACAGGAAACCCACATAGCAGCCAAATGCTTCAGTCAGAATGGGGAGGGGAAACAGACACACAACTGTGAGTAAATAAATGACAGGAAACAATCAAACCAAGTCCAAATAGAAAAAGAGGTCAGCAGAAACCTGTGGCGGGTTTCTGGCTCCACCGGTGTGAAGCCTGTTGAGACGACTATTGTTGTAATATAGAAATAAAACTGAACTGAATTGAACCTGAAGTCATGTTTAGAGACGCTTTTCTTTTCCAAACTTTTCAGCTGCTGCCATCAGGTCTGTCCTGCAGAGGGCGCTGTGAGCTCCGCCCCTATGACGGCCCTGCAGGTCTGTGACCTCACAGCTCGATGTTCTTGTATGTGCCTTTCATCTGGGTTTCAATCATCTCTGGAGACTCAAAGCCTTCGTTGACCACGGCACCATCCTTCTCCTTTGCCGCCTCGCTGTCGCCGTCCTTCCGGGAGAACTTCCTCTTATACAGCTGGTAGACTGTAGAGGACAGGTCATGCATCAGAACCGAACCCTCGCCGCTTCCTGTCTAAACCACAGAGTGAACAACTTTTCCCGGTCCCAAACACAGAAAAAGCTGAAGCACACCTGTTGATGGATAGCAATGCTCCTGCAGTAACACAAGTTCCCAAAAAGACACACAACATGCTAAAAAGGAGACAAAAGCTTCACTTGGACATTATTTGGACACCTCCTTGATTAAAGCATCACTTTTGACGTGGAAACAATGGCTGCTGCCTCAATGATCAACAGCTGTAATGTAAGGCAGATCAGTGGTTGTCCCCCCCCCCCCCCCCCCCCATCACACCTACTCCTCTCTGAGAGTCAACAAGGACTGGTCCCCTAGTTCTAGTCCAGGTTCAAATCCCAGCTGAGTTGTGTGTGGCTGTGTGTGGTTGTGCGTGGTTGTGTGTGGTTGTGTGTGGCTGTGCGTGGTTGTGTGTGGCTGTGTGTGGCTGTGTGTGGCTGTGTGGTTGTGTGGCTGTGTGTGGCTGTGTGGTTGTCTGTGGCTGTGTGTGGTTGTGTGTGGCTGTGTGTGGCTGTGTGGTTGTGTGGCTGTGTGTGGTTGTGTGTGGCTGTTTGTGGCTGTGTGTGGTTCTGTGTGGCTGTGTGTGGTTGTGTGTGGTTGTGTGTGGCTGTGTGTGGCTGTGTGTGGTTGTGTGTGGTTGTGTGTGGCTGTGTGTGGTTGTGTGTGGTTGTGTGTGGCTGTGTGTGGCTGTGTGTGGTTGTTTGTGGTTGTGTGTGGTTGTGTGTGGTTGTGTGTGGCTGTGCGTGGTTATGCGTGGTTGTGTGTGGCTGTGCGTGGTTGTGTGTGGTTGTGTGTGGTTGTGTGTGGCTGTCTGTGGCTGTGTGTGGTTGTGTGTGGCTGTGCGTGGTTGTGCGTGGTTGTGCGTGGCTGTCTGTGGCTGTGTGTGGTTGTGTGTGGCTGTGCGTGGTTGTGTGTGGTTGTGTGTTTGTGTGGCTGTGTGTGGCTGTGTGTGGTTGTGTGTGGTTGTGTGGTTGTGTGGCTGTGTGGTTGTGTGGTTGTGTGTGGTTGTGTGTGGCTGTGCGTGGTTGTGTGTGGTTGTGTGTTTGTGTGGCTGTGTGTGGCTGTGTGTGGTTGTGTGTGGTTGTGTGTGGCTGTGTGGTTGTGTGGCTGTGTGGTTGTGTGGTTGTGTGGTTGTGTGTGGCTGTGCGTGGTTGTGTGTGGCTGTGTGTGGCTGTGTGGTTGTGTGGTTGTGTGTGGCTGTGTGTTTGTGTGGCTGTGTGGTTGTGTGGTTGTGTGTGGTTGTGTGTGGTTGTGTGTGGCTGTGTGTGGCTGTGTGGTTGTGTGTGGCTGTGTGTGGCTGTGTGGCTGTGTGTGGCTGTGTGGCTGTTTGTGGCTGTGTGGTTGTGTGGTTGTGTGTGGTTGTGTGTGGTTGTGTGTGGTTGTGCGTGGTTGTGTGTGGTTGTGTGTGGTTGTGTGTGGTTGTGTGTGGCTGTGTGTGGTTGTGTGGTTGTGTGTGGTTGTGTGTGGCTGTGTGGCTGTGTGTGGCTGTGTGGTTGTGTGTGGTTGTGTGTGGTTGTGTGTGGCTGAGCGTGGTTGTGCGTGGTTGTGTGTGGTTGTGTGTGGCTGTCTGTGGCTGTGTGTGGTTGTGTGTGGCTGTGTGTGGCTGTGTGGCTGTGTGTGGTTGTGTGTTTGTGTGTGGTTGTGTGTGGTTTTGTGTGGTTGTGTGTGGTTGTGTGTGGCTGTGCGTGGTTGTGTGGTTGTGTGTGGTTGTGTGTGGCTGTTTGGTTGTGTGGTTGTGTGGCTGTGTGTGGTTGTGTGGTTGTGTGGTTGTGTATGGCTGTGTGTGGTTGTGTGTGGTTGTGTGTGGTTGTGTGTGGCTGTGTGTGGTTGTGTGTGGCTGTGCGTGGTTGTGTGTGGTTGTGTGTGGCTGTGCGTGGTTGTGTGTGGTTGTGTGTGGCTGTGTGTGGTTGTGTGTGGCTGTGCGTGGTTGTGTGTGGTTGTGTGTGGTTGTGTGTGGCTGTGCGTGGTTGTGTGTGGTTGTGATTGGCTGTGTGGTTGTGTGGTTGTGTGTGGTTGTGTGTGGCTGTGTGTGGTTGTGTGGTTGTGTGTGTGGTTGTGTGGTTGTGTGTGGTTGTGTGTGGCTGTGTGTGGCTGTGTGTGGTTGTGTGGTTGTGTGTGGTTTTGTGTGGCTGTGTGTGGTTTTGTGTGGTTGTGTGTGGCTGTGTGTGGTTGTGTGTGGCTGTGCGTGGTTGTGCGTGGTTGTGTGTGGTTGTGTGTGGTTGTGTGTGGCTGTGTGTGGCTGTGCGTGGTTGTGTGTGGTTGTGATTGGCTGTGTGGTTGTGTGGTTGTGTGTGGTTGTGTGTGGTTGTGTGTGGCTGTGCGTGGTTGTGTGTGGTTGTGATTGGCTGTGTGGTTGTGTGTGGTTGTGTGTGGTTGTGTGTGGCTGTGTGTGGTTGTGTGGTTGTGTGTGGTTGTGTGGTTGTGTGTGGTTGTGTGTGGCTGTGCATGGTTGTGTGTGGTTGTGTGTGGTTTTGTGTGGCTGTCTGTGGCTGTGTGTGGTTGTGTGGTTGTGTGTGGTTGTGTGGTTGTGTGTGGCTGTGTGTGGTTGTGTGTGGCTGTGCGTGGTTGTGTGTGGCTGTGCGTGGTTGTGTGTGGTTGTGTGTGGTTGTGTGTGGCTGTCTGTGGCTGTGTGTGGTTGTGTGTGGCTGTGCGTGGTTGTGCGTGGTTGTGTGTGGTTGTGTGTGGCTGTCTGTGGCTGTGTGTGGTTGTGTGTGGCTGTGCGTGGTTGTGTGTGGTTGTGTGTGGTTGTGTGTGTTTGTGTGGCTGTGTGTGGCTGTGTGTGGTTGTGTGGTTGTGTGTGGTTGTGTGTGGCTGTGTGGTTGTGTGGCTGTGTGGTTGTGTGATTGTGTGGTTGTGTGTGGTTGTGTGTGGTTGTGTGTGGCTGTGTGGTTGTGTGGTTGTGTGTGGTTGTGTGTGGCTGTGTGTGGCTGTGTGGTTGTGTGTGGCTGTGTGTTTGTGTGGCTGTGTGGTTGTGTGGTTGTGTGTGGTTGTGTGTGGCTGTGTGGTTGTGTGGTTGTGTGTGGCTGTTTGTGGCTGTGTGTGGCTGTGTGGTTGTGTGGCTGTGTGTGGCTGTGTGGCTGTTTGTGGCTGTGTGGTTGTGTGGTTGTGTGGTTGTGTGTGGTTGTGTGTGGTTGTGTGGTTGTGCGTGGTTGTGTGTGGCTGTGCGTGGTTGTGTGTGGTTGTGTGTGGTTGTGTGTGGCTGTGTGTGGTTGTGTGTGGCTGTGTGGCTGTGTGTGGCTGTGTGGTTGTGTGGTTGTGTGTGGTTGTGTGTGGTTGTGTGTGGTTGTGTGTGGCTGTGCGTGGTTGTGTGGTTGTGTGTGGCTGTGCGTGGTTGTGTGGTTGTGTGTGGCTGTCTGTGGCTGTGTGTGGTTGTGTGTGGCTGTGTGTGGCTGTGTGGCTGTGTGTGGTTGTGTGGTTGTGTGTGGTTGTGTGTGGTTTTGTGTGGTTGTGTGTGGTTGTGTGTGGCTGTGCGTGGTTGTGTGGTTGTGTGTGGTTGTGTGTGGTTGTGTGTGGCTGTTTGGTTGTGTGGTTGTGTGTGGTTGTGCGTGGTTGTGTGGTTGTGTGTGGTTGTGTGGTTGTGTATGGCTGTGTGTGGTTGTGTGTGGTTGTGTGTGGTTGTGTGTGGTTGTGTGTGGCTGTGTGTGGTTGTGTGTGGCTGTGCGTGGTTGTGTGTGGTTGTGTGTGGCTGTGCGTGGTTGTGTGTGGTTGTGTGTGGCTGTGTGTGGTTGTGTGTGGCTGTGCGTGGTTGTGTGTGGTTGTGTGTGGTTGTGTGTGGCTGTGCGTGGTTGTGTGTGGTTGTGTGTGGTTGTGTGTAGCTGTGTGGGTGTGTGGTTGTGTGTGGTTGTGTGTGGTTGTGTGTGGCTGTGTGTGGTTGTGTGGTTGTGTGTGGTTGTGTGTGGTTGTGTGTGGCTGTGCATGGTTGTGTGTGGTTGTGTGTGGTTGTGTGTGGCTGTCTGTGGCTGTGTGTGGTTGTGTGTGGCTGTGTGTGGCTGTGTGTGGTTGTGTGTGGTTGTGTGGCTGTGTGTGGTTGTGTGTGGTTGTGTGTGGTTGTGTGTGGTTTTGTGTGGTTGTGTGTGGTTGTGTGTGGCTGTGCGTGGTTGTGTGGTTGTGTGTGGTTGTGTGTGGTTGTGTGTGGCTGTCTGTGGCTGTGTGTGGTTGTGTGTGGCTGTGTGTGGCTGTGTGTGGTTGTGTGTGGTTGTGTGGCTGTGTGTGGTTGTGTGGTTGTGTGTGGTTGTGTGTGGTTTTGTGTGGTTGTGTGTGGTTGTGTGTGGCTGTGCGTGGTTGTGTGGTTGTGTGTGGTTGTGTGTGGTTGTGTGTGGCTGTGTGGTTGTGTGGTTGTGTGGCTGTGTGTGGTTGTGTGTGGTTGTGCGGTTGTGTGGCTGTGTGTGGTTGTGTGGTTGTGTGGTTGTGTATGGCTGTGTGTGGTTGTGTGTGGTTGTGTGTGGTTGTGTGTGGTTGTGTGTGGTTGTGTGTGGCTGTGTGTGGTTGTGTGTGGCTGTGCGTGGCTGTGTGTGGTTGTGTGTGGTTGTGCGGTTGTGTGGCTGTGTGTGGTTGTGTGGTTGTGTGGTTGTGTATGGCTGTGTGTGGCTGTGTGTGGTTGTGTGTGGTTGTGTGTGGTTGTGTGTGGTTGTGTGTGGTTGTGTGTGGCTGTGTGTGGTTGTGTGTGGTTGTGTGTGGCTGTGCGTGGTTGTGTGTGGTTGTGTGTGGCTGTGCGTGGTTGTGTGTGGTTGTGTGTGGTTGTGTGTGGCTGTGTGTGGTTGTGTGTGGTTGTGTGTGGTTGTGTGTGGCTGTGTGGTTGTGTGGTTGTGTGGCTGTGTGGTTGTGTGGCTGTGTGTCAAGCACAGCATCATTGCTAGTAGAGCTGTGGTAAGGACCGGTGGAGACGATGCAGCACCAGGAGAACGTGTGAAGCAGGAAAGCTGAGGAACGTCTGGACTTCCTGCTCTGATACCTGGAGTTTCCGTCAGAGTGACCATCGCCACAAACACGTCATCAAAAAGCTGGTACCTCCCACAGAAACGACGGCTGCTGCCAGCTGGAAGATGCTGTAGATGAGCGGGAACGCAAACATGATCTCCAGCTCCTCCTGGCTGAAGGACAGCTGGACGATGGTGCTGCAGAGCTGGGAGTTCTGGAAACCCGTCTCCAGGGCGATGGTTCGACACCTGAACAGAGCGGGTCTCATGAAAGTTCTGCCTCCTTTATAGCTCCACATCACAAACAGCGCTGCACCCACTTGTCCCATGGCTGACCCACAAAACGAGCCAACAGGAAGCCCAGTCCGAATCCGACGAAGGGGTAGATGGCTCCAATGATCCACAGAGAGGGGGAGATGGTCCAGGAGGACTGGTACAGGACTCCTCCAACCACAGCGATGATGATGATCAGAGCAAACCCAACAACGGAGCCCACCTGTGTGTCACACAATCACCTGAGGTGAAGCTGCGCTTTGACCCTGGAATAGGCCACTCCCACATGAGGGCGGAGCCAGCCTACCTTCAAGATCTTCTTGGCCTGGCTGGGCCACTTCTTCTTCACAACCATTCCTGCTGCAATCGGGATGAGCAAGGCGGCCAGCGTGATGCCTGCAAACATGCCGACAAAGATGTCAGACAGGTGTGACAGCCAGCAGAGCTGCAGAGGGTCAGGGTTCACCCTGATCACGCAGATAAAAGGAAACATGTCTGTGGTCGTTTCAAAGACCTGAACATCCACATGGCTGGGTCCCATTTTAAAGTCAGCCAAAGTGCAACGTGTCAATCGGTAACTGAAATGAGTCAAAGGTCATACCAGCAGAAAGACAAGAAAAAGCTTCATTTTGTCAAAGTTTCTCCAAAGAAGAAGCTGAGAGCAAAAAATGAGTCTGCCCTCTTTTCAGTCCACCCACTCATGAGTGGAAAGGAAAGTTGGTTCTCAGTGGGCTGATGTGGTTAAATGAACACATGGAAGAGTTCTCAGCTGCTTACCGATGCTGTCAAAGGGGATCATGATGGAGTCGCTGGAGGTCCACACGCTGGTGTAGATGAACAGGCAGAGGGGCATCATCCCCAGGGCCAGGATGGAGGAACAGGCCGTCATACTGATGCTGCAGACCAGACCACAACCACAACCTGCTTACTCCACCACCCAGAGGAAACCTCTCATCTTACGCGGCAGATTCAGACTTTTAGGAGGTAATAACCAAAAGGCGGAGACTGCAGCTGAAATTCACCTTCAAGAACTCCTTCTTGGTCCTAAAACCGGAGAGCTGGTGCTGATTGATGCACCCATGTTTCCATGATTGAAGGTTAAGCAAGTAAAACAGGTTTTTGTGAACCATTAGCTGACCCAGAACTGTGTCCTACCTCAGGTCCATGTCTCCATCCAGCCAGTAACAGATGATGTTGGAGCTGGAGCCTCCAGGACAGCAACCCATGATGATGATGACGATGGCCTGCACAGGCAGAACGTTGAAGGCGAGGGACAGGGCGAAGGCTGTGAAGGGCATGATGCCAAACTGGCAGATGAAGCCGATGACGATGCCCCAAGGTCTCCTGATGTGACCCCACAGCTTCCAGAAGTCCACCGTGCAGCCCATGGCGAACATGACCATGGCGAGCATGACAGTGAGCACGGTACTCATGACCACGCTAAGAACAGCATTGAAGTTGTTGGCGGGAGCTAGGCAGCTGGTGCCTGAACATATGGCGGCATCAGACACGCAGACCGGATCTGACAGCACCGCAGCCTTCAGACCAGACATTGTGGACCGTAAGATGGACGCAGGAGCAGAACGGTGGCGATCTCAGATCCAGGAATATGTTTCCTTCTCTGCTCATCCAGGAAGACCCAGCGGATAATGACCTGGGGGGTATGGCTCAGCACTCTTTAAGCCCGTTCTGGTTAAATAAAAAAATTAAAAATTAACCTGAACACAATGTTTTATGGGCTACATAAAAATGTGCATATAAAAATCTTATTGAAACACAAAATGTCATTGCTCCAAGTTTTACAGCTCCTTAAAACTTTATTGGGCAGCGGTGGAATGCAGCCGCATCACCGCCAACACCAGGCAGGAGGAACTCACCCTGAAGGGCCACAACACAGATCATCTCCAATAAAATCCTCCCTTTGGTCTCTACTTTATAACGTTTTCAACAGCAAATCTTTAGCAAACGTTGAGTAAGAACGCAGGAACGGTCAACCCAACACGATGAAGCAAAAACAAGGACGACAGAAACAGAGCTGGTTCTGGTTCTGCACAGAAGCTTACAGACTGATGAAGAAAGACCCACTTCAGCCATGAAGGAAAAGCTTCTGAACAGGTCTCTGAAAGACTGGGTTAGGACCAGACGGGGGGAACTGCCCCCACTGCCTTCTCCTGACAAGACCTTCAGATTATGCTGAACAGAATAGAAATATCTCAAGAAGGAGCATCTCAGACTCTACAAGCCTCAGGTCACATGAAAGCCTGTAAAAGTACAACTAAAGTTCACTAAACTTAAAAACCTCTGGAAGTCAAGAGGGAACCGTCCAAAATAAAAATAAAAATAAATTACAACATGGTCCTTGCAGTCAGTGACTGCTGCGAGCCATAAAAATATACATGTTATTGTGAGGAAGATCAGAGGTTGACCGCTGATGGTAGATTGTTCACTTCCTGCTGTAGATCCTTTACTTCCTGCTGTAGATCCTTTACTTCCTGCTATAGATCATTTACTTCCTGTTGTAGATCCTTCACTTCCTGCTGTAGATCCCTTACTCCCTGATTTAGATGATTTACTTCCTGCTGTAGATCCTTCACTTCCTGCTGTAGATCCTTCACTTCCTGCAGGAGATTCTTTACTTCCTGCTGTAGATCCTTTACTTCCTGCTGGAGATCCTCTATTTACTGATTTAGATCCTTCACTTCCTGCTCCAGATCCTTTACTTCTTGCTGTACATCCTTTACTTCCTGCTGTAGATCCTTTAATTCCTGCTGTAGATCCTTCACTTCCTGCTGTAGATCCTTCACTTCCTGTTGTAGATAATTTACTTCCTGCTGTAGATCCCTTACTTCCTGCTGTACATCCTTTACTTCCTGTTGTAGATCCTTTACTTCCTGCTGTAGATCATTTAATTCCTGCTGTAGATCCTTCACTTCCTGCTGTAGATCCCTTACTCCCTGATTTAGATGATTTACTTCCTGCTGTAGATCCTTCACTTCCTGCTGTAGATCCTTCACTTCCTGCTGTAGATCCTTCACTTCCTGCAGGAGATTCTTTACTTCCTGCTGTAGATCCTTCACTTCCTGCTGTAGATCCCTTACTCCCTGATTTAGATGATTTACTTCCTGCTGTAGATCCTTCACTTCCTGCTGTAGATCCTTCACTTCCTGCTGTAGATCCTTCACTTCCTGCAGGAGATTCTTTACTTCCTGCTGTAGATCCTTTACTTCCTGCCGTAGATCCTCCACTTCCTGCTTCCCCTGAAGCTGTCTTTTATGCATCACATTGAGTAGTTGCATAAACTTCAAGCACCTTCATTTCCATCACAATCTGGATTTGATCAGGACAAGAAACTTCTCACCTTGCTGAAGTGCTGAACATCCAGGGCCTAATGTTAGTCTGGGGGGGGGGTAAAGTCTAACATCATGGTTAAAAGACAGCCAGACTGTTATTATTTAGGGGGTGGCACAAATGACCTTAAAAGCAATGACAAAGAATAATACTTATTAAAAGAATCATTTTAAGGAATTAACATATATGTGTGTATTTATTTTTCTGCTTTTATTTTCCAATCAATGTATGATTCAATATCTTAAACAGGTCTGATCTATAATCCATCTGACCGTCTTTATCTATCTGTCTGTTTGTTTGTCTTTATCAATTATTGGTTGACACAAACATTTTAAGTTCAATAAGATTTCTGTGATTCTGTGCTGGTGGGATGTCTGTGGGATCCAAAAGCTGAAAGAATCGTTGTAGAACCTTAGCAACTGGAACCAAAAAGATCAACAGAAGTCGGATTTCCACCACAGACAGAGAAAGGCCAGAGGAGCAGAGCGTGGATCGGTTCTACCAAACAAAATACGGAGATGAGGTGGAACAGCAGAGAAGAGGACAAACTGGTGAAGAATGTTGCAGGACTGTTAAGAAGCAGTTGAAACTAGTGATGGAGAAACCAAAGCTTTCTGAACCACTGAACCAAAACCAATCAAATTGTATTGAAGTGGTTCAGGGTTGTGAAGCATTTGACAACCTGAAACTAGTGACATCTATTGGTCAGACTACAGAATGACAGAAAAGACCAGCATGTCATAAAGAGTCGTTCTGTGTGTTCAGTCATGTGTGGCAATAAACGATTTCCAAAATCTGTTTCTTTCCTAAATCATCATAATGTAGTTGTCACATAGTGTCATTTCATGTATAGAATGCTTCATGCTGGCGGCTGGGGGACCTGGACCAGAACACCAATGTGGGGCTTTTCCTGTGTGGAGTTAGCATGTTCTCCCCATGTGTGCGTGGGTTTTCTCCGGCTTCCTCCCACCGTCCAAAAACATGCTTCCTAGGCTAATTGGTTCCTCTAAGTGTTCCTTAGGTGTGAGTGTGAGAGTGAATGGGTGTGTGATATGTGTGACCTTGTGACAGACTGGCGACCTGTCCAGGGTGTCCCTGCCTTCGCTCATAAGTGGTCGGCATAGGGTCTGGCAGCCCGTGACCCCGAAAGGGAATAAACAAAGAAGATGAATGAATTGTCTCTCATAGTTTACCTCTGATGAAAATGACAGGCCTCTCATCTTCTGAAGCGGGAGAAGTTGCTTATTTGGTGGCTGACTGAATACTTTTTTACCCACTGTATGGAAGTGTCTAGGAGAGATGGCTGCTGAGTTCCTGACAGGTGTTACGACCCTTGTCGTATGTGCTCTACTTGTGATAAATACTACTTCGGGGAAGAAGTTTTATCTTGGGTAGGGGGGTGTTACGTCTGTATTTGGGTTCATTTAGTTCTGTTTGTTCTGTTTTGTGTATTATTTCTATATCAGAGTGGGATCTCTGTGTTCTTGTGCATCTTTGTGTTTGTTTGTGATTATTTGCAGGTGTGGTGCATGAAGGTGGCCTCCAATTGGACCCAAGCTGATGGAGGCAGCCTTACAAGCACCACATGGACCTCCAGCCTGTGAGAAGGGAGCCTTGCAGCAGCGGCCTGTCCCCGCTGCCGCGGCGGCCTGTCCCCGCTGCCGCGGCGGCCTGTCCCCGCTGCCGCAGCGGCCTGTCCCCGCTGCCGCAGCGGCCTCTCCCCGCTGCCGCAGCGAACCTTGGCCCTCTTCTCCATTTTGTTTTGTAATTCTCAATTTGTTTTGGTTGTGTGTTGCACTTTATTGTTGTGGTTCAGTATTTTGTATTAGTATTTTGTAGTTTTTGGCGTTTTGTGTCCACTCTGTTTAGTCTTTTGGTTTGTAGTTATGTCATGTGAAGCTGTAGGGGTGAACTGCCATTTTCTTTACTTGTTTTCTCCTTTTTTCTTAGTCCAGGAAGGTTAGTCTTTGTCTTTGTCTTCCCTTTTCCGTTATACATTTAAAAAACAAGATTTCAGTTGGGGGGGGGGGGGGGGGGGTTATTTTGGCCTTGGTTCACCCTGAACAATTTACTTTTATGTTCTGCCCCTCGGGGTACCCCTAGACACAAAAGAGGGCGTTACACAGGATCTTAGGTGGTGAGAAGATGCCTGAGGAATGGAGGACAAGTGTGATGGAGTTCATTTGTAACCCTTGTTCTATCCTAGGCACTTTAACGTTGGGAGTGGGGTCATCTAGACCCACTAGACAGAGCTCTGAACCTTTTTTCTTCAATGATTTGTGATCTTCACTGGTGTCCATGGATTACATGAAATCTTTCCACCTTTATCCACCTTTGTCATGGTAGGGAGAACACGTCAATGGAAGGGGGGGGGTCATCAGAGATAACACAAGGGTTAAGAATGAGATATGCAGAGTTGTGGCAACTGCAGAGAAATAAAGCTGATGAACCAAACAAGTGATGGCAAAGAGTTTCTGAAGCCAGACTAAGAGCAGACGTGAACATTTGTGAGCAGCAGGATGGTTTCATGCCAAGAAAGAGAACTACAGATGCAATCTTTGCTTTGAGGATGTTGATAGAGAAGCACAGAGAGAGTTTATGCCCAGAGAGGAACCTATGAGGAAGTCTAGACTGACAGAAATAAGTTAGAGCAGGACATGCAAGAGGGCTGGAAGACAGTGGTGAGGAGTGCTGTAGGGGTAAGTGAAGGAGTTCAAGGTGGAGGTGGGATTACATCAGGCATCAGCTCTGAGCCACTTCCTGACTCCCAATTTAGTTCTAACACCCTCCCCAATCAGTGAACCTCATGGAAAGGGGCGGAGCCTCAGATCTTCAGCTTTGATTTGGGGTTCCAGTTCTCTGTGGTTCTACCGGACCAAAAGTCTCTGAAGGCACATTTCGTGTTTCCATAAAGGTGGAGTCATTCAAACACCTGGAGGTCATTCCATTGATGATGCTCATAAAGGTGGAGGTGTGAGCGCTGCATCATCCTCTGCATGTGAAGCGGAGCAGCGCCTTATTGCTCCTTATCTGTCCATCAGACGCTTCAAGTGCAGTAAAGCTCTGCGTGAGCTCGTTATATCAGATCGGGTCACCTGCTGGTTCCACGTTTGTTCTCTCCTGACGTTTGGTCAAAGGGTTTTCTGTCATTTTTACGGTGTGCGAGGGTTTTTCACCATCATCATCTTTTGATTTCCCCGTACGTTCCTCTCAGACTTTTTACACAGACTAGAACTTCTGGGACAGATTTCTTAACATTTTAATCTGTTTTTGTGAAACCTTTTCACCCTGATGACATGTTGCTCACCGAACAGAACGACTGAATCTTTTCTGTTCCATGTTGTAATAAATGCTTCCAATCCCCCCCCCCCCCCCCCCGTCTGTAACATGGACTCTTCTTCAGTACATGTCAATCAGCTTCCCTGTTTGCTGCTTTGCAGCTGCAGTTTGTCAACCACACGTTTCCCCAAAGCTTCCTATCAATAAAGTTTGTAGAAACGTTTCTGTCCACAGTCACATGTTCACGATCAGAGAAGACTTCAGAATCACTAACATGAGGAAGAACCCACACATGATCCAGGAGGACATACAAACTCCACACAGAAAAAACCCAGCCGGGATTTGAACCTTCTTTCTGTGAAGACAGACAACCACTCCCCCACTAACCGATAAACATTTCTCTTTGTTAATATTTCTTGGAGTTTACTTTCCATCTTTGTGAAATTCTGAACTGAACAATCTCTGGTTTGCTGGTTTAGAAATGAAGCACAGATTCTGCAGTTAGGAAGAGAACCAGCAGCTTCAGGATCCCACAAAAACTAGAACTGACTCGCCAGAGCCAATCTGCTAGAACTGATCTGCTAAAACATCTTTACAGGCAGCCGAAGCCCCGCCCACAAATACTTTGAAAACAGGAAAGTCATAAAGAAGATGACACGAATGCCAGACGCCTTTAGTTTGAACCAATATTTATTCAGTTACATAATGTTCTACATGCATGCACACACACACACAACTACACACGGCTGCATCTCTTTGCACATCCATGACAGACAGACTCCGTGTTCACTGGACGTGTCGGCGCATCTGCAGCCGTTTCCTTCAGGCTTCTACGGTTGAAGGAAACGGCCGCAGCTCCACTGGAAGCAGAGAAACACGCTGCTTTGGAGAACGACCTCATGACCTTCTGCGTATGGGAGGGGGCGTGGCCATCAGCTCTGTAATGAAGTCTTCTGTCAGCCTCAGAGCAGCTCTGAAGCTCCTCCTCTGCTCCTCCTCAGGGGGGAGCTCCTCCTCTGCTCCTCCTCACGGGGGAGCTGCTCCTCTGCTCCTCCTCAGGGGGGAGCTCCTCCTCAGGGGGGACCTGCTCCTCAGGGGGGACCTGCTCCTCTGCTCCTCCTCAGGGGGGAGCTCCTCCTCTGCTCCTCCTCAGGGGGGAGCTGCTCCCCTGCTCCTCCTCAGGGGGGAGCTGCTCCTCTGGTCATCCTCAGGGGGGAGCTGCTCCCCTGCTCCTCCTCAGGGGGGAGCTCCTCCTATGCTCCTCCTCAGGGGCTAGCTGCTCCTCTGGTCCTCCTCAGGGGGGAGCTGCTCCTCTGGTCCTCCTCAGGGGGGAGCTCCTCCTCTGCTCCTCCTCACGGGGGAGCTGCTCCTCTGGTCCTCCTCAGGGGGGAGCTGCTCCCCTGCTCCTCCTCAGGGGGGAGCTGCTCCTCTGGTCATCCTCAGGGGGGAGCTGCTCCCCTGCTCCTCCTCAGGGGGGAGCTCCTCCTCTGCTCCTCCTCAGGGGCTAGCTGCTCCTCTGGTCCTCCTCAGGGGGGAGCTGCTCCTCTGGTCCTCCTCAGGGGGGAGCTGCTCCTCTGCTCCTCCTCAGGGGGGAGCTGCTCCTCTGGTCATCCTCAGGGGGGAGCTGCTCCCCTGCTCCTCCTCAGGGGGGAGCTCCTCCTCTGCTCCTCCTCAGGGGCTAGCTGCTCCTCTGGTCCTCCTCAGGGGGGAGCTGCTCCTCTGGTCCTCCTCAGGGGGGAGCTCCTCCTCAGGGGGGAGCTCCTCCTCTGCTCCTCCTCACGGGGGAGCTGCTCCTCTGGTCCTCCTCACGGGGGAGCTGCTCCTCTGGTCCTCCTCAGGGGGGAGCTGCTCCTCTGGTCCTCCTCACGGGGGAGCTGCTCCTCTGGTCCTCCTCAGGGGGGAGCTCCTCCTCAGGGGGGACCTGCTCCTCTGCTCCTCCTCAGGGGGGAGCTCCTCCTCTGCTCCTCCTCACGGGGGAGCTGCTCCCCTGCTCCTCCTCAGGGGGGAGCTCCTCCCCTGCTCCTCCTCAGGGGGGAGCTCCTCCTCTGCTCCTCCTCAGGGGGGAGCTGCTCCTTTGCTCCTCCTCAGGGGGGAGCTCCTCCTCTGGTCCTCCTCACGGGGGAGCTGCTCCCCTGCTCCTCCTCAGGGGGGAGCTCCTCCCCTGCTCCTCCTCAGGGGGGACCTCCTCCTCTGCTCCTCCTCAGGGGGGAGCTCCTCCTCTGGTCCTCCTCACGGGGGAGCTGCTCCCCTGCTCCTCCTCAGGGGGGAGCTCCTCCCCTGCTCCTCCTCAGGGGGGACCTCCTCCTCTGCTCCTCCTCAGGGGGGAGCTCCTCCTCTGGTCCTCCTCACGGGGGAGCTGCTCCCCTGCTCCTCCTCAGGGGGGACCTCCTCCCCTGCTCCTCCTCAGGGGGGACCTCCTCCCCTGCTCCTCCTCAGGGGGGAGCTCCTCCTCTGCTCCTCCTCAGGGGCTAGCTGCTCCTCTGGTCCTCCTCAGGGGGGAGCTCCTCCTCAGGGGGGACCTGCTCCTCTGGTCCTCCTCACGGGGGAGCTGCTCCTCTGGTCCTCCTCACGGGGGAGCTGCTCCTCAGGGGGGACCTGCTCCTCTGGTCCTCCTCAGGGGGGAGCTCCTCCTCAGGGGGGACCTGCTCCTCTGCTCCTCCTCAGGGGGGAGCTCCTCCTCTGCTCCTCCTCACGGGGGAGCTGCTCCTCTGCTCCTCCTCAGGGGGGAGCTGCTCCTTTGCTCCTCCTCAGGGGGGAGCTCCTCCTCTGGTCCTCCTCACGGGGGAGCTGCTCCCCTGCTCCTCCTCAGGGGGGAGCTCCTCCCCTGCTCCTCCTCAGGGGGGAGCTCCTCCCCTGCTCCTCCCCAGGGGGGAGCTCCTCCTCTGGTCCTCCTCACGGGGGAGCTGCTCCCCTGCTCCTCCTCAGGGGGGAGCTCCTCCTCTGCTCCTCCCTCCTGCTTCAGCTCGTAGACGTGTCCTTCAGCCGGATGCTGCCCGTCACATGAGCCAGGAAACATCTCAGCAGGTGGATCCCAGAATAATCCAGAGAGCTGGGAGAAAGACGGAGAGCTTCGTTACTGAAAGCAGACCTCCCGATCTTCATCTCCGGACGTCTTCATCACCTGATCAGGAAGGGCTGAGGGAAGCAGCGGCTCGTCCTGGTTTTCAGGAATTCCTGCAGGTCCATAAGGTTGGTGAGCAGAACTCCTGCTCCACTTTTGTCCACCTTGGTCACCACCACCTGAAACCCAACAGCTTCATCACCTCTTCATCATCATCCAGATCTTTCTCATGCATCCAGGTTTTCTCCAGCAAACCTTTTCTATTCTCTAGTGACAGAATGTTTTAGCTGAGAAAGAAAACCACTTCATCATCATCATAACCCTCCTCCTCATCATATTTCAAAAGCTGAACTCTGTTTTGGTTGAACCTTGACCTCTAACAGGAAGTCATCTGGAACCTCACCACGAACGGACTCCGGATCTCCTCACACATCTGCATGGCGATCAGGTCGGCCTTCTGCAGACCCACGGCGCCGTCCACCAGCAGGAAGGTCCTGACCAGACTGCAGAGAAACGGCGCATCCTGAACGCACCGCCGCCCTTTAGCGGATCAGTGACACCCCCACCAAGACTCACTTCCTCCTGCCAAACAGGTACGGCTCCACCATCTCCACAAAGTCCCGGGGGGCCCGGTGTCCGTACCCCGGCAAGTCGACCACAGTGAAGGCTCCGCCCACTCTGAAGAAATTCATCTTCTTGGTGTGACCCTAAAGGACGGCGAAGGTTACGGATCATCCGGGGGGGGGGTCTACAGGTCTGCCAGCAGAACCTGATCAGGTTCCTGCAGGACTTAGGCTCTGACTCACATGCACCCCCCCTCCCCCCTCCCTCAGTGGGGCTCACCGGTGTCTTGGAGACTCTGACCTCCAGTCCAGGAACCAGGGAGAACAGAGCTCTGATGAGGGAGGACTTCCCCACGTTGCTCCTGCCGATGAAGCACACCTGCAGAGACCGCATGCCAGGACAGGGGGTCAGCACGCCATCTGCTCCCAGAACCCCCCGCTGCGCCCTGGATGACAGTGTCAGTGCGAGGTGGCGCTCACCTCTGGGGCCTTCAGGGCGGGGGCGTGCGCCATCCTCTCTGCAGACGTGACGTATTCGATCCTGTGAGACGGCGAGCAGCGGAAGAGCTTCTCCGCCTCCATCATGTCCTCCAGGCTGGGGTGGAACAGCTGGAAAGGAGTCCGGTCCACAGACCTGGAAGAGTGGAGAACGTGAGAAGACCCGCTGAGCGAGGAGCTCACAGTCCCACAAACGCAGCACCTGTCCAGGTACGCCTCCAGCCCGCTGAACGGATAGAGGAGGCTCTGCATCGTCCTGGAGGGCAGAGCGGCGACCTTCTGAAGCGACGCCAGCCTGTGGACGCTCCTGCAGGTCGGCGCATGAAAAGGAAGTCCTGGCTGGAGGAGCAGCCGCAGCTTCTGCCGAAACATCTGGAGAGGTCAGACGTGCAAAACCCCTGGATCCAAGAGTGGAGGACAAGTCTGCGCAGACGGATGCACGCCGGGTCTGCGCAGACGGATGCGCGCCGGGTCTGGGCAGACGAATGCACGCCGGGTCTGGGCAGACGAATGCACGCCGGGTCTACGCAATACCAAGGAACCAAGATAGAAGTATAGTTGGTGGGTTGTTGCTTTAACAACAGCTGTACAGACGCACACGCACGCACACACGTTTGTCTTTGCGTTTCTGACGCTGTTTGGACTTTCTTTTAAAACATCTGGTAGTGACGTCATCATGTCTTTTTCTGCTGTTAAATATATTTGAACGTTAATCTTCCCTGTGAAACTTCTTTCATGAATGCTCGAAGGAAAACAACGCCTGGTGCGCACGCGCAGACAACGCACGTGCTTAAATGAAGACTCACCTCA
Source organism: Oryzias latipes (assembly GCF_053564925.1). Taxonomy (NCBI): domain Eukaryota; kingdom Metazoa; phylum Chordata; class Actinopteri; order Beloniformes; family Adrianichthyidae; genus Oryzias; species Oryzias latipes. The sequence continues at coordinate 35,357,853 of NC_136257.1, read as the reverse complement.
GAGGTTACGGCGGTTTTCTCCTATCTTGCCGCAGACGGATTTTCCCGCCTCTGCTCGCGCTCAGAGTCTGACCGGCGGAAGCGTTCGGCTGTCTTCGCCATTCTGCCCTCAGGACGGGACGTTTACCGGCGGTCCGGCCGCCATGTTGCTGCTTGTGCTTCTTCTTCGTTGGTGCCACAGGAGGCCGTGGCGCCATCCTGTGGACATCTATGTAAATGACACACCCGAACCCGAACCCCCCCATCCCATTCCTGACGCTGCAGTCAGGTGTTCTTCATGAGCAGAACTGCGGTTGCTTTGCAGCAGCTTCACCTCCTGCTGAACCTCCTGCTGCTCCTCTGGCTCTTCGAAGACGACAGCATCCGTTTGCTCCTCAGAAAAACTCATTCTCTGGTCTCTCCTTCCTCCAGATGCTGGAACCTCCTCATTCACCCCCTGTTCCATGATCAGGGCTTCATGGGGAGAAAAACACCAGATTGGTTCTCTGCTCCTCGTCACAGGTGAGGAGGAACCAGGAGTTTAACAGATCCATCTGCTCCTCTTTTCTGGGACACATTTTATGACTCTGAAGATCTGTCAGGTCTTCACAGACTGAAAGGCCACGTCCTTCCCTGGGGGGTGGCTGAACCCCCCACTTCACACGTTCCCCCACCCGAACAAGATAATGAAGGATGTGGAGCAGCTGAAGGAGCAAGGAAATGGGGGGCGGAGGGGGGGGGGGGGGACTCCCATGACTCCATCACCTCCTCCGTCACTTCAATCAATCTTCCAGCCAGCAAACATCTGCAGCGTTCCCTCATGGTCTTTGCCTCCGTGGGAGGGGGGCAGTAGAAGACAACAGCAATCAGAGAGAATGGATCATCCCCACAGGGAGCTTCAGCTTTACTCCTTCACCTCCTAACCCGTGTCAGAACCTGCAGGACGTCAGCCTCCGGAACTCCAAGTGAATTCAAAAACGGTCTCAGTTCATCCAATGGATGTACAGTATACCTCACAGGAAGAGAACCAAAGGTAGGACAACCATGGAAGACAACAAACAAAGGGAGGAGAACCATGGAGGAGGAGAAGCAAAGGGAGGAGAACCATGGAGGGGCAGATCCAAAGGGAGGAGAACCATAAAGGAGGAGAACCATGGAGGAGGAGAACCAAAGGGAGGAGAACCATAAAGGAGGAGAACCATGGAGGAGAAGAACCAAAGGGAGGAGTAGAACCATGGGGAGGACACCCATGGAGGAGGAGAAGCTGCCCCCGCCCTGGAGGGGGGTACCCCGGGGAAAAGGGGGGCCCACAAGGGGTTTTGTAAACATGGCCAGGCTCAGCCACAGTTGGAAATTTGCCGAGGCCCAGCACGCGGGGGCCAGGACCAGAACCCACCCCTCAAGGACACGGAGACCCCCGGCTCAGGTGTGATGTGATCCCCGGCTCTTGGCCTTGCCAGAAAGCTCAGGGATCCCTCTCCCTGCGTGAAGAGAGGACTGCCGGGCCCAGGAAGAAAGCACTCAGGGAACAGGGCCGCCGTTGCCAAGGGCCCAGTACTCCTTACCAGGGATGGGGTTGGGGACAGATGGTCCAAGGTCCCACCTTCCTTGCGAAATGAGTGTGTGTGTGTTTGTGAGGGTGTGTGTGTGCATGTGCATGTGTGTGTGTTTATGTTGACATGTATATTTTGAGGAGTGACGGGTGTGTGTACTAAGGGGGTGCAATTAAAATTGTCGGGTAGGGCACTAAGGGGACATCTCCTTATTACTCACAGTGATGTCCCATCACCCTCCACACCAAGGGGCCCTAAATGTCTAAGGTGCAGTTAAAATTGGCGGGTAGAGCGCTAAGAGGACATGTGCTGCTGGCTGGCAGTGATGTCCAAGCACCCCCCCCCTACCAAGGGCCCTACATGTCTAAGATGCAAATAAAACCGAGAGAGGAGGGCCCACTCCATATGGCAACCACCGAAGGGGGACCACTGCCAAGTAGCTCCCCCCCCAAGGTGCATCGCAGGCTAAGCCCCCCCACCCCCTCACCCTATTATGAGATTATATGAGGAAGGGGGTAAGTTGGGGACAGCTGGTAGACTGGCCCCCGGTGGTCGAACAGCCGCCCCCCCCAGCATAGGGCCGAGGTCCCCCCCAGCCCAGGGGTCCCACCCCCCGAAGCGCCGAAATCGCAGGCCCAGCCCCACCCACCCCACACAGAGAAAGAGGAGCCAGAAAGCGCCGGCTCCCCGGAGTGACCCGACCCCCAGGCGCCGGCCTTGGGAGAGCTCTGGTCAGGCCTTGACGGGACCGAGGCAGCCAACCGCACGGGGCAACCGCGGATTGCCTCGGCAGAGACCCCGACCCGTCAAGCCCCCAAGGACCCGTACCGATAGTGCCCCCCCCAGAAAGCCCCACCCACAAGACAGGGCCGACAAGCCCCCCCCCCCAGCGGGTGACACCCAGAGCGACTGGGGTTCCCAAGGGGGTTGCCCCGCCCCGTCCCAGAGCCAGGGAAGGGTTAATCCCAACCCCAGGTGTAGATGGGCAGCCCATCCAGCGCCGCTGGACCCCCGCCCTAGCACAGGCAGAGAGATCCCCCCCCCCCCCCCCCGGCCAAGCAGGGGCCGAGCACTCTACCGCTGCACCACACCCGCCCAAGATCCATAAACGTTGGTTATGACAGGTAGATTTCAGGCGTTTCCATGTTCTTCCTTCCATGTGTGCTGCAGGTTTGAGCCCCTGCAGCTTCTGCTGTGCTGCAGTGGACGACAGCCTCTGAGCTCCTGCAGCTAGGCAGCAGCACAGGCCTTTGGACTCAATCCTCTGCTCTTCATCCTGCAGGACAAAGATGACCAAGAGGCTACGAGGAACCACTGAGGTACTGTCAGGGGTCAGAGGTTAACATGCTATTTAAGAATCGAATGTGTGTCAAAGGTCAGAGTGTAGAGTGTTTATGAAGGCCTGCGGTTGATCAGAACTGAAGCAGTTTAGAATGAAGATAAAAGCTTTTAGAAGAGGATGAGGAGGAGAAGGACAGCTGGACTTCCTGAAGAAGAGCACCTCAGAACTCAGGACTCATGCAAATGATGAACATGTGTCAGGTGTTAAAAGCTCTCCTCCAGACATTTTGGAGGTGTTTTCTGTCAACACTGGGGGTGCAGTTCCTTCCTGCATCCAGCAGCAGGTGTCAGTGAAGGACCACCGATGGACCTGGAGAGCTGACCATGTGCTGCACTGCTCCAGGAGGTGGTCTTCAGGAGTACTCAGCTCCTCCCACTCTCTATTTATTTCAAAGCTTCAGTAGATCACAGTTGAAGTGAGAAAATCCTGCTGAATGTTCCACGAGCAGGTCCACTGATAATCCCAGATTCTTCTGGTTTCTGGATGTGAAGAACAGCGCATCTGCCTCGATGAGGAGGAAACCTGAAAGAACAACTTCAGTAGATGCTTCCGGAATAAAAAAAGGAATTCAGATAAATAAAGTTAAGCCTAGTAATGTGTTGCGTATCGGTGCAAAGCTGATATGAAACGCCGCTTTTCTCCGTGTCAGAATCAGCTGTTTCATGTAGAAGACCGTGTGTCGGTGAGGGGGCGCCGCTGACGGCCCTGGTGTCAAAGGTTACCAGGATTCAGAAGGAACCTGCTGCAAGAACTCCTGACTGTTGAGCAAATGACCCTCCAAAATCATCAGGGTCTATTTGAGAAAGAAAAAGGTTTGTGTCCACTAGGTTTCCATGGAAACTAGTATTTGGATTGAAGACTTAATTCTGGAGGAGTTAATTCTCCGTGCACGCACATACATGCACAGAGGCCGTCCTCATGGTCATAGACAGACATGACTACGGGCATTTTCCAGCAGACCTGTGTGGACAGCGTGTGATTCTGCAGCATGGATATTGACGCTGCAGCATGTTAACATGGAAAACCAGCAGATCTGCTAATGAGCGTGTGCAGCAGCAGCTGGCGAGTGGGGGTCAGCCAGGTGGGCAAAAATGACACATTTCTGAAATCCTCGAGGAAAAAAAACAATATGATTAATGTCTGGTTTCCTGCGCTGACACTCTCTCTTAAAAATAAACGATGGTCCCTGGAGTCGCGAGGAAAACGCTCAGTGCAGATTAGCACGGCTGTCCAAGCCCCATCATTCTTCTCCATAACTGTTTTCCTGCAGTGAACTGCATGTTTCCTCCACAGAGTCAGCGCTGCCTCATAAAACAGCAGCCATGCAGAGTTTTACAGCAGGACTGGCCGTGAATCCACCAGCATTAGTGGCTGAAACGGCCCATAATGCATCAGTGCACAGCGGGAGGCGTCCAGACTCACATTTACTTCACATCGACACGACTGTTGAGGAGCAAACACTCAAGATGATTTTATGGAGAGAAAAATGTCTACAGAAAGGTCTTTATGCACACAGTGGAGTGGCAACACACGTCCAACAGGGGGCGCTGTAGGCTGAACAGCATCGTGACATCAAAGTGCATTCATTCTTTTTTAGCTAAATTTGTGGGAGAACACATGAACCAAGGATGGAGAACGCCAAAACCTTCACCCGCCAGAGGAAGCCCCAAAGCTTCAGGAAGCAGCTCCAGCAAAAAGAGACGACCCCCACCCTGTTAAAAAAACCCCACCCTGTTAACGCAGCGCTTTCAGCGTTTCATCTGACAAGACGAATGATGATGCTGATGTTTGTGATCTGTCAGAAAACCCTGGTGCATCCTGAGATCTGCTGCAAAGACCAAAGCCTCTTCTCAGCATCTGGGCCCTCGTGTCTGGAGGAGCTGAGGTCTGCAGAGGCCGTAGATGTTTGAAGAACAGGCCGCAGAACCGTCTCTCTAACCGGGCTGCTTCGTTTTTCTACTGATTCTACCATTAAGTTTTGTTCTTAGAATATTCCCTATCTGGGAGGTTTAAAGGTTAACGTCTTTTTGTTGTTTTTAACGATCTCTCGTACTTTTTATAATCCTTTTTGTTTTCAGCGCGTCTTCAGCTGGATCCTCTCTCTGTGCCCCCCCTAAAGCCCCCACCTCAGAGAAGTCAGCTACCAAAATGGAGGCGTCTGAAACGTGGTGGTGGTGGTGGGGGGGGTGGTGTCACCGGCAGAAGATCCCATTATGCAGCAGCACACCCCGGACCACTCTGGGGATGGACTGCTCCCTGACGGGACCGTCCAGACTGAGCAATGGATCCCATAATGGGAAATCAATTTTATTTTGGTTGCTTGGGTAGGTGGGCTTAAGGAATAATTACTTTGGTACTCATCGCTCATGGCTGTGGTCCTCCTTCTGTGCTGAAGTGAATCCAATACCATTATCCCGTAAAATCCGCTTTAGACGGAGACTAACAGCAGCACCATTGACGTCTCAGCTCCTCTAACGAGATTCCTCAGGGTGCGCTCCGTTACAGCGGGACCCCTTCCAACGTGTTTCCATGCCCGTCCACGAACAGCCTGGGGGGGTAAAAGCCTCTGAGCAACAACCCTAACCCCAGAAAAGTTGGTATTTAAAACGGTGAGTTTGTGGACGGAGATTTTAAAAGTTTTCCACGACACAGCTGAAGACATTTGACGGTAAAAGGGCTAAAATAGGCTGTTAATTATTTTAGAGTCAATTTACGGATAACAATCTCAGATGGATTTGTAAATAAATCTTTATGTTTATTGACTTTTTCCCTTTAAAAAAATCAATCAATCAATTAACAGTGCTAATGTCCATTACACATTTATAACATGTGATCCATAGGGGGATCCAGACCCCACAGAGCTGAGCCAGGATCCAGAATCCAAATCTGGATAGTCTGATCATACTCCTTATCAAATCTGTTTCCAGGTTTCAACTAAAAATACACTTTTCATCTTTATATGTTTTCATTGTTAGTTTTTTCAGACCAAAGCTGCGTGTTTATATTTAGTTCTCACTAACCCCCCCGCTTTGAACAGGATTAAATGGGTATGGAGAAAGCAAACTAAACCAAACCGACTGGGTCTGATGGTAACTGGGTCTGATGGTAACTGGTGACTATGTCTGATGGTAACTGGGTCTGATGGTGACTGGGTCTGATGGTACCTGGGTCTGATTGTAACTGGGTCTGATGGTACCTGGGTCTGATTGTAACTGGGTCTGATGGTACCTGGGTCTGATGGTACCTGGGTCTGATGGTGACTGGGTCTGATGGTGACTGGGTCTGATGCTAACTGGGTCTGATGGTAACTGGGTCTGATGGTGAGTGGGTCTGATGGTACCTGGGTCTGATGGTAACTGGATCTGATCGTGACTGGGTCTGATGGTACCTGGGTCTGATGGTGAACGGGTCTGATGGTACCTGGGTCTGATGGTGACTGGGTCTGATGGTAACTGGGTTTGATGGTACCTGGGTCTGATGGTACCTGGGTCTGATGGTGACTGATCCATAGGGGGATCCAGACCCCACAGAGCTGAGCCAGGATCCAGAATCCAAATCTGGATAGTCTGATCATACTCCTTATCAAATCTGTTTCCAGGTTTCAACTAAAAATACACTTTTCATCTTTATATGTTTTCATTGTTAGTTTTTTCAGACCAAAGCTGCGTGTTTATATTTAGTTCTCACTAACCCCCCCGCTTTGAACAGGATTAAATGGGTATGGAGAAAGCAAACTAAACCAAACCGACTGGGTCTGATGGTAACTGGGTTTGATGGTACCTGGGTCTGATGGTACCTGGGTCTGATGGTGACTGGGTCTGATGGTAACTGGGTCTGAAGGTACCTGGTTCTGATGGTGACTGGGTCTGATGGTGACTGGGTCTGATTGTAACTGGGTCTGATGGTACCTGGGTCTGATGGTGACTATGTCTGATGGTAACTGGGTCTGATGGTGACTGGGTCTGATGGTGACTGGGTCTGATGGTACCTGGGTCTGATGGTAACTGGATCTGATGGTGACTGGGTCTGACGGTGAACGGGTCTGATGGTACCTGGGTCTGATGGTGACTGGGTCTGATGGTAACTGGGTTTGATGGTACCTGGGTCTGATGGTACCTGGGTCTGATGGTAACTGGGTCTGATGGTGACTGGGTCTGATGGTGACTGGGTCTGATGGTGACTGGGTCTTACGGTACCTGGGTCTGATGGTGACTGGGTCTGATGGTGACTGGGTCTGATGGTAACTGGGTCTGATGGTGACTGGGTCTGATGGTACTTGGGTCTGATGGTGAGTGGGTCTGATGGTAACTGGGTCTGAAGGTACCTGGTTCTGATGGTGAGTGGGTCTGATGGTGACTGGGTCTGATGGTAACTGGGTCTGATGGTACCTGGGTCTGATGGTGAGTGGGTCTGATGGTAACTGGGTCTGAAGGTACCTGGTTCTGATGGTGACTGGGTCTGATGGTGACTGGGTCTGATGGTAACTGGGTCTGATGGTACCTGGGTCTGATGGTGACTGGGTCTGATGGTACCTGGGTCTGATGGTGACTGGGTCTGATGGTGACTGGGTCTGATGGTAACTGGGTCTGATGGTACCTGGGTCTGATGGTGACTTGGTCTGATGGTACCTGGGTCTGATGTTGACTGGGTCTGACGGTGAACGGGTCTGATGGTACCTGGGTCTGATGGTGACTGGGTCTGATGGTAACTGGGTTTGATGGTACCTGGGTCTGATGGTACCTGGGTCTGATGGTGACTGGGTCTGATGGTAACTGGGTCTGAAGGTACCTGGTTCTGATGGTGACTGGGTCTGATGGTGACTGGGTCTGATTGTAACTGGGTCTGATGGTACCTGGGTCTGATGGTGACTATGTCTGATGGTAACTGGGTCTGATGGTGACTGGGTCTGATGGTACCTGGGTCTGATGGCACCTGGGTCTGATGGTGAATGGGTCTGATGGTACCTGGGTCTGATGGTGACTGGGTCTGATGGTACCTGCGTCTGATGGTGACTGGGTCTGATGGTAACTGGGTCTGAAGGTACCTGGGTCTGATGGTGAGTGGGTCTGATGGTAACTGGGTCTGATGGTGACTGGGTCTGATGGTAACTGGGTCTGATGGTACCTGGGTCTGATGGTGACTGGGTCTGATGGTACCTGGGTCTGATGGTGACTGGGTCTGATGGTGACTGGGTCTGATGGTAACTGGGTCTGATGGTACCTGGGTCTGATGGTGACTGGGTCTGATGGTACCTGGGTCTGATGTTGACTGGGTCTGACGGTGAACGGGTCTGATGGTACCTGGGTCTGATGGTGACTGGGTCTGATGGTAACTGGGTTTGATGGTACCTGGGTCTGATGGTACCTGGGTCTGATGGTGAGTGGGTCTGATGGTAACTGGGTCTGATGGTAACTGGGTCTGAAGGTACCTGGTTCTGATGGTGACTGGGTCTGATGGTGACTGGGTCTGATTGTAACTGGGTCTGATGGTACCTGGGTCTGATGGTGACTATGTCTGATGGTAACTGGGTCTGATGGTGACTGGGTCTGATGGTACCTGGGTCTGATGGCACCTGGGTCTGATGGTGAATGGGTCTGATGGTACCTGGGTCTGATGGTAACTGGGTCTGATGGTGACTGGGTCTGATGGTACCTGGGTCTGATGGTGACTGGGTCTGATGGTGACTGGGTCTGATGGTAACTGGGTCTGATGGTGACTGGGTCTGATGGTACTTGCGTCTGATGGTGACTGGGTCTGATGGTGACTGGGTCTGATGGTGACTGGGTCTGATGGTGACTGGGTCTTATGGTACCTGGGTCCGATGGTGACTGGGTCTGATGGTGACTGGGTCTGATGGTACCTGGGTCTGATGGTGACTATGTCTGATGGTACCTGGGTCTGATGGTACCTGGGTCTGATGGTGACTGGGTCTGATGGTACCTGGGTCTGATGGTGACTATGTCTGATGGTACCTGGGTCTGATGGTAACTGGGTCTGAATGGTACCTGGTTCTGATGGGGCCCGGCGTTTGATGGTACCTGGGTCTGATTGTAACTGGGTCTGATGGTACCTGGGTCTGATTGTGACTATGTCTGATGGTAACTGGGTCTGAATGTGACTGGGTCTGATGGTACCTGGGTCTGAAGGTACCTGGGTCTGATGATGACTGGGTCTGATGGTGACTGGGTCTGATGGTGACTGGGTCAGATTGTAACTGGGTCTGATGGTAACTGGGTCTGATGGTGACTGGGTCTGATGGTACCTGGGTCTGAAGTTGACTGGGTTTGCACATGAGAGGAAGTTAATTTTGTATTAAATATAAAACCACTCTTTTTAACTTTACACGGTTTATTAAGTCATTTCACCTGCTGGATTTAAGATGTTTTTCTCCACCTTTATATTGGCACGGTTCAACAATCGAGAAGACCCCCCCCAACCCTTTTGTTCAATGTGTGAAAATTACAAAGAAGGTTTAGGCTGATTGAACTCTGCACAGCTATCTGGATGCATCTCTATCCCGACCCAATTAACACAGAGTCAATAGAAAACAAATTAAAAAGCCCCCGGGGGGCAGACCTGCCCAAAGAAAGCCAATGGTATCAAGACAGTCAAGGCCAGCACAAAGGCGAGACCCAGTCGGTTCTGCAGAATCCTTCTGAGCCCGCTTGATTAGAGGAAGAAAAAAGGATTATCAGAGGCCTTTTCTCCGATGTGGGAGTAAATTAGGGAACGATGTATTCACTCGCTCAGGGCAAAAGTCTGGGAAAAATGTCAGACTTTAGGTAGAGACCATTGAGGATGTTCACCGAAGCAGAAACACATCAGCTCTGCAGACAACGAAGGATAAAACCCAAACGGAAGAGAAAACCACCCAGTAAACATCCTTCAGAGAAATGAGACGACGCAGCAATGAGGATGGTAAACGCAAGAACAGGGAGGGAAAACGCAGCAACAAGGAAGGAAAAAGCAGCAACGAGGAAGGAAAAATCCAATGACAAGGAAGGAAATGCAGAAACAAGGACGTAAAACCCAGCAACAAAGACAGAAAACATAGCAATGAGGAAGGAAAACGCAGCAACGAGGAAGGAAAACGCAGCAACAAAGACAGAAAACACAGCAACGAGTAAGAAAGAAGGAGCAACAAAGACAGAAAACGCAGCAATGCGGAAAGAAAGCGCAGCAACGACGAAGGAAAAAGCAGGCGAGGAAGGAAAAACAGAGCCATGAGGAAGGAAAATGCAGAAACAAGGACGTAAAACCTAAAAAACAAAGACGGAAAACACAGCAATGAGGAAGGAAAACGCAGCAACGAGGAAGGAAAGCGCAGAAACAAGGACGTAAACGCAGCAACAAAGATGGAAAACACAGCAATGAAGAACGAAAGCGCAGCAACGACGAAGGAAAATGCAGAAACAAGGACGTACAACCTAAAAAACAACGACGGAAAACGCAGCAACAAAGAAAGAAAACGCAGCAATGCGGAAAGACAACGCAGCAACGAGGAACGAAAACGCAGAAACAAAAACAGAAAACACAGCAACGAGTAAGATAAAATGAGCAACAAAGACGGTAAACACGGCAACAAAGAAGGAAAACGCAGCAATGAGGAAGGAAAACGCAGCAACGAGGAAGGAAAACGCAGCAACGACGAAGGAAAAAGCAGGCGAGGAAGGAAAAACAGAGCAATGAGGAAGGAAAATGCAGAAACAAGGACGTACAACCTAAAAACAAAGACGGAAAACACAGAAACAACAAATTAAACGCAGCAACAACGACGGAAAACACAGCAACAAGGACGGTAAACGCAGCAATGAGGAAAGAAAACGCAGCAACAAAGACAGAAAAAACAGTAACGAGTAAGAAAAAAGGAGCAACAAAGTCGGTAAACACGGCAACAAAGAAGGAAAACGCAGCAATGAGAAAGGAAAACGCAGCAACAAGGAAGGAAAACGCAGCAACAAAGACAGAAAACACAGCAACAAGGACGGTAAACGCAGCAACAAAGACAGAAAACACAGCAATGAGGAAGGAAAACGCAGCAACGAGGAAGGAAAGCGCAGCAACAAAGACAGAAAACACAGCAACAAGGACGGTAAACGCAGCAACAAAGACAGAAAACACAGCAATGAGGAAGGAAAACGCAGCAACGAGGAACGAAAACGCAGCAACGACGAAGGAAAAAGCAGGCGAGGAAGGAAAAACAGAGCAATGAGGAAGAAAAATGCAGAAACAAGGACGTACAACCTAAAAACAAAGACGGAAAACACAGAAACAACAAATTAAACGCAGCAACAAAGACGGAAAACACAGCAACAAGTAAGATAAAATGAGCAACAAAGACGGTAAACACGGCAACAAAGAAGGAAAACGCAGCAATGAGGAAGGAAAACGCAGCAACGACGAAGGAAAAAGCAGGCGAGGAAGGAAAAACAGAGCAATGAGGAAGGAAAATGCAGAAACAAGGACGTACAACCTAAAAAACAAAGACGGAAAACACAGCAACAACGACGGTAAACGTTGCAATGAGGAAAGAAAACGCAGCAACGAGGGACAAAATGCAGAAACAAGGACGTAAAACCTAAAAAACAAAGACGGAAAACACAGCAATGAGGAAGGAAAACGCAGCAACGAGGAAGGAAAGCGCAGAAACAAGGACGTAAACGCAGCAACAAAGATGGAAAACACAGCAATGAAGAACGAAAGCGCAGCAACGACGAAGGAAAATGCAGAAACAAGGACGTACAACCTAAAAAACAACGACGGAAAACGCAGCAACAAAGAAAGAAAACGCAGCAATGCGGAAAGACAACGCAGCAACGAGGAACGAAAACGCAGAAACAAAAACAGAAAACACAGCAACGAGTAAGATAAAATGAGCAACAAAGACGGTAAACACGGCAACAAAGAAGGAAAACGCAGCAATGAGGAAGGAAAACGCAGCAACGAGGAAGGAAAACGCAGCAACGACGAAGGAAAAAGCAGGCGAGGAAGGAAAAACAGAGCAATGAGGAAGGAAAATGCAGAAACAAGGACGTACAACCTAAAAACAAAGACGGAAAACACAGAAACAACAAATTAAACGCAGCAACAACGACGGAAAACACAGCAACAAGGACGGTAAACGCAGCAATGAGGAAAGAAAACGCAGCAACAAAGACAGAAAAAACAGTAACGAGTAAGAAAAAAGGAGCAACAAAGTCGGTAAACACGGCAACAAAGAAGGAAAACGCAGCAATGAGAAAGGAAAACGCAGCAACAAGGAAGGAAAACGCAGCAACAAAGACAGAAAACACAGCAACAAGGACGGTAAACGCAGCAACAAAGACAGAAAACACAGCAATGAGGAAGGAAAACGCAGCAACGAGGAAGGAAAGCGCAGCAACAAAGACAGAAAACACAGCAACAAGGACGGTAAACGCAGCAACAAAGACAGAAAACGCAGCAACGAGGAACGAAAACGCAGCAACGACGAAGGAAAAAGCAGGTGAGGAAGGAAAAACAGAGCAATGAGGAAGGAAAATGCAGAAACAAGGACGTACAACCTAAAAACAAAGACGGAAAACACAGAAACAACAAATTAAACGCAGCAACAAAGACGGAAAACACAGCAACAAGTAAGATAAAATGAGCAACAAAGACGGTAAACACGGCAACAAAGAAGGAAAACGCAGCAATGAGGAAGGAAAACGCAGCAACGAGGAAGGAAAACGCAGCAACGACGAAGGAAAAAGCAGGCGAGGAAGGAAAAACAGAGCAATGAGGAAGGAAAATGCAGAAACAAGGACGTACAACCTAAAAAACAAAGACGGAAAACACAGCAACAACGACGGTAAACGTTGCAATGAGGAAAGAAAACGCAGCAACGAGGGAGAAAATGCAGAAACAAGGACGTAAAACCTAAAAAACAAAGACGGAAAACACAGCAATGAGGAAGGAAAACGCAGCAACGAGGAAGGAAAGCGCAGAAACAAGGACGTAAACGCAGCAACAAAGATGGAAAACACAGCAATGAAGAACGAAAGCGCAGCAACGACGAAGGAAAATGCAGAAACAAGGACGTACAACCTAAAAAACAACGACGGAAAACGCAGCAACAAAGAAAGAAAACGCAGCAATGCGGAAAGACAACGCAGCAACGAGGAACGAAAACGCAGAAACAAAAACAGAAAACACAGCAACGAGTAAGATAAAATGAGCAACAAAGACGGTAAACACGGCAACAAAGAAGGAAAACGCAGCAATGAGGAAGGAAAACGCAGCAACGAGGAAGGAAAACGCAGCAACGACGAAGGAAAAAGCAGGCGAGGAAGGAAAAACAGAGCAATGAGGAAGGAAAATGCAGAAACAAGGACGTACAACCTAAAAACAAAGACGGAAAACACAGAAACAACAAATTAAACGCAGCAACAACGACGGAAAACACAGCAACAAGGACGGTAAACGCAGCAATGAGGAAAGAAAACGCAGCAACAAAGACAGAAAAAACAGTAACGAGTAAGAAAAAAGGAGCAACAAAGTCGGTAAACACGGCAACAAAGAAGGAAAACGCAGCAATGAGAAAGGAAAACGCAGCAACAAGGAAGGAAAACGCAGCAACAAAGACAGAAAACACAGCAATGAGGAAGGAAAACGCAGCAACGAGGAAGGAAAGCGCAGCAACAAAGACAGAAAACACAGCAACAAGGACGGTAAACGCAGCAACAAAGACAGAAAACACAGCAATGAGGAAGGAAAACGCAGCAACGAGGAACGAAAACGCAGCAACGACGAAGGAAAAAGCAGGCGAGGAAGGAAAAACAGAGCAATGAGGAAGGAAAATGCAGAAACAAGGACGTACAACCTAAAAACAAAGACGGAAAACACAGAAACAACAAATTAAACGCAGCAACAAAGACGGAAAACACAGCAACAAGTAAGATAAAATGAGCAACAAAGACGGTAAACACGGCAACAAAGAAGGAAAACGCAGCAATGAGGAAGGAAAACGCAGCAACGAGGAAGGAAAACGCAGCAACGACGAAGGAAAAAGCAGGCGAGGAAGGAAAAACAGAGCAATGAGGAAGGAAAATGCAGAAACAAGGACGTACAACCTAAAAAACAAAGATGGAAAACACAGCAACAACGACGGTAAACGTTGCAATGAGGAAAGAAAACGCAGCAACGAGGGAAAAAACGCAGAAACAAGGACGTAAAACCCAGCAACAAAGACAGAAAACAAAGCAATGAGGAAGGAAAACGCAGCAACGACGAAGGAAAAAGCAGGCGAGGAAGGAAAAACGGAGCAATGAGGAAGGAAAATGCAGAAACAAGGACGTAAACGCAGCAACAAAGACAGAAAACGCAGCAATGCGGAAAGAAAGCGCAGCAACGACATAGGAAAAAGCAGGCGAGGAAGGAAAAACAGAGCAATGAGGAAGGAAAATGCAGAAACAAGGACGTACAACCTAAAAAACAAAGACGGAAAACACAGGAACAAGAACGTAAATGCAGCAACAAAGATGGAAAACACAGCAATGAAGAACGAAAGCGCAGCAACGACGAAGGAAAATGCAGAAACAAGGACGTACAACCTAAAAAACAACGACGGAAAACGCAGCAACAATGAAAGAAAACGCAGCAACGCGGAAAGAAAACGCAGCAACGAGGAACGAAAACGCAGCAACGACGAAGGCAAAAGCAGGCGAGGAAGGAAAAACGGAGCAATGAGGAAGGAAAATGCAGAAACAAGGACGTACAACCTAAAAAACAAAGACGGAAAACACAGGAACAAGAACGTAAACGCAGCAACAAAGACGGAAAACACAGCAATGAGGAAGGAAAACGCAGCAACGAGGAAGGAAAGCGCAGAAACAAAAACAGAAAACGCAGCAATGCGGAAAGAAAACGCAGCAACAAAGACAGAAAACACAGCAACGCGGAAAGAAAACGCAGCAACTAGGAACAAAAACGCAGCAACGACGAAGGAAAAAGCAGGTGAGGAAGGAAAAACGGAGCAATGAGGAAGGAAAATGCAGAAACAAGGACGTACAACCTAAAAAACAAAGACGGAAAACACAGCAACAAGAACGTAAACGCAGCAACAAAGACGGAAAACACAGCAATGAGGAAGGAAAACGCAGCAACAAAAACAGAAAACACAGCAACGAGTACGAAAAAATGAGCAACAAAGTTGGTAAACACGGCAAAAAAGAAGGAAAACGCAGCAATGAGAAAGGAAAACGCAGCAACAAGGAAGGAAAACGCAGCAACAAAGACAGAAAACACAGCAATGAGGAAGGAAAACGCAGCAACAAAGACAGAAAACACATCAACGAGGAAGGCAAACGCAGCAACAAAGACAGAAAACACAGCAACGCGGAAAGAAAACGCAGCAACGAGGAACGAAAACGCAGCAACGACGAAGGAAAAAGCAGGCGAGGAAGGAAAAACGGACAAATGAGGAAGGAAAACGGAGCAACAAGGAAGGAAAACGCAGCAACAAAGAGAGAAAACACAGCAATGAGGAAGGAAAACGCAGCAACAAAGACAGAAAACACAGCAACGAGGAAGGCAAACGCAGCAACAAAGACAGAAAACACAGCAACGCGGAAAGAAAACGCAGCAACGAGGAACGAAAACGCAGCAACGACGAAGGAAAAAGCAGGCGAGGAAGGAAAAACGGACAAATGACGAAGGAAAACGCAGCAACAAAGACAGAAAACACAGCAACGCGGAAAGAAAACGCAGCAACTAGGAACAAAAACGCAGCAACGACGAAGGAAAAAGCAGGTGAGGAAGGAAAAACGGAGCAATGAGGAAGGAAAATGCAGAAACAAGGACGTACAACCTAAAAAACAAAGACGGAAAACACAGCAACAACAACGTAAACGCAGCAACAAAGACGGAAAACACAGCAATGAGGAAGGAAAACGCAGCAACAAAAACAGAAAACACAGCAACGAGTACGAAAAAATGAGCAACAAAGTTGGTAAACACGGCAAAAAAGAAGGAAAACGCAGCAATGAGAAAGGAAAACGCAGCAACAAGGAAGGAAAACGCAGCAACAAAGACAGAAAACACAGCAATGAGGAAGGAAAACGCAGCAACAAAGACAGAAAACACATCAACGAGGAAGGCAAACGCAGCAACAAAGACAGAAAACACAGCAACGCGGAAAGAAAACGCAGCAACGAGGAACGAAAACGCAGCAACGACGAAGGAAAAAGCAGGCGAGGAAGGAAAAACGGACAAATGAGGAAGGAAAACGGAGCAACAAGGAAGGAAAACGCAGCAACAAAGAGAGAAAACACAGCAATGAGGAAGGAAAACGCAGCAACAAAGACAGAAAACACAGCAACGAGGAAGGCAAACGCAGCAACAAAGACAGAAAACACAGCAACGCGGAAAGAAAACGCAGCAACGAGGAACGAAAACGCAGCAACGACGAAGGAAAAAGCAGGCGAGGAAGGAAAAACGGACAAATGACGAAGGAAAACGCAGCAACAAAGACAGAAAACACAGCAACGAGTAAGATAAAATGAGCAACAAAGACGGTAAACACGGCAACAAAGAAGGAAAACGCAGCAATGAGGAAGGAAAACGCAGCAACGAGGAAGGAAAACGCAGCAACGACGAAGGAAAAAGCAGGCGAGGAAGGAAAAACAGAGCAATGAGGAAGGAAAATGCAGAAACAAGGACGTACAACCTAAAAACAAAGACGGAAAACACAGAAACAACAAATTAAACGCAGCAACAACGACGGAAAACACAGCAACAAGGACGGTAAACGCAGCAATGAGGAAAGAAAACGCAGCAACAAAGACAGAAAAAACAGTAACGAGTAAGAAAAAAGGAGCAACAAAGTCGGTAAACACGGCAACAAAGAAGGAAAACGCAGCAATGAGAAAGGAAAACGCAGCAACAAGGAAGGAAAACGCAGCAACAAAGACAGAAAACACAGCAATGAGGAAGGAAAACGCAGCAACGAGGAAGGAAAGCGCAGCAACAAAGACAGAAAACACAGCAACAAGGACGGTAAACGCAGCAACAAAGACAGAAAACACAGCAATGAGGAAGGAAAACGCAGCAACGAGGAACGAAAACGCAGCAACGACGAAGGAAAAAGCAGGCGAGGAAGGAAAAACAGAGCAATGAGGAAGGAAAATGCAGAAACAAGGACGTACAACCTAAAAACAAAGACGGAAAACACAGAAACAACAAATTAAACGCAGCAACAAAGACGGAAAACACAGCAACAAGTAAGATAAAATGAGCAACAAAGACGGTAAACACGGCAACAAAGAAGGAAAACGCAGCAATGAGGAAGGAAAACGCAGCAACGAGGAAGGAAAACGCAGCAACGACGAAGGAAAAAGCAGGCGAGGAAGGAAAAACAGAGCAATGAGGAAGGAAAATGCAGAAACAAGGACGTACAACCTAAAAAACAAAGATGGAAAACACAGCAACAACGACGGTAAACGTTGCAATGAGGAAAGAAAACGCAGCAACGAGGGAAAAAACGCAGAAACAAGGACGTAAAACCCAGCAACAAAGACAGAAAACAAAGCAATGAGGAAGGAAAACGCAGCAACGACGAAGGAAAAAGCAGGCGAGGAAGGAAAAACGGAGCAATGAGGAAGGAAAATGCAGAAACAAGGACGTAAACGCAGCAACAAAGACAGAAAACGCAGCAATGCGGAAAGAAAGCGCAGCAACGACATAGGAAAAAGCAGGCGAGGAAGGAAAAACAGAGCAATGAGGAAGGAAAATGCAGAAACAAGGACGTACAACCTAAAAAACAAAGACGGAAAACACAGGAACAAGAACGTAAATGCAGCAACAAAGATGGAAAACACAGCAATGAAGAACGAAAGCGCAGCAACGACGAAGGAAAATGCAGAAACAAGGACGTACAACCTAAAAAACAACGACGGAAAACGCAGCAACAATGAAAGAAAACGCAGCAACGCGGAAAGAAAACGCAGCAACGAGGAACGAAAACGCAGCAACGACGAAGGCAAAAGCAGGCGAGGAAGGAAAAACGGAGCAATGAGGAAGGAAAATGCAGAAACAAGGACGTACAACCTAAAAAACAAAGACGGAAAACACAGGAACAAGAACGTAAACGCAGCAACAAAGACGGAAAACACAGCAATGAGGAAGGAAAACGCAGCAACGAGGAAGGAAAGCGCAGAAACAAAAACAGAAAACGCAGCAATGCGGAAAGAAAACGCAGCAACAAAGACAGAAAACACAGCAACGCGGAAAGAAAACGCAGCAACTAGGAACAAAAACGCAGCAACGACGAAGGAAAAAGCAGGTGAGGAAGGAAAAACGGAGCAATGAGGAAGGAAAATGCAGAAACAAGGACGTACAACCTAAAAAACAAAGACGGAAAACACAGCAACAAGAACGTAAACGCAGCAACAAAGACGGAAAACACAGCAATGAGGAAGGAAAACGCAGCAACAAAAACAGAAAACACAGCAACGAGTACGAAAAAATGAGCAACAAAGTTGGTAAACACGGCAAAAAAGAAGGAAAACGCAGCAATGAGAAAGGAAAACGCAGCAACAAGGAAGGAAAACGCAGCAACAAAGACAGAAAACACAGCAATGAGGAAGGAAAACGCAGCAACAAAGACAGAAAACACATCAACGAGGAAGGCAAACGCAGCAACAAAGACAGAAAACACAGCAACGCGGAAAGAAAACGCAGCAACGAGGAACGAAAACGCAGCAACGACGAAGGAAAAAGCAGGCGAGGAAGGAAAAACGGACAAATGAGGAAGGAAAACGGAGCAACAAGGAAGGAAAACGCAGCAACAAAGAGAGAAAACACAGCAATGAGGAAGGAAAACGCAGCAACAAAGACAGAAAACACAGCAACGAGGAAGGCAAACGCAGCAACAAAGACAGAAAACACAGCAACGCGGAAAGAAAACGCAGCAACGAGGAACGAAAACGCAGCAACGACGAAGGAAAAAGCAGGCGAGGAAGGAAAAACGGACAAATGACGAAGGAAAACGCAGCAACAAAGACAGAAAACACAGCAACGCGGAAAGAAAACGCAGCAACTAGGAACAAAAACGCAGCAACGACGAAGGAAAAAGCAGGTGAGGAAGGAAAAACGGAGCAATGAGGAAGGAAAATGCAGAAACAAGGACGTACAACCTAAAAAACAAAGACGGAAAACACAGCAACAAGAACGTAAACGCAGCAACAAAGACGGAAAACACAGCAATGAGGAAGGAAAACGCAGCAACAAAAACAGAAAACACAGCAACGAGTACGAAAAAATGAGCAACAAAGTTGGTAAACACGGCAAAAAAGAAGGAAAACGCAGCAATGAGAAAGGAAAACGCAGCAACAAGGAAGGAAAACGCAGCAACAAAGACAGAAAACACAGCAATGAGGAAGGAAAACGCAGCAACAAAGACAGAAAACACATCAACGAGGAAGGCAAACGCAGCAACAAAGACAGAAAACACAGCAACGCGGAAAGAAAACGCAGCAACGAGGAACGAAAACGCAGCAACGACGAAGGAAAAAGCAGGCGAGGAAGGAAAAACGGACAAATGAGGAAGGAAAACGGAGCAACAAGGAAGGAAAACGCAGCAACAAAGAGAGAAAACACAGCAATGAGGAAGGAAAACGCAGCAACAAAGACAGAAAACACAGCAACGAGGAAGGCAAACGCAGCAACAAAGACAGAAAACACAGCAACGCGGAAAGAAAACGCAGCAACGAGGAACGAAAACGCAGCAACGACGAAGGAAAAAGCAGGCGAGGAAGGAAAAACGGACAAATGACGAAGGAAAACGCAGCAACAAAGACAGAAAACACAGCAACGAGGAAGGCAAACGCAGCAACAAAGACAGAAAACACAGCAACGAGTAAGAAAAAAGGAGCAACAAAGACAGAAAACGCAGCAATGCGGAAAGAAAACGCAGCAACGAGGAAGGAAAACGCAGTAACAAAGACAGAAAACACAGCAACGCGGAAAGAAAACGCAGCAACGAGGAACGAAAACGCAGAAACGACGAAGGAAAAAGCAGGCGAGGAAGGAAAAACGGAGCAATGAGGAAGGAAAATGCAGAAACAAGGACGTACAACCTAAAAAAACAAAGATGGAAAACACAGCAACAATAATGTAAACGCAGCAACAAAGACGGAAAACACAGCAACAAAGAAGAAAAACGCAGCAATGAGAAAGGAAAACGCAGCAACAAGGAAGGAAAACGCAGCAACAAAGACAAAAAACACAGCAATGAGAAAGGAAAACGCAGCAACAAGGAGGAAAACGCAGCAACAAAGACAAAAAACACAGCAATGAGGAAGGAAAACGCAGCAACGAGGAAGGAAAACGCAGCAACAAAGACAGAAAACACAGCAACTAGGAAGGCAAACGGAGCAACAAAGACAGAAAACACAGCAACTAGTAAGAAAAAAGGAGCAACAAAGTCGGTAAACACGGCAACAAAGACAGAAGACGCAGCAATGAGAAAGGAAAACGCAGCAACAAGGAAGTAAAACGCAGCAACAAAGACAAAAAACACAGCAATGAGAAAGGAAAACGCAGCAACAAGGAGGAAAACGCAGCAACAAAGACAAAAAACACAGCAATGAGTAAGGAAAACGCAGCAACGAGGAAGGAAAACGCAGCAACAAAGACAGAAAACACAGCAACGAGGAAGGCAAACGCAGCAACAAAGACAGAAAACACAGCAATGAGGAAGAAAAACGCAGCAAAAAAGACAGAAAACACAGCAATGAGGAAGAAAAACGCAGCAACAAAGACAGAAAACACAGCAAGGAGTAAGAAAAAAGGAGCAACAAAGACGGTAAACACGGCAACAAAGAAGGAAATCGCAGCAATGAGAAAGGAAAACGCAGCAACGAGGAAGGAAAACGCAGCAACAAAGACAGAAAACACACCAATGAGGATAGAAAACGCATCAACAAAGACAGAAAACACAGCAATGAGGAACAAAAACGTAACAACGAGGAACGAAAGCGCAGCAACGACGAAGGAAAAAGCAGCAACAAAGACAGAAAACGCAGCAACGAGGGAAAAAACACAGGAACAAGGATGTAAAACCCAGCAACAATGACAGAAAACAAAGCAACGAGTAAGAAAAAAGGAGCAACAAAGACAGAAAACGCAGCAATGCCGAAAGAAAACGCAGCAACGAGGAAGGAAAACGCAGAAACAAAGACAGAAAACACAGCAACTAGTAAGAAAAAAGGAGCAACAAAGACAGAAAACACAGCACTGAGGAAGAAAAACGCAGCAACAAAGACAGAAAACACAGCAATGAGGAAGAAAAACGCAGCAACAAAGACAGAAAACACAGAAACGAGTAAGAAAAAAGAAACAACAAAGTCGGTAAACACGGCAACAAAGAAGGAAAACACAGCAACAAGAAGGAAAACGCAGCAACAAAGACAGAAAACACAGCAATGAGGAAGTAAAATGCAGCAACAAAGACAGAAAACGCAGCAACGCGGAAAAAACACGCAGCAACGAAGAACGAAAGCGCAACAACGACGAAGGAAAAAGCAGCAACAAAGACAGAAAACGCAGCAATGCGGAAAGAAAACGCAGCAACGAGGAAGGAAAACGCAGCAACAAAGACAGAAAACGCAGCAACGCGGAACGAAAGCGCAGCAACGAGGAACGAAAGCGAAGCAACGATGAAGGAAAAAGCAGGCGAGGAAGGAAAAACGGAGCAATGAGGAAGGAAAATGCAGAAACAAGGACGTACAACCTAAAAAACAAAGACGGAAAACACAGCAACAAGGACGGTAAACGCAGCAACAAAGAATGAAAACATAGCAATGAGGAAGGAAAACGCAGCAAGAGGAAGGAAAGCGCATAAACAAAGACAAAAAGAACAGCAATGATGAAGGAAAACGCAGCAGCAAAAACAGAAAACACAGCAACGAGTACGAAAAAATGAGCAACAAAGACAGTAAACACGGCAACAAAGAAGAAAAACGCAGCAATGAGAAAGGAAAACGCAGCAACAAGGAAGTAAAACGCAGCAACAAAGACAAAAAACACAGCAATGAGGAAGGAAAACGCAGCAACGAGGAAGGAAAACGCAGCAACAAAGACAAAAAACACAGCAATGAGGAAGGAAAACGCAGCAACGAGGAAGGAAAACGCAGCAACAAAGACAGAAAACACAGCAACGAGGAAGGCAAACGCAGCAACAAAGACAGAAAACACAGCAACTAGTAAGAAAAAAGGAGCAACAAAGTCGGTAAACACGGCAACAAAGAAGGAAAATGCAGCAATGAGAAAGGAAAACGCAGCAACAAGGAAGTAAAACGCAGCAACAAAGACAAAAAACACAGCAATGAGAAAGGAAAACGCAGCAACAAGGAGGAAAACGCAGCAACAAAGACAAAAAACACAGCAATGAGGAAGGAAAACGCAGCAACGAGGAAGGAAAACGCAGCAACAAAGACAGAAAACACAGCAACTAGGAAGGCAAACGGAGCAACAAAGACAGAAAACACAGCAACTAGTAAGAAAAAAGGAGCAACAAAGTCGGTAAACACGGCAACAAAGACAGAAGACGCAGCAATGAGAAAGGAAAACGCAGCAACAAGGAAGTAAAACGCAGCAACAAAGACAAAAAACACAGCAATGAGAAAGGAAAACGCAGCAACAAGGAGGAAAACGCAGCAACAAAGACAAAAAACACAGCAATGAGTAAGGAAAACGCAGCAACGAGGAAGGAAAACGCAGCAACAAAGACAGAAAACACAGCAACGAGGAAGGCAAACGCAGCAACAAAGACAGAAAACACAGCAATGAGGAAGAAAAACGCAGCAAAAAAGACAGAAAACACAGCAATGAGGAAGAAAAACGCAGCAACAAAGACAGAAAACACAGCAAGGAGTAAGAAAAAAGGAGCAACAAAGACGGTAAACACGGCAACAAAGAAGGAAATCGCAGCAATGAGAAAGGAAAACGCAGCAACGAGGAAGGAAAACGCAGCAACAAAGACAGAAAACACACCAATGAGGATAGAAAACGCATCAACAAAGACAGAAAACACAGCAATGAGGAACAAAAACGTAACAACGAGGAACGAAAGCGCAGCAACGACGAAGGAAAAAGCAGCAACAAAGACAGAAAACGCAGCAACGAGGGAAAAAACACAGGAACAAGGATGTAAAACCCAGCAACAATGACAGAAAACAAAGCAACGAGTAAGAAAAAAGGAGCAACAAAGACAGAAAACGCAGCAATGCCGAAAGAAAACGCAGCAACGAGGAAGGAAAACGCAGAAACAAAGACAGAAAACACAGCAACTAGTAAGAAAAAAGGAGCAACAAAGACAGAAAACACAGCACTGAGGAAGAAAAACGCAGCAACAAAGACAGAAAACACAGCAATGAGGAAGAAAAACGCAGCAACAAAGACAGAAAACACAGAAACGAGTAAGAAAAAAGAAACAACAAAGTCGGTAAACACGGCAACAAAGAAGGAAAACACAGCAACAAGAAGGAAAACGCAGCAACAAAGACAGAAAACACAGCAATGAGGAAGTAAAATGCAGCAACAAAGACAGAAAACGCAGCAACGCGGAAAAAACACGCAGCAACGAAGAACGAAAGCGCAACAACGACGAAGGAAAAAGCAGCAACAAAGACAGAAAACGCAGCAATGCGGAAAGAAAACGCAGCAACGAGGAAGGAAAACGCAGCAACAAAGACAGAAAACGCAGCAACGCGGAACGAAAGCGCAGCAACGAGGAACGAAAGCGAAGCAACGATGAAGGAAAAAGCAGGCGAGGAAGGAAAAACGGAGCAATGAGGAAGGAAAATGCAGAAACAAGGACGTACAACCTAAAAAACAAAGACGGAAAACACAGCAACAAGGACGGTAAACGCAGCAACAAAGAATGAAAACATAGCAATGAGGAAGGAAAACGCAGCAAGAGGAAGGAAAGCGCATAAACAAAGACAAAAAGAACAGCAATGATGAAGGAAAACGCAGCAGCAAAAACAGAAAACACAGCAACGAGTACGAAAAAATGAGCAACAAAGACAGTAAACACGGCAACAAAGAAGAAAAACGCAGCAATGAGAAAGGAAAACGCAGCAACAAGGAAGTAAAACGCAGCAACAAAGACAAAAAACACAGCAATGAGGAAGGAAAACGCAGCAACGAGGAAGGAAAACGCAGCAACAAAGACAAAAAACACAGCAATGAGGAAGGAAAACGCAGCAACGAGGAAGGAAAACGCAGCAACAAAGACAGAAAACACAGCAACGAGGAAGGCAAACGCAGCAACAAAGACAGAAAACACAGCAACTAGTAAGAAAAAAGGAGCAACAAAGTCGGTAAACACGGCAACAAAGAAGGAAAATGCAGCAATGAGAAAGGAAAACGCAGCAACAAGGAAGTAAAACGCAGCAACAAAGACAAAAAACACAGCAATGAGAAAGGAAAACGCAGCAACAAGGAGGAAAACGCAGCAACAAAGACAAAAAACACAGCAATGAGGAAGGAAAACGCAGCAACGAGGAAGGAAAACGCAGCAACAAAGACAGAAAACACAGCAACGAGTAAGAAAGAAGGAGCAACAAAGACAGAAAACGCAGCAATGCGGAAAGAAAGCGCAGCAACGACGAAGGAAAAAGCAGGCGAGGAAGGAAAAACAGAG
Organism: Oryzias latipes; assembly: GCF_053564925.1. NCBI lineage: Eukaryota > Metazoa > Chordata > Actinopteri > Beloniformes > Adrianichthyidae > Oryzias > Oryzias latipes. The sequence goes on along the minus strand of NC_136257.1, from coordinate 35,333,316 downwards.
CCATGAGGAAGGAAAATGCAGAAACAAGGACGTAAAACCTAAAAAACAAAGACGGAAAACACAGCAATGAGGAAGGAAAACGCAGCAACGAGGAAGGAAAGCGCAGAAACAAGGACGTAAACGCAGCAACAAAGATGGAAAACACAGCAATGAAGAACGAAAGCGCAGCAACGACGAAGGAAAATGCAGAAACAAGGACGTACAACCTAAAAAACAACGACGGAAAACGCAGCAACAAAGAAAGAAAACGCAGCAATGCGGAAAGACAACGCAGCAACGAGGAACGAAAACGCAGAAACAAAAACAGAAAACACAGCAACGAGTAAGATAAAATGAGCAACAAAGACGGTAAACACGGCAACAAAGAAGGAAAACGCAGCAATGAGGAAGGAAAACGCAGCAACGAGGAAGGAAAACGCAGCAACGACGAAGGAAAAAGCAGGCGAGGAAGGAAAAACAGAGCAATGAGGAAGGAAAATGCAGAAACAAGGACGTACAACCTAAAAACAAAGACGGAAAACACAGAAACAACAAATTAAACGCAGCAACAACGACGGAAAACACAGCAACAAGGACGGTAAACGCAGCAATGAGGAAAGAAAACGCAGCAACAAAGACAGAAAAAACAGTAACGAGTAAGAAAAAAGGAGCAACAAAGTCGGTAAACACGGCAACAAAGAAGGAAAACGCAGCAATGAGAAAGGAAAACGCAGCAACAAGGAAGGAAAACGCAGCAACAAAGACAGAAAACACAGCAACAAGGACGGTAAACGCAGCAACAAAGACAGAAAACACAGCAATGAGGAAGGAAAACGCAGCAACGAGGAAGGAAAGCGCAGCAACAAAGACAGAAAACACAGCAACAAGGACGGTAAACGCAGCAACAAAGACAGAAAACGCAGCAACGAGGAACGAAAACGCAGCAACGACGAAGGAAAAAGCAGGCGAGGAAGGAAAAACAGAGCAATGAGGAAGGAAAATGCAGAAACAAGGACGTACAACCTAAAAACAAAGACGGAAAACACAGAAACAACAAATTAAACGCAGCAACAAAGACGGAAAACACAGCAACAAGTAAGATAAAATGAGCAACAAAGACGGTAAACACGGCAACAAAGAAGGAAAACGCAGCAATGAGGAAGGAAAACGCAGCAACGAGGAAGGAAAACGCAGCAACGACGAAGGAAAAAGCAGGCGAGGAAGGAAAAACAGAGCAATGAGGAAGGAAAATGCAGAAACAAGGACGTACAACCTAAAAAACAAAGACGGAAAACACAGCAACAACGACGGTAAACGTTGCAATGAGGAAAGAAAACGCAGCAACGAGGGAGAAAATGCAGAAACAAGGACGTAAAACCTAAAAAACAAAGACGGAAAACACAGCAATGAGGAAGGAAAACGCAGCAACGAGGAAGGAAAGCGCAGAAACAAGGACGTAAACGCAGCAACAAAGATGGAAAACACAGCAATGAAGAACGAAAGCGCAGCAACGACGAAGGAAAATGCAGAAACAAGGACGTACAACCTAAAAAACAACGACGGAAAACGCAGCAACAAAGAAAGAAAACGCAGCAATGCGGAAAGACAACGCAGCAACGAGGAACGAAAACGCAGAAACAAAAACAGAAAACACAGCAACGAGTAAGATAAAATGAGCAACAAAGACGGTAAACACGGCAACAAAGAAGGAAAACGCAGCAATGAGGAAGGAAAACGCAGCAACGAGGAAGGAAAACGCAGCAACGACGAAGGAAAAAGCAGGCGAGGAAGGAAAAACAGAGCAATGAGGAAGGAAAATGCAGAAACAAGGACGTACAACCTAAAAACAAAGACGGAAAACACAGAAACAACAAATTAAACGCAGCAACAACGACGGAAAACACAGCAACAAGGACGGTAAACGCAGCAATGAGGAAAGAAAACGCAGCAACAAAGACAGAAAAAACAGTAACGAGTAAGAAAAAAGGAGCAACAAAGTCGGTAAACACGGCAACAAAGAAGGAAAACGCAGCAATGAGAAAGGAAAACGCAGCAACAAGGAAGGAAAACGCAGCAACAAAGACAGAAAACACAGCAATGAGGAAGGAAAACGCAGCAACGAGGAAGGAAAGCGCAGCAACAAAGACAGAAAACACAGCAACAAGGACGGTAAACGCAGCAACAAAGACAGAAAACACAGCAATGAGGAAGGAAAACGCAGCAACGAGGAACGAAAACGCAGCAACGACGAAGGAAAAAGCAGGCGAGGAAGGAAAAACAGAGCAATGAGGAAGGAAAATGCAGAAACAAGGACGTACAACCTAAAAACAAAGACGGAAAACACAGAAACAACAAATTAAACGCAGCAACAAAGACGGAAAACACAGCAACAAGTAAGATAAAATGAGCAACAAAGACGGTAAACACGGCAACAAAGAAGGAAAACGCAGCAATGAGGAAGGAAAACGCAGCAACGAGGAAGGAAAACGCAGCAACGACGAAGGAAAAAGCAGGCGAGGAAGGAAAAACAGAGCAATGAGGAAGGAAAATGCAGAAACAAGGACGTACAACCTAAAAAACAAAGATGGAAAACACAGCAACAACGACGGTAAACGTTGCAATGAGGAAAGAAAACGCAGCAACGAGGGAAAAAACGCAGAAACAAGGACGTAAAACCCAGCAACAAAGACAGAAAACAAAGCAATGAGGAAGGAAAACGCAGCAACGACGAAGGAAAAAGCAGGCGAGGAAGGAAAAACGGAGCAATGAGGAAGGAAAATGCAGAAACAAGGACGTAAACGCAGCAACAAAGACAGAAAACGCAGCAATGCGGAAAGAAAGCGCAGCAACGACATAGGAAAAAGCAGGCGAGGAAGGAAAAACAGAGCAATGAGGAAGGAAAATGCAGAAACAAGGACGTACAACCTAAAAAACAAAGACGGAAAACACAGGAACAAGAACGTAAATGCAGCAACAAAGATGGAAAACACAGCAATGAAGAACGAAAGCGCAGCAACGACGAAGGAAAATGCAGAAACAAGGACGTACAACCTAAAAAACAACGACGGAAAACGCAGCAACAATGAAAGAAAACGCAGCAACGCGGAAAGAAAACGCAGCAACGAGGAACGAAAACGCAGCAACGACGAAGGCAAAAGCAGGCGAGGAAGGAAAAACGGAGCAATGAGGAAGGAAAATGCAGAAACAAGGACGTACAACCTAAAAAACAAAGACGGAAAACACAGGAACAAGAACGTAAACGCAGCAACAAAGACGGAAAACACAGCAATGAGGAAGGAAAACGCAGCAACGAGGAAGGAAAGCGCAGAAACAAAAACAGAAAACGCAGCAATGCGGAAAGAAAACGCAGCAACAAAGACAGAAAACACAGCAACGCGGAAAGAAAACGCAGCAACTAGGAACAAAAACGCAGCAACGACGAAGGAAAAAGCAGGTGAGGAAGGAAAAACGGAGCAATGAGGAAGGAAAATGCAGAAACAAGGACGTACAACCTAAAAAACAAAGACGGAAAACACAGCAACAAGAACGTAAACGCAGCAACAAAGACGGAAAACACAGCAATGAGGAAGGAAAACGCAGCAACAAAAACAGAAAACACAGCAACGAGTACGAAAAAATGAGCAACAAAGTTGGTAAACACGGCAAAAAAGAAGGAAAACGCAGCAATGAGAAAGGAAAACGCAGCAACAAGGAAGGAAAACGCAGCAACAAAGACAGAAAACACAGCAATGAGGAAGGAAAACGCAGCAACAAAGACAGAAAACACATCAACGAGGAAGGCAAACGCAGCAACAAAGACAGAAAACACAGCAACGCGGAAAGAAAACGCAGCAACGAGGAACGAAAACGCAGCAACGACGAAGGAAAAAGCAGGCGAGGAAGGAAAAACGGACAAATGAGGAAGGAAAACGGAGCAACAAGGAAGGAAAACGCAGCAACAAAGAGAGAAAACACAGCAATGAGGAAGGAAAACGCAGCAACAAAGACAGAAAACACAGCAACGAGGAAGGCAAACGCAGCAACAAAGACAGAAAACACAGCAACGCGGAAAGAAAACGCAGCAACGAGGAACGAAAACGCAGCAACGACGAAGGAAAAAGCAGGCGAGGAAGGAAAAACGGACAAATGACGAAGGAAAACGCAGCAACAAAGACAGAAAACACAGCAACGCGGAAAGAAAACGCAGCAACTAGGAACAAAAACGCAGCAACGACGAAGGAAAAAGCAGGTGAGGAAGGAAAAACGGAGCAATGAGGAAGGAAAATGCAGAAACAAGGACGTACAACCTAAAAAACAAAGACGGAAAACACAGCAACAAGAACGTAAACGCAGCAACAAAGACGGAAAACACAGCAATGAGGAAGGAAAACGCAGCAACAAAAACAGAAAACACAGCAACGAGTACGAAAAAATGAGCAACAAAGTTGGTAAACACGGCAAAAAAGAAGGAAAACGCAGCAATGAGAAAGGAAAACGCAGCAACAAGGAAGGAAAACGCAGCAACAAAGACAGAAAACACAGCAATGAGGAAGGAAAACGCAGCAACAAAGACAGAAAACACATCAACGAGGAAGGCAAACGCAGCAACAAAGACAGAAAACACAGCAACGCGGAAAGAAAACGCAGCAACGAGGAACGAAAACGCAGCAACGACGAAGGAAAAAGCAGGCGAGGAAGGAAAAACGGACAAATGAGGAAGGAAAACGGAGCAACAAGGAAGGAAAACGCAGCAACAAAGAGAGAAAACACAGCAATGAGGAAGGAAAACGCAGCAACAAAGACAGAAAACACAGCAACGAGGAAGGCAAACGCAGCAACAAAGACAGAAAACACAGCAACGCGGAAAGAAAACGCAGCAACGAGGAACGAAAACGCAGCAACGACGAAGGAAAAAGCAGGCGAGGAAGGAAAAACGGACAAATGACGAAGGAAAACGCAGCAACAAAGACAGAAAACACAGCAACGAGGAAGGCAAACGCAGCAACAAAGACAGAAAACACAGCAACGAGTAAGATAAAATGAGCAACAAAGACGGTAAACACGGCAACAAAGAAGGAAAACGCAGCAATGAGGAAGGAAAACGCAGCAACGAGGAAGGAAAACGCAGCAACGACGAAGGAAAAAGCAGGCGAGGAAGGAAAAACAGAGCAATGAGGAAGGAAAATGCAGAAACAAGGACGTACAACCTAAAAACAAAGACGGAAAACACAGAAACAACAAATTAAACGCAGCAACAACGACGGAAAACACAGCAACAAGGACGGTAAACGCAGCAATGAGGAAAGAAAACGCAGCAACAAAGACAGAAAAAACAGTAACGAGTAAGAAAAAAGGAGCAACAAAGTCGGTAAACACGGCAACAAAGAAGGAAAACGCAGCAATGAGAAAGGAAAACGCAGCAACAAGGAAGGAAAACGCAGCAACAAAGACAGAAAACACAGCAATGAGGAAGGAAAACGCAGCAACGAGGAAGGAAAGCGCAGCAACAAAGACAGAAAACACAGCAACAAGGACGGTAAACGCAGCAACAAAGACAGAAAACACAGCAATGAGGAAGGAAAACGCAGCAACGAGGAACGAAAACGCAGCAACGACGAAGGAAAAAGCAGGCGAGGAAGGAAAAACAGAGCAATGAGGAAGGAAAATGCAGAAACAAGGACGTACAACCTAAAAACAAAGACGGAAAACACAGAAACAACAAATTAAACGCAGCAACAAAGACGGAAAACACAGCAACAAGTAAGATAAAATGAGCAACAAAGACGGTAAACACGGCAACAAAGAAGGAAAACGCAGCAATGAGGAAGGAAAACGCAGCAACGAGGAAGGAAAACGCAGCAACGACGAAGGAAAAAGCAGGCGAGGAAGGAAAAACAGAGCAATGAGGAAGGAAAATGCAGAAACAAGGACGTACAACCTAAAAAACAAAGATGGAAAACACAGCAACAACGACGGTAAACGTTGCAATGAGGAAAGAAAACGCAGCAACGAGGGAAAAAACGCAGAAACAAGGACGTAAAACCCAGCAACAAAGACAGAAAACAAAGCAATGAGGAAGGAAAACGCAGCAACGACGAAGGAAAAAGCAGGCGAGGAAGGAAAAACGGAGCAATGAGGAAGGAAAATGCAGAAACAAGGACGTAAACGCAGCAACAAAGACAGAAAACGCAGCAATGCGGAAAGAAAGCGCAGCAACGACATAGGAAAAAGCAGGCGAGGAAGGAAAAACAGAGCAATGAGGAAGGAAAATGTAGAAACAAGGACGTACAACCTAAAAAACAAAGACGGAAAACACAGGAACAAGAACGTAAATGCAGCAACAAAGATGGAAAACACAGCAATGAAGAACGAAAGCGCAGCAACGACGAAGGAAAATGCAGAAACAAGGACGTACAACCTAAAAAACAACGACGGAAAACGCAGCAACAATGAAAGAAAACGCAGCAACGCGGAAAGAAAACGCAGCAACGAGGAACGAAAACGCAGCAACGACGAAGGCAAAAGCAGGCGAGGAAGGAAAAACGGAGCAATGAGGAAGGAAAATGCAGAAACAAGGACGTACAACCTAAAAAACAAAGACGGAAAACACAGGAACAAGAACGTAAACGCAGCAACAAAGACGGAAAACACAGCAATGAGGAAGGAAAACGCAGCAACGAGGAAGGAAAGCGCAGAAACAAAAACAGAAAACGCAGCAATGCGGAAAGAAAACGCAGCAACAAAGACAGAAAACACAGCAACGCGGAAAGAAAACGCAGCAACTAGGAACAAAAACGCAGCAACGACGAAGGAAAAAGCAGGTGAGGAAGGAAAAACGGAGCAATGAGGAAGGAAAATGCAGAAACAAGGACGTACAACCTAAAAAACAAAGACGGAAAACACAGCAACAAGAACGTAAACGCAGCAACAAAGACGGAAAACACAGCAATGAGGAAGGAAAACGCAGCAACAAAAACAGAAAACACAGCAACGAGTACGAAAAAATGAGCAACAAAGTTGGTAAACACGGCAAAAAAGAAGGAAAACGCAGCAATGAGAAAGGAAAACGCAGCAACAAGGAAGGAAAACGCAGCAACAAAGACAGAAAACACAGCAATGAGGAAGGAAAACGCAGCAACAAAGACAGAAAACACATCAACGAGGAAGGCAAACGCAGCAACAAAGACAGAAAACACAGCAACGCGGAAAGAAAACGCAGCAACGAGGAACGAAAACGCAGCAACGACGAAGGAAAAAGCAGGCGAGGAAGGAAAAACGGACAAATGAGGAAGGAAAACGGAGCAACAAGGAAGGAAAACGCAGCAACAAAGAGAGAAAACACAGCAATGAGGAAGGAAAACGCAGCAACAAAGACAGAAAACACAGCAACGAGGAAGGCAAACGCAGCAACAAAGACAGAAAACACAGCAACGCGGAAAGAAAACGCAGCAACGAGGAACGAAAACGCAGCAACGACGAAGGAAAAAGCAGGCGAGGAAGGAAAAACGGACAAATGACGAAGGAAAACGCAGCAACAAAGACAGAAAACACAGCAACGCGGAAAGAAAACGCAGCAACTAGGAACAAAAACGCAGCAACGACGAAGGAAAAAGCAGGTGAGGAAGGAAAAACGGAGCAATGAGGAAGGAAAATGCAGAAACAAGGACGTACAACCTAAAAAACAAAGACGGAAAACACAGCAACAAGAACGTAAACGCAGCAACAAAGACGGAAAACACAGCAATGAGGAAGGAAAACGCAGCAACAAAAACAGAAAACACAGCAACGAGTACGAAAAAATGAGCAACAAAGTTGGTAAACACGGCAAAAAAGAAGGAAAACGCAGCAATGAGAAAGGAAAACGCAGCAACAAGGAAGGAAAACGCAGCAACAAAGACAGAAAACACAGCAATGAGGAAGGAAAACGCAGCAACAAAGACAGAAAACACATCAACGAGGAAGGCAAACGCAGCAACAAAGACAGAAAACACAGCAACGCGGAAAGAAAACGCAGCAACGAGGAACGAAAACGCAGCAACGACGAAGGAAAAAGCAGGCGAGGAAGGAAAAACGGACAAATGAGGAAGGAAAACGGAGCAACAAGGAAGGAAAACGCAGCAACAAAGAGAGAAAACACAGCAATGAGGAAGGAAAACGCAGCAACAAAGACAGAAAACACAGCAACGAGGAAGGCAAACGCAGCAACAAAGACAGAAAACACAGCAACGCGGAAAGAAAACGCAGCAACGAGGAACGAAAACGCAGCAACGACGAAGGAAAAAGCAGGCGAGGAAGGAAAAACGGACAAATGAGGAAGGAAAACGCAGCAACAAAGACAGAAAACACAGCAACGAGGAAGGCAAACGCAGCAACAAAGACAGAAAACACAGCAACGAGTAAGAAAAAAGGAGCAACAAAGACAGAAAACGCAGCAATGCGGAAAGAAAACGCAGCAACGAGGAAGGAAAACGCAGTAACAAAGACAGAAAACACAGCAACGCGGAAAGAAAACGCAGCAACGAGGAACGAAAACGCAGAAACGACGAAGGAAAAAGCAGGCGAGGAAGGAAAAACGGAGCAATGAGGAAGGAAAATGCAGAAACAAGGACGTACAACCTAAAAAAACAAAGATGGAAAACACAGCAACAATAATGTAAACGCAGCAACAAAGACGGAAAACACAGCAACAAAGAAGAAAAACGCAGCAATGAGAAAGGAAAACGCAGCAACAAGGAAGGAAAACGCAGCAACAAAGACAAAAAACACAGCAATGAGAAAGGAAAACGCAGCAACAAGGAGGAAAACGCAGCAACAAAGACAAAAAACACAGCAATGAGGAAGGAAAACGCAGCAACGAGGAAGGAAAACGCAGCAACAAAGACAGAAAACACAGCAACTAGGAAGGCAAACGGAGCAACAAAGACAGAAAACACAGCAACTAGTAAGAAAAAAGGAGCAACAAAGTCGGTAAACACGGCAACAAAGACAGAAGACGCAGCAATGAGAAAGGAAAACGCAGCAACAAGGAAGTAAAACGCAGCAACAAAGACAAAAAACACAGCAATGAGAAAGGAAAACGCAGCAACAAGGAGGAAAACGCTGCAACAAAGACAAAAAACACAGCAATGAGTAAGGAAAACGCAGCAACGAGGAAGGAAAACGCAGCAACAAAGACAGAAAACACAGCAACGAGGAAGGCAAACGCAGCAACAAAGACAGAAAACACAGCAATGAGGAAGAAAAACGCAGCAAAAAAGACAGAAAACACAGCAATGAGGAAGAAAAACGCAGCAACAAAGACAGAAAACACAGCAAGGAGTAAGAAAAAAGGAGCAACAAAGACGGTAAACACGGCAACAAAGAAGGAAATCGCAGCAATGAGAAAGGAAAACGCAGCAACGAGGAAGGAAAACGCAGCAACAAAGACAGAAAACACACCAATGAGGATAGAAAACGCATCAACAAAGACAGAAAACACAGCAATGAGGAACAAAAACGTAACAACGAGGAACGAAAGCGCAGCAACGACGAAGGAAAAAGCAGCAACAAAGACAGAAAACGCAGCAACGAGGGAAAAAACACAGGAACAAGGATGTAAAACCCAGCAACAATGACAGAAAACAAAGCAACGAGTAAGAAAAAAGGAGCAACAAAGACAGAAAACGCAGCAATGCCGAAAGAAAACGCAGCAACGAGGAAGGAAAACGCAGAAACAAAGACAGAAAACACAGCAACTAGTAAGAAAAAAGGAGCAACAAAGACAGAAAACACAGCACTGAGGAAGAAAAACGCAGCAACAAAGACAGAAAACACAGCAATGAGGAAGAAAAACGCAGCAACAAAGACAGAAAACACAGAAACGAGTAAGAAAAAAGAAACAACAAAGTCGGTAAACACGGCAACAAAGAAGGAAAACACAGCAACAAGAAGGAAAACGCAGCAACAAAGACAGAAAACACAGCAATGAGGAAGTAAAATGCAGCAACAAAGACAGAAAACGCAGCAACGCGGAAAAAACACGCAGCAACGAAGAACGAAAGCGCAACAACGACGAAGGAAAAAGCAGCAACAAAGACAGAAAACGCAGCAATGCGGAAAGAAAACGCAGCAACGAGGAAGGAAAACGCAGCAACAAAGACAGAAAACGCAGCAACGCGGAACGAAAGCGCAGCAACGAGGAACGAAAGCGAAGCAACGATGAAGGAAAAAGCAGGCGAGGAAGGAAAAACGGAGCAATGAGGAAGGAAAATGCAGAAACAAGGACGTACAACCTAAAAAACAAAGACGGAAAACACAGCAACAAGGACGGTAAACGCAGCAACAAAGAATGAAAACATAGCAATGAGGAAGGAAAACGCAGCAAGAGGAAGGAAAGCGCATAAACAAAGACAAAAAGAACAGCAATGATGAAGGAAAACGCAGCAGCAAAAACAGAAAACACAGCAACGAGTACGAAAAAATGAGCAACAAAGACAGTAAACACGGCAACAAAGAAGAAAAACGCAGCAATGAGAAAGGAAAACGCAGCAACAAGGAAGTAAAACGCAGCAACAAAGACAAAAAACACAGCAATGAGGAAGGAAAACGCAGCAACGAGGAAGGAAAACGCAGCAACAAAGACAAAAAACACAGCAATGAGGAAGGAAAACGCAGCAACGAGGAAGGAAAACGCAGCAACAAAGACAGAAAACACAGCAACGAGGAAGGCAAACGCAGCAACAAAGACAGAAAACACAGCAACTAGTAAGAAAAAAGGAGCAACAAAGTCGGTAAACACGGCAACAAAGAAGGAAAATGCAGCAATGAGAAAGGAAAACGCAGCAACAAGGAAGTAAAACGCAGCAACAAAGACAAAAAACACAGCAATGAGAAAGGAAAACGCAGCAACAAGGAGGAAAACGCAGCAACAAAGACAAAAAACACAGCAATGAGGAAGGAAAACGCAGCAACGAGGAAGGAAAACGCAGCAACAAAGACAGAAAACACAGCAACTAGGAAGGCAAACGGAGCAACAAAGACAGAAAACACAGCAACTAGTAAGAAAAAAGGAGCAACAAAGTCGGTAAACACGGCAACAAAGACAGAAGACGCAGCAATGAGAAAGGAAAACGCAGCAACAAGGAAGTAAAACGCAGCAACAAAGACAAAAAACACAGCAATGAGAAAGGAAAACGCAGCAACAAGGAGGAAAACGCAGCAACAAAGACAAAAAACACAGCAATGAGTAAGGAAAACGCAGCAACGAGGAAGGAAAACGCAGCAACAAAGACAGAAAACACAGCAACGAGGAAGGCAAACGCAGCAACAAAGACAGAAAACACAGCAATGAGGAAGAAAAACGCAGCAAAAAAGACAGAAAACACAGCAATGAGGAAGAAAAACGCAGCAACAAAGACAGAAAACACAGCAAGGAGTAAGAAAAAAGGAGCAACAAAGACGGTAAACACGGCAACAAAGAAGGAAATCGCAGCAATGAGAAAGGAAAACGCAGCAACGAGGAAGGAAAACGCAGCAACAAAGACAGAAAACACACCAATGAGGATAGAAAACGCATCAACAAAGACAGAAAACACAGCAATGAGGAACAAAAACGTAACAACGAGGAACGAAAGCGCAGCAACGACGAAGGAAAAAGCAGCAACAAAGACAGAAAACGCAGCAACGAGGGAAAAAACACAGGAACAAGGATGTAAAACCCAGCAACAATGACAGAAAACAAAGCAACGAGTAAGAAAAAAGGAGCAACAAAGACAGAAAACGCAGCAATGCCGAAAGAAAACGCAGCAACGAGGAAGGAAAACGCAGAAACAAAGACAGAAAACACAGCAACTAGTAAGAAAAAAGGAGCAACAAAGACAGAAAACACAGCACTGAGGAAGAAAAACGCAGCAACAAAGACAGAAAACACAGCAATGAGGAAGAAAAACGCAGCAACAAAGACAGAAAACACAGAAACGAGTAAGAAAAAAGAAACAACAAAGTCGGTAAACACGGCAACAAAGAAGGAAAACACAGCAACAAGAAGGAAAACGCAGCAACAAAGACAGAAAACACAGCAATGAGGAAGTAAAATGCAGCAACAAAGACAGAAAACGCAGCAACGCGGAAAAAACACGCAGCAACGAAGAACGAAAGCGCAACAACGACGAAGGAAAAAGCAGCAACAAAGACAGAAAACGCAGCAATGCGGAAAGAAAACGCAGCAACGAGGAAGGAAAACGCAGCAACAAAGACAGAAAACGCAGCAACGCGGAACGAAAGCGCAGCAACGAGGAACGAAAGCGAAGCAACGATGAAGGAAAAAGCAGGCGAGGAAGGAAAAACGGAGCAATGAGGAAGGAAAATGCAGAAACAAGGACGTACAACCTAAAAAACAAAGACGGAAAACACAGCAACAAGGACGGTAAACGCAGCAACAAAGAATGAAAACATAGCAATGAGGAAGGAAAACGCAGCAAGAGGAAGGAAAGCGCATAAACAAAGACAAAAAGAACAGCAATGATGAAGGAAAACGCAGCAGCAAAAACAGAAAACACAGCAACGAGTACGAAAAAATGAGCAACAAAGACAGTAAACACGGCAACAAAGAAGAAAAACGCAGCAATGAGAAAGGAAAACGCAGCAACAAGGAAGTAAAACGCAGCAACAAAGACAAAAAACACAGCAATGAGGAAGGAAAACGCAGCAACGAGGAAGGAAAACGCAGCAACAAAGACAAAAAACACAGCAATGAGGAAGGAAAACGCAGCAACGAGGAAGGAAAACGCAGCAACAAAGACAGAAAACACAGCAACGAGGAAGGCAAACGCAGCAACAAAGACAGAAAACACAGCAACTAGTAAGAAAAAAGGAGCAACAAAGTCGGTAAACACGGCAACAAAGAAGGAAAATGCAGCAATGAGAAAGGAAAACGCAGCAACAAGGAAGTATAACGCAGCAACAAAGACAGAAAACACAGCAATGAGGAAGAAAAACGCAGCAACAAAGACAGAAAACACAGCAATGAGGAAGAAAAACGCAGCAACAAAGACAGAAAACACAGCAATGAGGAAAGAAAAACGCAGCAACAAAGACAGAAAACACAGCAAGGAGTAAGAAAAAAGGAGCAACAAAGACGGTAAACACGGCAACAAAGACGGAAATCGCAGCAATGAGAAAGGAAAACGCAGCAACGAGGAAGGAAAACGCATCAACAAAGACAGAAAACACAGCAATAAGGAACGAAAGCGCAGCAACGACGAAGGAAAAAGCAGCAACAAAGACAGAAAACACAGCAACAAAGACAGTAAACACGGCAACAAAGAAGAAAAACGCAGCAATGAGAAAGGAAAACGCAGCAACAAGGAAGTAAAACGCAGCAACAAAGACAAAAAACACAGCAATGAGGAAGGAAAACGCAGCAACGAGGAAGGAAAACGCAGCAACAAAGACAAAAAACACAGCAATGAGGAAGGAAAACGCAGCAACGAGGAAGGAAAACGCAGCAACAAAGACAGAAAACACAGCAACGAGGAAGGCAAACGCAGCAACAAAGACAGAAAACACAGCAACTAGTAAGAAAAAAGGAGCAACAAAGTCGGTAAACACGGCAACAAAGAAGGAAAATGCAGCAATGAGAAAGGAAAACGCAGCAACAAGGAAGTATAACGCAGCAACAAAGACAGAAAACACAGCAATGAGGAAGAAAAACGCAGCAACAAAGACAGAAAACACAGCAATGAGGAAGAAAAACGCAGCAACAAAGACAGAAAACACAGCAATGAGGAAAGAAAAACGCAGCAACAAAGACAGAAAACACAGCAAGGAGTAAGAAAAAAGGAGCAACAAAGACAGAAAACACAGCAATAAGGAACGAAAGCGCAGCAACGACGAAGGAAAAAGCAGCAACAAAGACAGAAAACACAGCAACAAAGACAGTAAACACGGCAACAAAGAAGAAAAACGCAGCAATGAGAAAGGAAAACGCAGCAACAAGGAAGTAAAACGCAGCAACAAAGACAAAAAACACAGCAATGAGGAAGGAAAACGCAGCAACGAGGAAGGAAAACGCAGCAACAAAGACAAAAAACACAGCAATGAGGAAGGAAAACGCAGCAACGAGGAAGGAAAACGCAGCAACAAAGACAGAAAACACAGCAACGAGGAAGGCAAACGCAGCAACAAAGACAGAAAACACAGCAACTAGTAAGAAAAAAGGAGCAACAAAGTCGGTAAACACGGCAACAAAGAAGGAAAATGCAGCAATGAGAAAGGAAAACGCAGCAACAAGGAAGTATAACGCAGCAACAAAGACAGAAAACACAGCAATGAGGAAGAAAAACGCAGCAACAAAGACAGAAAACACAGCAATGAGGAAGAAAAACGCAGCAACAAAGACAGAAAACACAGCAATGAGGAAAGAAAAACGCAGCAACAAAGACAGAAAACACAGCAAGGAGTAAGAAAAAAGGAGCAACAAAGACAGAAAACACAGCAATAAGGAACGAAAGCGCAGCAACGACGAAGGAAAAAGCAGCAACAAAGACAGAAAACACAGCAACAAAGACAGTAAACACAGCAATAAGGAACGAAAGCGCAGCAACGACGAAGGAAAAAGCAGCAACAAAGACAGAAAACACAGCAACAAGGACGGTAAACGCAGCAACGAGGAACGAAAGCGCAGCAAAGACGAAGGAAAAAGCAGGCGAGGAAGAAAAAACGGAGCAATGAGGAAGGAAAATGCAGAAACAAGGACGTACAACCTAAAAAACAAAGACGGAAAACACAGCAATGAGGAAGGAAAGCGCAGCAACGAGGAAGGAAAACGCAGCAACGAGGAAGGAAAGCGCAGAAACAAATGTCTCATAAACATGTCTCACACATTTCTCACACATGTCTCATAAACATGTCTCACACATGTATCAGACATGTCAACCTTTCTCACACATGTCTCACAAGTCTCACACATTTCTCACACATGACACACACATGTCTCACACATTTCTCACACGTCTCAAACATGTCTCACACATGACACACATGTCTTATACATGTCTCAAACATGTCTCACACGTCTCACACACATCTCACACTTGTCTCACACATTTCTCACACGTGTCTTATTCATGTCTCACATGTGTCTTATACATGTCTCACACACATCTCACACATGTCAACTTTTCTCACACGTCACACATGTCTCACACATGACACACATTTCTCACACGTGTCTTATACATGTCTCACACACATCTCACACTTGTCTCACACATTTCTCACACGTGTCTTATTCATGTCTCACATGTGTTTTATACATGTCTCACACACATCTTACAGATGTCAACTTTTCTCACACATGTCTCACACATGTCTCACACATGACACACACATGTCTCACACGTGTCTTATACATGTCTCACACACATCTCACACATTTCTCACACATGTCTCACACATTTCTCACACATGTCTCACACTGTAAACCCGAATAGTCCAATGAGCTCAAAAGTTTTATAATCACTGAACTCAAAAGTAACAAACGAGTTGAGTCAGCTTAAAACCTATAAGCCGATTCAACTTTTGCCACAGTTATATCTTTATTGGACTGAAACATTTTGAGTAAATGAAACCTTGGAGTCAAAACTTATGAGTAATGAGACGTGATGACGTCATAACGTACGCCCATGAACGTGAACTCAGCCACAGAAGTCTTCAAGATGGCGGAGGTCTGATGCGAGTGTCAACTGGCCCAAGTTGATAACGCACATACGTCTAGGTAAGTCGTATTATTTTATTTTTTATTATATTTTATGACTTTCGCCTCTGTATTATATATTTGTTGCTTCTTTTGATGTTCCTTCTAGTATATCCTTTGTATTCATGACGTGCTCCACGAGTTTGTATGTATCTTCGAATAATATTTGTTCTGAATAAACAATTATGTATGTTTTGCAGTATCATGTCATCAGAGAATTATTGCTTGTGGATAAAAGAAGTTGTTGGGGCAAAGTTTCAAGTTTTACGTTTACCGAGTTGGTTGGCGCACATTTTAAATTATCTAACCGTTACTACTAGCTAACCGTTACTACTAGCTAACCGCTAGCTCTGGCAGAGCGGCTGCCACAGCCACATATACGACTCGGTGGGAATTGCCTTTTTTTTCTACTACTTTTTACCACAGGCTCTGTGATTTGGTAATCGTTATGTTTTTCTGTAACTTGTATTTCACGTAGTAACCTAATAAATGCAAATGTGGGCTAAGCTAGCTGCCTTACGCTAACTTGTTCTCGTATCTTATTTTTAGTGAACCGGCGGTGCGTTTGAAAAATAAGAGCGGAGGTAAGTTTGGATTGTAGTTAACATGGCTGCAATATTTAAGACACGGGCAGCTCTCAGTCCAATGAATCCTCCTGGAGAACATTTGACCTTATTGACAAATTAAATTAATTATGAATAAGTAAAAATGTCCAACCTACCTTAAGTTAATGTTATGTAGCAGTTATAACTTTGTCCTGAATTGGGCTCGAGTTAAAGTACTAAATGTATGATATAGTTTGCTTAAGACTCAAAAAACGGTATTTTGGCCCCTGGTTTGGTTGTGATTTGTGTTTCACAATGTCAAATATTTTAATATAACAGTTTTGTCTCTTCCTAAAACATCCATAAAATATTAATATGCATCCTAGATTACATATTGTGGACAGAGTATTGAGGCTATTGTAAAATGCAGCAGTTTTTCCAAGCTACCAGTAGCTTGAAAAAGCTTTAAATTGTGTTTAACATTTTAATTTATTTTTTTTTGTAGATGTGAGCTGAGTTTCATCGCATCACAAATGTCAACCTGCGAAAACAGTTTTATTTTGACCTGGACAGACAGACGCCACGGATGCTGATCTTGTTGAGACAGAAGGCAGCACGAACCGGAAGGCTCTATGCGACATTCTGCACCTCTATGATAAACAGGTGAGGTGTAACTGCATGGCATGATCAACATTATGCATTAGTATAGCTAAAAGAAGGGGCTGACTTGGATTGATTCATATTAATTCATTACTGAGTGTTTCTAATTCAGTGAATGATTGTAAATGTTTGCTTCACTGGAGAAAAAAACATCAACGTTGATCCCAATGCATTTGTAAATATGAATGTAATGTCATCTTATGTTTGGTGTATTTTTGAAATAACTGTACAATTTTAAGATAATTAAAGACTAGATGAACTGATCTGAGCCAGACCAAAGGGTGCAGTCATTTGAAATATGTTTGCCATATTAATTTGTATTTGTCTCTGTGCAGCAAGAGCAGACTGCGGATTTGAAACATACTCCTGTCCTGTACTGGCTTCCCATATACAAACGTGAGGAGGACCCACAGTTCTTCAAAGTTTGGAATGTAGGTACTTTATGATGGATAATGTTTTTTTCACTAAATACTACCAGTGACAGTGTGCTGGTTGATACTCCAGCTGTGTGGGTAATATAACTTAACCAGAAAGTCATGCCAAAGCAATGTTGTGAGGTAAAGCACATAGTCTCCTAAAATATTGCACTCCAGCTCATCTGTGCTCCTGTACCTGACCGTGGACCTCGCCTCTGGCTCGTCTGGGGCCCACAGCCGTCCCCTATTTCATCTGGATGACGCCAATCCGCTGGACTTTAAAAATTCAGTTGTTGAACTAGAAAATGTAATTCTTCTCTAAGAGTTCTGGAACATCGCCTGTCCGTCCTGGGGGAGGAGTCTTTTTTTATTTATTTTTTTTTTTAAAGGAGTTTTTCCTAACTGTGTAAGAGGGTCTAATGGCAGGGATGCCCAGTTTAGTTTAGTCTGTTTAGTTTAGCCAATACCTAATGTATTATGATTTCATGTTCTTGTACAATTGCCGGTATGAAGCCCATGGAGACGACTTTTGTTGTGACATAGGACTATATAAATAAAATTGAACTGAATCTTTGCTCTTAAGTTGCATTGGCAAGAAGGTGACATTCTTTCCAGCAGGTTGTGTCATTTTTATGGAGATGTTCTGTGCTGTAGTTGAAAAACTGCCCCATAACAGAGACACAACCTGGTGGAGAGTAACGAGTGCTAACTGTGAGAGCATGACATCAGGAAAGAGTTCCAGAGGGTGAATACTAGGTAAGCAGCTGGGTCGGATGGAATTCCTGGACGTGTCCTGGAAGGTACTGACCATCCAGCACAAGCTGAGAGTTATGTTGGTGAAACTGGTTAGGTGGAGGGAGGGGTGGGGTTTGGGCAAATAAATGTGATCCTGTTTTCAGATTGTCATGTTACAAAAGCTTTTGTTTATTTTTTTGTGTACAGTGCCTTATGGAATCATGAGGACTCTTACATATAGTCTTATTTTGATTTCATTTGATTTCGTATTATATAAGCTCTGTTCTTCCCGATCCTTTTCAAGCAATAAATCAATCTCTATGTGACTTTAGTTAAAGATCACTGTATTGAATTAAGCAAATGTGATTTAAGTGGCTTTTATTTTTTGTTTTATTTTCTGTCTTTTTAATCTATGCATTTCATCATTTCTGTAATGAGTTTGATAAATGTTTAAATTCTTTATTGCTTTGACTGCAATCCTTGAAATCATTAATTTAAATCAACTTTAATAATTTTCCTGATGTGTAATTTCTGACCTTCTCTTAAAATGTCAATTTCAGGTTGTAGTTTTTGCATAAAGTTTTCTTCCCTCAAACGATCAATTCTCTCTCTTTAATACTACACTGTATTTTTTCCTTTGCAGATTAAAGCGTCACCAGAGGCAGACAGCACCTCTGTTGGCATTCTGACCGTCAGCAACAACAATACAAGTTCAGTGCATTTCTGTCCGCTCAGTACAGCAGTTGTGGTGGAAGATGAGCTTGTGGTAGGCGACATTCCTAAATGGGTATTTTTGATCGCTAATGTTTGTAGGGAAAGGGCAGCCTAAGAAAATACAGTTCTATGTGGGAAAAGTGTAGTAAAAAAAAAAAAGGCTAATAAACCATTTTTGCTTTTCTTGAAATGTAAGAATGCTCTTTTTTATAAAGTTGTATAAGGAAATGGTGTAAAAAAGATTAGTGCTCATTTTTTGCTTTTCTTGAAGACTGATTTTTTTTTTTTATGGCTTGTGCACTTTTTCTTAACACAAATTGTGCAGTGTTTTATATTTTCTAGTACCACAAGTTGTTCAAATGTACTTGTGTAAGGTAGTTTAAAAATAAACTTGCAATTACAATTCTGCCTCAGTTTTTCTTTTGTAAGAATGGTCCTGACTAAGAAGGATAAAAAAGGCTTAGTTTAGACTTCAAATGATTAATTTTGAGTTGAGATATATTAAAGTTTTTTAGTTAATTAACAAATGTATTAAGGTTCAATAAAAACAAAATATTCTAGTTTAGTAAAGTAAGAATCTTTAAGTTAGTTAAATAAAAAGTTATTGTTTACTTTTAGTTAAATTGTTTTATTTTATTCAACTCAAAGATTTTAAGTTCAAATAACTTATACTTTTTAAGTAAGTCAACTTAAAAATTATTATGTATTATTATGCCGGGCGGATGGCTGCCTGGAGTGCGGAGTGGGTCTCCCTTGGGGGGTCCTGGCTCGTACCTGGGGTTGGGGCGGGGGGATGCCCGGAACTCCTGGGTGGTGGTGGGGTGCTCGTCTGGGGCTGTGGGCGTCCTTCTCCGGTGGGGCCCTGCGTTGGGTTCTCCCGGCGCGGCGGGGGGGCTGCTCTCCTGGTTGGGCTGGGGCGGCGCCCTCTTTCCCTCCGTGCCTCCCTGCTCTCTGGCTCTGGGGGCCTTGCGGCGGCCCTGCTGGCCCTGGCCTGGGTGGCGGGCTTGGTCGCCCGGGCGGCGGTTGTTCCCTGCCGGTTCCCGTGTGGCGTTGGGGGGATTCCGGCTGCCGCTGCTGGTGCGGTGGGGGTCTTGGGGTGGGGATGGCTGGGCACTCTCCCTCCTTCTTTTCACGTTCCACCATCCATTTTAGAAGAACATAAACACTCACCTGAGCACAGGTGTTAGCTCAACAGACTGAATGACTGAAATATTTCACACTAGTTGGTTTAAAGGCATAAGTATGTGTGTGAACACTATCTGTTTTGTGTACATGTCGACAGGTGGACATTTTTGCAACTAACAGGTGTGTTTATAACATTTGAGTGTGTGTGTGGACAGGCTCCGCCCTTTTTTTTTTGTTTTTTTTTACATTTGAACCTTACCATAATGATTAACAACCAGTAAACTTGTTGCTTTATGCTGCTTCATGGTCTTATCCCCCTTCCCCTCCTATTATCACCCCCTACCCCCCCTCTCTCTAACGTCCCTCTCTCTTCTTCCCCTCTTTCCTTTTCCGTCCGGTCCAACACCAAAGATTTTCAGACATGTTTGAAATTAATAAAGTTTGGCCTCAATTACAAAAGGGGTTTATTCAGACATACCTTTGGTTTGTCTGAAGATTAATAACCCCTCTTGTTAAAGTAAAATATGTCCAACCCAAGAGGCCCTCAGCTCTCATCTGTCTGCCCAGCTGTTGGACAGGACAAGTTAAAAAAAAAAAAAAAAAAAAAAAAAAATTATTGTGTAATCTGTTTCCTCAAAAATTTTGAGTTCACTGAACTTATTCGGGTTTACAGTGCACACATGACACACACATATTTCACATATGTCTCACACATCTCACACATATTTCACACATGTCTCACACATCTCACACATGTCTCACACATGTCTCACACATGACACACACATGTCTCACACGTGTCTTATAAATGTCTCACACACATCTCACACATTTCTCACACATGTCTCCCATGTCTCACACATGTCTCACACATGTCTCACACATGTCTCACACATTTCTCACATGTCTCAAACATGTCTCACACATGACATACATGTCTTATACATGTCTCAAACATGTCTCACACGTCTCACACACATGTCTCAAACATTTCTCACACGTGTCTTATACATGTCTCACATGTGTCTTATACATGTCTCACACACATTTCACACATGTCTCACATGTCTCACACGTCTCACACATGTCTCACACATTCTTGTTATGAAGATAATCTTTTTTAGCCGTGTCACCATTAATAATAAATCTCTATCTGGGGGTTTGTGCTTCGCCTGAAGGATTTGGAGAACATTTGAGTCAAAACCATTTCAGAATAAAACTGAATTAAATCTGATTCTGTTCAATGCTGATTTATAAATATTTGACAAGAAGATCAGACAAGAAATCTCCATCCACCCATCCATCCATCCATCCATCCATCCATCCATCCATCCATCCATCCATCCATCCATCCATCCATCCATCCATCCATCCATCCATCTTCTAAACCTGCTGTATCCATTTTGGGGTTGCTCAGGTTGCCAGAAACGGTCTTGGCTTCTGTTGGGTGAATTGCGCAGGTCGCCAGTCTGGCCCAGAGCACGCAATCACTCCCACAACACAATTTTCATCATGCAGACGATACACGGTTGTATTTATCCACTAAACCTGACCAGAATGACCATATAGAGAAACTGAATCCCTGCATCTGAGACTCCAGATTCCAGTTGACTCGTCTGTGGTTCTGTAACTGAACATGTACTTCTTCTCTGCTCCTGCACCTGGTTGTAGACCCACCCCTCTGGGTCGTCTGGCGCCCCCGTCCCTCAACCCCATCTGGATGATGCTGGACTATTTAAACATGTAGTTGTAGGGTTAGATAAGTTAATTCTTCTCTAAGAGTTCTGGTAATCGCCTCTCCGTCCTGGGGGAGGATCCCTCCTTCATGTGGGCACCCCTTGAGATTTCTGCTTTTTTTCCCAAAGTCCGTTTTTTTGAGTTTTAGTTTTTCCTCACCGTGAAGGAGGGTCTAAGGGCATGGATGTCCAGTTTAGCTTTGTCTGTGTAGTTAGTTCATTTTAGTATTTTCCTGTTGAATTCTATGTATTCATGATCCTTTTGAGTTCATGTTTACTTTACAATTACCGGTATGAAGCCCATCGAGACGACGGCTGTTGTGAATTTGGGCTATACAAATAAAATTGAATTGAATTGAATTGAACACACACACATGCACGTCTAGGCATGATTTAGAGTAACCAATGAACCCATGAAGTGTGTTTTTGGACTGTAGGAGGAGGGAAGGCCCACATGCATGCAGGGAACATGTAGGTTCCATACGGGGGGGGGGTCAGCTGGGATTTGAACCAGGGTTTTCTCACTGTGAGGCGAGGATGCTGATCACTCTTCCTCTGTGCAGCCCTCCAACCTTCCTGACATCTTCATTAGAAACAAAGGACATGCCCAAATCTCCGCTGGAAATCTTCCAAACAGCGGTTTCCTTCAAAAGTGTCATGATTTCACAAGGATGAGGAACCCAGATGCTGCAACCCAGAAGGAAGACAGGTAAGTGGATGATGAGAAAGGATTTATTGTTTTCTCCAGAGGTGAAGATGGTTGGTTTGAAGAGTGTCCAGACTAGACGTGGCTGTGGCGAGGCTGGAGGGTCTTGAAGCGGTTAGCGGGTGCCGAGGGTTTCCGATCTCCTGAGGCGTAGAATGAAAGGTCCGCGCTGCCGTCACTCGTGAGAGGTTGGATCCATAAGGGGTAACAAACTGGCGATGAGTAGAGGCGTTGGATCTCCTTATGAAGCTGCAGCAGAGATTTGATTTTATTGATTTATTTCAAGCATTGTAGTCAAAGCAATAAAGAATTTACACATATTTATCAAACTCATTACAGAAATGATGAAATGCAGAGATTAAAAAGACAGAAAACAAAGCAGAAATGTCACTTAAATCATATATGCTTAATTAAATACAGTGATCATTAACTGAGGTATAAGTAGAGTTTGATTTATTGCTTGAAAAGGAGTGGGAAGAAGGAAGCTTATATGATCCATCCGCTACTGAGTTCATTCATAGTTTGTAAATTGGTGTTTGTCTCCACTCTTATAGATAGGAATCACTTTGGCTATTTTCATTTGGTTTGGGAATCTCCCAGTTCGTAATGATAAGTTACATATGTATGTTAGAGGCTTAGATACACTATGAATGACTTTTTTCACCACCTTCATATCTATATCCTCACAATGTTTTGAGTTTTTACTCTTGAAATTATTCACAATTGATATCAGTTCATTTTCGTTCACATCAGAGAGAAAGATTGAGTGTGGCATCCTTTCGATGGGTGGATTATTGTCTTTGCTAGTTTTGCATTTTGGAATTTCCGCTGCCAACTCTGGACCCAGGTTTACAAAGTCATCATTGAGACCGTTTGTTGCTACATTGATGTCATAGCTTTGACCCTTCTCATCTGTAAAGTAATCTGGATAAGTTCACTTTTTTGTCCCATTTTTAACGATGTTATTTAATATTTCCCAAACTCGCTTTACGTTGTATTTATTTTCATTCAGTAGATTATTGAAGTATACTTTTTTACTGTAACGTGTTATTTCAGTTAGTTTATTTTTATATGACTTATATCTTTGTTCAGTTTCTCTTGTCCTCTGTTTTAAGAATTTTTTATAGAGGTTATTTTTGTAGACCGGTGGTTAACCAAGGGCATTTGGCAAATTTGTTCTTGAATTTATAAATTGGACAGTTCTTATTGTAAAGTGAGCTAAATATTTCTAAATAACATTTATAAGCGATATCGACATCTTTCTCTCTGTACACAGAGTTCCAGTTTTGTCTGGATGAGTCATTATTCAGAGCATTCACGGTTTTTTCATTTCTTAACCTTTTATAGACTGGTTCTTTTATCATTTTCTTTGTCTTCACCTTGATGTCAAATAGTGCAAAAACTGGTAAATGATCAGTTATGTCACATATCATTAGTCCACTTATATGAGTGTATTCTATATTATTTGTAAAAATCTTATCAATGAGAGTAGCACTTTGAGTAGTGATTCTGCTGGGTCTTGTTATGGTTGGATAGAAACTCATAGCATACATTCTGCTGATAAAGTCGTCGGTGGCTTTATGTTTGCTGGGGTTTATCAGATCCATATTGAAGTCTCCACAGATGTATAATATTTTGTTATTTAGAGAGGTAAACATCTTTTCCATCCAGTCACTGAACACTTCTAAGCTTGACCCTGGCGACCTCTAAACACAGCTTATCATGACATTTTTCCCTGAATTGTTACATATTTCAATTGTAAGACATTCCAGTATTCTATCCACTGCCACAGACAATTTATCAATTACCATAAACTTCATATTTTTTTCCACATATATTGCGACTCCTCCACCTTTTTTGTTTACTCTGTTCACATAGTTAAGTTCATAGTTCTCCAATTCAAAGTCAGCGTCCTTGTCGCGGCTGAACCAAGTCTCAGATATGGTTATGATATCAAAGGAATGCCCGATGTTCTGTAAATAGTCCTTGATGTCTACATGCTTCTGCTGTTAAAGTGAATGATTGACAGTTTTTCTTCTGGGTTAACAGAGTTTTTAAAGTCATCTATGCTGTAATATTTGCAGTCCATATTAACAGTGGAAAAGAATTGATCAGGGTCGATGTCTTGAAGGTTTTTGTCATTATCACTGAATATTTTAAGGTCGGTTTGCTCACCATTCAGATCTCTCTGAGAGTTGTGGTTGCGGGTGACTGTTGAAGAAAAAGTTTTGTTTTTTTCAGAAGCCATGGATTGTAGAGTTCGTCTCCTCATCTCGTAAGACCAGCATCTTCACATATCTCTTGTTAAGACTGTAGTTGGTAAATATTTTTCCAAATCTTGCAGGCTCCTGATAAGAACAACCTTGGACTGCTCAGGGGAGCCACAGAGTGTGGCATAAAATTTACAGTCTTTTACCCAGGTTCCTTGAATTTTCCCCTGCTTTTTCAAGTAACGTGCTCTTCTGGCGATGTCGGCATTCCTTTTCGTGAGGTTGTCATTCATGAAAACATTGGTTCCCCTCACATTTCTTCCTTGCTTCAATAAAGCTGCTTTCTGTTTCCGATTGACAAACTTTAAGAGGATTGCTGGTTTGTAGGTGTCTTTTTTCCTGGGAAGCGGTCTGCAGATCTCCACAGTGTTGGTGTCCATAGAAATGCCATTGGACTTTAGGAGCTCCTCCACCTGTTTTTCCACAGAGCTCATCTCCTGCTCGTCGGATTCCTCACCGTTCCCGGCGGTCACTGCATGCGCGTATGACCGGGGTTTGATTTTCAATCCGGTGATTATCACGTCGTTAGATCTGGAGATCTGCTCTTGGTCATCCATTCGTTTTTCAATTATATCCATCCTGTTGAAACACTGCTCCTGCAGAGCCCGGACCTGCTTCACCTCTCCGACAGCATCCAGAATTTGTCCGTGAACAATCTTCATAGCTTTGATCTCTTCCAGCACAAAATCAAGTGTCTTCCTCAAGTCCTCATATTCCTCAGACACCGAGTTTCTTCTCGGTGGCATGTTTAGGAATTGCTTTTCTCAATATGCGGTAAATAGAGTTGAGAACTGCAGCTGCTCTATGCCTGCGTGGCGTCTTCTCCGAGAGCCGGAAGTCGACTCGGTGAGATGAGGAGAGTGATGGCAGCTGGTGGCAATCAGGAACATCAGCGGCAAGCTGGATGGAGGAGGAGACTGCCAGGCACCATGGCAGTACCCCCCCCCCTCAACAACCGCCTCCAGGCAGTCCGGGACGCCGATCCGGGTGGGCCCGATAAAAGGCGGAGATGAGGGCAGGGTCCAGGATAAGGGAACGGGAGACCCAAGAGCGTTCCTCTGGTCCGTAGCCCTCCCAATCCACGAGGAACTGGTGGCCGCGACCCCGGCGGCGGACGTCCAAAATCCGGCTGACCGTATAAGCTGGAGCGCCGTCGATGAGCCGGGTGGGCAGAGGGGAAGCGGACGGTGGGCAAAGCGCGCTGTCAACAACAGGTTTGATCTGGGAGATGTGAAATGTAGGATGGACCTTGAGAGCTGCCGGGAGCCGGAGACGGACACAGGTGGGGTTGATGATCTTGTCCACAATGTAGGGACCAATGAAGCGGGGAGCGAGCTTGCGAGAGGTGGCCTGAATGGGGATATTTCGAGATGACAACCAGACTTTCTGACCGGGATGATACGCAGGGACCCACCACTCGATGACGATTGGCCATACGGCAGTTGGTCTCCCTAGTGTGAAGCAGTGCCGCCCTGGTCTGGTGCCAGATGCTCTGACAACGACGGAGATGGTCTTGTACAGAGGGGACAGCGAGGTCCAATTCGTGAGATGGGAACAGAGGTGGTGAAAATCCCAGAGCAGCTTCGAACGGGGACAGGCCTGTGGCGGAAGAGGGGTGAGTGTTGTGCGCGTATTCAGCCCAAACTAGATACCTGGACCAGTCAGAGGAGTTCCGGTCGGCGAGACAATGTAGTGATGTTTCGAGCTCTTGGTTAGCTCTTTCAGCTTGGCCGCTAGATTGGGGATGATAGCCTGAGGACAGGCTGACTGTGGCCCCCAAGGCACCACAGAAGGCCTTCCAAACCTTGGAGAAAAACTGGGGGCCCCGATCCTTGACAATGCCCACGGGAATACCATGGTGACGGAACACATGCTGGACCAGGATCTCAGTGGTTTCAGTGGCTGTGGGCAACTGTGGGAGCGGGATAAAATGGACAAATTTAGACAAGCGGTCTATGACCGTGAGAACGAACATGTTTCTCTGAGAAGGTGGGAGACCGGTCACAAAGTCCGGGGCAATGTGGGACCAGGGACGCCCGGGAGTGGACAACGGATGGAGGAAACCAGACGGTGGTGAGTTGGAGGTCTTGGAGCGGGCGCAGGTGGTACAGGCAGACACATACTCCTTAACGTCCTTAGTCATGGAGGGCCAGAAAAAACGCCGACGGAGGAGGCAGAGAGTCCTGGTGACCCCGCCGTGACAGGCAATACGTGAGGCGTGGGCCCAGGTGATGACGTCGGACCTCAGAGACCGGGGTAAATAAAGAGTTCCGTCAGGCGGTTCTGGGTGATTGGGTTCCTCACCTTGAGCTTGCATCACTTTATTTTCAATGTCTCAGGTGACGTTTCCAACGATGCAAGTGGAGAGAATGATGGGGGTCGTGGTGCCGTCCTGGTCATCAGAGGAGCAGTATTTCCGTGAGAGGGCGTCCGGCTTAATATTTCGGCTTCCTGGTCTGTAGGTTATGGTGAAATTGAAACAATCAAAGAATAGGCACCAGCGGGCTTGACGGTAGATTCAGTCTCTTGGCGGAGCGAAGGTATGAAAGGTTCCTGTGCTCAGTCCAAACAATAAACGGATGAACCGCACCCTCCAGCCAGTGACGCCACTCTTACAGCGCTAATTTAATAGCGAGTAGTTCACGGTTGCCCACATCATAGTTGCGCTCAGCAGGAGACAGTTTCTTAGAAAAGAAAGCGCAGGGCTTTAATTTGCCGGAGGACTCTTCCCGCTGACATAATACAGCCCCGACGCCTGAGTCGGAGGCGTCGACCTCGACCACGAATTGTCTAGCTGGGTCGGGTTGTATTAGTATGGGGGCGGTGCTGAAGAGGTTCTTGAGAGTATCAAAGGCTTTTTGGGCATCCGTGTTCCATTGCTAGGCCCGAGCAGTGGAAGTGAGTTGCGTAAGGGGAGCCGCGATGGCACTGTAATTTCTAATAAACCGCCTGTAGAAATTGGCGAACCCCAAAAATTGCTGAAGTTACTTACGAGTAGTAGGGGGTTCCCACTTGGAGACGGCCTCGATTCTAGCGGGTCGGGTCGAATGCTACCTGCCTCGAAGATGTACCCTAAGAAGGGGATGACGGTGGAGTGAAACTGGCATTTTTCGGCTTTGACAAAAAGCTGATTTTCAGACAATCGTTGGAGTACCTGACGAACGTGGTTTCTGTGGTGATCAGGATGTTTAGAGTGGATCAGTATGTCATCAAGGTAAACAAAAACGAAGCGGTTGATAAAGTCCCGTAGGACGTCGTTTATGAGGCGCTGGAACACGGCAGGAGCGTTAGTGAACCCGAATGGCATGACGAGATACTCATAATGACCGAGAGGAGTTTTGAAAGCGGTTTTCCATTCATCACCCTCCTTGACCCGAACCAGATGATAAGCGTTTCGTAGGTCAAGCTTGGAAAATATACGGGCCTCCTGAATAGAATGAAAGACAGAGCTGATGAGCGGAAGGGAGTACTTGTCTTTAACTGTGATCTGATTTAGTTCTCGATAGTCAATGCATGGTCGGAGGGTTTTGTCCTTCTTCTCGACAAAAAAAACCCCTGCGCCGACAGGGGAGGAAGAAGGACGAATGTGCCCTGAGTAAAGCGCCTCTTGGATGTAAACCTCCATAGCTGCTTTCTCGGGGCCAGAGAGATTGAACAGCCTACTCTTAGGGAGAGGAGCACCATCCAATAAAGTGATGGAACAGTCGTAAGGCCGGTGGGGAGGTAAGGTACCGGCCTTAACTTTACTGAAGACGGTGTGAAGATCGTGGTAGCAACTAGGCATGTTAGACAGATCGATCTCTTCAGGAGATTTAATGGAGGCAGAATTAGCGGGTGGAACAGCGGATTGCAAACAGTTAGCGAGACAGAACTCGCTCCAACCGATAATGCGACGATGGACCCAATCAGATTGACGAAGCCAAGAGAACCCCAGAATGATGGGGTTCTGGGGGGTATGAGTTACGAAGAATCGGGCGAGTTCTCTATGATTACTAGAAGTAATTAATAACACCGGTTCCGTACGGTGAGTAATAACCGAAAGGTGCTGAGCCTCCAACCCAGCGGCTTTAACAGGGGAAGGAAGGGACTCGGTAGGCAGGGACAGGCGAGTAACTAGGCTGTGATCAATAAAATTCTGTTCAGCGCCGGAGTCAATCAAGGCGTGGAGATCCAGAGTTTCAGAAGCATGACTTAACTTGACAGGAATGAGGAGAAAATCTTTAGAAGATGACATGACATGACCCGCCCGCAGCCTGTCCTCTAGTGGGGGGTTTTGGAGTTTAAACGCAGGCTACATTGGTGTACCTGGTGTCCTGGTTTTCCGCAGTAAAAGCAGGCCCCTTCGATCCGGCGCCGCTGCCTCTCCTCTGCGGAAAGCTTGGAGTGCCCAATCTGCATGGGCTCGTCGGTCTGACTGCGAGAGGTTTCAGATTGGATTATAGGAGAAATGTGTGCCGCCGTACCTTGTGGTGGATTAGCAGGACTTCTGCGTGGAGGCTGAAGTCTTTCATGCTGTCGTTCACGTAAGCGGGTGTCCGAACGGAGAGCTGCCATGACGAGCTCCTCAAAAGAGTGGGCTTCTGGCTGCGAACACAGGTGGTCTTTAATGGCTTCATTTAAAGACGGATAGAAGACCCCTCTTAATGCTGGATCCGTCCAGGCGGCTTCCACCGCCAGGATTCTGAAGTCTATGACGTGGTCGCTCACTGAGTGATTTCGCTGCTTAAGAGCGAGAAGCTTCCGTGAGGCTTCCTCCTGCTTACGGGGTTGGTCAAAAACCAGCCTGAATTCATTAATGAAGCGCTCGTATGATAGGTGGGTGACAGGATTGGCGGCCAGGAAAGCCTGAGCCCACTGCAGCGCTTTATTGTGGAGTGAGTTTACGATTAGGGTAATCTTGCTGAGGTCGGAATCATAATACCTCGGAGCTTGCTGGAACAGTAGACTACATTGCAGCAGGAACCCTCCACAAGCTTCGACGTCGCCGAAGAATGGTTCCAGCTGTAGGCGGTAGTTTTCAGGTGACGGACCAGAAGCGGAAATGGCCGCGATGCTGGAAGCTCCGGGGGGCTGGCGCTTTCTGGCTCCTCTCTCTCTGTGTGGGGTGGGTGGTGCTGGGCCGGGGTCAGAAAAAACGGGGATGGGGCCCCTGGTCTGGGGGGGCCGGACCCCTATGCTGGGGGGTGGGGCTGGGGGACGGCTGTTTGACTACCGGGGGACAGTCTACCAGCTGTCCCTAACTTACCCCCTTCCTCATATAACCTCATATTAGGGTGAAGAGGTGGGGGGCTTAGCCTGCGATGCGCCTTGGGGGGGGGGGGCGCTACTTGGCAGTGGTCCCCCCTCCCATCATTGCTGTATTGAGTGGGCCCCCCCTCTTTCGGTTTTATTTGCACCTTAGAAATGTAGGGCCCTTGGTAGGGGGGGTGAGGGGATATCACTGTGAGTAATCAGGAGATGTCCCCTCAGTGTCCTACCCGCCAATTTTAACTGCACCCCCCTTAGTACACACACCCCTCCCCCTTCAAAATATACATTCCAACATAAACACACATACATGCACACACGTTTTGCAAGGAAGGTGGGACCTAGGACCATCTGTCCCTTACCCCTTCCCTGGTGGGGGTACGGGGCCCTTGGCAAACGGCCGTGTCCCCTGGGTGCCGGTTTCCTGGGCGCGGTGGTGCTCTCTCCGCACGGGGGGGGGGGGGGGGGGTGTTCACATCACACCTGGGCCGGGGGTGTCCGTGTCGCTGGGGGGTTGGCTGGCCCCTGCCTTGCTCCTCCCTGGATCAACCGTGGGCCGGGTGGGTGGCTGCCTGGAGTGCGGAGCGGGTCTCCCTTGGGGGGTACTGGCTCGTACCTGGGGTTGGGGCGGGGGGATGCCCGGAACTCCTGGGTGGTGATGGGCTGCTCGTCTGGGGCTGTGGGCACCCTTCTCGGGTGGGGCCCTGCGTTGGGCTTTCCCGGCTCGGCGGGGGGCTGCTCTCCTGGTTGGGCTGGGGCGGCGCTCCCTTTCCCCCCGTGCCTCCCTGCTCTCTGGCTCTGGGGGCCTCGCGGCGGTCCTGCTGGCCCTGGCCTGGGCGGCGGACTGGGTTGCCCGGGGGACGGTTGTTCCCTGCCTGTTCCCGTGTGGCGTTGGGGGTTCCGGCTGCTGCTGCGGCAGGGGGTCTTGGTGTGGGGATGGCTGGGCACTCTCCTTCCTTCTTTTCACATTCCACCGTCCATTTTAGAAAAACATGAACACTCACCTGAGCACAGGTGTTAGGTCACCTTTGCACTAATAGTTTGCATGACTGAATGACTGAAATATTTCACACTAGTTGGTTTGAAGGCATAAGTATGCGTGTGAACACTATCTGTTTTGTGTACATGTTGACATGTGGACATTTTTTTCAGCTAGCAGGTGTGTTGATAACATTTGAGTGTGTGTGTGGACAGGCCCCGCCCTTTTTGTACTACATTTGAACCTTACTGTAATGATAAACAACCAGTAAACTTGTTTCTTTATGCTGCTTCATGGTCTTATCCCCTCCTATTATCACCCTCCTACCCCCCCCCCTCTCTCTAACGTCCCTCTCTCTTCTTCCCTTTTTTCCTTTTCCGTCCGGTCCAACATCAAAGATTTTCAAACATGATTGAAATTAATAAAGTTTGGCCTCAATTACCAAAGGGGTTTATTCAGACATATCTCTGGTTTGTATGAAGATTAATAACCCCTGTTGTTTAAGTAAAATATGTCCAACACAAGAGGCCCTCAGCTCTCATCTGTCTGCCCAGCTGTTGGACAGGACAGGTTAAAAGAAAAAAAAAAGAAATAGACCCCAACGAGCCAGCAGGGGGCCAAAGAGTTGAGATTTTGAAGACAGATCAGTCCTGGAAGTGTGTGTGTGTGCGTGGGGGGGGGGGGGGGTAAACTGCATTTATTGACCCTCCTCGCAACTGGTCCCATCTGAGACCAGATCCAGGGACCTGAGACCAGAAGCATATTCTCAGCAGGACCAGGAGCTGCAGCATGAAGACAGACTCCAGAGTTCTAACCAAGCATTCAAAGTTTGGAACGTCCTTGAAGAAAAGTGTCCCAAATTGTTTTATCCAAGTGCTGTCAGACAAACCTAGAACCCATCGCTCTTCATTTTTATTAAAGAATTCCTTTGATGTTTCAGGAAGCTCTAATTATTTCCTTCATGATTTGGGTTTTTGCTGGAATAAGCGTGATAGCGCCGTCATCTACAGACGAGTAATGTAATTACTGATAAAGCAACTCGTGTAAACCCCTTTGAATGTCTAAATGATGGACTCCTGTTCCACTCAGGTGAGCCCCCCCCCCCCCGCACTGATAGGAATCTTCACATTTAATTAACTCACTTAAAGACGTTTCATCTCAGGCCTTCCAGCTGCACATATTAAAAACAAGCCTCATTCCAAAGAACAATTGGATGTGAGCGTCACTGCTGACCCAAAGTGGGGCTTTACCGCTACACCGTGGGGGACGCTACACAGACATCTAAACATCAGACCTCCTTCTCTCACGTCTATAAAGATGCTATAGGTCCAAGCTGTAAGAGAACTATCAGAGCTGTTACCTGAATCTGTCTGCAGACCTGTCTCAGCATCACGTTCTCAGTGGAGGACAAGTCTGAAGAATTCAGAAGAAACTTCTTTTCATCTATGAGGAATCATGCTTTTATTCAGGTTTCTGACCTTTAACCTCTATTTCCAACTGCAGTGTATTCTCATCAGCTGTTAAACACTGAGTGTGTTTCTCTGCCTTTGACTGTCCGCTGAGGGAGGATAAGCTGCTGGTTTGAAGGTCAAGCAGGAGGCAATGGGTCTCATGTTTTGGAGTCCTTGAAATGATCCAACTGTGTGTTTGAACCCTGCCACAGGCTGGACACTCCCCACAAGCTGGATACTTTACCACAAGCTGGACACTCCACCACAGGTCTGCGTCTCTGGTTGGTCTGGAAAGGTTTTAAATTCTCTGGAGACTCGAAAACCCGAAAAGGACCACTGATAAATGCTCTATCCATCCATCATCATTCTATCCATTATCCATCCATCCATACATGATGTCTCTGATGCAGGCATTCAGTTTCTCTATATGGTCACTTTCTTCAGGTTTAATAGATAAATACAACTGCGTATCATCTGCATAACAGTGAAAATTAATGCTGTGTTTCCTAATTATGTTTCCTAATGGTAGCATAAACAGGATGGGTCCCAAAACTGAGCCCTGTGGGACTCCATAGTTAACTCGACTGCACTGAGAGGAATGTCCATTTACATTAACGAACTGATACCTATCGGATAAATAGGATTCAAACCACTGGAGAGCAGATCCTCTGATCCCTATGTCCTGCTCTAATCTATGGAGTAAAATACTGTGGTCGATAGTGTCAAAGGCTGCACTGAGGTCTAACAGGACCAGAATAGAAAGTAGTCCCTTTTTCTGAGGCCAATAACAAGTCATTAGAGACTCTAACTAGAGCAGTTTCCGTGTTGTGGTGAGGTCCATTCAACCATTATCCATCCATCCATCCATCCATCCATCCATCCATCCATCCATCCATCCATCCATCCATCCATCCATCCATCCATCCAGAAGGTCCACCATCACCTTCAGGAGACATTTGTCCTTGAGAACTTGACACTCAGGTGTCAGTCACTGTTATCACATTTTAATTGCTTCCTTCCGCCCCCACCCCACTACCCTCTAATCGGAATCTGTCATTTCAAAGGTTCGGGTCTGTAACAAAGGGGACGTTGGTTATTATAATTTACATGTTGTTTGTTTGTTTTGTTGCTCCACCTGTAGTCAGATGTTCTTTCGGTTCCTCCTGTGTCACTTCCAGAGCTTCTCCTGTTTGCCTCTCAGAGCATCTGAGCCTTTTTCTGTCTTCTCACTCTCAAAATGGATCTGATCAGATGGTCTTTTAATTCAATCAACAGTATTTCTCCACGGCTGGACGGTGGCGCAGTGGTTAGCGTTCTTGCCTCAAAGAAGGCCTCCGGTTCAAGTCCCGGCTGAGGGATGTGAAAAACGACATCAATGGGGGACTTTTCTGTGTGGACTTTGCATGTTCTCCCCGTGTATGCGTGGGTTCTCTCCGGGGTCTCCAGCTTCCTCCCACCGTCCAAAAACATGCTTCATAGGTTAATTGGCAACTCCAAATTGTCCCTAGGTGTGAGAGTGAATGGGTGTGTGTTTGTGGACATTCTACCCTGCGACAGACTGGTGACCTGTCCAGGGCGTCCCCTGCCTTTGCCCACAGGATAGGCCAGGATAGGCTCCAGCAGCCCCGTGACCCCGAAAGGGAAAAGCGGTTAAGAAAATGAATGAAAAAAAAAAGTATTTCTCCACAATAACAACCAGGAAAGCCGACCCTTCCTGCCCAGATGGTAGTTTTGGGGCTGAATACACCAACGATGCATGGGGCAGGGTGTCTGTGGATGATGTAGAAGACATCGTCTTATTCAGATGTTTGAGAATCAGATTTCTGACAGCTGGAGAATCTGATGTATCCGGTAGTTTAGAAGCTCCTGACGCTTCTAGATGGGTTCTTGAAGTTCTATGGAGAAACACGACCAATAGCTCGAAGCCTTGCTTGCCCGGCAGTGCAGAGCGCTTGCAGTCCTTAGATTTGTACAAAGAACGGATGACAACATTATGCTCAGATCAGTGGAGACGGAAACAAATCACTCTGAATTTTCATCCATAGAAGCCAACCCACAGATAGACGGACGGACGGACATACGCCTTGGACTCTGGCCGCCTTAGACATCCCATAATCCACTTGGTCGAATCTGTACATTTTTCCCTGGGGGGGCTGATTGCTAATATGCCTAATTCCTCACAAAACTGCATTTCTTTGGGAACTTGAAAATTGTCCAGGTCATGCAGAATGGTAGAAAGATTCTGTTCCAGAAAGAAAGTTGGATCTGTCATCCACAGATAGAGAATAGATCTGAAGTTTTCAATCTGTCTTAGTGAAGACAGATGGATGAATTAAACTTCAACCAACATGCCCGACATGTCAGGTATGTGAAAAAACACAATCCTGTGTGATAACAGAAGACACTAAGAAGTCATGTCCAACCCTCCTCAGACTAGTTCAGTTTTATGAGTTACGTCAGGAATGATTGTAACAGTTAGTCTGCAACAAGAAGAGGTGGAGCCACTGACAGCAAGGACGAGGAGAACAACAATCAGTCTGAAGCTCATCAGACTGATGACATCATCAGACTGATCTGATGATGTCATGTGGATGAAAGGTGAAAAAAGAAGCCACTCCTCAACTTGAGGAGGTTTCAGTGGATGTTAGTCAGGCTGTAAAATCCAGACATGGGATTTAATGGAGGTGGGAGGGAGCAGCTGTCTGTGGACATCAGTGGGAGTAGAAAACAGTTCAGGAATCTGAGGAGGATGACACATGGCTTAAATCCACACATGAGGCTCTGCTTGTGAGCCTGGACTTCCTCCAGCATGGCGGTGAACGAGGTGTAAGGAGCGCTGATGTGAGCGCGCTCCGTCCACACATCTGAATCCAGTCATTTGCACATTGTTCATGATGGTGTTTGATTATATGAAGAAGAACACGGATGCTCTTCTTCTCTTTTGTTCACACATTTTGCCTGTGCGCTATCTTTTAATGAGATCAGGCTTCATTAAAGCAGCCCTCCCACCCAAACCCTCCTCAGGTCTGCAGCGATGGACAGCACATCTCAGCTCATCTCTGCTAATTAAAACAATGAAGCAAAAAGGAACAGGTGGTGTTAATGAAGCTGAGGAACATGCTTCAGCAGATCGGAGCTTGAAGGTCATGCAGGGTTTCGTAGGTTGGTTCTGGTCTGTCTTCATTGTCAGACTTCCTCTTTTTTTTAACAGTTCTCACAAGAACCGCCATGGCAACTACAGGAAATGTTTGGCTGCAGTTCCCTGAACCTCCTATGGAGGCCTTCCTACAGCCAGTTCATTAAATTATTTTCATCTTTGTCCCTGTTTGGAAACCAACCTGACACCTTCTTTTGTGGAGCTGGCATATTGTCCACATGGTGTGTGTGGATGTTTATGTGTGTGTGGATGTCCATGTGTGTGTGGATGTCCATGTGTGTGTGGATGTCCATGTGTGTGTTTGGATGTCCATGTGTGTGTGGATGTCCATGTGTGTGTAGATGTCTATGTGTGTGTGTGGATGTCCATGTGTGTGTGGATGTTTATGTGTGTGTGGATGTCCATGTGTGTGTGGATGTTTATGTGTGTGTGGATGTCCGTTTGTGTGTGGATGTCCATATGTGTGTGGATGTCCATGTGTGTGTGGATGTCCATGTGTGTGTGGATGTCCATGTGTATGTGGATGTTTATGTGTGTGTGGATGTCCGTGTGTGTGTGGATGTCCATGTGTGTGTGGATGTCCATGTGTGTGTTTGGATGTCCATGTGTGTGTGGATGTCCATGTGTGTGTAGATGTCTATGTGTGTGTGTGTGGATGTCCATGTGTGTGTGGATGTTTATGTGTGTGTGGATGTCCGTGTGTGTATGGATGTCCATGTGTGTGTGGATGTTTATGTGTGTGTGGATGTCCGTTTGTGTTGATGTCCATATGTGTGTGGATGTCCATGTGTGTGTGGATGTCCATGTGTGTGTGGATGTCCATGTGTGTGTGGATGTTTATGTGTGTGTGGATGTCCATGTGTATGTGGATGTTTATGTGTGTGTGGATGTCCATGTGTGTGTGGATGTCCATGTGTGTGTGGACGTTTATATGTGTGTGGATGTCCATGTGTGTGTGGACGTTTATATGTGTGTGGATGTCCATATGTGTGTGGATGTCCATGTGTGTGTGGATGTCCATGTGTGTGTGGATGTCCATGTGTGTGTGTGGATGTTTATATGTGTGTGGATGTCCATGTGTGTGTGGATGTCCATGTGTGTGTGGATGTCCATGTGTGTGTGTGGATGTTTATATGTGTGTGGATGTCCATGTGTGTGTGGACGTTTATATGTGTGTTGATGTCCATATGTGTGTGGATGTCCATGTGTGTGTGGATGTCCATGTGTGTGTGGATGTCCATGTGTGTGTGTGGATGTTTATATGTGTGTGGATGTCCATGTGTGTGTGGATGTCCATGTGTGTGTGGATGTCCATGTGTGTGTGTGGATGTTTATATGTGTGTGGATGTCCATGTGTGTGTGGATGTCCATGTGTGTGTGGATGTCCATGTGTGTGTGGATGTTTATATGTGTGTGAATATCCATTTATGTGTGGATGTCCATGTGTGTGTGGATGTCCATATGTGAGTGTGGATCTCCATGTGTGTGTGTGGATGTCCATGTGTGTGTGGATGTCCATGTGTGTGTGGATGTTCATGTGTGCGTGGATGTCCATGTGTGTGTGGATGTCCATGTGTGTGTGGATGTTTATGTGTGTGTGGATGTCCATGTGTGTGTGGATGTTTATGTGTGTGTGGATGTCCATGTGTGTGTGGATGTCCATGTGTGTGTGTGGATGTTTATATGTGTGGGGATGTCCATGTGTGTGTGGATGTCCATGTGTGTGTGTGGATGTCCATGTGTGTGTGTGGATGTTTATATGTGTGTGGATGTCCATGTGTGTGTGGATGTCCATGTGTGTGTGGACGTCCATGTGTGTGTGGATGTCCATGTGTGTGTGTGGATGTTTATATGAGTGTGGATGTCCATGTGTATGTGTGGATGACCATGTGTGTGTGTGGATGTTTATATGTGTGTGGATGTCCATGTGTGTGTGGATGTCCATGCGTGTGTGGACGTCCATGTGTGTGTGGATGTCCATGTGTGTGTGTGGATGTTTATGTGTGTGTGGATGTCCATGTGTGTGTGGATGTCCATGTGTGTGTGGATGTTTATGTGTGTGTGGATGTCCATGTGTGTGTGGATGTCCATGTGTGTGTGGATGTCCATGTGTGTGTGTGGATGTTTATGTGTGTGTGGATGTCCATGTGTGTGTGGATGTCCATGTGTGTGTGGATGTTTATGTGTGTGTGGATGTCCATGTGTGTGTGGATGTCCATGTGTGTGTGGATGTCCATGTGTGTGTGTGGATGTTTATATGAGTGTGGATGTCCATGTGTATGTGTGGATGACCATGCGTGTGTGGACGTCCATGTGTGTGTGGATGTCCATGTGTGTGTGTGGATGTTTATGTGTGTGTGGATGTCCATGTGTGTGTGGATGTCCATGTGTGTGTGGATGTTTATGTGTGTGTGGATGTCCATGTGTGTGTGGATGTCCATGTGTGTGTGGATGTCCATGTGTGTGTGTGGATGTTTATATGTGTGTGGATGTCCATGTGTGTGTGTGGATGTTTATATGAGTGTGGATGTCCATGTGTGTGTGGATGTTTATGTGTGTGTGGATGTTTATATGTGTGTGGATGTCCATGTGTGTGTGGATGTCTATGTGTGTGTGTGGATGTTTATGTGTGTGGATGTCCATGTGTGTGTGTGGATGTCCATGTGTGTGTGTGGATGTTTATATGTGTGTGGATGTCCATGTGTGTGTGGATGTCCATGTGTGTGTGGACGTCCATGTGTGTGTGGATGTCCATGTGTGTGTGTGGATGTTTATATGAGTGTGGATGTCCATGTGTATGTGTGGATGACCATGTGTGTGTGTGGATGTTTATATGTGTGTGGATGTCCATGTGTGTGTGGATGTCCATGCGTGTGTGGACGTCCATGTGTGTGTGGATGTCCATGTGTGTGTGTGGATGTTTATGTGTGTGTGGATGTCCATGTGTGTGTGGATGTCCATGTGTGTGTGGATGTTTATGTGTGTGTGGATGTCCATATGTGTGTGGATGTCCATGTGTGTGTGGATGTCCATGTGTGTGTGTGGATGTTTATATGAGTGTGGATGTCCATGTGTATGTGTGGATGACCATGCGTGTGTGGACGTCCATGTGTGTGTGGATGTCCATGTGTGTGTGTGGATGTTTATGTGTGTGTGGATGTCCATGTGTGTGTGGATGTCCATGTGTGTGTGGATGTTTATGTGTGTGTGGATGTCCATGTGTGTGTGGATGTCCATGTGTGTGTGGATGTCCATGTGTGTGTGTGGATGTTTATATGTGTGTGGATGTCCATGTGTGTGTGTGGATGTTTATATGAGTGTGGATGTCCATGTGTGTGTGGATGTTTATGTGTGTGTGGATGTTTATATGTGTGTGGATGTCCATGTGTGTGTGGATGTCCATGTGTGTGTGGATGTTTATATGAGTGTGGATGTCCATGTGTATGTGGATGTCCATGTGTGTGTGTGGATGTTTATATGTGTGTGGATGTCCATGTGTGTGTGGATGTCCATGTGTGTGTGGATGTTTATGTGTGTGTGTGTGTCCATGTGTGTGTGGATGTCCATGTGTGTGTGGATGTCCATGTGTGTGTGGATGTTTATGTGTGTGTGGATGTCTATGTGTGTGTGGATGTCCATGTGTGTGTGGATGTCCATGTGTGTGTGGATGTCCATGTGTGTGTTCCTGTGATGAAATGGTAAACTTTTTAACCCTTGTGCTATCTTAGATGACCCCCCCCCTTCCATTGAGGTGTTCTCCCTACCATGACAAAGGTGGATAAAGGTGGAAAGATTTCATGTAATCCATGGACACCAGTGAAGATCACAAATCATTGAAGAAAAAAGGTTCAGAGCACTGTCTAGTGGGTCTAGATGACCCAACTCCCAATGTTAAAGTGGCTAGCATAGCACAAGGTTTAAAGTGTAACCCTTCCTTAACCTCACCATGGCGGGGATAAGCTCCAGCAACCCTGTGGCATGTGGTTGATTGGTTTGGAAGTTGGATGAATGCCGGGACTCCTTCAGGTAAGATCTGGTTTTTTGGTTCTGTGCGTCCATCATCTTTATTTCTGGAAGAGAGAAACTGTGTATGAGGACAAAATATTTCTGAGTAAAGAAGTCTTTTCCATCCCACCCCAGAGGTGACACTTTCAGTTCCTGTTTGCAGTTAGATGCAGAATAAAACCTAACTGGAGACAGGTCACTCCCCAAAGTAACCACCAGGGGACGTGTTTTTCCACAACTCCGGTCTAAACCTGACAGAAACAAATGTTTAGTTTGGATCCAAACCTTGGCGTTGCCTTCTAACAGGTGATCGTCTTAGGTAATAGTTCATCTGACTCAGTTTCATGTCATCTGTGTGTTTCTGGAAAATTCTTCCTGTGAAACTCCGCCCTCAGGTGGAGATGCAGCCCGGACTGCCAGCACTCAAAGTACTTTTCAAAGCATCTCTAAATGTGATTCATTGCTGAGAGTTGCACTTACAGATACATCTGTGTGTTTTCCAGCTGCTCTTCATCAATTAATAATATTTCTGTGAGTGCAGAGTGAATGTGGAGCAGAAAGGGCAGCGGAGACGTGGCGGAGACGAGAGCTCAGAAATGCTCACACTAATCAGAAGACCTGCAGGTCAGCGCAGAGACCTCAGAGAAAATGAAACTTTTATTCAGAGGTATTTTTATGAGGAAAACTTCAGTTAGAGTGGAAGAAAAAATCTCCCCCGCCTGTAGAAACATGAGGGTGGAGCGTCATGGGACATGTGTGGGGGTTTGAAACCTTTTATTGGTTTTCCGTTTCTATTCTCGGATCTGGAACGTCCACATCTGAAGATGGTAAACAAGCACAACAATCAGGTAAGCGTTTGGTCCGAGCGTAAGCTTTATATGAAATGGCCTGCAAACGGCATGGCGGCCAGAGCCGTCCGGCTTCTTCTTTATCAAACCCCTTCTCTGCCTCACAGCCCGTCGAGGCAAAAGGAGCAATTTTTCTCCCGATTCGGAGGAAGTAGGATTTGGTTTTCAGTTTAGTGTCATGATTAGCTTTAGTGAAGCAGACCCAGACGTTGGAACCCAGAAGGAAAACGCAGGTGAGTGTTGAGGTAAGTAAAAGATTTATTTATTTTGTCCAGTGAGGTTTGTACTTGTGACTTCATGATGGCGGCACGCAGGAGTGCATCTGCCTCTCATGCTCCCGGTACCAACACCGTTTTCAGGACTGCTTTCGATGACTATGCTTTGTTAACAGACTCTATGGCCAGTCTCACCGATACTACCAGCGTTAAGAAGCGCATAAAATACAGCCGGACCGAAATAACAACCATAAAGGACAGTTTGGACTCAAACACAACAACAGCGGGCCCTGGACTCAAGGCCTTACTGGGCAGGCTGCATCTCCTAAGGACACCGAAGTGGCGCAAGGATATTGGCCGAACAGAGAGCAAGAGGAAGCGGAGTGCTAGCCAGGCTAAATGCTAACGCCGGCAGGCCGCCGATCCCGTCTTTGTTCCTGGCCAACGTCCGCTCCCTGGACAACAAGATGGACATGCTTCGACTGAGGCTGGGGGCTTCCAGTGAGATGAGGAACTCTGCAGTTATTTGTCTAACGGAAACCTGGCTGAAAGACAACATGCCGGACCCAGCCTTTCAGCTCGACGGACGGCTTCTGTTCCGGGCGGACCGCAACCAGCAGTCGGGGAAAACCCGCGGGGGTGGACTGTGTATCTACATCCACAAAGGCTGGTGTACAAACTGCACAGTGGTGAACAGCCACTGCTCCGAGGCGATAGAGCATATGACTGTTAAATGCCGGCCACACTATCTGCCTCGTGAGTTTACGGCGGTGTTTATCATGGCTGTTTACATCCCGCCGGGCGCTAACGCTAATGCTAATGCTAACGAAGCGCTAACGGAGCTGCACAACAACATCAGCTCGTTCCAGCACAAGCACCCGGAGGCTTTTTACGTGGTTGCAGGGGACTTCAACCATGTAAACCTGACAGACCCTCTGCCCAAGTTCCACCAGCACATCAACTTTCCAACACGCGGAAATAATATTCTGGACTGTGTCTACACCAACAAAAAGGACGCATACAGAGCTGTCCCCCATCCTCATTTGTGTTTTTCAGACCACATTGCGATCATGCTGGTCCCTGTTTACCGCCCTCTCCTCAGACGACAGGCACCAACACAGCGGACCATCACAGTGTGGCCTAGTGAGGCTGCATCAGCTCTGCAAGACTGTTTCCAGCACACAGACTGGCAGATGTTCAGGGAGGCAGTTTCGCATGAGGGGGAGGTGGACCTAGAGGATTATGCATCAGGAGTCCTCGGGTACATCAGTAAGTGCACGGAGGATGTCACCAGCACCAGGACTGTAACGGACTACCCCAACCAGAAACCCTGGCTGAACGCAGAGGTGCGGGCTCTGCTGAAACACAGGAATGCTGCGTTCAAGTCAGGTGACAAGGTGGCACTCAGAGCGGCAAGAAGGGAGCTGCATGCTGGGGTGAGGAGGGCCAAGGCCGCCTGTGCTCAGAGGATTCAGGGACACTTTACGTCGAATGACCCTCGGAGTATGTGGAAGGGCATTAAGTGCATTACAGAGCATTACACCAGAGATGCACAATGCCCTGAGGACCCCTCTCTACCAGACGCACTCAACCTCTTCTACTCCCGCTTTGAGGACTCCAACACCGCCCCTCCCAGCACCAAACTCACCATCCCACCTGGCGAAGAGCCTTTCAGTGTGACGCCCGCTGAGGTGAGGAGGACCCTCCAGAGGATCAACCCTCACAAAGCTGCTGGACCCGACAACATCCCTGGACGGGTGCTGAAGGACTGTGCACACCAGCTCACAGAGGTGCTGACAGACATCTTCAACACCTCCCTGATGCAGGCAGTGGTCCCCACCTGCCTTAAAACCGCCACCATCATTCCAATACCCAAATCATCCACAGTGACAGGTCTGAATGACTATCGGCCAGTTGCCCTGACACCGATAGTCATGAACTGTTTCGAAAAACTGGTCATGACACGCATCACAGAATCCATCGGTATCACCAAGGACCGGCACCAATATGCATACAGGTCAAACCGATCCACAGAGGACGCCATCTCCTCTGTGGTCCACACAACCCTCACCCACCTAGAGAACAAGAACGCGTACGTTCGACTGCTCTTCGTGGACTTCACATCAGCTTTTAACACCATCATCCCGCAGACCCTCACCCAGAAACTACACACACTAGGACTGAACCCCACTCTGTGCAACTGGGTCTTGGACTTCCTGACAGACAGACCACAGTCTGTAAAAATCCGCAACGTCTCCTCCTCCCCGATCACCCTCAGCACGGGCTCCCCCCAGGGCTGTGTGCTGAGCCCCCTCCTGTTCAACCTGCTCACGCACGACTGCACAGCGATTCACCCCAGCTGTCTGATCGTGAAGTTTGCGGATGTCACAGCTGACATCCGCAAACAACGATGAGTCCGACTACAGGCAGGAGGTGGAACATCTGGAGAGCTGGTGCAGAGACAACAACCTCTGCATCAACGGGAAGAAGACCAAGGAGATGATCATGGATTTTAGGAAGGACAGATGCCCCCCTCCCCCCATTCACATCGGAGGGGACGCGGTGGAAGTGGTTTCCAGCTTCAGGTATCTGGGCGTGCACATCTCCAGCGACCTCACCTGGAGCACCAACACCTCCTGCCTGGTCAAGAAGGCACACCAGCGCCTGTATTTTCTGAGGAGACTCAGGTGTGCTGGGATGGGGATCTCAGTCCTGACCTCCTTCTACAGGTGTGTGGTGGAGAGCGTCATGACCTCCTGCATCACTGTGTGGCACGGCAGCTGCTCTGCGGCGGAGATGAAAGCTCTGCAACGAGTGACAAAAGCTGCACAGAGGACTATGGGCTGTAGCCTGCCGTCCACCACTGACATCTATACGACCAGATGCAGGAAACGGGCCTCCCGCATCCAGAAAGACCCCACTCACCCCTCACACCCTCTGTTCTCCCTGCTCCCCTTAGGCAGGAGACTGAGGAGCATAAAGAGCAGGACCACCAGACTGAGGAACAGTTTCTCTCCTGAAGCAGTCAGACTGCTGAACTCCGGTTGATCACTGCACCCCCCCCCCCCTCTCCATGGACAACAAGCTAATTCCCAAGTGCAATATCACAG
This sequence comes from Oryzias latipes, assembly GCF_053564925.1. NCBI lineage: Eukaryota > Metazoa > Chordata > Actinopteri > Beloniformes > Adrianichthyidae > Oryzias > Oryzias latipes. Next base: position 35,289,685 of record NC_136257.1, on the reverse strand, counting down.
GGCTGTGCAATGCTTAACATAACATACTGTGCAATTGAAAAATACTTCTGTGCAATACTCCGTAACAGTCTGATATCATTATTGATAGTATATTTATTTATGTCTGAATGTAAACGGCTGGCCCGGGACCAGAGAGCCTAATTTCGTTTTATCATGATAAAATGACAATAAAGTTTCCTGATTCCTGACGAGCCAGGTGACTGAATCGTAGCTCGTAGCGTGACTTGACCGTGACTCGTGACTGGACTGTGGCTCGTAGCTTGACTGGAGTTCAGTAAGGGTTCGAGGTTTGGCAGAAGAGTCCTCGGGATTCCGTATGCAGCTTCTGTTCCGTAAGACTGGATACTTGGTGACCACTCATGGTTAGTTTGTCCTGGAGAGGAGGCATAGAACGAGGTTTGGCAAGAGCATTAATGCATGGACTAAGAAACTTAGGTCCAAGGTGGGACCTTGGACCATCTGTCCCCTACCCCATCCCTGGTAGGGGGTACTGGGTCCTTGGCAACGGTGGCCGTGTCCCCTGGGTGCTGGTTTTCCGGGCCCGAGAGTGCTCTCTCCGCGCAGGGAGAGGGATCCCTGAGCTCTCTGGCAAGGCCAAGAGCCGGGGATCATATCACACCTGAGCTGGGGGGTGTCCGTGTCCCTGTGGCGTGGGTTCTGATCCTTGCCCCTGAGTGCTGGGCCCCGCCAAATTTCTAACAGTGGCCGAGTCTGGTGGGCCCCCCTTTTCTCCGGGGTGCCCCCCTCCTGGATGGGGACGGCTGGCCCCTGCCTTGCTCCTTTCTGGACCAACCGTGGGCCGGGTGGGTGGCTGCCTGGAGCGGGGAGCGGGTCTCCCTTGGGGGGTCCTGGCCCGTACCTGGGGTGGGGCGGGGGGATGCCCAGAACTCCTGGGTGGTGATGAGGTGCTCGTCTGGGGCTGTGGGCACTCTTCTCGGGTGGGGCCCGTCGTTGGGCCCTCCCGGCGCAGCGGGGGGGCTGCTCTCCTGGTTGGGGTGGGGCTGCGCTCTCTGTCCCCCCTTGCCTCCCTGCTCTATGTCTCTGGGGGACTCGTGGCGGTCCTGCTATCCCTGGCCTGGGTGGCGGATGTGATCGCCCGAGGGGCGGTTGTTCTCTACCTGCTGCCGTGTGGCGTTGGGGGGATTCCGGCTGCCGCTGCTGCGGGGGTCTTGGTGTGGGGATGGCTGGGCACTCTCCTTCCTTCTTTTCACATTCCACCATCCATTTTAGAAAAACATGAACACTCACCTGAGCACAGGTGTTAGCTCACCTTTGCATTAACAGTTTGCATGATTGAATGACTGAAATATTTCACACTAGTTGGTTTTAAGGCATAAGTATGTGTGTGAACACTATCGGTTTTGTGTACATGTTGACATGTGGACATTTCTGCAGCTAGCAGGTGTGTTGATAACATTTGAGTGTGTGTGTGGACAGGCCCCGCCCTTTTTGTACTACATTTGACACAACTACCAATTTCAACAAAATATTTCCTGTCTTCCAGATAAGACTTGAGCCAACTTAGGGCAGATCCAGAGATGCCAACCCAGTCTTGGAGTCTGTGCAAAAGGATCCCATGATCAACAGGATCAAAGGCAGCACTCAGGTCTAGCAGGATTAAGACAGTGACTTTGCCATCATCAGTGTTCAGGCGGATGTCGTTGGTTACCTTGATAAGAGCAGTTTCTGTGCTATGATGGGGTCTAAAACCTGACTGAAAAACATCAAATGAATTGTTTAATAAGAGAAAGTCAGTGAGCTGTTGGTAGACAACTTTTTCAAGGACTTTTCCTAAAAATGGCAGATAAGAGATAGGTCTGTAATTATTCAGTACAGTGGGATCAAGACCGCTTTCTTCAGGAGAGGTTTAATGACTGCAGTTTTTAAAACCTCTGGAAATATTCCAGATTGAAGAGACATGTTAACTATTTGAGTAATTGATGGCAACACACTGTTCAGGACAGACTTTAGAAATCTAGTGGGTAACACATCAAGGCAGCATGTAGATGAGCTCAGACGGGTGATGGTCTCTTGGACAGTTTGGTCAGTGACAGGTACAAAGTGAGTCAGCTTAGAGTGAGTAGGTGGCCGTTCGATAGTTATATGTGTTGTGGAGTTGATGGCTTTTTTAATGCCCTGAACCTTGTCATTAAAAATCACAGCAAACTCATTACATTTGGGTGTGCAAACCAGTTCTATTGGTAGCTGGGTTGGAGGGTTAGTTAATCTGTTTACTGTTATGAACAGGACACGAGAGTTGCTGCTGCAACTTCCAATGATTTCAGAGAAGTACCTTTCCCTTGTTCTGCATAAGATCTGGTTGTAAGCGTACAACTCCCCCTTATACATTTCATAATGAACCTGGAGTTTTGACTTGCGCCACTTTCGCTTAGCTCTGCGGCACTGTTGTTTCTGTGCCCTGACTAGATCATCGTTCCTCCAGGGAGCTTTCTGTCTATGTTTTCTCAATTTAACCTTCATAGGGGCAATGGTATCCAGAACATTCAAGATGCTAGAAGTAACAGAATTCAGCATTTCATCAACATTGGCACCAGAGGCGTTTTCAGGGTTAATCATTTCTACAAACTGTGCCCTAGTGCTCTCATTTATTTGTCTCCTTTGGACAACTGCAGGGCCAGGCGGTGGTTTGGGAGCAACAGACAGGTCAAAGAATACACAGAAATGATCAGAGAGGGCGACATCAACCATACTGACATTGTAAATATTAACCCCCTTTGTGATGAGCAGGTCCAGAGTGTGCCCTCTGCTGTGGGTGGGGCAACTTACATGCTGAATTAGATCAAAGGTTTCAAGGACAGCATTGAGCTCTTTTGCATTTCTGTCATTGACATTATCAACATGAACATTAAAATCACCTGTAATGACTAGACCATCAAAGTCTGTGCACACAACTGAGAGCATTTCAGTGAAATCATCAATGAAACTTTGGCTGTGCTGAGGAGGTTTGTACATGACTATGCAGAGTAAGGGAGGAGTGTGTTTTAGCTCAATCTTAAAGGACACATACTCAAATGATGAAAACACACCAAATGATAGTCTGCGGGTTGCAATATTATCTTTAAACAGTGCAGAAATGCCTCCACCCTTTTTATTTTCTCGTATTTCCGATACATGTTTGTAGTTGGGGGGAGTTGATTCGACTAGAACTATGTTTCCTGTGTTTTTGTCAAGCCATGTTTCAGTTAAAAACACAAAATCAAGATTAAAAGAAGAGATAAGATTACTGATTAAAAATGATTCGTTGCATAAAGATCTGACATTGAGTGCAGCAAGTTTGAGATTAGTTTCCTTGGGACTGGTCAAAACCTTCTTGCAAGGGATGTGAACTAGATTTCTTTGATTGGACAGTCTAACTGCCCTTTTTTGCATTCTACGTGGTGCAACTACAGGTATAGCACCAGAAGGAAGTTGTTCATCACAGGGCCCCAGTTTGACATAAGTAAAAGTAAAAGTAAAATATGTCCAACACAAGAGGCCTTCAGCTCTCATCTGTTTGCCCAGCTGTTGGACAGGACAAGTTTAAAAAAATAAATAAATAAATAACTTAGTTGACCAGACTAAGCCCCATCAGGGGCAACGAACTGGCGATGAATGCTGGCGCAGGATTTCCTTACACTATAAACCCAAACAGTTGTACTGGCTCATAACTGTTAAGGTTACACAACTTAAATGTCATTTTGTAGTTGATTTAACTATAAAGTATTAAGCTCTTTCAACATTTATTCAAATTTAACTTAACAGTACTCAATATTTTAACGCTTGTTTGAATCTATCACTCAAAAATTTTAGGATCCCTGAAGTAGGGTCATTATGTCATCAAGTTCTGGTGGCAGGGTCTTTTATTTTGTCAACGTTAGCTCAGCTGGCCATGTTGTATTTGCCGAATGCGAGTATTCGACGTTTGAAATTGAAAGTTGACCATTTGATTTTTCTTCATTGCGTTACGATTTTGCCTCGCTTCAAGACGCCCGAACCTCGATTTTTTTCCCATCAGCCTCATTGCTGTTGTTTTCCTCAGTGGCGTCTTGTCTTCAGCATTTGGTAAGTATCGTTCACGGTTTGATTAAAAATCCTCCTATTTACTAACGTAAATGTGGTTTACTGTTGTTTTAATGCGACATATGTACATTAGTTCGTCATAGCAGATATGGCGACCTGACTCAGTTCTTCTAGTCTTCGGTTACATCCATGGTCTGGACCTACAGTTCCCCAAAAAACTTGAACTTGCCCTTATATTTATTCAGAACGCTGTCATGAGCCGTGAGGACAGCAAACCACTGAAAGGAAAAGAATGTTTCATTGAGTGAGTCTCCCAGAATGGGCAATTTGTTGGTTTAAGTGTTATGCAAGTAATGGGTTTTGTTGTGATCATTTGCTTTTTCTGCTGTACACTACAAAACCCATACTTTTTGTTAATATGTTGTGTTAAACTCTTATAATGCAGTTTTATTGCACTGATTGTTTCTTTATCTTCTTGAAATTTGTGCATTTTTTATAAAAAAAGCAATTAAAAAAAGTGTATTAAGCAATTACTATTGTGTGGCTTTCACGTTTGTTGTTTTTTTTTATCAATGTTAGCTCATAAAAAGTTGTAGTGGGGCAGTATCAATACCTCTGTTTAGAATACATTTCAGATCCAAACATTTTAAGCTGAAGAATTTTAAATATTTTCAATGCTACACACATTTAATGAATTAGATAATTTATAAAACATTTGAGTAAATTTTACATATTTTATGAGTTGAGTAATATTATAAAAATGTAGTTAGTTAAAGCGTTTTTTTTAAGTTGGAAAATATTAAAAACTTTGAGTTAATAATCTTTTTTTATAAGTTGAGGAATCTTAATATTTTTAAAATGAAATAATACAAATTTAAGCCAAATGAAAATATACTTTTTAAATCATTTAAAATGTAAAATTTTAATAATAGAACTTAAAAATGATTGTGTAATCTGTTACACAATAATTTTTAAATTCAGTCAACTCGTTATGGTTTACAGTGTATGTGCGTCTTGTGGTTGATGAGGTGAGTGGTCACAGCTGGTTCGAGTCAGGAACAGAGCAGAGAGGGGAGGGGGAGGAGAGACTGCCAGAGGCACCATGACATTTCCTCCACATAAGTCATGACCCCCTCCACTCTTGTCTGGGTTTCTGTCTTATTCACAAAGATGAAAGCTTATATTTAACGTTTTTTACTGAGAAAGTTTTGTTTGCAGTGTGGTGGCATGAATATCACTTTATACACAAACTCGACCCGAAGGAGTGTCTCGTCACGAATCACCCTAATGAACCTTCGTGGACAGAAAGCTCTGTTCAAAAGCTTTAACTGAACGAGAACAACTCCCAGAGATCTGGGGCCTCATTCATAAAACTTTGCGTAGGATTTGCGTCAGAAGTGGCGTACGGATGAAACATAGGACGTGCGTACGCACAGAAATATTGGGATTTATAAAACCGTGCGCACGCACATCCTACGCATCTTTCCCTTAATAAATCACAACCAATTCTAAATGCAGCGCAGCTTTTGCGGCTTCATGACACGCCCATAGTTGCCCATAAATAGTCCGTGAAACGGCCACAAACACAGAGAGGAAATCAAAACAACGTAACTTCACTCAATGTGAAGTAGAAGTTATCGTTGGCGAGGTGGAAAAGAGGAGAAAAGTGTTGTTTGGAGGGCACAGTGTGGACATTACTAATGCCAAAAAGACACGTGAGTGGCAAACAGTGGCAGACGCCGTAAATGCTGCAGCCTCACAACCTCGGACCGTGGCCGAAATAAAAAAGAAATGGTCGCAGAGGTCCAACAGGACGGCTGGAGGAAGTCAGAACCGGCTCATAAGCCACTCGTCCTCGTTTGCCAGCAAGTCTTCTTGCTGTCTAAAGATGCGTTCACTCTGAATTCTTCCATTTGCCACATCTTCTAAGAGCACAAGATCAGCCATTGTGCGTCATTACGCATTGTGATGGGGCATTTTATTTCCCTCCATTTAATTACATCTGACAAGCTACAGATGTCGGTAATAATCCACGTGGAAATGGGAAATTGATCAGCGCAAATGTAATTTCTTGTTGCTTTCTGAATTGTCGAGACATACGCCATACATTGTTTTATCAAAAATAAAACAAACTAAAGGCATATGCATGAATACCATAATTCCGTAGCTTATGAAGAAATGTTTTACTATGAAAACAACTTTCCCCAGAGGACAATTAGTAAATCTCTATCGATCGATCGATCGATCGATCGATCGATCGATCGATCGATCGATCGATCGATCGATCGATCGATCGATCGATCGATCTATCTATCTATCTATCTATCTATCTATCTATCTATCTATCTATCTATCTATCTATCTATCTATCTATCTATCTATCTATCTATCTATCTATCTATCTATCTATCTATCCATCCATCCATCCATCCATCCATCCATCCATCCATCCATCCATCCATCCATCCATCCATCCATCCATCCATCCATCCATCCATCCATCCATCCATCCATCCATCCATCCATCTATCTATCTATCTATCTATCTATCTATCTATATCTGCTCCTCCAGACGGACACATTAACGAGAATATCAGTTTTGTACATTATTTCGTTCTGTTAACTATATTATTTATGAGGATGAATTGCACAACATGCCAATATTGCAGAACATATTTCACTTTTCTTTTTGCAAATAAGTGTTCATTTGAATTTCTGTTGTAATTTTCGTTTGATTGTTTTTGTTTGTTTCACTGCTGATCGATCAAACGGGTGTTGGTGTAGCTGTTAATTGTCAGACTTGCTTTGTGAAGTCTTCATGTTATTTCTGAGAGGCAGTATTGTCATTTTCACTTTCACGTGTTTCTTCCATCTGCCGACGGCGTCGCCGTTTCTCATTTCACCCGTTTTTGTGCGTACGCCTGGGTCAGAGCGTGGAGGACCGCACATTTTCCCGTCAAGTTTGCTTTTTATAAATCTCAACTATTGCGTAGAGAGTGGCGTACGCCTTCTTTTGTGCGTACGCAACCTTTAGAAATGAGACCCCAGGGCTTTAAGGACTTTTTATCAAGGAGGAGGAACATGAAAGGGAGGAGTAGAACCTAAGAGGAGAAGAACCAATGTGAGGATGGGAACTGAAGAGAGGAAGAGAACCACAAGTAGGAGGAGACCCAAAGAAGGGAGAAAAAATCAGAGAGGGAGGAAGTAAAATGGTAAAGGAAAGCAGAGGAGTGAATAGTTGGGCCCCGTGCAGATCTGCTGCTCACATCCAGAGAACAGAGTTTTAAAGATCTTTAAGAACAATTTTATAAAGTTTATTGCTGAACGTTTTCACTGCAGTTTTTCACACATAAAAGTCGATGCTCTTTTTTTTAGGATCTTTGTACAAATTCAGATGAATCATTTTATTAATTTTTAAGCAGTAAATTCACGTGTCTCATTCTTCCTTTCAGAGATTTTTAGTTGAAACATTTTCACATCAGATTAATCTGGAGATTACGATCAAAACATGACAGCAGAAACGTCCGGAGTCATGGACCCCCCAGCATTGCCCCCCTAACCATTCAGTATTGATGTTTAGATAGAAGTGTGTGTGTGGTGGGGCAGATGTTTGTGTCTGTCAGTCTGATAAGATAAAACATTGTCTGCTCAGTAAATTCACCACAGCATCATCTCAGAAAACCTTTTCTGCATGTCTGCAGTCTGACCGTCTCCACACTGCTGGGGAGGGAGGGGTTTAGGACAGAGATGAAAGCTCCAGATAAGACCAGGGCCACGTTCTGCTCGGTTTGATGCATGTGCCGATTCACAGACATCTGAAGACCTGGTGGCTGCTGGCCCAATGTTGCCATGGCAGCCGCGGTCCGGCTCTCTGCCTCATGGAGCAGAATGAAGTCATTCTAAACAGCAGCCAGACTCTGAGAACGCAGCAGACAAACGTGCAGACTTTAAGCTATAGCAGAGGAATGCGCAGATTCTCAGCACGCAGCCGAGGAAATTACAGACTCTGAACTACAGCAGAGGAATGCGCAGACTCAGAGCATGCAGCCGAGGAACACGCAGACTCTGAGCATGCAGCCAGGGACAATGCAGATACTGAGCACGCAGCACAGAAACACGTAGACTCTGAACATAAGAAGACGAATGCGCAGACTCTTAGGATGCATTAGAGAAACGCGCAGACTCTGAGCACACAGCAGAAAAACATGCAGACTCTAAGCAGGCAGAAAAACGTTTGAAATTGAAAGTTGACCATTTGATTTTTCTTCATTGCGTTACGATTTTGCCTCGCTTCAAGACGCCCGAACCTCGATTTTTTTCCCATCAGCCTCATTGCTGTTGTTTTCCTCAGTGGCGTCTTGTCTTCAGCATTTGGTAAGTATCGTTCACGGTTTGATTAAAAATCCTCCTATTTACTAACGTAAATGTGGTTTACTGTTGTTTTAATGCGACATATGTACATTAGTTCGTCATAGCAAATATGGCGACCTGACTCAGTTCTTCTACTTTTCGGTTACATCCATAGTCTGGACCTACAGTTCCCCAAAAAACTTGAACTTGCCCTTATATTTATTCAGAACGCTGTCATGAGCCGTGAGGACAGCAAACCACTGAAAGGAAAAGAATGTTTCATTGAGTGAGTCTCCCAGAATGGGCAATTTGTTGGTTTAAGTGTTATGCAAGTAATGGGTTTTGTTGTGATCATTTGCTTTTTCTGCTGTACACTACAAAACCAACACTTTTTGTTAATATGTTGTGTTAAACTCTTATAATGCAGTTTTATTGCACTGATTGTTTCTTTATTTTCTTGAAATTTGTGCATTTTTTATAAAAAGTGCAATTAAAAAAAGTGTATTAAGCAATTACTATTGTGTGGCTTTCACGTTTGTTGTTTTTTTTTATCAATGTTAGCTCATAAAAAGTTGTAGTGGGGCAGTATCAATACCTCTGTTTAGAATACATTTCAAGTCCAAACATTTTAAGCTGAAGAATTTTAAATATTTTCAATGCTACACACATTTCAGAGAAACGCCCAGAATCTGAGCATGCAGTTGAGGAATGTGCAGACTTTGAGCATGCAGCACTGAAATGCGCAGACTCTGAGCATGCAGCCGAGGAATGTGGCGACTCTGTGCACACAGCAGAGGAACGGCAGACTCTGACCAATCAGCTGCAAAAACAGCAGTTTATGAATGTTTCCTTGTCTTGCAGACAGTCTGGGATGGAGCTCTGAGGCACAGACTGCTGCTCATCACTTCTGGTTTGAGGGGAAAAGCAAAGTTTGAAAAATATTTGTAACTGTTGCCATGGCCACATGGGAAATGGGGGGAGTCACAGTCCACATTAGAGGAAGTTTGTAAAGCCTGAGATGTGGTCTTCCCCCTGACTGTCTGCTGAGGATGCAGAATTTGTGGCTGCACTGCCTTGGTATCACATGTTTGGTTTCACACATCGCTGTGGCAGAAAAACCAGGGAAAGGAGGTCAGAAACATGTTTGAGCAGCACCTGACTTGTCCTCGAATAGGAGGAGCAGAATGTTATCAGGGTTAAATCGGGCCACAGGCTCCTCTTCACGTCCAGGGCCGCGCTGAAGAGAGGCAGACGTGGTGAGTCAGAAAAAGAGAAAATAAGGTGAAATAAAGACTGAGGAACAGAGAAAGCGCCTGAAGCTCCAAACAATCTCATGAGTGCACCGTGGCGGCGTCTGGGAGAAGGTCAGAGCTTTCATTCTGAAAGGGAGGAAATTGTTCGACCCGCTGAAACTGTTTACTGCTGGAGATATTAGTTCTGAGCCTTTTGCTCTTTGCTGAACCTCCAACATGCCGCAGGAGAAGCAACAGCAGCTGAAGGCCTTTGGGAACTTTGGAAACAGAACTCAGAAGATGCAGATGTGGACAGTCCAGCAAAGGTTCATCCTCCAAAACAGCTGATCTTTACAAAAGTGACTCACGGCTGCTGAGGCGGAGAGGTCGGTTTCTGTCTGCAGGACCAACATTCATCCAGCCAACATCCATCTGTCCATCTTTCATGGAAGGTCAGGGTCAGTCTGTGGTTCAGGGTCTGCTGTAGATGGAAGACTGTCGTCCTCTGGGTGTCCCGTTTGTTCAGCTGAAGGAACACCAAAGATGTAGATGGATGTCCTGACCAGGGGCCAGTCAATCACATGTCAGCACCAGGAGCCTAAGGGCCCCTCACAACACAATTATATCAGTCTGCCTTCCTTCAAAAGCAATTCCACAACATCAATAGTGGGCCATTGTGTGGGCCAGACGTGACCACAAGCGCCGATCGATGGCCATTTATTCTGCTGTGGATTCTCTCTTTGTTTCTTGGGGGGAAGGGGTGCACTAACCAGGTGTAGACTTTTGTTTGACAGCAGAGACAGGTGAGGTGAGGCGGACAGGACCCTCGACGGAGCTGAGAACACAGGAATAAAAGTAGAGATGTTTTACCAGAACCTGTCCAGAGAATTCCGGCCCATATCAGCGGCTGGTTCCGTGTCGCGGGGTTCTCTCAAGAAATTCAGAAAAAAATACAAAAACAAAAACGGGTAGGCAAGCCAGGAGAGATTTCACAGGGTTTTTACCCTTTTTAATAGAGTCTTTGGGAGACACACAAAAAAATAAAGCAGGGATGAAAGCAAAACAACATAAATTCATCTGATTTCAGATCATATCACCTTCAATTGTGTTTGAATTTGAATGGCACTCCTTCTGCCCATTTCTCTCTCTCAAACTCTCAGTCCCTCTGCCATGATGAGAGTGAGGCTTCCTCCCCATTGTGAGAGTGAGGCGCCTTCTTATGTACCTCTTGCCACTCCCACATAATTGGGCACCCTACTTAGAAAATTGTAAAGAAAGTTATTCTCAAAATATTTCATATTTCCTTCAATATTTAAATTGTCCTTCATCACGTTAACTTCAGCCACAAATAATTCAACTGAAATTATACAAAGAAAAAACAAGACACAAAAACAAGATAAATTAGGAACAGCTGTTCCATAAGATTCACAACAATATATAAACAAAAAAACAAATCCCTCGGTTTGGCTGTCAACGGAGGGGGCGTGGCTAAGACGCCGCTGCTGCTGAGCTGCTGCTGAGCTGCTGCTGGCTGCCGTGAGTAAGCGTTTCTATGTATGTGTATGCTGAAAACTACTGATGACCGAAAATGTTTGGTTATGACGTGGACGCGCGCACGACCCTGTGTGGGTGTGTGTGTATGTGTGCTCACGGTGTTCGCTCAGGCCGAGAGACGGAGCCGTTTCCTCATCATGGTGGAATTCCTGCCTTCATCACTGTCCGGACAGCAGGGAGAAGTGCCACGCAGGAATGAAGCACTGGCATTGGTCTGAAGAGGATCCCAAAATGTATTCACTAAGGAATCCACATCAGTTCGGGATAGACCATCAGCATGACGACTCTGAGGTCCTCACATGCACAGTAGTTCAGCGACTAGTGTCACGGGTAAGAGGGCGGAGTCACAAGCAGCCTGCAACCAGACACCAAAGAAAAAGATGAAGACAAGAAGAAAAGACCGAACAGATCAGAAAAAAGACTCCATTTACTGCTAACGCTCACAGGACAAGATCCCAATGTGAAGAGCATCCATCCGTTTGTCCATCTGTCCATCCAACCGTCCATTCGTCCGTCCATCCGTCCATCCATCCATCCGTCCATCTGTCCGTCCGTCCATCCATCCGTCTGTCCATCCAACCGTCCATCCGTCCGTCCGTCCATCCATCCATCTGTCCATCCAACCGTCCATCTGTCCGTCCGTCTGTCCATCCATCCATTCGTCCGTCCATCCGTCCGTCCATCCATTCGTGCGTCAGTCCATCCATCCATCCATCCGTCAGTCCATCTGTCCGTCCGTCCATCCGTCCATCCATCCATCCATCCGTCCGTCCGTCTGTCCATCCAACCGTCCATCTGTCCGTCCGTCCGTCCGTCCATCCATCCGTCCGTCCATCCATCCATCCATCCGTCCATCCGTCCATCTGTCCATCCAACCGTCCATCCGTCCGTCCGTCCATCCATCCATCTGTCCGTCCATCCATCCATCCATTAGTCCATCCGTCCGTCCATCCGTCCGTCCATCTGTCCGTCCATCCATCCATCCATCCGTCTGTCCATCCAACCGTCCATCCATCCATCTGTCCATCCAACCGTCCATCTGTCCGTCCGTCCATCCATCCATTCGTCCATCAGTCCATTCATCCATCCGTCCGTCCATCCGTCAGTCCATCTGTACGTCCGTCCGTCCATCCATCCATTCGTCCGTCCATCCGTCCGTCCGTCCATCCATTCGTCCGTCAGTCCATTCATCCATCCGTCCGTCCATCCGTCAGTCCATCTGTACGTCCGTCCGTCCATCTGTCCGTCCATCCATCCATCCGTCTGTCCGTCCGTCCGTCTGTCCATCCAACTGTCCATCTGTCCGTCCGTCCGTCCGTCCGTCCATCTGTCCATCCGTCCATCCATCCATCCGTCCGTCCGTCCATCCATCCATCCGTCGGTCCATCCATCCGTCCGTCCGTGCATCCGTCAATCCATCCATTCGTCCGTCCATCCGTCCGTCCATCCATTCGTCCATCAGTCCATCCATCCGTGCGTCCGTCCATCCATCCGTCCGTTCATCCGTCAGTCCGTGTGTCCGTCCATCCATCCATCCGTCCATCCATCCGTCCGTACATCCGTGCGTCCGTCCATCCATCCGTCCGTCCATCCGTCAGTCCATCCAACCGGCCATCTGTCCGTCCATCTGTCCGTCCATCCATCCGTCCGTCCGTCCATCCATCCATCCATTAGTCCATCCGTCCGTCCATCTGTCCGTCCATCCATCCATCTGTCTGTCCATCCAACCGGCCATCTGTCCGTCCGTCCGTCCATCTGTCCGTCCATCCATCCGTCCGTCCATCCATCCATCCATTAGTGCATCCGTCCATCCATCCATTCGTCCGTCAGTCCATTCATCCATCCGTCCGTCCATCCGTCAGTCCATCTGTACGTCCGTCCGTCCGTCCATCCCTCCGTCCATCCATTCGTCCGTCAGTCCATTCATCCATCCGTCCGTCCATCCGTCAGTCCATCTGTACGTCCGTCCGTTCATCTGTCCGTCCATCCATCCATCCGTCTGTCCGTCCGTCCGTGCGTCCGTCCGTCCGTCTGTCCATCCAACCGTCCATCTGTCCGTCCGTCCATCTGTCCGTCCATCCATCCGTCCGTCCATCCATCCATCCGTCCGTCCATCTGTCCGTCCATCCATCCGTCCGTCCGTGCATCCGTCAATCCATCCATTCGTCCGTCCATCCGTCCGTCCATCCATTCGTCCGTCAGTCCATCCATCCATCCGTCCGTTCATCCGTCAGTCCTTGTGTCCGTCCATCCATCCATCCATCCATCCATCCGTCCGTTCATCCGTCAGTCCTTGTGTCCGTCCATCCATCCATCCGTCCGTCCATCCATTCGTCCGTCCATCCGTGCGTCCATCCATCCGTCCGTCCATCCGTCAGTCCATCCGTCCGTCCGTGTGTCCGTCCATCCATCCATCCATCCGTCCGTCCATCCGTCTGTCCATCCAACCGTCCATCTGTCCGTCCGTCCGTCCGTCCATCCATCCGTCCGTCCATCCATCCATCCATACGTCCATCTGTCCATCCAACCGTCCATCCGTCCGTCCGTCCATCCATCCGTCCGTCCATCCATCCATCCATTAGTCCATCCGTCCGTCCATCCGTCCGTCCATCTGTCCGTCCATCCATCCATCCATCCGTCTGTCCATCCAACCGTCCATCCATCCATCTATCCATCCATCTGTCCATCCAACCGTCCATCTGTCCGTCCGTCCGTCCATCCATCCATTCGTCCATCAGTCCATTCATCCATCCGTCCGTCCATCCGTCAGTCCATCTGTACGTCCGTCCGTCCATCCATCCATTCGTCCGTCCATCCGTCCGTCCGTCCATCCATTTGTCCGTCAGTCCATTCATCCATCCGTCCGTCCATCCGTCAGTCCATCTGTACGTCCGTCCGTCCATCTGTCCGTCCATCCATCCATCCATCCGTCCGTCCGTCCATCCATCCGTCCGTCCATCTGTCCGACCATCCATCCGTCCGTCCGTGCATCCGTCAATCCATCCATTCGTCCGTCCATCCGTCCGTCCATCCATTCGTCCATCAGTCCATCCATCCGTGCGTCCGTCCATCCATCCGTCCGTTCATCCGTCAGTCCGTGTGTCCGTCCATCCATCCATCCGTCCGTCCATCCATTCGTCCGTCCATCCGTGCGTCCGTCCATCCATCCGTCAGTCCATCCGTCTGTCCATCCAACCGGCCATCTGTCCGTCCGTCCGTCCATCTGTCCGTCCATCCATCCGTCCGTCCATCCATCCATCCATTAGTCCATCCTTCCGTCCATCTGTCCGTCCATCCATCCATCTGTCCATCCAACCGTCCATCTGTCCATCCAACCGTCCATCTGTCCGTCCGTCCGTCCATCCATCCATTCGTCCGTCAGTCCATTCATCCATCCGTCCGTCCATCCGTCAGTCCATCTGTACGTCCGTCCGTCCGTCCATCCCTCCGTCCATCCATTCGTCCGTCAGTCCATTCATCCATCCGTCCGTCCATCCGTCAGTCCATCTGTACGTCCGTCCGTTCATCTGTCCGTCCATCCATCCATCCGTCTGTCCGTCCGTGCGTCCGTCCGTCCGTCTGTCCATCCAACCGTCCATCTGTCCGTCCGTCCGTCCGTCCATCTGTCCGTCCATCCATCCATCCGTCCGTCCATCTGTCCGTCCATCCATCCGTCCGTCCGTGCATCCGTCAATCCATCCATTCGTCCGTCCATCCGTCCGTCCATCCATTCGTCCGTCAGTCCATCCATCCATCCGTCCGTTCATCCGTCAGTCCTTGTGTCCGTCCATCCATCCGTCCGTCCATCCATTCGTCCGTCCATCCGTGCGTCCGTCCATCCATCCGTCCGTCCGTCCATCCGTCCGTCCATCCGTCCGTCCATGTGTCCGTCCATCCATCCATCCGTCCGTCCATCCGTCAGTCCATCCGTCCGTCCGTGTGTCCGTCCATCCATCCATCCATCCGTCCGTCCATCCGTCTGTCCATCCAACCGTCCATCCATCCATCTATCAATTTCCTTTCATGAGAGTGAAAGATCTCATCTCATAGGATTTCATGAGAGATCTTATGCTCACCTGGAATGATTATGGAGACATACGGTGTTCCTGCTCGGAGGATGGACTGGAATTCTTACCAGGGGTTGGGAGAAAGTTCTGACAGAATGCTGATGGTCACTGGTCCACTGAATAAAAAGAGATGAAGCAGATAAATGTAGCTACCTCCTTTTATGGATCGGGGAAAAGTGGCGTGATTGTTTTTTCCTCCAACACATGCAGCCTCAAAGGAAACTAAACAGCTATAGAGAGCGCATGCCACCCAGATACACGAGTCATTAAACGATGCAGACAGAGCAGGATTCACTTCAACAGTCTGTCTCTGAGCTGCTGGTCAAAGTCTGTGGTTACCCAAACAGTGAGATCACACCAATGGTGTCCAGATAACAGAGGTCACTTTGAACAAAGGTCCACCTACAGGACACGTACCTCCTGTGTGAGACCACAAAGTACCTATGAGGTGTGTCCCACTGAGGGAAAACAGAGCATGGAATAGAAAAACTCAAATCAAACACCCCAGCCCACCCAAAAGATTTGAACCAATCGGTTTGAGCGCTGTAAATGTTCAGATGCACGTCTTTGTAAACACAACAGAGACTTCAATCTAGGAAAGAAAATTGAACTGAAAACAAAGAAAAGTTTTATTGAACATCAAAAAGATGTGCTGAGGTAAAAGAGGTTTAGGAAGTGAAACAATAAGAGAGGTTTATGAATAATTTCAGTTACAGATCTGTTACAGCTTCCAGGAAAGATCTGGGAAAGTTCAGAAGACTGAAGAACAAACCGTGAGGAAAAGAACCAAAATAAAAGCCAACAACTAGAATACAAAAGACGCTTCCATTCTGAAAACAGGAAAGACCACTCCCTAAATACAGAAAGCTAATTGATAAGTACCGGCAGCTGTGACTGTGTCAGAGAAGTCAGGGGTCAAGACATCCATGAGAATTCACAGCCCAGATGCCCCAAAACACGGGGCAATTCACAACAATATCAGCTGTCCTTCCTATTTTCCATCAACTTCACTTCATATTCTAAAAGTGAATGAATAATCCTCACAGAGTTCATAAGCGTGATTAGTTTTTCCTCACTGAAGTGCTGCAGCAGGTGATAACATGCAGACTGAAGCTGTGACGCTTCCAGCAAAGCCACAGATTCTAAAGTCACACGGACTTCATTTTAGCACGGCGGGAAAACAAAAGTGGACAAATGCGTCCGGCTTTTCTTCCCAGCAGGAAACATTCCTGTGTGGGGAGCTGGGCGGTGCCGATAAGCCGCTCCGCTGCCAGCTTGGCGGCAGAAAACAGTCCAATCAATACATCGTTAATTATCAGTTTAATGTGGACAAGCATGGGGGGGTCGGGGGCAGCCTGGGGGTGGCATGTCAAGTGGGACAGATGGAAGAACACCCCCAAAGATTAGAAATGACTTTTTTCTTCAGACTTTTGTGGATGACAAGTTTCTGCGCATATTTTGTGTTTTATGGGATTTTTACAGTCAGATTAGGATACCTTTATGGTGTGAGAGCCCCCACCCCAACCAAACATTTAGTCCACTTTCAGTCACTTTGGTTCCAAACTGCAGACTCTAGTAAGATTAGATAAGATAATGCATTATTTATCCCATGAGAGGAAATTGATGTTACAGCAGAGCAGAAAACACCAGACCAGCAAGTGTAATCTAATTACTAGGGTCCGAAAAAACAACAAAACATATTCCAGTTTCTTCTTATGTTGAAATTTAGAAAAACAAAGACCACTGAAGAAGGAGCACACTGAAGACATCAGGAACGAGGAAAATCCAGTCAGGGGAGGCAAACAAATCCAACATCCGTGATACAAAGACCAAAACTCTGAGGCACAAAAGGCAGATCGATGCACCAAGGAGACAGACTACACCTCACCCATGAACAGAAAAAACAGCAAAAACCGTGAGAACGGTGAACAATAAACCACTAAAGAGTATGAAGAACTGGCAGTCCTAAATCCTGAGCTCACAGGCGAGATGAATGAAAAAGATTAGGCAAACCAGGTGGAGACTTGCAGAATGGAGAGCAAGCCAGGTAAACACAGAGTTAATGTCGACTAAAGGTAGAGTTAACGTAGAGTAAACGTGGAGTTAATGTGGAGTATACGTAGAAGTAACAGAGTAAACACTTTATTCAACCTTCATTTTACCAGGAATTCTCTTGAGATAAAAAACATTTCCAAGAGGCATTGGCACTTACACACAAAAACAGATAAACACAAAAAGAGGAAAATAAAACTAATTTAAATCAGCTGAAGAATAACATGTACACTCGTTGGTCACACACTCAGAATGCTTTGTTTTAAAGCATTTTTGGGAGATATGTTGCTGCAGGCGCAGAGACTTCTGAGCGCTAATCCACGGGAGCAGAGCAGCAGAGGAAAAGGCACTTTTTCCAAAATCTGTGTGGTTCCTGGGAACGAAGAGGAGGAGCCGGGGTTAGGATCAGAAGTTGTATCCACTGTTAGCACGAGACAGGAGACGGCATAAGTTTGATGGTACTTTTCCATATAGCCAGTGTCTTTGTTGTCTGAGGCTGAGTGAAGGCTGTGAAAACAGAGCGTTCAGGTCACAGGGACTGGGATAAAGCGGAGAGCACTGTGATAAACTGAGTCCAGGCGGTGGAGAGCTGAACAGAATGTCCCCATAATCCAGTACTGGAAGGACTTTGGAAACCAGCCTGTAATCCATTTTGTGAACGGGCTCTGGAGAAGGTCACACATTTGGTCTTTTTTGCATGAAGGACCATCTTACACTGAAGGAGAGAAAAATGGAAAGCTCTCTGGAGCTCATTCCCACCATGACTACTGGAGGAGGCAGTTGTGCCGATGATTGTATCATCTGCATATAGATGGAACTTAACAGTTGGTAATTGACTACCCAAGTTGTTTTTAAAAATAGTGAAAAGCAAAGGGGCCAAAATCAACCCTTGGTGAACTCCTCTACTGATGTTCAAGAAGTCTGATTTCACACCTTCAATAAACACACATTGTGTCCTCTCTGAGGGAACCCAATGTGTCTTCCTAAACCACTCAATGGCAGAATCTCCCACACAAACGTCACTAATTCTGTTTAGTAGATCAATAGTAAAGGCTTTAGACAGACCAACAAAGAGAGCAGCACAATGCAGTGTTCTATCCAAGGCATTGATTATGTCACTTGATACAGACAATGCAGCTGTTATGGCACTGCAGAGGAAATGTAGAGTTAACTTAGTGTTAATGTCATGTTAATGCAGTGGTAATGTAGAGTTAATGTAGAGTTATGTTCTCCATGTGTTCTGATCTTATATAAAAGTGAACCATCGTTCCTTGTCCCCGCATGACTGCAGCTCTGCAGACATTACGCCCCGTGTTTCTTCCACAGCCTGGCGTGGCGGCAGCCAGGGGGCGGTCCTTCCATCTTAACTGGAGCAGGAGAAAATGTGATATTTTCCAGGGGCAAACGGAGCCACTCAGCCTCACGGAGGATGGGCTCATTTGTACCGGGTCACAATCTGACATGAACTCTGTGTGAACCTGACACCAGTCCAGGTCATTCTGGTGTAAAGTCCAAGTCCAGAAGATCTTACCGGTACGGTTCTGACAATACATGCTGTGCCCCCCCCCCCCCCCCCCACACACACACAATCTAATTCAAGCTAATTAAAACAGGAACTGCTGGTAAATGGTAGCATGAACGCATCTGATCCGCTCTTGTGCTGAAAGACAGCTTAGTCGTCCCCCCCCCCAACGAGGGTTAACCTTTGATCTTAACCTGAGGAAATATGCTCTGCACTTTCAATGACATTCCAAAGAGAAGCCAACCCCCCCCCCCCCCCCCCACACCCTTGTTTAAAGAGCATTTGTGGGCCGTAGAGAAGGCCAGCTTCCAGGACTGGTGCGGGGGGGCCTTTCATGACAGGGTGTTGGTGACATGCTGGACCATGTCTGATCCCTAGTGGCTCCAGCTCATGGTCTCCATGGGCCAAAGTTCTGCTGCAGATGCTGCTGGAGGATCAGAACGAGTGCAGAAGATTCAGGAGGTCCGTCGGTACCGATTCAAGTCAGTAACAGGAGTCTGCAGTCCCTCACAGTTCAGGTCAAGGAAACGCGGTGAAGCATGTCACCACCATTCCAAGTTCCTGGTATTTCTCCAGTTTCTCGTGTTCCTTCTTCTTGATGTTTCCATTGTTTGCCACTGCCACATCCACCACAACGGCATGGTGAGGAGCTTTCGTGTTTTAACATCCGTGGTCTGTATCTCTTCCTTTGGCCATCTTATTATTCCTGCAGGGTATCTGATAACTGGCAGTGCATAGCTGTTTATTGCCCGGGCCTTATTTTTGCCATTGAGCTGGCTTCTCAGGTCTTGCCTTACTCGTTGGAGGTATTTAGCTGTTGCAGCTTTCCTTGTTGCCTGCTCCAGGTTGCCCTTTGCCTGTGGAATTCCAAGGTACTTGTAACTGTCCTCGATGTCTGCTATTGTTCCTTCTGGGAGTGAGACCCCTCCTGTGTGGACTACCTCGCCTCTCTGGTCAGGTTAGTGTTAGGTCGCTGGTCAGGTGTGGTGAACGGTGGAGTTCTTGTTAAAGTCCATTTGAAATCTGAACTTATGCGTTAAATCCACGAGACGTCTGCATAGCAACAAGATTTCTTAACTTGGATCAAACTGAACTTTAAACATCAAAACAGGACCAAACAGATTAATGCCACAGATGAAAAGTCCAAATCAAGCTGAGGTCATCTCCGTCAACCTGCAGCACCTGTCAGTCTGAATGCAGGGCAGCGTTCACTCTTGTCCCTGTAAGTCCAGACAAAGCCTCAGATGCGCTGGAACAGAGCGTGAGAGAAAGTGGCCTGCTTCCCCTCACTGTGCTGCCGCCGGCTCTTTGAAATGAAACATGGTGTTGACAGCTTTACTTTCCTCGCCTGAGCGGGTCTGTGGTGCAGGACAGAAAGGATCCCTGACAGGCGGCACGCTGCGCTGCCGGAGCAGAGAAACATGAAGGCAGCTGGAGGATTTTTATAACCGCAACTATGCTGTGAAAAACAAAATACAAGCACTTTTCTTTATAATGTTTCTATAGCAGAAAATAATCTGAAGGTTTGAACGGATCAAAGGTTTTAAAACTCATGTGACGAATAAGCAGAAGTTAAATCTTCACTCAGGCTTAGTTTCCATGACAACCTCAGTCAGTCAAACAGCTGAGTAGCTAAATGTTTCCATCTCTGGCAGAAATAACTCCAAGTCTAAACAGTTTAGTTATCTTCATGCAGGAAGTTTTAGCGCTAAAAGCTCACCTGGCTAAGAAGAGGTACATCGTTAATGATACGCTATCGAGGGGAAATTGCCAAAGTGATTGGTCTGAGTCGGCCCGAGTCATTGTTCCTATGGTAACCACTCTCACCAATCACAAG
This sequence comes from Oryzias latipes, assembly GCF_053564925.1. Lineage (NCBI taxonomy): Eukaryota > Metazoa > Chordata > Actinopteri > Beloniformes > Adrianichthyidae > Oryzias > Oryzias latipes. The sequence goes on along the minus strand of NC_136257.1, from coordinate 35,269,051 downwards.
TGAGCTTGTTGTGAAGCCACACCCCCACCACTTAAAAGCAGGCTGCACGAAATCTGTCAATCATTTTGAACATGGGGCCAACAGGCTCCGCCTACTTTTGTCTGAGATCCAGATACGGCGTCTTCTCTGAAGTTCTTAAGTCCAAACCGTTTCAAATATTCCTCACGGTCCCAGAGAGTCCAAAATATTTAAAAACGCCTTCAATGCTAAATGGCGTTTACTTATACAGCGCTTTTCTACCTTCTTCTAGGCCCAAAGCGCTTTGCAGTCACACACACATTCACACACTGGTGGCGGCTCCGCTGCCGGACACAGGCGCCCGCCTACCACCAGAGGCAAGGTGGGGTTCAGAGTCTTGCCCAAGGACACTTCGACTCATGGGCGTGCAAGGATCGAACCTGCAATCTTACGATCGTGGGTCGACCGCCCTGAGCAGCGGTCATTTTAAATGTCATAGTTTTCAATAGAAACAGAAGTGGATTCATGTAAACAGAGTTCTTCCTGGCTGAACACAGAAGGATAGAAATGCAGGAAAGTTTTGTGCTGAAATCATTTTCAAAACATTTATGAAGTGAAATTCGCCAAAAAACTAATAGGGAAGCCTCAGTTTGCTGGAAGGAGTGTCCCAAAGAACAACTGGAGGGGTTGTGTGAGTCCAGAGGACAAACGGGGAAGGTAAACATCAAACCGATCCGATTTCTGCTTCCTCTGAAGCTCTGAGCTTCGGCTGAAACAGCTGCAGGTAAAATGACGTGTTTGTCGCCTGCTTTGGGTTGTCACGCTCCTTTCTGAGGAAGGAGGCATTTCTCCATCTGTTCCTTGTTTGTAACTTTCTTTGTGCCCAGGCGCAGCGTGTGGAGCGTTCAGCCGCCATGTGACAGCCAGCTTTCAACGCTGGGATTAGGAGCGCTGAGGGTTCCTCATGTCTGCCTGAGAGCCGTGAAAGATTCATTTAGTCCTCTGAAGACCAGCAGCCGCGTGACCTTTAATGTCCTCCTTGGAGCAGCGTCACTGATGAAGGACCTCTCCTCTTCGTCAGTGGTCCCCAACCTCGAGGACCGACCCGGGGGGTCACTTGGTACCAGGCTGCAGGGAAAAAAAACGTCATTTACTCTAATTTAGTTTAATTATTAACTAAATCTGAAGGAAGTTTTTTTTTTTTTGTAAAAGCATCCAGATTTTGTCCTCCGACTCTGTTCTGTTGTTCTTGGCCCTGCAGGGGGTGGGTGGGTGGGTGGGGGGCAAAACCTTTATTCCAGTGGTGGAACAGATGCTTCACACTGCACCAACAGGCACTGATGACCAACGGGTCTCTGTGGTTCCTGTTTACTTCTCACACATTAGTCCTAGCACCACCCAGAAAAGCTGGGGGGGTCATTGTTTTGGCGTCTCCCCTGCTGCCCGTCATCACCTAGTTTGTAAGTGAGGGTCTTCAGAGGAAGGCGGATCAGGAAGGTGTGGACTAACGAGTGGAGAACGTAAACATGGAACGTTCTCATGGAGAGCTGGACTCAAGCCTGGGGGGGGGGGGCACCATTCATCCCAAAGAAAATTCTGCTGCCATCTGGTGTAACTTAATACCCCCCCCCCCCCCCCCAGCCTCATTTGGAAAAAAGCTAAAGTGAAGCTGGAGAGCCAACAGGAAGCGTGAATCATCTCCCATCATGCAGCGGGGCCGTTCGCTCGTCTCTCAGCGGGCCTCATCAGTGAGCTTGTATACTGCTCTAATACATGCCAGCCGCCCTGTCGGCCCCCCCAATGCCACAAAGCACCCGACCTATTATTACAGCCCCCCCACGCCGGCATGCCGCTGCTGCTCTGAATGCACGGCAGATTGGAGGAGGAAGTGACGGCGCGCTGCGGTGTTTGACGGGGGTGGGACCCACGGCGTGAGTATTTACAGAAAATTGATTCTGAGCATCGGCACGTTTCAGCCATCCGAGAAATCAGAGAACAAGCAAACATTTGCTCCTGAACTCAGCAGCGATTGAGGACCTGCAACCCGAACCCATCAAACCCCTTCAGGAGGACGATGGAGGCTGCAGGTCCAGACTGGACTTGTTAATGATGCCTTACAAACCGTCAGGAGTGCACTCCATGTTGTTGCCCCCCTGAAACCTAAGTTCGTCAGACAAAACCGAGTAGCACCGTGGTTTAACGCTCATACACGTTCTCTTAAACAAGAAAACCGTAAGTTGGAAAGAGAATGGCGCCGCTCCGGTTCAGAGCAGTCTCTGGATATCTGGAAATATAGCCTATTAAATTATAAAAAAGCTCTGCGTAGAGCTAGAAGCCAGTACTATTCAACCTTAATATCAGAGAATGGAAACAATCCAAGATTTCTTTTTAGCACTATTGCTAAATTAACTCGCAGTCAGAGCTCAGTAGAACCACATGTTCCTGTTTCTCTCAGCTCTGATGATTTTCTTACATTTTTCGATAGTAAAATCTCAAATATTAGACATAAGTTAAATCAAGTTATTCCTACTATCAGCCCAGAACAGGCTGAAGCGGTAGAAATGGAGGCATCCATAGAAACCTCTGTAACATTAGACTGCTTCACTGCTGTGGATCAAGTGGAAATAACATCAATTATTACGTCCTCCAAATCCTCAACTTGTCTGTTAGACCCAATTCCCACCAGACTTTCTAAAGAAACTTTTCCCCTAATTAATGATCCCATATTAACAATGATAAATGCCTCTCTGGAAACGGGTTACGTGCCACAGTCTTTTAAATATGCAGTTGTTAAACCTCTTCTGAAAAAGCCCAGTTTGGATCCTAGCATCTTGGCCAACTATAGACCGATATCAAACCTGCCCTTTATTTCTAAAATCCTAGAAAGAGTTGTAGTTAAGCAGCTTTACTGCCACCTACAGGACAACAGCCACTTTGAAGACTTTCAGTCGGGGTTTAGACCTCACCACAGTACGGAAACTGCACTAGTTAGAGTCTCTAATGACTTGTTATTGGCCTCAGAAAAGGGACTACTTTCTATTCTGGTCCTGTTGGACCTCAGTGCAGCCTTTGACACTATCGACCACAGTATTTTACTCCATAGACTAGAGCAGGATATAGGGATCAGAGGATCTGCTCTCCAGTGGTTTAAATCCTATCTGTCCGATAGGTATCAGTTCGTTAATGTAAATGGCCATTCCTCTCTGTGCACTACTATTAACTATGGAGTCCCACAGGGCTCAGTCTTGGGACCGATCCTGTTTACGCTTTACATGCTACCCCTAGGAAACATAATCAGGAAACACAGCATTAATTTCATTGTTATGCCGACGATACGCAGTTGTATTTATCCATGAAGCCTGACCAGAATGACCAGATAGACAAACTGAACGCCTGCATCAGTGACATCAAGACCTGGATGACAATTAATGACCTCCTCCTGAACCCAGAAAAAACTGAGGTCATTATACTAGGTCCTAAAAACCTCAGAGATGCTCTGTCTGCTCAGATAGTCTCCCTGGATGGCATAAGTATAGCCCCCAATTCCACAGTTAGAAACCTTGGGGTTTTATTTGACCAGGATTTATCATTTAAGGCTCACATATCTCAGGCGTGTAGAACTGCCTTTTTTCACCTGCGGAATATTGCTAAGATCAGAAATCTACTTTCTAAGAGTGATGCTGAAAAACTCATCCATGCATTTGTTACGTCGAGGCTGGATTACTGTAACTCCTTGTTAGCAGCGTGTCCTAAGAGTTCCTTAAGAAGTCTCCAGCTTGTTCAGAACGCAGCAGCTAGATTGTTAGCTGGAACTAGCAGAAGAGATCACATCACTCCTGTGTTGGTTTCACTTCACTGGATCCCAGTTGATTCTAGAATCCAGTTCAAGATCCTCCTGTTAACCTATAAGGCCTTACATGGAATGGCCCCGTCCTATATTAAGGACCTCATAGTCCCTTACCATCCAATGAGAACACTTCACTCACTAAATGCAGGACTGCTTGTGGTTCCTAGAATTAGTCAAAGTACGGTTGGAGGTAGAGCGTTTAGCCACCAAGCCCCTGTCTTATGGAATAAACTCCCAGCTCATGGAAGAGAGGCCGACTCAGTTTCTACATTCAAAGTTAGACTGAAAACATTCCTCTGTGGACAGGCTTATTGTCAGACTAGTTAGTATTCAGAGATTATTTAACTTAATGTTAATTTGTTTAAATTAAACTTAATAACAATAACTATTTCTTTTAAAAGGCTGCTAGAAGTTGAAGCTGGGGTAACTATGGTACTCTGGGGTTCTGTCCTCTTTTCTCTTCTACTTCTACCCTTCCTCTTCTCTATTCTTGATCATTATTCATCATTTAGTTCTCCATGCCTCTGTTTGGTGCAGTGATTCATGTATTGTCCCTCTTTTCCTCTTTCCCCTCCTGGGGAGTGGGAGTGCTTCCAGACTCCAGTTGGTTCATCCGTGCTCCAGTTCCTGACCGAGTACCTCGTCTCTGCTCCTACACCTGGCTGTGGTTCCTGTCTCCGGCTCGCCTCGCGCCCCCGACTGTCCCCCCAACTCCATCTGGATGAAGCTCGTCTGCTGGACTTTTATATATGTAGTTGTAGATTTAGATAAGTTAATTCTTCTCTAAGAGTTCTGGTAAATTGCCTGTCCGTCCTGGGGGAGGATCCCTCCTTCATGTGGACACCCCTGAGGTTTCTTCGTTTTTTCCGGAATCCGGTTTTTTTGGGAGTTTTTCCTTACCGCGAAGGGGGGTCTAAGGGCAGGGATGCCAGTATAGCTTAGTCAGTTTGTTAGTTCATTTTTAGTATTTTCCTATTGAACTCTTTGTATTCGTGATCCTTTTGAGTTTATGTTTTACTTTGAAGCCCATCGAGACGACTGTTGTTGTGATTTTGGGCTATACAAATAAAATTGAATTGAATTGACTTCAGGAGGACGATGGAGGCTGCAGGTCCAGACTGGACCTCAGGAGGCTCTCCTGAAGGTCTTCAGATTGTTACATCGTTCTGTCTATGGTCCTCATTCGGGAAGGATTCACGGTTTTTCTTGGTTAGGTTTAAAACAAACTTAAAGTGCTGAGTCAGTCTTGGTCTCTGGACCATCATGGGTTTAGAAGTTGACACTGAAATGCCCCATGACTTGCTTCATTTCCCATCAGCCTCAGTGATGACTCAGGGTCAGACAGATTTTCTGCTGACCCATCAGAACGGCAGTAACCTGTTTTTTTGTGTTTGACGTCTGCTCTCACATTCTCTCTGCTTTCACGCTTGCACCAATTACAAACAGGAGGTCATCAGATCTCCTCACAGAGCCGCCTGGTCATCGGTTTCGTGGGGGGGGGGGTGTCTCCAGGATTAGGTTTCCGCGGCATTAAGGCTTGTCTGAGTCCCTTAATTAGATTTGTCTTCACCACAGCTGCTCCATGGGGTATGGATCTAGATCTACAGTACAGTTCTTTTAAGTAGGACGTCCGGCTGCTGGGACGTAGGGGTGGGGGGTTAAAGGTCAGTGGGTTAGGTGGGGCCAACAGTAGGCAGCATCTGCTGTCTGACGAAGATGGATTGCACAACTGACGGACTTCCGGGTCACCACGTACTGCAAAGTTCAAGATCAGTCCAGAACCTTTTTTTTTAAATGATCCCATCAACTTCACCTCTGGCTGAGTGTGTGTGTTGTCGGAGGGGCTTTGTTTGGGGAGGGCAGTGGCGGAGGCTACAAACCTGGAAAAGGTTCCGCTGAAAATGTTTTTGCTTCCGATTGAAACTGAACTTGGAGGCCAGAGCAGTCAAAGACAGAACAAACTGGGTCTTTTTGTGTCCTCCTGTTTCAGGTTTTTCGGATCCTTCCTGAAAGGAGGTCCTTCCATCGACAAACCTTTGGGTCAGGGGTGGGCAAACTACTTCCTGGGGTCCACATGCGGCCCGTGCAGATATGGCAGATACCTCTATAGCACTTTTCTACCGCCCTTTAACCCTTGTGCTATCCGATGACCCCCCCCCCACACTACAGTGACGTGTTCTCCCTACCATGACAAAGGTGGATAAAGGTGGAAAGATTTCATGTGATCCATGGACACCAGTGAAGATCACAAATCATTGAAGAGAAAAGGTTCAGAGCACTGTCTAGTGGGTCTAGATGACCCAACTCACAACGTTAGAGTGGCTAGGATAGCACAAGGGTTACGGCCCAAAGAGCTTCACAGTCACAGTCCCATTTACCCATAAACACTCATGTTGGCTCAGCTGCTGAACACCAGCGCCAGCCTATGATCACCAAGAGCAGTGAGGGGTTCAGTGTCACTTTGACACACTGGTGGGTGGGTTGGTAACTGAACCTCCGATCTTACAATCAGAGGTCGACCCCATATCTGTGCCACGGCCGCCCCTCCTATTTTCCCTATAATTCTGGAGTCTCCCCATAGATGGTACGTTGACTTTTGTGTCAGAAGGTTACTCTCGTGTATGTGGTCTTGGAGGATTTGTTGTTTTTCTGATGTCCGTGTGTGTTTTTCCAGTCAGATGGTCATTTTTTCCATCCTTCCAAACCACGTGAACGCAGCATTTCATTAAAGAACATCGACCCATTGGTGCAACTAAAAAGAGAATGAAAGGCACAGCTTCAAAATAAAAACTCCAAAATGTTCTCTCTGGAAGTCTATATTCCAGTTCTAACAGGGTTTTGTGGTAAAGCCGGTGTGTTTTTTCCTCTGAGGCTCACAGACAGGAGTCCTCCTGAGGATCAGACAGCAGAGATGCTTCCTAGTTCCTTCTGGAAGCTGCACATCAACTCTGGGGGGGCAGTGAGGGCAGTTCTGTTCCAAAAATGAGACGTAAAGACCAATGGGTTCTCCTGGGTTTAGAACTCAAAGGTTTATTCAAATAATAATTGTTGTGATTAAAAAAAGAACAAAAAGCACAGATCTCCATCCTAACTGTAAAACACAGAGGTGGCAGCATCATAGAGGACAGCTCATGGGTTGGTAGAACGTCTAGACATAGATGGAGTTTCCCTTCAAAGTGACTAGGATGACAAAAAGGTGGAGTTCTGAAGACGTTGAGACCAAAAGGCCTCAGAGGAGAATCCAGGAGTTGACAGGAAGTAACAAAAAGAAGGAAGATGTTCCGTAAGGAACGTCATGAATGTCAGATGTGAGACGATCAAAGTCCTGCATTAAGAGGATGCTCAAGAATTCTGCAGCAGACAGTCTCATGAACGCATCAGGCTGTAGACATCAGACTAAAGTCATGCTTGTGTGAAATATTCATCTGTAACCCCATTAAAGAGGCCGCAGCTGTTACACGATCAGCAGACCCAACCTGGCAACCGTGATCCGTTTTATCAAGTACAGCAAATCTGTTTTGTGTACATGTCGACAGGTGGACATTTTTGCAACTAACAGGTGTGTTTATAACATTTGAGTGTGTGTGTGGACAGGCTCCGCCCTTTTTTTTTTTTTTTTTTTTTTTACATTTAAACCTTACCATAATGATTAACAACCAGTAAACTTGTTGCTTTATGCTGCTTCATGGTCTTATCCCCCTTCCCCTCCTATTATCACCCCCCCCCCTCTCTAGCGTCCCTCTCTCTTCTTCCCCTCTTTCCTTTTCCGTCCGGTCCAACACCAAAGATTTTCAGACATGATTGAAATTAATAAAGTTTGGCCTCAATTACAAACGGGGTTTATTCAGACATACCTTTGGTTTGTCTGAAGATTAATAACCCCTCTTGTTAAAGTAAAATATGTCCAACATAAGAGGCCCTCAGCTCTCATCTGTTTGCCCAGCTGTTGGACAGGACAAGTTAAAAAAAAAAAAAAAAAAAATACATCTACCCATCCATCCATCCACCCACCCATCCAACGATACATCCACACATCCATCCACCTGTTGGACAGGACAAGTTAAAAAAAAAAAAAAAAAAAAAAAAAAAACAAAGTACAGCAAAGGGGGACACATAACCCCCCCACACTGAACCCAGCAGTAAAACTAATGATTTAAACCCCCCTCCCCCTGAATGGACCGGCTGGACCTTTTCCTACACAGGAACACGTCCTGCTGCAGAGACCAGCCTTCAATTCAATTCAATTCAATTCAATTCAATTTTATTTGTATAGCCCAAAATCACAACAACAGTCGTCTCGATGGGCTTCGAAGTAAAACATGAACTCAAAAGGATCACGAATACAAAGAGTTCAATAGGAAAATACTAAAATGAACTAACAAACTGACTAAGCTATACTGGCATCCCTGCCCTTAGACCCCCCTTCGCGGTAAGGAAAAACTCCCAAAAAAACCGGATTCCGGAAAAAACGACGAAACCTCAGGGGTGCCCACATGAAGGAGGGATCCTCCCCCAGGACGGACAGGCGATTTACCAGAAATCTTAGAGAAGAATTAACTTATCTAAATCTACAACTACATATATAAAAGCCCAGCAGACGAGCTTCATCCAGCCGTGGTTGGGGGGACAGTCAAAGGCACGAGGCGAGCCGGAGACAGGAACCACAGCCAGGTGTAGGAGCAGGAGCAGAGACGAGGTACTCGGTCAGGAACTGGAGCACGGATGAACCAACTGGAATCTGGAAGCACTCCCACTCCCCAGGAGGGGAGAGGAAAAGAGGGACAATACATGAATCGCACTGCACCAAACAGAGGCATGGAGAACTAAATGATAAATTATGATCAAGAATAGAGAAGAGGAAGGGTAGAAGTAAAAAAGGAAAGAGGACAGAACCCCAGTGCACCATAGTTACCCCAGCTTCAACTTCTAGCAGCCTTTTAAAAGAAAAAGTTATTAAGTTTAATTTAAACACATTAACATTAAGTTAAATAATCTCTGATTACTAACTAGTCTAACAATAAGCCTGTCCACAGAGGAATGTTTTCAGTCTAACTTTGAATGTAGAAACTGAGTCGGCCTCTCTTCCATGAGCTGGGAGTTTATTCCATAAGACAGGGGCTTGGTGGCTAAACGCTCTACCTCCAACCGTACTTTGACTAATTCTAGGAACCACAAGCAGTCCTGCATTTAGTGAGTGAAGTGTTCTGATTGGATGGTAAGGGACTATGAGGTCCTTAATATAGGACGGGGCCATTCCATGTAAGGCCTTATAGGTTAACAGGAGGATCTTGAACTTGATTCTGGAATCAACTGGGATCCAGTGAAGTGAAACCAACACAGGAGTGATGTGATCTCTTCTGCTGGTTCCAGCTAACAATCTAGCTGCTGCGTTCTGAACAAGCTGGAGACTTCTTAAGGAACTCTTAGGACACGCTGCTAACAAGGAGTTACAGTAATCCAGCCTCGACGTAACAAATGCATGGATGAGTTTTTCAGCATCACTCTTAGAAAGTAGATTTCTGATCTTAGCAATATTCCACAGGTGAAAAAAGGCAGTTCTACACGTCTGAGATATGTGAGCCTTAAATGATAAATCCTGGTCAAATAAAACCCCAAGGTTTCTAACTGTGGAATTGGGGGCTATACTTATGCCATCCAGGGAGACTATCTGAGCAGACAGAGTATCTCTGAGGTTTTTAGGACCAAGTATAATGACCTCAGTTTTTTCTGGGTTTAAGAGGAGGTAATTAATTGTCATCCAGGTCTTGATGTCACTGATGCAGGCGTTCAGTTTCTCTATCTGGTCATTCTGGTCAGGCTTCATGGATAAATACAACTGCGTATCGTCGGCATAACAATGAAAATTAATGCTGTGTATCCTGATTATGTTTCCTAGGGGTAACATATAAAGCGTAAACAGGATCGGTCCCAAGACTGAGCCCTGTGGGACTCCATAGTTGACTCGAGTGCACTGAGAGGAATGGCCATTTACATTAACGAACTGATACCTATCAGACAGATAGGATTTAAACCACTGGAGAGCAGATCCTCTGATCCCTATGTCCTGCTCTAATCTATGGAGTAAAATACCGTGGTCGATAGTGTCAAAGGCTGCACTGAGGTCCAACAGGACCAGAATAGAAAGTAGTCCCTTTTCTGAGGCCAATAACAAGTCATTAGAGACTCTAACTAGTGCAGTTTCCGTACTGTGGTGAGGTCTAAACCCCGACTGAAAGTCTTCAAAGTGGCTGTTGTCCTGTAGGTGGCAGTAAAGCTGCTTAACTACAACTCTTTCTAGGATTTTAGAAATAAAGGGCAGGTTTGATATCGGTCTATAGTTGGCCAAGATGCTAGGATCCAAACTGGGCTTTTTCAGAAGAGGTTTAACAACTGCATATTTAAAAGACTGTGGCACGTAACCCGTTTCCAGAGAGGCATTTATCATTGTTAATATGGGATCATTAATTAGGGGAAAAGTTTCTTTAAAAAGTCTGGTGGGAATTGGGTCTAACAGACACGTTGAGGATTTGGAGGACGTAATAATTGATGTTATTTCCGCTTGATCCACAGCAGTGAAGCAGTCTAATGTTACAGAGGTTTCTATGGATGCCTCCACTTCTACCGCTTCAGCCTGTTCTGGGCTGATAGGAATAACTTGATTTAACTTATGTCTAATATTTGAGATTTTACTATCGAAAAATGTAAGAAAATCATCAGAGCTGAGAGAAACAGGAACATGTGGTTCTACTGAGCTCTGACTGCGAGTTAATTTAGCAATAGTGCTAAAAAGAAATCTTGGATTGTTTCCATTCTCTGATATTAAGGTTGAATAGTACTGGCTTCTAGCTCTACGCAGAGCTTTTTTATAATTTAATAGGCTATATTTCCAGATATCCAGAGACTGCTCTGAACCGGAGCGGCGCCATTCTCTTTCCAACTTACGGGTTTCTTGTTTAAGAGAACGAGTTTCAGCGTTAAACCACGGTGCTACTCGGTTTAGTCTGACAAACTTAGGTTTCAGGGGGGCTACAACATCAAGTGTACTCCTGACGGTTTGTAAGGCATCATTAACAAAGTTGTCATTTATACTAGGACTGATACTATGGGAGCTGGACTCAGAGTATTTTCTCAGAATATCACTAAGTACTGGCTGAACTGTGTGTTTAAACTCAGACACAGAACGGTCAGTAAAGTTCCTTTAGGCTGTTTCTTACTCAATTGGGCAGAAGGATGTTCTAATGTAAACTGGAAGGTGATCAGAAAGTGATCAGAAATGATGGGGTTAAGAGGAAGGACACTCAGCTGGCTGATCTCTATACCATGGGTTAAAACAAGGTCCAGGGTGTGCTTATTACAGTGAGTGGGTTCATTCACACTTTGGGTGAAACCAACATCATCTAATAAAGCTGCAAAAGCCTTTCCTAGGCAGTCACTGGGGTCATCAACATGAATATTAAAATCCCCTAATATTATAATTTGATCAGAATCTAAGACAATAGTCGATAGGAAGTCAGAAAACTCAGTTAAAAATTCTGAATATGGGCCGGGGGGGCGATAAATAATTATGAGTAAAACAGGTTTTGGAGTTTTCCTGTTTGGGTGACTTAAAGACAATATGATGCTTTCAAATGAATTATAAGCATTTTTAACTTTAGGGCTGAGAAGTAAGCTAGACTGTGATATTACTGCCAAACCACCTCCTTTCCCTGAAATCCTGGATTTCTGATAGTTAGCATAAGTGGGGGGGGTTGCTTCATTCAATCTAACATAGTCATCCTGTTGGAGCCAAGTTTCTGTTCAGGCTAGAAGACTAAGGTTTTTATCAGTAATTAACTCATTGACTAAGAGGGACTTGGAGGAAATGGATCTAATGTTTAATAAACCGCATTTAATTACATCATAATTCTGCTTGTGAGAACTGCTGTCTGTCACTTTAAGGTTTCTATGACGCGCTCCTTTCATTTGTCTTTCAGCACATAAGCTAAAGCTAGGACCTGCTTGACTTTCCCTGCATGGGTTTTGCACCGGCACTAACCCTAAGGGAGGCTCAGAGGAGCGTTTTCCACTGCTGCTCTGCGCCCGGGTCTCGTCTCTGGATTGTCAGGTTAACAGACTAAGCCTAGCAGAAATGTTTCTAGAAAGAAGAGCGGCACCGTCCCGGGTGGGATGGACGCCGTCTCTCCGCATGAGACCGGGCTTCCCCCAAAACGCGCTCCAGTTATCCACAAAACCAACACCGTTTTCTGGGCACCATCTAGAAAGCCAGCGGTTAAATGATGAAAAGCGGCTGTACATTTCATCACTGACTAAGTTCGGCAGGGGACCAGAGAAAATTACAGTGTCGGACATCGTCTTAGCCAGTTTACACACCGAAGCTACGTTTAACTTAACCACCTCTGACTGTCTCCGTCGGGCATCATTACCGCCTGCGTGAATCACGACTCGACGGAACCTGGACTTATTCTGAGCTAACATCCTAAGGTTCCCCTCGATGTCACCAACTCTGGCCCCCGGATAACACCTGACTGTAGCCGCTGGGAGCTCCACGTTTCTAACTTCAGAAGAGCCTATAACCAGAGTTGAGTGTTCAGCGGGTGTGTCGCTGAGGGGGGAGAACCTATTACTGACGTGGAGTCTCGGGTGCTCTAAGTTTTTGCGTTTAGCACTATGTTTCCTCCCAACCGATACAAACCCCTGACTGTCTCCCGGCTGTTGGGAGGGCGCTGGGGTGCTAGCTAAGTTAGCCCTGGTGGCGCGGCCCGCGCTACGAGTAACGACCTGGCTAGCCGGCTTAGCTTCAACTGTGCGGAGCCGCGCTTCTAACTGCTCCAGCCTGGCCTCCAAGTCTAACACAAGACTACACGTAACACACCTACCGCTATTTTGACTAAAGGAGGCAGGATCATCACTAAACATATGGCACATGGGGCAGGAGAGAGGAGGAGAGGCGGAAGGAGTGGTGGCCAATGAGTTATATCACTAGAGGAGACACGCCCGTTTTAGAAGCCTGGCCAACTGTGGCGGAGCGCGACGCCATCTTGGTGAGGTCGACAACGCCCACATGACAATGATTTCAATTACTTTTAGAGGTGTCTAAGTAGCTTTTATATACTATATATATTTTTACATTTATAAATATTTATACATATATGTAAATATATTATATTTATATATATAATATATATATAGATACATAATTTGTTGTTGTTTAAGAAGAGTAACAGTCAGCCTTAAAAGCTCAAACTTTAATGAAAATGCAGTGTTGCAGGACTTCTTATGAATAAAAAAATTATTACTAAGAATTTAAAAAAATAATTTGTAAAAATTTAGGAGTTTTAGACCTCTTTGACATGTAATTTAAATTATTTAGAAAACCCCAACAATAAGTCAATAATAATTATAATAATAATAATAATAATAAATCAATAGAAAGTCAATACAAACAATAAATAATAACAATACATAAATAATAAGTCAATAAATAATAACACATAAATAAGTCAATAAATAATAACAACACATAAATAATAAGTCAATAAATAATAAATAATAAGTCTATTAATATTATTAATAATAATAATAGTAAAATATTCAAAAGTGAACAATAGATTTATACTGATTCATGTGAGTGATCAATTTGTGTAACACAGATGTTATGGTGTCGGGTTTCAAGCAAACAGTCTGACCTCTTATCTAAATGTGTTTCCACAAAATGTTGTGAACATATCCACACTGTATTGCTAGTTCGTACCACAGTGATCCATCTGGGTTAGCTCTTTTTATTGCTAAGATCCACTTTTTCCTTAAGTCTGAATCCATTGGAAACCTATAAGAAAAGTTCAGTCTCTGAGTCAGAAATGTATAAATCTATATTGTTATAATAGCCTAGTCCTAGTATACTGTATACTGTATACGTGTCGACAGCATATTATACGTTCATCATGCAGCATGTTGATAACAGCCCTGCAGCATCATGCATGTCAACATGTGTTCGATTAATGAAGCCCCTGCAGCATTAAAAGAAAAAAAATATAGTACTTACCTTTGAAATGATATACCTTCCTCCTTCATGGACTCAGTTCTCTGATTTTGGCAGTTGAAACCCAAACAATTAACTGGTATTATGCAAAAAATGTGTTCAAATGCATTCACTGCAGCAGTAACTTGACCTCACCAAGATGGCGGTGCTCTCCTCCCGTAAGGAATCACGTGATGTCTCCTCTAGTGATATAACTCATTGGTGGTGGCCATGCTAGGTTAGCTAAGGCTAGCGGTGTTTAGGTAAAGAGAAGTGGTTTATTTAGCAAAAAATGAGAAAGTGAACAGCAAGCGGTTTAACAGTGGTGAATTCGCTAATAAAAGGTACTAGATGTGAATATTAACCCAGATAACCCTTAGAGTAAGCAATAGTAGTAAGGCTAATGCCAAACAAGAGGACAGCAGTCAGACACGACTAGCACTGGGAATAGCTCACCCGGAAATGACGTCACAGCAGCCAGCAGCCTTCCTGTTGTCCCACTGCAGATGTTCCGCTGGTTTCCTGGCCTCTCCTCCAGCGGCTCACGGGTCATCTGGACTGCATCGGGTTCTATTTGCAACTGCAATGATCGTTTTCAATTATCTTTATTGAAGAACCATTGAAGGTTTGACGAAAGCCATAACGATTAAACTTAAAAAGAAAAAGAACAACACTAATCAGTAAAAGAGTCCTGGAAAATAATCATGAAAAAGCTCCTCCTGGTTTTTGGACCTAAAGATGGTGACAGTTGGAGCATATCTGGGTTGATCAGGAAGCTGCTGCCTGCTGTGAGCAGCTAAAAGCAGCTTCAGTTCTGTGGTTCTGACTCGGTTCTAGGAGAGGATTGCCACCTTCAGGTTTGTGAAAGCCCAAACCATCAAGGGGTTAAAATCCCAGCATCTGTTCTTTCAGAATGGTTCTCTGTGTGGCTGGTATCCGGTCGGTGTAAGGACAGGAGAACATGGGAGATGGAGGTGGTTCTCCTGGTTCTAGCAGGGTTCTGAATGAGCTGCAGCGTCCAGAAGAGGCTTCAATCATCTTACATATGAAGATGAGGCCTTCTGAGTCTATTTCCCTCGAACATTCACTGAACTCTTTCTGATCCCACCTCTGGCGTGCCTCAGGGCGTCGTCCTGCATATTGAATCTGCTCCTGCACTGCTCCCTGCGGTCCCGTTCTACTAAAGAAAAATATTCTGGTCTTCCTCAGACTTCTTTTACCAACTAAACACAACCTCCAGCCTCCAGCTCCAAAACATGTTTGTCTGCTGTCCTCTGCGTGGCTTGGGTCGGGTGCTGGGGCTGGCTTGCAGAGACTGGGCTCCGGGTGGGTGGTGGGCGGCTCATGGGTTCTCGGGGTGCTGGCTTCGTCCTTGGCCCGCGTCTTGGTGTCCGGCGCTTGGTGGCCCCCATGGCTGCCGCCTGGTACAGCCAAGCACGCCTGTCCTGTGGCCTGGGGGCCCAGACGCAGGGTCCGCCTATGGCCCCCTCTGCGTCTGGCTGGGTGGGCGGTACCCCCCCCCCCCCCCCCCCGCGCTTGGGTCCCGTCGCCTGGGGCGCTCCCGGCCTGTGGGGCTCTCCTCCCCTCTCCTGGTCTGGCTGGTCTGGCTGGGTAGGATCTGGTTCCCCTTATGAACACACGGTTCACTTCGGCAGCGTGCATGTATCTCCACCCCCACGTGCACACTGCCACACTGCTCCCTTTCTGCTTCATCCCTTCTCCTCACCTACAGTGTATTGATGGACAGATGTTTTCCGCTCATCTTAAGGCCCGTACACACCGGGACGAATATTCGCCAGGTGTTATTCGCCAGCGTTTTTCGCCGCGTTTTTTGTGTTCACACCCAGGCGATTTTCGCTAACGATGAGCCGAGCGAACATGCAATTTTATTCCCTGACATTAGATGGCGCTTAATGTAAACAGAAATACTCCTGTACACAAGGTGGCGCTGCGCAACTTTACGCTTCTTAAAGTCTCTTTTCACTCAGAAGAAGAGAGCAAGTATTTATGCGCTTGTCAGAATCAAACAAAGAAAACATGAATATTTCCAGCAGCAGTAGCTCCAGTTCCAGCGATGAAGAAATTATTGTTCTGTTGAATGATGAAAGACGCCGGAAAAGACACCGATTTTGGGTACATCCCATAATTACGAGAAGAGAAGAACATGGGGAGTTTTATCGACTGATACAAGAGCTGAAAATGTATCAGGAGCGTTTTCGGGGATATTTTAGAATGTCCGTCAGTGAGTTTGAAAACTTACTTCAACAACTGGCTCCCTTGCTGACGAAAGAACAGACACACTACCGTAAACCAATCGACCCAGAACAGCGTTTGGCCGTGTGTTTACGGTGAGTTTGTTTACATTGTTATTCACTTCAATGAATGTTGTAAACATATGTGAAGCGTTGTTAAAAACTAGTATTTGTCTATTTCTATTTCAGTTTTCTAAGCACTGGGGACTCGTACCGCACTATTGCGTCCAGCTTTCGACTTGGTGTGTCAACTGTGGCTTCGATAGTGAGTGAAACCTGTGATGCATTGTGGCACTGCCTCAGAGATGAACATTTGCCTGTGCCTACTGAAGAGATGTGGAGAAGTACAGCCAGGAGATTCCATGAAAGATGGAATTTCCCTAACTGCTTGGGAGCCATGGACGGGAAACACATATCCATCCAGGCCCCTGCAAACTCTGGTTCTCTGTACTTCAATTATAAAGGTACATTCTCCGTTATCTTGCTGGCCTTAGTTGATGCAGATTACCGCTTCCTGGTGGTTGATGTGGGGAGCTATGGCAGCAACAGTGATGGAGGAATCTTTGCCAATTCTGGACTAGGAAAGGCACTCAGAGATGGAACTCTGAATGTTCCTCCACCAAGTGAACTTCCAGGTGCTCCTGAGCTCGGAAAAGTTAATCATGTCATTGTGGCAGATGAAGCTTTTCCGCTGAAACCATATCTCCTCCGACCATACCCTGGACGCCGCCTCCCCACAGACAAGAGAATTTTCAATTATCGTTTGTCTCGGGCACGGCGCATCTCTGAAAATGTATTTGGCATCCTCAGTCAACGCTTCCGGGTTTTCCAAAGAACTTTACAGGTTCAACCAAGTGTTGTTGACAAAGTTGTCAAAGCTGCTTGTGTATTGTGCAATTACTTGCGCCCGAAAGGAGAAGACCAGAATCATGCCACAGAAGATGACCATGGTTGTGAGCAACCACTACAAGGCTTTGAACATTGTAGAGGGCAGCAGGCATCTGTGGAGGCCCAAAATGTCCGAGAACTGTACAAAGAGTACTTCAACTCACCAGCAGGAGAAGTTGCTTGGCAGTATGAACATGTGAGCCATGCTCTGGGGAACAGATAACAACCTGAAAATTTGAGCCATTTTAATTATATTTTTCGATGTGAAAAATGAAACGATGTGTAGATATGCAATTTCTTTGAACTTGAATACACTATCAAATCTATTGCATCTGATTCTTCATTAATTAAAATGGCAGCACTCACCACAACAAATTAATCATTTTTGATATAATTTTCTAGCAAAGTTAAAGCATGTTTTTTTTTGTAAAATGTAATTTGGTCACTTCAACATATACCTATTTACAACTAAATGTAAGGTGTACTTTTTAAAGTGTCTTTTTAATAAACATTTTTACTAGCTTTTTCTTTATGATCTCATTCCCTGCACAATGCTGTGCAATAGTTATGTTCCTGTAGATGTTGCCTATAGATGCAGTGACTCCATAATTGGGCACATAGCTATTTCAATTAGAGGTCACGAATACTTATGTCCAAAGATATGCAAAATCTCAAAATGCTACATTACTTTCAAGTCACTGATGCACAATTTCTTTAGGAAAAATGAAACGTTTTATTTTGTATGAACTATGAGTTGCAAGAACAATCATAGGAGCGTGCAAATAAGTCACAATGACTGCAGTGCAAATGAAAAGTAGTGCAAATAAACATTTATGAAATACCTATTTACAAATAAATTTACAGAATATAAAACAAAAAAAAGACAGAATTAAAATATATACAGTAAAAATCTAGGGTTGCCATGACGTAGAGCAGCCATAGTTTGGTGGGGTCTGCGGGGGGAGCTGGTTGTAGGACACCGGTGAATGCTGTGGAAAAACAGCAGAAGAGGCCTGGCCAAACTCAGCATCGTGCAATAGCTGATGTATTCTGAGTTTCACCGAAGACTGTACCGCTGGGGACAGTCTTCTTAATGTTGGTATTAAACCGATAGCAAATAATTTTCATCGTTTAGCTGTTCTCTTCTTTGCTCTCTGCGTTCCTCTTTTTTCTTCTCCGTTCCACTTTCTCGTTTTCCCTCGCTTCCTTTGACAAAAGGTACCGGTCCAACAAGTCTGGTGTCTCAGGCCTTTTTCTTTTGTTACAAGTAGTAGGGCTGGAGAAGGTCGATTCTGAGGATGTGCTTGCAGATCCTTCTCTGTCGCTGACATCTTTATGAATTACTTGATCAACCCCTTCATCCGTATTTTCTTGGGAAATATTACTGTGGACACTGTAAAGACAAATTCAGTTTACATCAGAAACAATAACTCACACTGTGGGCCATGCCACACTCATACCCATTTTGACAAAATACCCCAGAGCTTAATGCTTAAATAATTCTGTTTAGATTCATACTAATTTAAATGTACCATATGTCAGGCAACAACGTTTCAGCAGAGGTTACCTATACACAGAACATAAACTAATATACTGAACTAGAGATGTGATTGCATTGTAAACAGGAAACATGCATTGATATCACGTTAATCATGTTAACTAATGTGTAATGATAATATTACCTTCGAAATTCTGATGAGGCTGCGAGGAACTCCATCACCTTCATAAATTTCCAGGCCTTCTTTTGTTTAGCTGCCTGTCCACTTCGGCAGTCTTCTTCATGCTTTTTTCGCGTGTATGTGTCTCGCAAGCTCTTCCATTTTTGTTTTACCTCCTCCCCTACAGCACACAAACAATGGCGATTGTCAAACGTTTGTTGGAACGTAAATGAAAGGCAATTCAATTAAATGAAACTCACCATCAAGGCCCATTTGCTGTGCAATGCCACTCCATAACTGTTCTCTTTTGTCCAGATTTTTGTAATCGCTTTCGCGTTTGTCGTAAAGTTCTTTGTGCTCGGACACCAACGACACCAGCAACTCAACATTCATCGTGCCCTGCATCTTCTTTGTTGTCTTCTTCGCGGCTGTGTAGATGCAACTCGGCGTCTATCTTCTTCGCTGGTATGTGTGCTCAGCAAGGCAGTTTTGTGTTTGAGCGCCCCCAAGTTGTGTTTTACTGTAACTTCAGAAGCTCCAGACACGTGTGCAAAAGCGCCATTCTCATTGGTCGAATAGATTTTGACGCAACGCGTCGAAAAAAAAAAACGAACCCGAGGCGTTTTTTTTTTTTGACGCTTTAACGCGTGGCGTTTTTTCGCGTCGGTGTGCACACTCTCATTGGTGCCCTTTGTTTAGTCACGAGGCGTTAAACGTCGGCGAAAATCGCCGGCGAAATTCGTCCCGGTGTGAACGGGCCTTTAGTGTCAGATTTTCACCTTTGATGTAATATTTCTCTTTCCAGCAGATCTGGTATAATTGTTACAGCTTAAAATAATAACTTATTCAAATCAGTACTTGTATCCCCAACTTTCTCCACCTCTTTTCTTTTCTTTCCTTCCTTTATTTTTAAATCAATTTTCAAACTTTTCTTTTTCTTTTCTTTTAAAGTAAATTTTACGTTGATTATTTCTATGATGTATTGTGATTTTAATGCATTTTTCTGTTTTGTGAAGCACCTTGAATTACTTTGTGTACGAATTGTGCTACACAAATAAACTTGCCTTTCCTTGCCTACTCTCTTCCACCCCCTCCTCACATTCTTCCCCTCTCCCTCCCCACACACACTAAATGTAACAAACACATAAAAAATAATAAAAACAAAAAACAAAAAGGGGTTTATACAAATGTCCACTCTGGTTTTTAGAAGTTATATCATATATATTTGTAGTAAAACCTGTCCAACACAAAAGGCCTTCAGCTCTAATCTGTTTCATCAGTTGTTGGACAAAACAAGTTAAAAAAAAAAGAAAAAAAAAGAAATGTCTGCTGTCCTGAACAGGAACATTTACATTCCAGCATAACTGAGCCTGTCAACATGTCAGATGTCAATAAAGTTTTCTGCTATGATGATTTCCTCCATCAGTCTGCTGGTTCAAACGTTCCTGACTGTAACATTCAGTGCAGCAATAGATCATGAATAAATAGAAATTCATCCGTGGGATGGTAGA
Source organism: Oryzias latipes (assembly GCF_053564925.1). Taxonomy (NCBI): domain Eukaryota; kingdom Metazoa; phylum Chordata; class Actinopteri; order Beloniformes; family Adrianichthyidae; genus Oryzias; species Oryzias latipes. The sequence continues at coordinate 35,248,919 of NC_136257.1, read as the reverse complement.
CGCCGTGTACCTGTACAGCGCTTTCTACCTTGCTGGAAGTCACACACACAGCCCGACACTGGTGGCGGCTCCGCTGCCGAACACTGGCGCCAAGCTTCCACCAGAAGCAAGGTGGGGTTCAGTGTTATGCCCAAGGACACTTTGACACATGGGAGGATAGGACGGGAATTGAACCTGCAATCTCCCGAGAGGTCGACCACTGCACCACTGCCGCCTGTAGCACTCGTGACGGAATGGCTGATCGGGTCATGACTCCTGGTTCTGTTTCTGTGGGGGTCATTTGGATCACAGCTTTCCACTGGGCTCACCTGGCGTGCCACACCCATTTGAGCCGGTTCCATCTGCTCTATCTGCCATTTGCTTAAAGCACAGATTTGATCTAACAGGTTAACCCTTGTGCTATCATATGGGGTCAAAATGACCCCACCTGTACAATGATGTGTTCTCCCTACCATGACAAAGGTGGATAAAGGGGGAAAGATTTCATGTAATCCATGGACACCAGTGAAGATCACAAATCATTGAAGAAAAAAGGTTCAGCTCAAGTTAAGACTGATGCGTCAGATTGGACAGTTTGAGATTCTCTGATGTTCTGCGTGGTTTTTGTCTCACAGATCGTTTTCACCTTCCCCAAGCTGCTCAGAAGAATGACAAGATTCAGTAATATATCTGTTTGATCAAAACCCACATCTGACCTCCTGCAGCAGAGATCCTCATCAGGATCTCTGACGTTTGTCCTGAGAAACGCGATGTTTAAATAATTGATCCAGCTCTTAAACTGCACTCCAGTTCTGCTTTTCAGGCCTATTCGTTGCAACGTCGTCGACCTTTCTGGTATCCCCCCGTCAGCTTCTTTCCATCGTGTCTCGTTGGGCTGCACCTCTGCTAAAAGCTGATCCTCATGTTCTCACTCCACTGGAACATCAAGCATTCATGGCTGCGAGAGGGGGAGGGGGGGGGGGGAGCTAGGATGATCGCACTAATCTGACACTTTCTCCAGAAAATTCCCGTACGCTTCTACACTGACCAAAAATATAAACGCAACACTTTTGTTATTGCTCCCATTTTTTATGGTCTGAACTCCAAGATGTGAAACATTTTCCACATACACAAAATAACCAGTTCTCTGAAATATTGTTCACAAATCTGTCTACTGATTAGACAGCATGATTATTGCACAGGTGTGCCTTAGACTGGCCACAAGAAAAGGCCACTCTGAAATCTTCAGTTTTGTTTTATTGAGAGGGTCAGGGGACTCAGACAACCAGTCAGTATCTGGTGTGACCACCATTTGCCTCATGAAGTGCGACACATCTCCTTCGCATAGAGTTGATCAGGTTGTCTATTGTGACCTGTGGAATGTTGGTCCACTCTTCTTCAATGGCTGTGCGAAGTTGCAGGATATTGGCAGGAACTGGAACACGCTGTCGTATACGCCGATCCAGAGCATCCCAAACATGCTCAATGGGTGACATGTCCGGTGAGGATGCTGGCCATGCAAGAACTGGGATGTTTTCAGCTTCCAAGAATTGTGTCCAGATCCTTGCAACATGGGGCCGTGCATTATCATGCTGCAACATGAGGTGATGTTGTTGGATGTACGGCACAACAATGGGCCCCAGGATCTCGTCACGGTATCTTTGTGCATTCAAAATGCCATCAATGAAATGCACCTGTGTTCTTCGCCCATAACATATGCCTGCCCATACCATAACCCCACCACCACCATGGGCTACTCCATCCACAACATTGACATCAGAAAACCGCTCACCCACACAACGCCACACACGCTGTCTGCCATCTGCCCTGAACAGTGTAAACCGGGATTCATCCGTGAAGAGAACACCTCTCCAACGTGCCAGACGCCATTGCATGTGACAATTGCCCACTCAAGTCGGTTACGACGACGAACTGGAGTGAGGTCGAAACCTCGAAGAGGACGACGAGCATGCAGATGAGCTTCCCTGAGACGGTTTCTGACAGTTTGTGCAGACATTCTGTGGTTATGCAAAGCGATTGTTTCAGCAGCTGTCCAAGTGGCTGGTCTCAGACAATCTTGGAGGTGGACATGCTGGATGTGGAGGTCTTGGGCTGGTGTGGTTACACGTGGTCTGCGGTTGTGAGGCCGGTTGGATGTGCTGCCAAATTCTCGGAAACGCCTTTGGAGACGGCTTATGGTGGAGAAATGGACATTCAATTCCCTAGCAACAGCTCTGGTAGACGTTCCTGCTATTAGCATGCCAATTGCACGCTCCCTCAAAACTTGCGACATCTGTGGCATTGTGCTGTGTGATACAACTGAGAATTTCAGAGTGGCCAATCTTAGGAACACCTGTGCAATAATAATCCCTAGGGTTAGGGTTAGGGTTAGGGTTAATCAGCATCTTGATATGGCACACCTGTGAGGTGGGATGGATTGTCTTGGCAAAGGAGAAGTGCTCACTATCACAGATTTAGACAGATTTGTGAACAATATTTCAGAGAACTGGTTATTTTTAGTATGTGGAAAATGTTTCACATCTTTGAGTTCATACCATAAAAAAGGGGAGCAATAACAAAAATGTTGCATTTATATTTTTTGTCAGTGTATATTTTCTTCCTTTAGGCAGGTTCTGGGGATTCTCCTGAAGTCACGGAGTAACAAATAAAACATCTGGGAAGCTCATCCTCAGAATGGAGCAGGTTCCCGTCCGTTCCAGTGTTTCCACAATAAAGTCTAAATTTTAAAGATGCCTCTTAGTACAGATTAACCCTTGTGCTATCTTAGATGACCCCCCACCCTTGCATTGACGTGTTGTCCCTACCATGAGAAAGGTGGATAAAGGTGGAAAGATTTCATGTAATCCATGGACACCAGTGAAGATCACAAATCACTGAAGAAAAAAGGTTCAGAGCACTGTCTAGTGGGTCTAGATGACCCGACTCCCAACGGTAAAGCGCCTAGGATAACACAAGGGTTAAGTGGCTGCAAACATGAACTGTGTTTATGTTGACTCCATCTGAGCTGCAGAATCACAGAACGTCCTGTTTCCAAGAAAAACCGGGAGAAACAGGAAAAGAGGATCTGCAGGATTCATTCCATCAAAGTGTTGGTTTGGGTTCAAACAGACAACCAACCATCCATTCCCACATCCATCCATCCACACCTCCATATTAACATCAATCCATCCATGGGCTGGGGCGGCGCTCTCTTTCCCTCTGCGCCTCCCTGCTCTCTGGCTCTGGGGGCCTCGCGGCGGTCCGGCTGGCCCTGGCCTGGGTGGCGGTCTTGGTCGCCCGGGGGGCGGTTGTTCCCTGCCTGTTCCCGTGTGGCGTTGGGGGAATTCCGGCTGCCGCTGCTGCTGCGGCGGGGGTATGGGTGTGGGGGTGGCTGGGCGCTCCTCCTCCTTCTTTTCACATTCCACCATCCATTTTAGAAGAACATAAACACTCACCTGAGCACAGGTGTTAGCTCACCTTTGCACTAATAGTTTGCATGATTGAATGAATGAAAGATTTCACACTAGTTGGTTTAAAGGCATAGGTATGCGTTCGTGAACACTATCTGTTTTGTGTGCATGTTGACATGTGGACATTTTTGCGGCTAGCAGGTGTGTTGATAATATTTGAGTGTGTGTGTGGACAGGCCCCGCCCTCTTTGTACTACATTTGAACCGTACCGTAACGATAAACAACCAGTAAGCCTGTCTGCTCTATGCTGCTTCATGGTCTTACCCCCCTTACCCCCCTATTATCACCCTCCTACCCCCCCCCCTCTCTCTAACGTCCCTCTCTCTTCTTCCCTTCTTTCCTTTTCCGTCCGGTCCAACACCAAAGATTTTCAAACATGGTTGAAATTAATAAAGTTTGGCCTCAATTACAAAAGGGGTTTATTCAGACATACCTTTGGTTTGTCTAAAGATGAATAACCCCTCTTGTTAAAATAAAATATGTCCAACACAAGAGGCCCTCAGCTCTCATCTGTTTGCCCAGCTGTTGGACAGGACAAGTTAAAAAAAAAAAAAAAACATCAATCCATCCAACCATCCATCCATACATCCATTCAACCATCCACCTACCTCATGTTCTCTTCTTTACTATATACAAAGAAAATCCTCTCCCTTTCTGGGGAGTGCGAGTGCTTCCAGACTCCTATTGGCTCATCCGTGCTCCAGTTCCTGACCGAGTACCTCGTCTCTGCTCCTGCTCCTTCACCTGGCTGTGGTTCCTGTCTCCGGCTCGACTCGCGCCCCTGACTGTCCCCCCAACCACGGCTGGATGAAGCTCGTCTTCTGGACTTTTATATATGTAGTTGTAGATTTAGATAAGTTAATTCTTCTCTAAGAGTTCTGGTAAATCGCCTGTCCGTCCTGGGGGAGGATCCCTCCTTCATGTGGGCACCCCTGAGGTTTCTTCGTTTTTTCCGGAATCCGTTTTTTTGGGAGTTTTTCCTTACCGCGAAGGGGGGTCTAAGGGCAGGGATGCCAGTATAGCTTAGTCAGTTTGTTAGTTCATTTTAGTATTTTCCTATTGAACTCTTTGTATTCATGATCCTTTTAAGTTCATGTTTTACTTTGAAGCCCATCGAGACGACTGTTGTTGTGATTTTGGGCTATACAAATAAAATTGAATTGAATTGAATTGAATTGATTCTTAGACCACGTGGTGATGTTCCCGTTCTTGACCGTGACTGCTTGTAGGCGGTGCTTCAAGCTGGGTTTTGTACTTTCTGTTCTGGAATGTATGGATTTGGTATCTTAACTGGTAACTTATATACATTATTCCAACAGAGCATCAGACAGACAAAGAAGAAAAAACTCATACTAACCCAAACCCTGTTAAAACTACTCACTGGGGGGAGCGCTGTCGCCTGAAATGAGCTGTGAGCAGGACGGACCAGAAAAGACAAAACCCAGGAAGAAAAATGTGGCTGGATCCTCCAGCTCCACACTGCACCACGTTTGCCCAGCAAACAAACTTCATGTTCCTGCTCCTTCAGGAGCGCTTTCCCACCCGGCAAACCAACTGTCAGGGATCCAGTTCTTGGTCAGACCAGGACCAAACAGGCCCAAGTGGATTTATTCCAACAGTCCTGATCTGAGGTAAGCTGAAAGCGCAGACAGAGTCTCTGTAGACGCTGCAACACAAACTTCTAGAATCTTCTCTGTCAGAAAACATTACCAACAGCAGCGAAGGCCGACGCGGCGTAAACACAGGTCTGCCTTCAGCTTTTGTTGGTTCAGTTTATTCATGCTGGAATTAACTGTCACAACGGATTTAATGCTCAGTCAATTGTGCTCTCTAACAATATAGGATGTTTTGGTGGGGGTGTCACACTACCACCCCTGCTTCATTAATGGACTCATTGAAGGTGCTAATGATCTTCTGTGCTCCTCTGTCAGGACTCTGCTTATCTGACAGCTCCAGTGTGGTAGCAGCGTGAGACGGCGTGCTCCTCTGCTCCCAGCCTAATTACACCTGAGTCGTGGGGGCGACCTCCCCCATTCCTGACAATGTTTGTTAGCCATGTCACAGCTGAATATCATCAAAGAAAAATGAAACTAATTCAATGTTCAAGCTCCAAATTCTGAAGGCGACAGGACAGGAAAGCTGTTGCTCAGAATGGGGGGTTTTGGGGGAGCAGGAGACCAGAATTACAAGGCCTCACCTGAAGGATTAATTATCAGTTTGTCTAATTGGGTTTCAGCTGTGGTTTTCCACTCTACAGGAAGTTATGTTGATGAATGTGATGTTTGGAATACATTTGTCTTTCATTCATTTTCTATACTGTTTTTCCCTTTTGGGGTCACGGGGCTGCCAGAGTCTATCCCGGCCGCTTATGGGCGAAGCCAGGGGATGCCCTGGACAGGTCGCCAGTCTGTCACAGGGTAGAATGTGAAGCATGTTTTTGGATGGTGGGAGGACGCTGGAGATCCCGGAGAGAACCCAAGCATGCACGGGGAGAACATGCTAACTCCACACAGAAAGCTCCCCCTTGATGTTGTTTTTGACATCCCCCAGCCGGGACTTGAACCAGGCGCCTTCTTTCTGTGAGGCAATAGCGCTAACCACTGCGCCACCATGCAGCCCATCTTTTATTTGTCTTTTATTTTTATTAGTTGGACTAATCTGAAAGAAAGATTTTGACTGGACAACTCTGAATGGACAGCTCTGAAAGGACATCTCTTTGCTGGTTACCAGCATTGGTGGTTAGTCAACACCATTGGTGGTTGGTTACCAGCATTGGTAGTTAGTCAACACATTGGTGGTTGGTTACCAGCATTGGTGGTTGGTTACCAGCCTTGGTGGTTGGTTACCAGCCTTGGTGGTTGGTTACCCGCATTGGTGGTTAGTAAACAGCATTAGTGGTTGGTTACCAGCATTGGTGGTTGGTTACCAGCATTGGTGGTTAGTCAAGACATTGGTGGTTAGTCAACACCATTGATGGTTAGTTAACAGCATTGGTGGTTGGTTACCAGGATTGGTGGTTGGTTACCAGCATTGGTGGTTATTCAACACATTAGTGGTTGGTTACCAGCATTGGTGGTTGGTTACCAGCCTTGGTGGTTGGTTACCAGCTTTGGTGGTTAGTCAACACATTGGTGGTTGTTTACCAGTTTGGGTGGTTGGTTACCAGCATTGGTGGTTGGTTACCAGCATTGGTGGTTAGTCAACACAATTGGTGGTTAGTCAACAGCATTGGTGGTTAGTCAACAGCATTGGTGATTGGTTGCCAGCATTGGTTAGTCAACAGCATTTGTGGTTGGTTACCAGCATTGGTGGTTGGCTACCAGCATTGGTGGTTAGTCAACACATTGGTGGTTGGTTACAAGCATTGGTGGTTGGTTACCAGCTTTGGTGGTTAGTCAACACATTGGTGGTTGTTTACCAGTTTGGGTGGTTGGTTACCAGCATTGGTGGTTGGTTACCAGCATTGTTGGTTAGTCAACACCATTGGTGGTTAGTCAACAGCATTGGTGGTTAGTCAACAGCATTGGTGATTGGTTACCAGCATTGGTTAGTCAACAGCATTTGTGGTTGGTTACCAGCATTGGTGGTTGGCTACCAGCATTGGTGGTTAGTCAACACCACTGATGGTTAGTTAACAGCATTGGTGGTTGGTTACCAGGATTGGTGGTTAGTCAACAGCATTGGTGGTTAGTCAACAGCATTTGTGGTTGGTTACCAGCATTGGTGGTTGGTTACCAGGATTGGTGGTTAGTCAACACCACTGATGGTTAGTTAACAGCATTGGTGGTTGGTTACCAGGATTGGTGGTTAGTCAACAGCATTGGTGGTTAGTCAACAGCATTGGTGGTTGGTTACCAGCATTGGTGGTTAGTCAACAGCATTGGTGGTTGGTTACCAGCCTTGGTGGTTGGTTACCCACATTGGTGGTTAGTAAACAGCATTAGTGGTTGGTTACCAGCATTGGTGGTTGGTTACCAGGATTGGTGGTTAGTCAACACATTGGTGGTTAGTCAACACCACTGATGGTTAGTTAACAGCATTGGTGGTTGGTTACCAGGATTGGTGGTTAGTCAACACCACTGATGGCTAGTTAACAGCATTGGTGGTTGGTTACCAGGATTGGTGGTTAGTCAACAGCATTGGTGGTTGGTTACCAGCATTGGTGGTTAGTCAACAGCATTGGTGGTTGGTTACCAGCCTTGGTGGTTGGTTACCCACATTGGTGGTTAGTAAACAGCATTAGTGGTTGGTTACCAGCATTGGTGGTTGGTTACCAGGATTGGTGGTTAGTCAACACATTGGTGGTTAGTCAACACCACTGATGGTTAGTTAACAGCATTGGTGGTTGGTTACCAGGATTGGTGGTTAGTCAACACCACTGATGGTTAGTTAACAGCATTGGTGGTTAGTTACCAGGATTGGTGGTTAGTCAACAGCATTGGTGGTTAGTCAACAGCATTGGTGGTTAGTCAACAGCATTGGTGATTGGTTACCAGCATTGGTTAGTCAACAGCATTTGTGGTTGGTTACCAGCATTGGTGGTTGGCTACCAGCATTGGTGGTTAGTCAACACATTGGTGGTTGGTTACAAGCATTGGTGGTTGGTTACCAGCTTTGGTGGTTAGTCAACACATTGGTGGTTGTTTACCAGTTTGGGTGGTTGGTTACCAGCATTGGTGGTTGGTTACCAGCATTGTGGTTAGTCAACACCATTGATGGTTAGTCAACAGCATTGGTGGTTAGTCAACAGCATTGGTGATTGGTTACCAGCATTGGTTAGTCAACAGCATTTGTGGTTGGTTACCAGCATTGGTGGTTGGCTACCAGCATTGGTGGTTAGTCAACACATTGGTGGTTAGTCAACACCACTGATGGTTAGTTAACAGCATTGGTGGTTGGTTACCAGGATTGGTGGTTAGTCAACACCACTGATGGTTAGTTAACAGCATTGGTGGTTGGTTACCAGGATTGGTGGTTAGTCAACAGCATTGGTGGTTAGTCAACAGCATTGGTGATTGGTTACCAGCATTGGTGGTTAGTCAACAGCATTGGTGGTTGGTTACCAGCCTTGGTGGTTGGTTACCCACATTGGTGGTTAGTAAACAGCATTAGTGGTTGGTTACCAGCATTGGTGGTTGGTTACCAGGATTGGTGGTTAGTCAACACCACTGATGGTTAGTTAACAGCATTGGTGGTTGGTTACCAGGATTGGTGGTTAGTCAACACCACTGATGGTTAGTTAACAGCATTGGTGGTTGGTTACCAGGATTGGTGGTTAGTCAACAGCATTGGTGGTTAGTCAACAGCATTGGTGGTTGGTTACCAGCATTGGTGGTTGGCTACCAGCATTGGTGGTTAGTCAACACATTGGTGGTTGGTTACAAGCATTGGTGGTTGGTTACCAGCTTTGGTGGTTAGTCAACACATTGGTGGTTGTTTACCAGTTTGGGTGGTTGGTTACCAGCATTGGTGGTTGGTTACCAGCATTGGTGGTTAGTCAACACCATTGGTGGTTAGTCAACAGCATTGGTGGTTAGTCAACAGCATTGGTGATTGGTTACCAGCATTGGTTAGTCAACAGCATTTGTGGTTGGTTACCAGCATTGGTGGTTGGCTACCAGCATTGGTGGTTAGTCAACACATTGGTGGTTAGTCAACACCACTGATGGTTAGTTAACAGCATTGGTGGTTGGTTACCAGGATTGGTGGTTAGTCAACACCACTGATGGTTAGTTAACAGCATTGGTGGTTGGTTACCAGGATTGGTGGTTAGTCAACAGCATTGGTGGTTAGTCAACAGCATTGGTGGTTGGTTACCAGCATTGGTGGTTAGTCAACAGCATTGGTGGTTGGTTACCAGCCTTGGTGGTTGGTTACCCACATTGGTGGTTAGTAAACAGCATTAGTGGTTGGTTACCAGCATTGGTGGTTGGTTACCAGGATTGGTGGTTAGTCAACACATTGGTAGTTAGTCAACACCACTGATGGTTAGTTAACAGCATTGGTGGTTGGTTACCAGGATTGGTGGTTAGTCAACACCACTGATGGTTAGTTAACAGCATTGGTGGTTGGTTACCAGGATTGGTGGTTGGTTACCAGCATTGGTGGTTATTCAACACATTAGTGGTTGGTTACCAGCATTGGTGGTTGGTTACCAGCCTTGGTGATTGGTTACCAGCTTTGGTGGTTAGTCAACACATTGGTGGTTGTTTACCAGTTTGGGTGGTTGGTTACCAGCATTGGTGGTTGGTTACCAGCATTGGTGGTTAGTCAACACCATTGGTGGTTAGTCAACAGCATTGGTGGTTAGTCAACAGCATTGGTGATTGGTTACCAGCATTGGTTAGTCAACAGCATTTGTGGTTGGTTACCAGCATTGGTGGTTGGCTACCAGCATTGGTGGTTAGTCAACACATTGGTGGTTAGTCAACACCACTGATGGTTAGTTAACAGCATTGGTGGTTGGTTACCAGGATTGGTGGTTATTCAACACCACTGATGGTTAGTTAACAGCATTGGTGGTTGGTTACCAGGATTGGTGGTTAGTCAACAGCATTGGTGGTTAGTCAACAGCATTGGTGGTTGGTTACCAGCATTGGTGGTTAGACAACAGCATTGGTGGTTGGTTACCAGCCTTGGTGGTTGGTTACCCACATTGGTGGTTAGTAAACAGCATTAGTGGTTGGTTACCAGGATTGGTGGTTGGTTACCAGGATTGGTGGTTAGTCAACACATTGGTGGTTAGTCAACACCACTGATGGTTAGTTAAGAGCATTGGTGGTTGGTTACCAGGATTGGTGGTTAGTCAACACCACTGATGGTTAGTTAACAGCATTGGTGGTTAGTTACCAGGATTGGTGGTTAGTCAACAGCATTGGTGGTTAGTCAACAGCATTGGTGGTTGGTTACCAGCATTGGTGGTTGGCTACCAGCATTGGTGGTTAGTCAACACATTGGTGGTTGGTTACAAGCATTGGTGGTTGGTTACCAGCTTTGGTGGTTGATTACCAGCATTGGTGGTTAGTCAACACCATTGGTGGTTAGTCAACAGCATTGGTGGTTAGTCAACAGCATTGGTGATTGGTTACCAGCATTGGTTAGTCAACAGCATTTGTGGTTGGTTACCAGCATTGGTGGTTGGCTACCAGCATTGGTGGTTAGTCAACACATTGGTGGTTAGTCAACACCACAGATGGTTAGTTAACAGCATTGGTGGTTGGTTACCAGGAGTGGTGGTTAGTCAACACCACTGATGGTTAGTTAACAGCATTGGTGGTTGGTTACCAGGATTGGTGGTTAGTCAACAGCATTGGTGGTTAGTCAACAGCATTGGTGGTTGGTTACCAGCATTGGTGGTTAGTCAACAGCATTGGTGGTTGGTTACCAGCCTTGGTGGTTGGTTACCCACATTGGTGGTTAGTAAACAGCATTAGTGGTTGGTTACCAGCATTGGTGGTTGGTTACCAGGATTGTTGGTTAGTCAACACATTGGTGGTTAGTCAACACCACTGATGGTTAGTTAACAGCATTGGTGGTTGGTTACCAGGATTGGTGGTTAGTCAACACCACTGATGGTTAGTTAACAGCATTGGTGGTTGGTTACCAGGATTGGTGGTTAGTCAACAGCATTGGTGGTAAGTCAACAGCATTGGTGGTTGGTTACCAGCATTGGTGGTTAGTCAACAGCATTGGTGGTTGGTTACCAGCATTGGTGGTTAGTCAACAGCATTGGTGGTTGGTTACCAGCATTGGTGGTTGGTTACCAGCATTGGTGGTTAGTCAACAGCATTTGTGGTTGGTTACCAGCATTGGTGGTTGGTTACCAGCATTGGTGGTTGGCTACCAGCATTGGTGGTTAGTCAACACATTGGTGGTTGGTTACCAGCATTGGTGGTTGGTTACCAGCATTGGTGGTTGGTTACCAGCCTTGGTGGTTGGTCACCCGCATTGTTGTTTGGTTAGCAGCATTGGTGGCTAGTCAACACATTGGTGGTTGGTTACCAGCGTTGGTGGTTGGTGAACAGCCTTGGTGAACAGCCTAACATGAAAATTGTGTGTTATTTTAACAATTGATCAGTCTTTGGTTTCCCATCAACCATCAAGCACTTCATAATGCAACCGTCCTCATAACCCCTAAATTTGGGGCTACCCCACAAAAGAAATGGACCCCCCCCACACTTAAAGATAAACAGCATGTATGGAACAATAGACTGTATCTTTGCAGGACTTCCCTTCCCCCCATCGTTACCAGTGTCTGAACACACCGTCCCCCCTGCCCTTTCCTCCCTGGCCATCCTCCTAGAGGCGTTGTCGGACAGCTCCCCCACAATCCCTTTTGTTTTTGAGCAGTTGTATTCAATCGGTCTTAATGTAGCTACACATCTTTTCCTGTTGCCCCCCTCCCCTGCACACACATACTTACTCACCTTTGCTGAAGTTAGACATTTTACACTAATACAAGAGGACTGGACTGCCCCCCACCACCACACACCTCCCCCCAGGGAAGGTTCTTTGCAATCCCCTGCAAAGTTATGAATGACGCTCTAATGGCAAAGCAAATTGTCTGAGGAGGAAAATCAATTTAGAAAATTGCTTGAATTCTTGGGGGCCTCCTTTATCGTCATTAGGAGCCCCCCAGAAGGAGGTGTTGGGATGAAAACCTGCTTGTGCGTCGGGGATCACTCATCAAGCAGCCTCAAAGGGCATTTTCATTCTGCTCTCCTTCCAACAGTTTCTTTTGGCTCTTTGATTGGTCTTTAAAGTCGGCGTGCTGCAGTGACCGAAGGGGAATGGACGCCATTGATCAAAGGCTCTGGCTCTGATTCTTCTGTCATTTTTCTTAGAGTTAAATGATTTCTGTCTTTTGCTGTAATGTGGTTCTTCCCCATCATGGAAGAGCTTTTTCAGCCTCTGAGAGTCTGAAACTTCAGCTTTTCAGCGTGATGTAAGTAAGGAAGCGGCTGCCGCCGTTATCACTAAGAGTCCCCGTCTCACCTCCTCCCCCTCTTTCATTGCAGGCTTTTGTTCCCAAACAGCAGCTTAAATTAGATCACTGTCCGTTGTTTTGTTCTGATGATGAGCTCATAAGTTACTGCAGGCGGCCGCGCTTACTGAAGCATGACTGCAACAAGCTGCAGTGCAGAGACAGACTGGCTGTCATGCACACGTCCTCCAACAGCCATCTGTTCCAGCGTGTAAAATCGATGTGCGCGAGCCTCCAACACGTCCCCCAGGCCCTCCGTATTCATCTGCAGAGAAGGAATAAAAAAACTCTCCTGCCGCTTATTTAGGCCAGCCATTATCCAGCTGCAAATGCATGAACAGAGACCAATCAGATGGAAACCAAATAGACTGGATTTGAGGGATGCAGCAGCACTCAGAGATCAGAAGGTCGGAAAGCACATCAAAACTTTCAGCCAAGAGAAAAAGAGACTGTAGACACCGTCGATGTCTGTAGACTCAGACACTGACGGTGCGCCGCAGGGCTCTGGACTCAGCCCCTTAGTGCAGGCTTCCCATATGTATTTAACGTAAATAAAATGTGCCACAGCCAAGTCTGGGATGGTGTTGGAACATGTGTGCAGAATGTGGACCAGAAACCCCAAAGTCAAAGTGGGAAACACCTTTATATATGAGACAGCAAAGATCCTGATCCAGATCCAGAGTGAGGGGATGGTGATGGTGGACCAACCAGACATTGTAATGGTAACCCTTGTTCTATCCTAGGCACTTTAACGTTGGGAGTGGGGTCATCTAGACCCACTAGACAGAGCTCTGAACCTTTGTTCTTCAATGATTTGTGATCTTCACTGGTGTCCATGGATTACATGAAATCTTTCCACCTTTATCCACCTTTGTCATGGTAGGGAGAACACCTCAATGGAAGGGGGGGGGGGGTCATCTAAGATAGCACAAGGGTTAAACTGCAAACAAAGACACTGAATGGAAGTGTTTATGGTTATCCTTTGGTTACCGTTCCATAGAGGAACGCTGCATGTCTTTTAATAGCTCTGCCACAGGGAGTCACCCCCCTCCATCTAAACGTCTCACATGTCCTTCTTCATCCATGAACCTCCACTTTGCCTTCCTCTCTTTCCTGGTATCTCCAACCTTCTACCATCATCATCACTGTTCTTCCTCTCAAACGTCTCCATCTGCTTCCCTGCATTGACTCCAGAACATCCATGATCTGTTCCTCTGATGGATCCCATGATCCCTCCTGGTACCACAGAGAACTTGGACTATGACATGAAACAATAATAAGACTAAAATGTAGAAAACTGATTTTGTGGATCTACAGAGTTTTGTTCATCACTTTATTCTCAGAGTTTTCCTTCATGCTGATATCAGTAATTATGAGAGTCATGTGCTGACATCTTTCAGTGACCTTTAGTTCAGCCGATGTCCACTGTCCACGCTCCGAGTCCATCTGTTGTTTGGCCTCCAGATGGTCCAAAGGAAACACGTCAGACGGTTTTCTGCTCAGCTGCTTCTGGGCTTCAGAGACTTTGGTTTTTCTCTCAGGACGTTCTGAAAGCACGGCCGCTGTGCATTCTGCTGCTGTCCACGGCACTGTGGCTGAACACAAGGCCGTCTGCAGACTAACATTGACGTGTTAGTCTGCTCTCCACGTTCACCACTTAGCTGAGGAGGCGGCTCTCCAGGTGACTGCAGGATGCAGCTCTGAAGCAAACATTGATTCTGAGTCTGTTGGGATGTTTGCAGAAGCTCCAACCTCAGCGCTAAAGGACCGCCGAGTCCCACTCAGCCCCTCTCCCTGTCAGCTTCATGATGCTGAGAACAAACACAGTAGAACAGCTGTCCGTGAGCGACAGCGTCCTGCCTGTTGGATTCAAACCTTAGCTGCTTTAGTTTAGACCAAACTGCAGGAACAACCTGGAACATTGAGGGTCCATCTGCTCTGAGGACTTTCAGGATTTGATGCTCATGGAAGAAAAGAAATAGAAGCTTCTAGTGACTGTGTGCCAGGGGGGGGGCTTTAAAATATTGCATTTTGGTAAAAAAGTGAAATATTCTAAATACAATCGATCTCTCTGCCTTACCGTTGCAGACTGAGGACCTTCTACCGGGAGATCACCTGTTTCAAAGCCCGCAGGAGACGGAGGAGCTCTCAGACTCCTCCTGTCCTTGCTCCTTCGTCAGCGTGAACAGTAGGTGGAGCTGTTTCCCTCCTCTGTCACAGCTCTACTCCATCAGCACAGGACGGTTGTGGTCTCCTCAGGTGGAGGACGTCTCAGCTTCAGGCCCGTCTGGCAGCCCGAACGCTCTCAGCCGGTTTCACTTCTGCGTTGGAGCAGCAGCTTAACGTGTTGGCATCTTCTGTAACGTTTGGCTCTCACGGTTCCATTCTGGACCACAGGGATCAAACAGAACCAGAGCAACCAAACAAAACAGACTTTGGGCTCCACTCCGCCTTAAAATAACACGACCTGAAGAGGACCTGAGAAGAAATCTGTCTGCAAAACATGGAAGTAAAAGCTCTTTGCAATAGAATCAACATCCCAGGAATGTCCTGCATCCTGAAACCAGAACACCCAAGAGGAAATTCTGATGGTTTGATGCCGGGTTTGGATCTGCTGCTCAGATAAACGCCTCATGCAGGGACCTTCACGTCTGAGATCCACCTGGAGGAGAATGAAGACGATGCTGCTTCATCTCTCTAACATCAGAAAACTTCATTTAGCTTTTTAGTCAACTTTGACACATTTAAGGGCCGTTCACACCGGGACGAATTTCGCCGGCGATTTTCGCCGACGTTTAACGCCTCGTGACTAAACAAAGGGCACCAATGAGAGTGTGCACACCGACGCGAAAAAACGCCACGCATCAAAGCGTCAAAAAAAAAAAAAACGCCTCGGGTTCGTTTTTTTTTTTGACGCGTCGCATCGAAATCTATTCGACCAATGAGAATGGCGCTTTTGCTCACGTGTCTGGAGCTTCTGAAGTTACAGTAAAACACCACTTGGGGGCGCTCAAACACAAAACTGTCTTGCTGAGCACACATACCAGTGAAGAAGATAGACGCCAAGTAGCGTCTACACTGCCGCAAAGAAATAATGACGGACATTCTAAAATATCCCCGAACCAAGCACCAGTTGGAGCTACTGGTGCTTGAAATATTCATGTTTTCTTTGTTTGATTCTGACAAGCGTGTAAATACTTGCTCTCTTCTTCTGAGTGAAAAGCGACTTTAAGAAACGTAAAGTTGCGCAGCGCCACCTTGTGTACAGGAGTATTTCTGTTTACATTAAGCGCCATCTAATGTCAGGGAATGAAATTGCATGTTCGCTCGGCTCATCGTCAGCGAAAATCGCCTGGGTGTGAACACAAAAAACATGGCGAAAAACGCTGGCGAATAACGACTGGCGAATATTCGTCCCGGTGTGTACGGGCCTTTATGTTTCTGCTTCAGGAAACATTTCATGCACAAATTTGTGTTTTCCAGGATTGATAGTAAATATAAAATGTTATCTTTCAGTTACTATATTTGTTAATATTTTGTTTGTAAAATGAAACAAATATTTCTGTAAACCTCCAGTTCATGAACTTCTCCTGAAGAAGCAAAAAAGTTAGGATTCAAAAGAGTTTATAAAAATAGTTTCTCAATTTAAACGTATTCTTGTTAATGTAACACTTTGTTTCCAAAAATAACAATTGGATTTTTTCAAGTTAATTTCTCATTTAAATGTCAGACACAAACTTCCCTTTTTGTATTTTGAAATCTTTGAACACGAGACTAGATTATGCAGAACATTTTACAAACCATCATCATTTTTCTGTCCACTTCTCTGAATGCTCAGAAGTGCTGAATTGACCTGAAGATAGAACCCTGAAGATAGGGCCTCTCTGAAGAGGTTCTATCTTCAGGGTTCACTGATGAGGTTTTCCGTTTGTTCCTGTAGGACAGCAGAACCGCCCTGTTCTGATCCGTGTTCTGAGGTCCAGCAGCATCTCCATCACACCTCTCTGCTTCTGCCAGCTTCAGGTTACTTTGCTACAGGAATCTTAACCGTTCCGTCCGTCTGCGGTCGGTTCTTTAATGCTGAGCGCTCTGATTTCTACTGCTGCAGTGTTTCCTGCGGCGCTCTGCAGAGTCAGCGGTGGTGGGAGGGGCTCAGGTTTCCTCATTAGCAGCAGTGAAAGCAGTGAAGCGGCTGAAGCCGTCAGCCGGTTTTTACAGGCTCCTGCAGATGATTACGCTCAAATGTGTGACTCCTCATGACCTCCATGTCTGTCCAGCAGCCGTGCACGTGCACATGCACAGCCGTGTTCCCACAGCAGCTCCTGCTGGTTTCCGTTGAACATCCAAGTCCTGCACACCATCATCATCATCACGGCTCAGGACTGCAGGCCGCTCTGGTGCCACATCACTTCCCCTTCAACACCTGCAGACCTGCGAGGTCACCGAGCAGCAATTGGCTGCTTCATGTCACATGACAGCCCTCCTGTCGACCCCCCGCCCACCCTCTCCCTCGTTCCCCTCCCTCCTTCAAGGATCCCGTTTTAGTGGCCGTCCAAAGAGTTCACACATGAGGTCTGATGAATGAGGAGTGACAGCATCTTCTGAGCTGCAGTTCCAGTGTGGACCCTCCCATCCCAACCCCCCCCCCCTGTGCGCCAAAATGCCACAGACGTGCACAGACTCACCCCAATGCAGCCATGCAGCCAGGCAGCCATGCAGCAGCTGGACCCCCCCTTCATCTTCTGAAACAGGAAACACAAGTGAACATACACAAACATCACAGATCTGGACGGTTTACGGCCGGAACCAGAATGGACCACAGATAAACCTTTATGAATGACGACATGCGTCACCATTTGATTGTTGTCTATTTGAGTTTTTCAGAAAAGGGGAGAATGAAAACAACACAACACACTTGTTACATCACACACACACGCACACACGCACACACACAGCGTTCGCCCGCTAAAAGCCAGTTTGCTCTCTAAACGAATGGCTTGTTATGTGAAACAGACCTCATTATTGCCTGACAAAAAGAATCAAGGCCATCGGGCGCCAAATAGGTCCGCCGGCCCCCTGACCCCCCCATCGCCCGCTCAGTGGATGGGGGGGGCTTTATAAAAGCTAAACCGTTCAGAGGATCTTCAGAAAACTGCAAACGCTTTTCAGACGTGGAGGAGACCTGCTTCACCTGCTGAAGACAAGTTCCTCATCCATCCTCAACCATCCATCCAGATCCATCCACACCCTGGCGTGGGGGGAGGGGGGGCTTTGGTTGTAAATTATGGATCTGAAAAAAACAGATGACTGAGTTCAGAGAAAAGGATATCCATCCACATCCATCCACATCCATCCACATCAAAAGCCTTTAAAGAACAAATGAAACGTTCTTTATGTTAGTTAAATGTTATGCTGCATTATTTAAACTAAAATTATTCACAGACATAATTTATCAAGGTTCTATTTTTAATATTTTGTATGCATTTTGAAACCAATCGTTTATCATCTAGGCGTTGTGAGCTGGTTTTCTGTCTGAAAAGAATTTCTCTGCTGAGAAACATTAAAAGTTGGAAGCCTTAGTATTTGCATGGATGGAACAACTTTAGCTCCGCCCTCCTGCGGTAAACACTCACCAACATGATGAGTATTTCAGTTTTTAACCAAATACTCTTCTGCTTTTTATTGAAAACATTTCCTGTAATAAACAATTAGATCCAGTATTAATAAATACGTTTGCCGGAGCGCCAGATCATGATGGCGTGCTCCCTTCATCAGGAACTCCAAAAGGATTCCAACCAGCAACCTCACACCATCAACTGTTGATGAAGAACAGTGAAGGACTATTGACCTCTCCACTATAAAAGACTCACAAAATGAACAAAACACACCCTAATTAATAGAAACTCATCTATTCATCCTATGGTATGATAACAGCAAAAAAACATTCAATAAAAAGATATATATATATTTTTAATTTCTAATTTTTTAGGGTATAAATAGCTCAGGCTGTAAAGACAGACAGCTTGATATATATTTATTAATAATCTTTTATATTTGCTATAAAGGAACACGTTTTAGTGACATTTTCTTTTTTTATTATTTCTTTCAGTCCATTTATTCCATGAAGACTTTTCCACAACAAATAAGATGAAAGCCACGCTAGCTCTGTATGTGTGTGTTTGTATGTGTGTGTGTGTGTGTGTATGTATGTATGTGTGTGTGTGTTTGTATGTGTGTGTGTTTGTATGTGTGTGTGTTTGTGTATGTTTGTATGTGTGTGTGTTTGAATGTCCGTTTGTGTGTGTGCGTTTGTTTGTGTGTGTTTGTATGTATGTTTGTATGTGGGTGTGTTTGTATGTGTTTGTGTGTGTGTGTTTGTATGTATGTTTGTATGTGGGTGTGTTTGTATGTGTTTGTGTTTGTATGTGTGTGTGTGTTTGTATGTGTGTGTGTGTTTGTATGTGTGTTTGTTTGTGTATGTTTGTATGTGTGTTTGTTTGTGTATGTTTGTATGTGTGTGTGTTTGAATGTCCGTTTGTGTGTGTGCGTTTGTTTGTGTGTGTGTGTTTGTATGTATGTTTGTATGTGGGTGTGTTTGTATGTGTTTGTGTGTGTGTGTTTGTATGTGTTTGTGTTTGTATGTGTGTGTGTGTTTGTATGTGTGTGTGTGTTTGTTTGTGTGTGTGTGTTTGTATGTATGTTTGTATGTGGGTGTGATTGTATGTGTTTGTGTTTGTATGTGTGTGTGTGTTTGTATGTGTGTGTGTGTTTGTATGTGTGTGTGCTTGAATGTCCGTTTGTGTGTGTGTGTGTGTGTGTGTGCTTGAATGTCCGTTTGTGTGTGTGCGTTTGTTTGTGTGTGTGTGTGTGTTTGTATGTGTGTGTGTGTGTGTTTGTATGTGTGTGTGCTTGAATGTCCGTTTGTGTGTGTGCGTTTGTTTGTGTGTGTGTGTGTGTTTGTATGTGTGTGTGTGTGTGTTTGTATGTGTGCGTGCTTGAATGTCCGTTTGTGTGTGTATGTTTGTATGTGTGTGTGTGTGTGTGTGTGTTTGTATGTGTGTGTGTGTTTGTATGTGTGTGTGTGTTTGTATGTGTGTGTGTGTTTGTATGTGTGTGTGCTTGAATGTCCGTTTGTGTGTGTGCGTTTGTTTGTGTGTGTGTGTGTGTGTGTGCTTGAATGTCCGTTTGTGTGTGTGCGTTTGTTTGTGTGTGTGTGTGTGTTGGGGTGTGTGTGTGTGTGTGTTTGTATGTGTGTGTGCTTGAATGTCCGTTTGTGTGTGTGCGTTTGTTTGTGTGTGGGTGTGTGTTTGTATGTGTGTGTGCTTGAATGTCCGTTTGTGTGTGTGCGTTTGTTTGTGTGTATGTGTGTGTTTGTATGTGTGTGTGTGTGTGTGTATGTATGTATGTGTGTGTGTGTTTGTATGTGTGTGTGTTTGTATGTGTGTGTGTTTGTGTATGTTTGTATGTGTGTGTGTTTGAATGTCCGTTTGTGTGTGTGCGTTTGTTTGTGTGTGTTTGTATGTATGTTTGTATGTGGGTGTGTTTGTATGTGTTTGTGTGTGTGTGTTTGTA
Organism: Oryzias latipes; assembly: GCF_053564925.1. Taxonomy (NCBI): domain Eukaryota; kingdom Metazoa; phylum Chordata; class Actinopteri; order Beloniformes; family Adrianichthyidae; genus Oryzias; species Oryzias latipes. Next base: position 35,228,914 of record NC_136257.1, on the reverse strand, counting down.
TGTGTGTGTGTGTTTGTATGTGTGTTTGTTTGTGTATGTTTGTATGTGTGTTTGTTTGTGTATGTTTGTATGTGTGTGTGTTTGAATGTCCGTTTGTGTGTGTGCGTTTGTTTGTGTGTGTGTGTTTGTATGTATGTTTGTATGTGGGTGTGTTTGTATGTGTTTGTGTGTGTGTGTTTGTATGTGTTTGTGTTTGTATTGTGTGTGTGTTTGTATGTGTGTGTGTGTTTGTTTGTGTGTGTGTGTTTGTATGTATGTTTGTATGTGGGTGTGTTTGTATGTGTTTGTGTTTGTATGTGTGTGTGTGTTTGTATGTGTGTGTGTGTTTGTATGTGTGTGTGCTTGAATGTCCGTTTGTGTGTGTGCGTTTGTTTGTGTGTGTGTGTGTGTGTGTGTGCTTGAATGTCCGTTTGTGTGTGTGCGTTTGTTTGTGTGTGTGTGTGTGTTTGTATGTGTGTGTGTGTGTGTTTGTATGTGTGTGTGCTTGAATGTCCGTTTGTGTGTGTGCGTTTGTTTGTGTTTGTGTGTGTGTTTGTATGTGTGTGTGTGTGTGTTTGTATGTGTGTGTGCTTGAATGTCCGTTTGTGTGTGTATGTTTGTATGTGTGTGTGTGTGTGTGTGTGTTTGTATGTGTGTGTGTGTTTGTATGTGTGTGTGTGTTTGTATGTGTGTGTGTGTTTGTATGTGTGTGTGCTTGAATGTCCGTTTGTGTGTGTGCGTTTGTTTGTGTGTGTGTGTGTGTTTGTATGTGTGTGTGTGTGTGTTTGTATGTGTGTGTGCTTGAATGTCCGTTTGTGTGTGTATGTTTGTATGTGTGTGTGTGTGTGTGTGTGTTTGTATGTGTGTGTGTGTTTGTATGTGTGTGTGTGTTTGTATGTGTGTGTGTGTTTGTATGTGTGTGTGCTTGAATGTCCGTTTGTGTGTGTGCGTTTGTTTGTGTGTGTGTGTGTGTGTGTGCTTGAATGTCCGTTTGTGTGTGTGCGTTTGTTTGTGTGTGTGTGTGTGTTGGGGTGTGTGTGTGTGTGTGTTTGTATGTGTGTGTGCTTGAATGTCCGTTTGTGTGTGTGCGTTTGTTTGTGTGTGTGTGTGTGTTTGTATGTGTGTGTGTGTGTGTTTGTATGTGTGTGTGCTTGAATGTCCGTTTGTGTGTGTATGTTTGTATGTGTGTGTGTGTGTGTGTGTGTTTGTATGTGTGTGTGTGTTTGTATGTGTGTGTGTGTTTGTATGTGTGTGTGCTTGAATGTCCGTTTGTGTGTGTGCGTTTGTTTGTGTGTGTGTGTGTGTTTGTATGTGTGTGTGTGTGTGTTTGTATGTGTGTGTGCTTGAATGTCCGTTTGTGTGTGTATGTTTGTATGTGTGTGTGTGTGTGTGTGTGTTTGTATGTGTGTGTGTGTTTGTATGTGTGTGTGTGTTTGTATGTGTGTGTGCTTGAATGTCCGTTTGTGTGTGTGCGTTTGTTTGTGTGTGTGTGTGCTTGAATGTCCGTTTGTGTGTGTGCGTTTGTTTGTATGTGTGTGTGTGTGTGTTTGTATGTGTGTGTGCTTGAATGTCCGTTTGTGTGTGTGCGTTTGTTTGTGTGTGTGTGTGTGTGCTCATGGGGGGCCGTCATTACTGAGCAGCGGCCGGCTCCAGGCGGGGGGGGGGCATGGAAATAGAAAAAGGAAGCAGGAGAACATAAGAGTGACTGGTCCCCCCCCACATAGATGTGATCTCTGTCCTCTGTGTGTCCCCCCCGTCATATCCAGGTGAGTAACCATGACGACCGCTGCTCTGGTGATGTCACATGTCCAGGAAGTAGGCGTGTCCTCTGCTGCGATGCGTAGAGTTCTGGGATGTTCAAGCGTTCCGACAGCCGCGCTCCACTAGAGGCCAGTATTGTGTCACTATGGGGTCGCTACCATGTTTGGAAGTTTGAGGGGGGGTTGAACGGTTGGCAGCCAGGAGGTCGGAGTGGCCCCGCCCACATAAACATCTGTACCTTCAGCAACAATCGGAAACGTTTTAGACGTGACGGAAACGCGACATTCTGGACTTTTTCATCCGAATGTCGGTTCTGAGCCGCCAGCGTGAAACGCGCCTGACCTGCTTTCTGCAGACGGGCAGCATCTGCGCAGTCAGGCGCAAGTCTCCTTTCAGGGCAGCTGGGACGTGAAACCTTTCTGCCCCTTACCCGTCCTCCTCCCCCATCAGGCAGAGGCCCCCTCCCCAGCCAGCGACATGGCGTTTGCACCGCTGAGGAGAATGTGAGCTAATGAAAGTGTGAGGCTGAGCTCAGCGGAGCAGAAAATTCACATTTGGCCGACTGCAATCTGATCTCATGAGCCCCCCCACCGCAGAGAACACGGGAGAAAGCGCCGGCAGCGAGCGCCACAGACGCCGCTTTATCCCGCTTCTCCTGAGTCCTAAAACCACGTCTGGACTGGATGTAGAACCGCTCCTCATCGGGGGGCCGGAGCAGAGCCACCATTTTGTTTGGCGGCAGACGGGGAGGGGGCACAGCGGCCCCCACTAGATGGACGTGTACCCCAGCAGGAATGAGCGTCACGCTCTGCCACGGAGCTCCACGGCGCAGGAACCATGGCGGTTCAGCAGGAGGCGCTCTCCAGCGGGTCAAAAGTTCACGCGCATTAGCGCTCGCTGACCTATTTCCTCTGGAAACTTGGGAACGCCATTTCTGCAGCTCATCCTCCAAACGGCAGAAAACGCCCCCAAAAGACCCGGACGGCGCTGAAACACGTTTCAGACCAAAACTGTTTTCATTTGACAGAAACAAGGATTTGATTTAGTTGTTAAAACGTCACATTTTACCAACAATCAACACCAACCAGAAAGAACTGGACCGGAGCGCGGCGGACTCTGGAGGCCACGCCTCCGCTGTGGCGAGCCCGGACAGGAAAAGCCCAAAACACGATCCTAAAACAAGAAGAAAAAGAGAACATAAAGGTCCTAAAAGACACAACAATTAAAGAAGGTCCTGAACGATAAAGAAGATAAAAATGCAAAGTCCTAAAAAAACAAAATCCTAACAATTCTAAAAAAGACCAACATTCAACGATCTATGATAGAAAAAATGAGGAGAATCTAAAAACAACAACAACAATATCAGTGACAAATAAAAAAATAAATAGAAAAAGTGTTAGAGAAAAGTCCACCAATAAATAAAGAGTTCAGGCAGAGAGAGAGCTCAACATCTTTGTTAATAATTCAAGAGGCTAAACTGCATTAAACACTAATTTAGGATTTAAAGAATAATGGATGCAACCAAAATAAAAGCATCTGTGTGAAGCTGATGAAGCTGATGAAGCTGATGAAGATGATGAAGATGATGAAGATGATGAAGATGATGAAGCTGATGAAGCTGATGAAGCTGATGAAGCTGATGAAGATGATGAAGATGACGAAGCTGATGAAGATGATGAAGATGATGAAGATGATGAAGCTGATGAAGCTGATGAAGATGATGAAGATGCAGCCTTTCTGCAGGTTTTAGGCTCACTTTGGCTTTTTTCAGTCTCAGCTCTTAGTTTTTGCGCAACGGGTCTAGTGGTTTCAGTTCTGTTCTTCCGAGGCTTTTCTTCTGCGTCCGTAACGTCGGCGGTGTTTGTGGCCACATCGTGACCACATGAGGGCCGCCATTTTCCCTGAAAACATGGAGGTAAAACAGCTTTTTATCCCCCCCCCCCCAAAAGCCTCCCACTGCGCTGAAACCTGAGCAAATACAATCTTAATCCAAAAGGAAGGTTCTGGGGTCAGAGGTCACACGTTAGTCAGCAGAGGAGCAGTTCTCCTCAGCGTGTGGAGACGCGCTCCTGTTTGAGGACGGCCATCGTCCCGCACTGAGCGCCGCTGCGGCCGGCGCCACGCGCTGCTTCACAGAGAGCAGCACGCAGGCCGGCAGCGGGGGCCGCCGGCAGCGGGGGCCGCCGGCTGGAAGCCCCTAGATGGAACATTCCACGTTTGTGGTCTCCGGTCGCTGAGCCGAGAGTCGGACTTTTTGAATTCCAGAGTAAAAACTAAAGCTGTCTCTGACATTTTTAAGCTTTTCTGTTATTATTCTTCATTAATTTATTTTGAAATATGTATTCCAAATATTTATAAATTAACAGAAAAATGAACATTTCAAATATTATAATATATTTAATAAGAAGTGTTTTGTAGTTTTTCCATAAGTAATAAAGTTGTTTTTATATTTTTCCTAAAACAAAAAACTGGCTTTACATTCAGAAAATGACCCAAAAAAAAAAAAAAATCTTTCAGACGTTTTTCTCTGTGAACAAAGGTTTTGACCGGTTCACTAACCGGTTCACTAACCGGTTAGTGAACCGGTTAGTGAACCGTCACAGAATGAAGCTTTTAATAATAATGTTGAAATCACCAAACTGCAGATTCTATAAAGTCGGGGGGGTTAAACGCAGCTTCCATTTTATTCAATATTTCAATGCAAATAAAAACATGAATTCAAATAAATTTCCTTCATTTTCTTTTTATAGACTTTTGGCGGGAAAATAGAATTTCCTGTTTTCCTTTTTTTGAATGAATTCAATAAAAACTGATTTAATGTTTTCATGACAAACATTTGTTTGGAATATTACAAATGAAATAAACATAATTATAGGATAGATCTGAATGAAAAATCAAGATTCAAATCAATTTAGTTTAAAAATATATATATTTTGTGATAGATTGTCAAATATGATATATTTATATTTCTGTAATTCCTAAGGAAATTATATAAAAATTATACAGATTACAAATGTGTATTTATATATATAATTTTGATTACAATATAAATTATGATGAGCGTACACATAATTATGTATACGCTCATTATAACAGACCATGGTAAAAAGGATTACAAAGGGGGGGGGGGTTCTTTGCTGTTGTGACATTTTTACATAAATAAATCTTAGATTTTTGTTTCTGCTGTGTCTCATTGATCTAAAAAAAAAAATAACACACAAACAAACAAACAAACAAACAAACAAACAAACAAACACACACAGGGGAAGAGAAGAGGAAAACAGTCAACTGTGTGTGTGTGTGTGTGTGTGTGTGCGTGTGTGTGTGTGTGTGTGTGTGTGTGTGTGCGTGCGTGTGTGTGTGTGTGTGTGTGTAGAAACAGTGATGCGGTCCAACATAAATAAATCAAATATATTTAAACAAAATGCACCATGAAATGTTACTAATATATAACAGTGTAATATTGATGCAGAGCAATAATACAACAATAAAATACTAAACCAATAAAGATCAAAGAAATAAATGCATTTTTTAGAAAGTGATGAGAATATTTTAGTTTATTTTGGTTTAATCCCTAATAGAAGAAATCTTTTAATAACATGTAATAATGTGAACATCAACATTACAGATGTAATGAGACATTTTAATGATATTAATGATAATAGTTATTATTATCATTACTACTTAATAATAATAAAAGTTATTATAATTATTATTACTAGGTAATAATAATTATAATGACTATTATTGTTAGCCAGTAATAATAATAGTCATTCCTATAATAGTTCTGCATGTTTACAGATGGAGGACCTCCTGTTTCTAGATTACAAATCAGAGTCGTGGAGAAAGTTTGGTAAACGGTAAACGGCGTCTACTTCTATGGCGCTTTCCAGTCACACACTTGGCTCCTTTTTTCAGCCTGAATTCTTCAGTGACGGCGTTGGACCAGCCGTTAACCAGCTAGTTAAGGAAGATAATCTTCTGATGGTTTTAATGACTGATGGCGTTCAGAGGAGAAACGGTTGACCTGCTGCAGATTTCCCAGCGTTCTGGATCCTGGTGGTTCTGTTGGAGTTCTGGTGGGTTCAGATGGAAACCACCGTGTTGTTTGGTGTGACCGTCATCGTGTTTCATGAACAAACCCGTCCTTGCTGTTTTGGTGGGGAGGGCTGTTCTTTTATTGGGGGCAGCAGAACATTAATGTTCTCTGGGGGTTGCTGGGGGCTTTACAGTGGATGGGGGGTAAAATGGAGCCAGACGCTGAAATGTTTGTCCTAACGACGGCGATGACAGAACGTGAAGCAGAAAACTGGAAGGATTGAATCAAACAGCAAATGACTGAACTTGGCTGAACGTTCAATAAAAGCCACCAGAAAAGGAAAGGATGTCCGTCAGCAGGAAGTGATGCGTTTGAGGACTCAGTCATTTAGGAACTAATTCTGTAACGGAAACGAATTTAGGAAACAAATGGAAAACATTTCAGAACAGAAAACAAATCAAAGGATTTTCCAGAGAATCAAGTCTGACAGTAAAGACGTCAAATTCTTTTTATCAAGGTTTCCCTGCTGTTCCGTCTGGACCGTTTGACAGGTTGATGGTCCGGATCCTCTGCAGGTTTTTTGGTGGCAGCAGAACCGTCGGTCCATGGATTTCAATTTGAAAACCGTGTTTCTCTCATTTGAAGGATTTCTATGCACTGAGAAACTCCTCTGATCTTGAAACAGCCTTCCTTGTTGCCGGACGGCCTCCATGCGGGTCGGGAGGACGGCCTCCAGGTGGTTCTGTCAGCGGTTCTGTCAGCGGTTCTGTCAGCGGTTCTGCTGACGCGGCCATCCGTCTGCGGCGAGGCGGAGGAGGCCTGTGTTTTCCCGGTGCACGGTAGACGGAGCACTCGCTCCTCATCAGGTCGTGGCGGCGCTGATGGCTGCTCCGGGACACGGCGCCGCTGCAGAAGTGTGTGTGCGCGGCTGACCGAGCACTCACCCCCCCCCGAAGACTTTATTTATTTATCTCCACTCGGGGTTAAAGCGCTTTTGTGAGGATAACCTACATAAGCGCTTGGTGCTGCGGCGGGCGCGGCGAGCACGCCGGCCACCTTGATACAGATATGATGAGAAGCAAACAGAGACAATGGGTCTCTGCGGGTCCCAGGGGCTGCCGGGGGCTCCCGGGGGCCGGGACATTAGTGGAATACTGTGCGGAGCCGTGATGGAGCGGCTTTGAGTTTGGCCACTGAGGCGCATTATGCTGTTCTGAATAATTTGGGGCCGTTCGGAGCAAAATTATTTCCATATCCTGAGCTCCAACTGTCAGACACAATTCAAGTCACGGCTGGGTTTTGTCAGAGCGCTTCTCCAACACGCCGACACAAACCGCCGCTGACCCCCCCCCCACAGAAACGCAGCCGAAAACCCACCCAAAGGTGGAAACTTGTAAACAACAATCTGCAGTTTTAGGTCTGGAGAATCCGTTTAGTTGGGTTGAAGGGACCCTGCAGGACCCCTGAGACCGCCGAGGGTCTCACAGACGGCCGAGGGTCTCACAAACGGGCCGAGGGTCTCACAGACGGGCCGAGGGTCTCACAGACGGCCGAGGGTCTCACAAACGGGCCGAGGGTCTCACAGACGGGCCGAGGGTCTCACAGACGGCCGAGGGTCTCACAAACGGGCCGAGGGTCTCACAGACGGGCCGAGGGTCTAACAGACGGGCCAAGGGTCTCACAAATGGGCCGAGGGTCTCACAAACGGGCCGAGGGTCTCACAAACGGGCCGAGGGTCTCACAGACGGGGCGAGGGTCTCACAGACGGACCGAGGGTCTCACAGACGGGCCGAGGGTCTAACAGACGGGCCAAGGGTCTCACAAACGGGCCGAGGGTCTCACAGACGGGCCGAGGGTCTCACAAACGGGCCGAGGGTCTCACAGACGGGGCGAGGGTCTCACAGACGGACCGAGGGTCTCACAGACGGGCCGAGGGTCTAACAGACGGGCCAAGGGTCTCACAAACGGGCCGAGGGTCTCACAGACGGGGCGAGGGTCTCACAGACGGACCGAGGGTCTCACAGACGGGCCGAGGGTCTCACAGACGGGCCGAGGGTCTCACAAACGGGCCGAGGGTCTCACAAATGGACCGAGGGTCTCACAGACGGGCCGAGGGTCTCACAGACGGGGCGAGGGTCTCACAGACGGACCGAGGGTCTCACAGACGGGGCGAGGGTCTCACAGACGGGCCGAGGGTCTCACAGACGGGCCGAGGGTCTCACAAACGGGCCGAGGGTCTCACAAACGGGCCAAGGGTCTCACAAACGGGCCGAGGGTCTCACAAATGGGCCGAGGGTCTCACAGACGGGGCGAGGGTCTCACAGACGGACCGAGGGTCTCACAAACGGGCCGAGGGTCTCACAGACGGGCTGAAGGTCTCACAGACGGGGCGAGGGTCTCACAGACGGGCCGAGGGTCTCACAAACGGGGCGAGGGTCTCACAGACGGACCGAGGGTCTCACAGACGGGCCGAGGGTCTCACAGACGGGCCGAGGGTCTCACAAACGGGCCGAGGGTCTCACAAACGGGCCAAGGGTCTCACAAACGGGCCGAGGGTCTCACAAATGGACCGAGGGTCTCACAGACGGGCCGAGGGTCTCACAAACGGGCCGAGGGTCTCACAGACGGGGCGAGGGTCTCACAGACGGACCGAGGGTCTCACAAACGGGCCGAGGGTCTCACAGACGGGCTGAAGGTCTCACAGACGGGCCGAGGGTCTCACAGACGGGCCGAGGGTCTCACAGACGGGGCGAGGGTCTCACAGACGGACCGAGGGTCTCACAGACGGGGTGAGGGTCTCACAGACGGGCCGAGGGTCTCACAGACGGGCCGAGGGTCTCACAGACGGGGCGAGGGTCTCACAGACGGACCGAGGGTCTCACAGACGGGCCGAGGGTCTCACAGACAGACTGAGGGTCTCACAGACGGGCCGAGGGTCTCACAGACGGACCGAGGGTCTCACAGACGGACCGAGGGTCTCACAGACGGGGTGAGGGTCTCACAGACGGGCCGAGGGTCTCACAAACGGGCCGAGGGTCTCACAAACGGGCCAAGGGTCTCACAAACGGGCCGAGGGTCTCACAAATGGACCGAGGGTCTCACAGACGGGCCGAGGGTCTCACAAACGGGCCGAGGGTCTCACAGACGGGGCGAGGGTCTCACAGACGGACCGAGGGTCTCACAAACGGGCCGAGGGTCTCACAGACGGGCTGAAGGTCTCACAGACGGGCCGAGGGTCTCACAGACGGGCCGAGGGTCTCACAGACGGGGCGAGGGTCTCACAGACGGACCGAGGGTCTCACAAACGGGCCGAGGGTCTCACAGACGGGCTGAAGGTCTCACAGACGGGCTGAAGGTCTCACAGACGGGCCGAGGGTCTCACAGACGGACCGAGGGTCTCACAGAAGGGCCGAGGGTCTCACAGACGGGCCGAGGGTCTCACAGACAGACTGAGGGTCTCACAGACAGACTGAGGGTCTCACAGAACACAAACATGAGGGATTCTCCCGTTTTCCTGGTTCTTCCCGCCCTAATGCCGGGGTCAGCGTGAGGTCAGGAGCCTCTGCGGTGAATGTTTGGACTGCAGTCGGCGGCTCAGGCGGGAATCAAACACGTGAGTCACATGATGTGTTCTGATGGACGTGCAGCACGTCAATCTGCTGAGTCATGCTAACGTTCCGTCATGACGGGACGAGTTCGGAGCGTTGACCTTTCAAAGGTCAGAGACGACTTTTCAGATCCAAACTTCTGATGAGAGAGTGCTTTAGTGTGGGGGGGGTTGGACGGGTTCTGCATCAGCGGGTGGGTCTGGTTGACCCGGGCTCCAGATGAGCCCGTCACGCCGCTCGGGTCGGCGGCACCTCGAGGTGAAGGGTTCGAGCCCTGTGGGGGGAGGGGGCTCTGAGGAGACGAGAGGAATGCACGAGGGGGCCGGGCCAGGGCCTACACCTCCTCCATCCTGCTGTCGCTTCACACGCATCACGGGGGGGTCAGCAGGTCCACATAAGGCCTGTGAGGGGGGGGCTGTGCCCCCGCCTGCTGGTGGCAGCAGTGTCCGGCCCGAGCTGCATGTGAAAGCAGGACAAACAGATTACTGCCCACTTCAGAGGCGGGCTTTGGGGGGGGGCGAGGTGTTTCATGACATGGGGGGCGGGGGCTGTCACCTGAATGTGTGCGGAAAGGCTGCAGCGCAAGAAAGAGGCCGTGAGCGGCTGAGGAGACCCGCCTCCACCGGGCGGCTCAGAGTTCAGAACAAAGTTGGGCGCCGCCGACACGGCGCCGTCACATTCGCTCGATCGACCTCGGCGGCGGCCATGATGAACTCCCCGTGAACTCGCCTGTATCTGTGCGAGAGAAGCAGAGCAGCCGCGTGATTGGACGGCTCTGTGATCCGCTGTTTGGACGTCACCGTCTCTGACCCCCCCCACAGGCCTCCGAGGTTAAACCGCTCTGTGATCGTCACAGGACGCTCATGTGTCGAACGGCCAGCGAACGCCACACGAAAAGCCAGAAACATCTGAAACGAGTTCAAGGAATTTAGAAAAATAAAAAGTAAAAATGACAGAAATGTCAAAAATATGTGTTAAAAAATGTCAAATTCGGATTTAGTTGCAGGAGAACAACCATCAGACATGTTTTCTCTGCTTATGGAACCATTTTTCTGTTTTCTTTAGCTGAAATACGACTGAATTAAAAAAATCCTGTGTCGTGATTCTGAGCGTCCTGACAGCTGAAGATCAAACATGTGACTCTGAACACGGTTCTGGTTCTGAGTGGAAGCGCTTTCAGTTCTTTTCATTCTAAGTTGATCCAGTTTCCGTGAAAAAGCAATTTCCCGACCTGTCATGGCTGACAAAAAAAGGCTTTTGTCTTTTCTGCCCCCTCCACTCTACAAAAAGCTGGAAATGAGAAGAACTCCTTCCTGAGTATTTTCAGAGAAAAGTCACTTTTAACTGAACCTCTTTTACAGAAACTCTCATTATTTTATGTTCTAAATCTTTACATTTTGATTGTAAATGTAATGTATTGTTTCCTCCTAGTCAGGACTCCCATGAAAAGAGATTCTTAATCTTAATGGAGCATTTCCTGCGTAAAGAAAGGTTCGTTTTAAAAAATGTAAACAAACTTGATGTTTTTCACCGATAAGTTCTTGTCGCCGGCGCGGCTGAGTCACCCCGCCCTCTCCGGATTAGAATTTATCCCAAATACCTCCTGACCCGCAGCCGCCAGAACCGTCCCTTCAGGGTTCACGCGGAGGTTAGCGATGCTGATGCAGATTTTCCTGATGGGCGGGGGCATGGCGCCGCTGATGAAGATGCTCCTGCAGGGTGGCAGCAGCAGCTCCTCCTCCTGCCACACTAACCCCTGCCTGAACTCGGGTCGTGTCTGTCCAACAGGCCTTTGTCACATGCTTCTTACCACTGACCCCCCCAGAGTGTTCGAGCCCCCTCCAGCCCATTCCTCCCTGCTGCCTTTCTAAATAGGTGGACGTTGTGAATCTTTCCTGCCTTTTGCCACCTCCGACCGCCACGGTCAGGGAAGTCAGAGACTGGAGCGACTGGGGGGAACAGGAAGTTTGTGGCCCCCCCCAAACACCATCGTCCTTCATTCACAGCAGCCAGGTTTACCTCTGAGAACTTCATGTTAGGGGGGTTCAACTCTGAGGACGGCTTAGGGCCTCTGCACTGCAGTTCCAGTCCTGGCCACAGCCAGTGGGGGCGCTGCAGCCTCACGCTGGAGTCTCCTTTGGACCTTTTAGGTCTGTTTCTCTTAAGCCGGGTTTAGAACAGGCAACAGCTGGCACAAGTTTACTGGGGAGGGAGGGGTTACAGGCAATTCTGCCTCTTCCACTGTCTCTTCCACCCCCCCACAGATAATCCAAGCACCCTGACCCTCCAACAAAGCCTGCAGGCACAGTTGCAGCCAACAGCAGGGATTGAGTGCACGAAATTACAGCAGCGGCTGCGAGGATAAAGCTTTCTGCTCGCCACTCCGACGCCGGCCTCGTTTCTGAGGAGGCCAGAGAGTTTTCCTGAAAAAAACTCTCTCCTCTGACCTTTGCTTCTGACCCAAATGTGATGCTGAAGGAAATCTCTGTTAACGGTGACGATGGAGCAGTGAAAATATTAAAACACAGAATCTTTAAAAGGATTAAAGCAGCAGATTCATGTTAGAAATGTGTTCCTGATTCACATGGAAACTTGGAAAAATCTGAAAATTCTGTTTTGGGATTATAGCAGATAGTTTCTTTGGTTGCTCAGATTCCTCCTCTGCTCAGAGAAAACGGGTCAGGTTTGTGTTGGTTGTGTTGCAGTGTGTGACGATGACAAATGAGTGTGTTGTTGCCGAGCCGCGGCTGCAGACTCCGGCTCGGCTCAGGAAACCCGAGAACCGGGAAGTTTTCACCGACCCAAATATTCCAGAACGGAAACAAAACAGAAATATTCTGCTTCTATTTCTACACGTGAGAAGAAAAAGCGGTTTCTCTTCTGAAGCCAGTTTTCTACTTTCATTAAAAATAAATATTTGTATAAAAATACATTTCTAAAGTTGTTCATTCAATTCACATCCATCACTCTTTTATAAATATCCTAAAATGTTTTCATGTTTCTGAGCTTCACTGAGTTTTTCTGTAACATTCAAGCTGCCCCCCCCCCACACACACACACACTAACATTTGTCCCTAATGAATAATAAATCACTGCAATCGGACAAATGTTTGCTCCTGCAGATGTATTTTTAGATGTTTCTTCACGTGTTTGAGGAGAAGCTTCCAGATCCATGCTCCCCTCTCTGCACTTCTACGAGACGCTAAGGAGGAGACGCTCCTCCATAATGTTCTCCTCCATCAGGAGACGCTCCTCCATCAGGAGACGCTCCACCATAAGGAGACTCTCCTCCATAAGGAGACGCTCCTCCATAAGGAGACTCTCCACCATAAGGAGACTCTCCTCCATAAGGAGACGCTCCACCATAAGGAGACTCTCCTCCATAAGGAGACGCTCCTCCATCAGGAGACGCTCCACCATAAGGAGACTCTCCTCCATAAGGAGACGCTCCTCCATCAGGAGACTCTCCTCCATAAGGAGACGCTGCTCCATAAAGAGACTCTCCACCATAAGGAGACGCTCCTCCATAATGTTCTCCTCCATCAGGAGACGCTCCTCCATAAGGAGACTCTCCTCCATCAGGAGACTCTCCTCCATCAGGAGACGCTCCTCCATCAGGAGACGCTCCTCCATCAGGAGACGCTCCTCCATCAGGAGACTCTCCTCCATAAGGAGACGCTCCACCATAAGGAGACGCTCCATCATAAGGAGACGCTCCTCCATAAGGAGACGCTCCTCCATAAGGAGACTCTCCTCCATAAGGAGACGCTGCTCCATAAAGAGACTCTCCACCATAAGGAGACGCTCCTCCATAATGTTCTCCTCCATCAGGAGACACTCCTCCATAAGGAGACTCTCCTCAATAAGGCGACGCTCCTCCATCAGGAGACTCTCCTCCATAAGGAGACGCTCCACCATAAGGAGACGCTCCTCCATAAGGAGACGCTCCTCCATAAGGAGACTCTCCTCCATAAGGAGACGCTCCTCCATAATGTTCTTCTCCATAAGGAGACGCTGCTCCATAAGGAGACGCTGCTCCATAAGGAGACGCTGCTCCATAAAGAGACGCTCCTCCATAAGGAGACTCTCCTCCATAAGGAGACGCTCCTCCATAATGTTCTTCTCCATAAGGAGACGCTGCTCCATAAGGAGACGCTGCTCCATAAAGAGACTCTCCACCATAAGGAGACTCTCCTCCATAAGGAGACGCTCCTCCATAATGTTCTTCTCCATAAGGAGACGCTGCTCCATAAGGAGACGCTGCTCCATAAGGAGACGCTGCTCCATAAAGAGACACTCCTCCATAAGGAGACGCTCCTCCATAAGGAGACGCTCCTCCATAATGTTCTAATCCATAAGGAGACGCTCCTCCATAGGGAGACGCTCCTCCATAAGGAGACTCTCCTCAATAAGGCGACGCTCCACCATAAGGAGACTCTCCTCCATAAGGAGACGCTCCTCCATAATGTTCTTCTCCATAAGGAGACGCTGCTCCATAAGGAGACGCTCCTCCATAAGGAGACGCTCCTCCATAAGGAGACTCTCCTCCATAAGGAGACGCTCCACCATAAGGAGACTCTCCTCCATAAGGAGACGCTCCTCCATAATGTTCTTCTCCATAAGGAGACGCTGCTCCATAAGGAGACGCTCCTCCATAAGGAGACGCTCCTCCATAAGGAGACACTCCTCCATAAGGAGACGCTCCTCCATAATGTTCTAATCCATAAGGAGACACTCCTCCATAAGGAGACGCTCCTCCATAATGTTCTAATCCATAAGGAGACGCTCTTTCATAAGGAGACGCTCCTCCATAAGCAGACTCTCCTCCATAAGGAGACGCTCCTCCATAAGGAGACGCTCCTCCATAATGTTCTCCTCCATAAGGAGACTCTCCTCCATAAGGAGACGCTCCTCCATAAGGAGACGCTCCTCCATAAGGAAGACGCTCCTTCATAAGGAGACTCTCCTCCATAAGGAGACGCTCCTCCATAAGGAGACTCTCCTCAATAAGGCGACGCTCCACCATAAGGAGACTCTCCTCCATAAGGAGACGCTCCTCCATAATGTTCTTCTCCATAAGGAGACGCTGCTCCATAAGGAGACGCTCCTCCATAAGGAGACGCTCCACCATAAGGAGACTCTCCTCCATAAGGAGACGCTCCTCCATAATGTTCTTCTCCATAAGGAGACGCTCCTCCATAAGGAGACTCTCCTCCATAAGGAAGACGCTCCTCCATAAGGAGACGCTCCTCCATAAGGAGACACTCCTCCATAAGGAGACGCTCCTCCATAATGTTCTAATCCATAAGGAGACACTCCTCCATAAGGAGACGCTCCTCCATAATGTTCTAATCCATAAGGAGACTCTCCTCCATAAGGAGACGCTCCTCCATAAGGAGACGCTCCTCCATAATGTTCTCCTCCATAAGGAGACTCTCCTCCATAAGGAGACGCTCCTCCATAAGGAGACGCTCCTCCATAAGGAAGACGCTCCTTCATAAGGAGACTCTCCTCCATAAGGAGACGCTCCTCCATAAGGAGACGCTCCTCCATAAGGAAGACGCTCCTTCATAAGGAGACTCTCCTCCATAAGGAGACTCTCCTCCATAAGGAAGACGCTCCTTCATAAGGAGACGCTCCTCCATAAGGAGACACTCCTCCATAAGGAGACGCTCCTCCATAATGTTCTAATCCATAAGGAGACGCTCCTTCATAAGGAGACGCTCCTTCATAAGGAGACGCTCCTCCATAAGGAGACTCTCCTCCATAAGGAGACGCTCCTCCATAAGGAGACGCTCCTCCATAATGTTCTCCTCCATAAGGAGACTCTCCTCCATAAGGAGACTCTCCTCCATAAGGAGACGCTCCTCCATAAGGAGACGCTCCTCCATAAGGAGACGCTCCTTCATAAGGAGACGCTCCTCCATAAGGAGACGCTCCTTCATAAGGAGACGCTCCTCCATAAGGAGACGCTCCTTCATAAGGAGACGCTCCTTCATAAGGAGACGCTCCTCCATAAGGAGACTCTCCTCCATAATGTTCTCCTCCATAAGGAGACGCTCCTCCATAAGGAGACGCTCCTTCATAAGGAGACGCTCCTCCATAAGGAGACGCTCCTTCATAAGGAGACGCTCCTTCATAAGGAGACGCTCCTTCATAAGGAGACGCTCCTCCATAAGGAGACTCTCCTCCATAATGTTCTCCTCCATAAGGAGACGCTCCTCCATAAGGAGACGCTCCTCCATAAGGAGACGCTCCTCCATAATGTTCTCCTCCATAAGGAGACGCTCCTCCATAAGGAGACGCTCCTCCATAAGGAGACGCTCCTTCATAAGGAGACGCTCCTTCATAAGGAGACGCTCCTCCATAAGGAGACTCTCCTCCATAATGTTCTCCTCCATAAGGAGACGCTCCTCCATAAGGAGACGCTCCTCCATAAGGAGACGCTCCTCCATAATGTTCTCCTCCATAAGGAGACGCTCCTCCATAAGGAGACGCTCCTTCATAAGGAGACGCTCCTCCATAAGGAGACGCTCCTTCATAAGGAGACGCTCCTCCATAAGGAGACTCTCCTCCATAAGGAGACTCTCCTCCATAAGGAGACGCTCCTCCATAAGGAGACTCTCCTCCATAAGGAGACGCTCCTTCATAAGGAGACGCTCCTCCATAAGGAGACGCTCCTTCATAAGGAGACGCTCCTCCATAAGGAGACACTCCTCCATAAGGAGACGCTCCTCCATAAGGAGACGCTCCTCCATAAGGAGACGCTCCTCCTTAATGTTCTCCTGCATGAGGCGCCTGCAGCTTTTCAGCCATAAACAGAAATCTTTCTAAATTTCTTTAATGCTCTTCTTAGACTATAAAACTAGCAACGTCTCAAGCCGTTTTTTTTTTTTGCCCAGTTCCGATTCTGAGTAATTAGATTTGGAGCAGTTGTTGATTCCGACCACCGATCCAATACTTTTGTAACACATTTTAAAAATGAACAAATGTATTTAACAGAAGCGGGTTTTCTACCATTTAACCCCTAAAGCTCAATGCTCGCTGAGGAGCTTTCGTGTCTGAGCTTCCTGGTCTGTACCTCTTTTGGCCATCTCATTACTCTGTAGTATCTGATAACTGAGGGGGGCTGTTTATTGGTCTTGTTCTTTCCAGTAGTATTCTGATAGTTTTGGAAATATAAATCAACTTTTGCTGGAGCTAGACTGTCCAGTGGTTGCTGTCTCCATTTCATTCTCATTGCAATGAGAATGTGTTTGTAGGTCGTTGTTTGAATGAAGACCAACCAATAGAGACACTTGCTGTCAGGTAGAAACATTTATAGAGTTATTGAGCCAGGAGCTCCATACTGTGAATTGTGAACGTTTTTGTGTGCCTCCTGCTCAAAGTGGTGGCGTGTTCGGCTGCACTTTATGACCATAAAATGTTGGGATTGGTTCACGATGTGCAGAGAGTAATAGGATGTACACATATAGAACACACATGAAGATCCCTTCCTGAATTGGAATGCAACATCCAATTCCAATCACATGTGGAACTCTGTGACCGGGTCGATTTCCATCCCGTTGTCGGATCAGGACATCATTGCTAAAAAGTCCCAACATTTCATTAAAGAAAGTATTTTTGGACTTTTTGTGTCTATTTCTAATCTTGATATTAATGTCAATCAATCCTGCTTTAACTTTGTTTTCTGTCAAAGTTTGATCTCTTTTCCACTTTGATTTTTGTTGCTGGGCTCGAACAGCTGGAACCCAGAATGACAGCAAATCCTGGTTTTCTTTAGTCCTGCAGGACTTCCCTCAGGCCTCGTGGGAAAGACCAGCATCTGACAGAAGCTAGGGGTTTGTGTCATGGGGGGGCCGCTCCGTCTGATCATCTGTGATCTCTGGGAAGGACGGCAGGAACTCTGACGGCTGCCAAGTCCAACTGGACCGGAGTCCATAATCTGGACTCTGACGGGAGACCGGCAACAAAACAAAGAAGAAGAATCCTGGGGGGCTGACCCCCACCTTTAAGCACTCATCTTTCAGCTTTCATCCTCTGGCTGTCCCTTTCTGAGCCCCCCCCTCCCTATGAGACTATGAGAATGCCACAGTGGGGAGGAGGCACCACTCAACTCTAAACCCTGGAGAAGGGGGACAAAGGAGGAAGACGAGGATGAAGAAGGTGAAGGTGTCATTCTGAGCAGATTCAATAAGGTGGACAGTGAAAGAAAGAAAGAGGGGGGGGGGGTGTAGAACGGCATAAGTCAGGCATTAGGAGCGGCCTCCCCATGAAAGGTTCCTGTATGTAGAGTCTGTGGGAGAACTGAAGAGTTCAGCAGAGAGCCGGGGGCTTTAACCCCCCCATCTGAGTGGAGAGGGGGCAATTCAAGTTTTCACAGTTGTTAGGGTGGTGGTTGGGGGACTCTTCTACCAAACACAGCGCTGTACGCCCCCCCCATCAGACACCAGCGTTAGTGCTGCATTAACTCCAGACCCCAGACCCCCCCACACCAAACTTTACCAAAATGATTGAAGAAGGACGACAAGGCAAAAAAAGGCTTCACCTGGAAATAAACAGATTTTCTAGACACTAGCCCCCACCCACCCAGAGGTCCTCAAAGATGGAACCGGGGGGGGGGCAACAGGGAACTCCTCACCCGCTGCTGCCCTCGTTTAGACACTACGGTGGGGGTAATCGAAGAGATCAAACAGATTTAACATGATCCTAATGCAGATCAAAGACTTACCAGTCCATATGTGGTGGGGCAGGCTGGGAGGGGGGTGTCCTTGGCGGTAACGATGACAGCAGATGAGATGTAGAAATGATCGAGAACCTTTTGATGTCTTATTGTTGGGCGACATTGAATCTGGATGCTGAGCTGCCGAATGAGTTAAGACTAAATGGGGGGGGGGGTTCTTGTCTAAAATCCCCCCCCCCCACTTTAAATCTTTCCGACTTACAGATACTAAATGGAGAAAAGTCAGAGAAGACCGTGAAGACAGTCTTCATCGCGGGGATCAGGAGTGTTGTTTCCAGACAAACCATGAGGAACGCCGGGCCCAGTATATGTCCACAGAAGGAACGTGGACTTGATTGCAGATCACTGGGATTCCAGATCAGTATGATTTCAGATCACTGTCACTGTAATTCACTAAAAAGCCAATTCAGTGGTAATCGAGGCTAATGGGATTCCACAAGTTCACTATAATTCCTGATCTCTCCGATTCCTGTGAAAGCAGTCCAGTTCAGTATGATTCCAGATCAGTGTGATTCCAGATCAGTGTGATTCCATCTCAGTGTGATTCCAGTTCAATATAAGTCCAAATCAGTATGATTCCAGTTCAGTATGATTCCAGATCAGTATGAAACCGGATCGGTATGATTCCAGTTCAGTATGATTCCAGATCAGTTTGATTCTAGATCAGTATGATTCCAATTCAGTATGATTCCAGATCAGTATGATTCCATCTTAGGGAGATTCCAGTTCAATACAATTCCAGTTCAGTTTTATTCCAGATCACTATCATTCCAGTTCAGTATGATTCTAGATCAGTATGATTCCTGATCAATATGATTCCAGATAAGTGTGATTCCATCTCAGTGTGATTCCAGTTCAATATAAGTCCAGATCAGTAAAATTCCAGTTCAGTATGATTCCAGATCAAAATCACTTTATTTGCCAAGTACAGCGCATGTACAGGGAATTTGTCTTCAGTTACTTGTGCTCTCGTGCAAACTAGCAAGGTATAGAAAGTGTGAGGGGTAAGACAAACAAAAGGATAAATAATAAAAAAGAAGGTAGATATAAGGTAGCTGTATGAATAAATAAACATAACTAAATACAGAAATCAAATAAAATAAAAAAGTCAAAAATGCAGCAGCAGTAGTTCCAGTTTGGCAGTTTCTGTGGTTTTTCAGTGTCCTTGAATGGTCCGGAATCAGGAGTTCATAAGAATGACAGCTCGGGGGAAGTAGCTGTCTTTGTGGCGAGTGGTTTTGGTGCGCATTGTCCCAAAGCGCCGCTCTGACGGGAGGAGGCTGAAAAGGCAGTGACCAGGATGCGAGGGGTCTTTTACGATCCTACCAGCCCGCTTCCTGGCTCTGGATCGGTACAGATCCTGAATGGGGGGAAGGCTGGAACCAATAATCCTCTCAGCAGATCTAATGATTCCCTGTAGTCTGTTCCTGTCGGGTCTGGTAGCTGAACCAAACCAGACCGTGATGGATGTGGTCAGGACAGACTGGATTATTGACGTGTAGAAGATGGTCAGCAGCTCCTGAGGCAGGTTGAACTTCTTGAGTTGTCGCAGGAAGTACAACCTCTGCTGAGCCTTTTTCCGGACCAAGTCAATGTGAGCGGTCCACTTAAGGTCGGGTTAGATGATGGACCCCAGGAGCCTGTGTGAGTCTGTTGAGGGGATCAGTATAATTCCAGTTCAATATAATTCCAGTTCAGCATGGTCCCTGACCAATATGATCCCAGTTCAGTATCGTTCCAGATCAGTATGAGTCCAGTTCAATGCAATTCCAGTTCAGTATGATTCTATTTCTGTCAGGTGGGGATGGCTGGTGAGCGTGAAGGACCCAAAATGCAGAGAAGGGAGGCACATGGTTCCAGGGCAAGGGGTTTATTAACGTAACAAAAAGCGCTGCACAGCAGGGAATCAAAACTAAAACTCACTGCGGGCATAGCATGAACACCTGGCAGAAGGGAGTCAGGGAAGAGACATTAATGGACCAGCACAAGAGGAAGGCAGCGACAAGACTTATATACAGACAGGACTGACAAGACACAGGTGACAACTATCAGGAGAGATTGGAACCAGGGAAGTAAAACTTAAAAACATGACTTGCAGGAAACCTTCAAAATAAAACAGGAAACAGAACTCAAATCATGACAGAAACAAGATGGAAAGCAAAAACCAACATAAATGAAACCACAGCTTTATGCGATATCGGATCACTATTATTTTAGATCAGTATGACTCGGCGTCTGGGAGCTGGAGTTTTGCTGTCAGGGTTTGGTTGCTGGAGTTTGGTTACCAGATTTTGGTTGCTGGGGTTTCGTTGTTGAAGTTTGGTTGCTGGAAATCCTTGGAGGAGTTTGGTTGCCGGGGTTTGGTTTTTCGGACTTTGGTTGCTTTAGATTGGTTGACTAAGTTTGGTTGCTATACGTGCGGTTCCGTCTCAGTGAAACTCCATCTCTCAGCAGGCCTTTAAATAACCAAATTACTGCCCGTCTGAAGCATTTCCACTCTTCCAGCCACAGCTGGCAGACTCCTCCCCCACGCCGGAGTCCTGCGCCACTTCCCATAGACTTCTCAGATGCTGCAGGAGGAAGGGGCCGGATGAGGCACGCCGCTCCGCAGACTCCGAGGTCGATTCTGGACGTCTACTCAGATAAAATAAACCAGGAGAGCCTCAGCTGCAGGATAAATAAGCAGAAGCCTGAGAGTCGGGGGGCGAACAGCGCTCGCCATCTCTGATGTCAGTGACTGTTCCTTTTTACCGCTGATTAAAGAGTCAAAAATACACAGAGCCTGTTGCCCTCTGCAGACCAGATTCCTCTAATCCCTGGAAATTAATCAGCTAAATGATTTAGACTGGCAAAGGCTCCTGTGGAAGGAGTGGTTCTGTGAGGTCTGTGTGTTTATGTGTGGCTCTGTGTGTTTATCTGTGGTTCTGTGAGGTTCTGTGTTCTGTGAGGTTCTGTGTGTTTATGTGTGGCTCTGTGTGTTTATCTGTGGTTCTGTGAGGTTCTGTGTTCTGTGAGGTTCTGTGTGTTTATCTGTGGTTCTGTGTGGCTCTGTGGGGTTCTGTGGGGTTCTGTGAGGTTCTGTGTGTTTATGTGAGGTTCTGTGTTTATCTGTGGTTCTGTGTGGTTCTGTGAGGTTCTGTGGGGTTCTGTGAGGTTCTGTGTGTTTATCTGTGGTTCTGTGTGGCTCTGTGGGGTTCTGTATAGTTCTGTGTGGTTCTGTGAGGTTCTGTGTGTTTATGTGAGGTTCTGTGTGTTTATCTGTGGTTCTGTGGGGTTCTGTATGG